>NC_066313.1:43499720-44104720 GCF_022539315.1 Serinus canaria
CAAATAATGTCTGTTTCTTTCAAGGTTATTTAAATTTAATCTAAACTTTGTTTCATTCTCTCTGCACTGGCAGCTTGCCTAATTCTAGATGAATTTCTTCAAGCTCTAAATTTTTTTTTGTCAGAAAAAGGTTAAAAAAAGGGGAAAAAAACCCCCAAAGCCCAAACAGCTATCTCTGTGCTTAGCACTTCACAAGAGATGCATAAAAATTGCCCACACTGGAAACAAACACACATCAAGATGCACAAGCGAAATCCCACAAACAAAAGACTGCTGCTTTGAAACCCTTTCTCTGTAGATCACATGACTGAAATGGTTCCATGCTTCACATTTAAGATAACGCTGCACCATGTACAGCACCAGAGAGACTGCTGCAGAAACTGCACAGGCAAAGCATGCTGCTTGTGATCCCCCTGCCTTTGACAATCTCACAAGAAAATTTTAAGAGTCAGAAGAAAAGATGAAAAAGGAATGGATGAGCCATTTGGTTGTTTGAGAAAAAAGGAAAAGCAGAAGCTTGAAACGCTGCAGAGGGGGAGCTTGACTTCTAGCATGGAAAAGGGAAGACGGTCAAAGATTAGGTATTCCACTGAAGATTGTGGGGATGAAGGAAAGCAGAAAGTGGGAAAAAACTGGCTTTTTTGTTTCTTGATGCGGGATAGAAGGAGTTAAGCACATCCCACAGGAAACAGTTTAGCAACAGCAGAAGGAGGTAATATTGGGGAAGTGGCCAAAAGAACAAATGAATTTGTTGCAATCTCATTATCTCTTTTATAACTTAATCACACCTTGGTGGAGATTCAGCTTACACAAAAAAAGTGGTCTGTGCTTACTTTCCAAATGTTTCTGTTACATTTTATACATTCTAATGAGAAAAAAAATTGATACTTGTCCTATTACCAGAAGATTATGCACCAGCTGGAAGAAGTTAATGACTGAGATCAAAACTCCATAAAAGCCGTTTCAGGAACCTACAGTTTGTAACACTTGTAAGAAAAGTACATGTTAAACCAGCATAAAATCTCACAGTTACAGGAAACTGTTTAACAAAGTGATGCACTGAATGAGTGAAAAATGAACAGCATGAACCCTCAGCATTTACAGGCTTACACAAAATTCTAATTGTCTGCCTAAAATTACACAATTTTAGGCAGACAATTAGAATCTATCTTACTCTCATTTTCCATCACAGTCTCAAGTTCCAAGAGTAAAAGCAGATCCAGTGCCATCTAAGCCTTTCAACTATCACAGGTATATGAGAACTCAGCTCTGAAAACCATCTTTAAACCCTGCAAATTCTTTGATTATGAAAAGCATATTACATTAACTCATAAAAATATGAGTCAGTAGAGAACAAAGTTTTAATTATTGAAATTTCAACAGACAGAAGAACCTGAAGTTCACTGTATGTAGAGGGTCAATGACCTCAAAGTAATGTCTACTGAAAATACATGCTTGAAATTCTGGTCCTTTTATCCATAGCATCTTGTAGGAAAACAGAGACTCATAAGTGACAAAGGAATATAAAACTCCTGATTAAAAATGAAAGTGACATTTAGATCACTCTTCCAACTCTACAGGCATACAGAAATCTCCTAGTGCTATTACCAGAGAAAAAACTGAGAGAAGTTATTTTCCATAACATTAAATACTCATGGTATCCAAGCCCTTTCAAAGCAAGAAGAAAAGTTTTATAGTCCACATATAGAAGGCAATCAGGAAGCACTGCAGCAATGAGTGATCATGGCTACAAGAAAGTAAAACCACAGGAAGAGCTCCTACTTTAGCTCAGACACTTACTCAGCTCCTTGCTTTCCCTAAGTAAGCCCCTTTTCTACCCTACTCCAAACCCATCCTGCCCACGGATCAGTTTCAGACAAGTGCTGAGGCTCAGGGTAGGTCCCACACAAAGTATGCACCACTAAGTCACATCAAAGCTGCTGGACAGCAGAAGAGACAAGCCCAAACTCCCTGTTGGCAGAGAGCTGCTCAGAGCTCAGCTGCTCATTTTCTGCCTAGTCCCCTGAGCATGCTAGGCAACACTGAACTGGTCACTGCACCACACTTCTTTTTGACCAGATACTAATTAGGAATCAAGGAAAGATGCCAACTGCTGCAGAGCTGTCAGGAATGGTTTAGCAGATGCAGGGGCTGGGGCAGGCACTGCAGACAGAGGGCAGGGAGAGAAAAGAGGGATGGAGTCCTTCTAATGTCGGAAGAAAGAGCAGATACAAGATAACTCCTCAAGAAACCAGGCTGTTGCACTTGGAACAATTTTTTTCATTAGTGGACTGCCAAGAGAGCAGATTGCATTTTAATATAAAAGGCACATGTCCACCTGTCCCTATAAACTAGTATGACCAACACAGTGCAAGGCACCATAGAAGATAATCTTTCTCCTCAGCTGAGCACTTAGTTTTCTAATAATCTGTATCCAGTCTGACCACCTCAACAGGAATTCTAATTATTTATAATAACAGAAAAGATTCTCATTTAAGATGATAATATGCATGCTTATGCAAAGAGATTACAACAAAATTAAGTGTATGCAGAGTAGTTCAATTTCTGTATTTTTAAATTCATGAGAGGCCCATAAACATAGTTAACTAATTAATGATCTCACCTGTTTAATTTGCTTTCCTTTTATTGACAGGTGACCCTCTTTTCCTACGGGAATGCCTTTTACATGTTTAACATGCAAATGTTGTACCTCAGTGCTGATACTTCAGCTTTTTCTGTAGTTAGAAATCAGAACTGCTGCTGGTATCACCTTGCCATTGCTTGAGAGATATTGCATTAGCATTTTCAGTAGAGATTTCTTTCGGAGGAGGCAGATGGAATTACCTTCTCTCTGTTTAGGCAACTGACTCTTCAGATGGGGAGCGTTACAAGGGATCACCATGTGCTTCTCACAAGGGCCGTGCTTTGGGGAAATCAGATCCAGCTCCCTACTGACAAGAGACATTGCAGTCTCCTGGAACAGCAAGGAATATAATTTGTACTAACATGAAGTTATGCATTCTAAATTACAAAGTGCTTTGTTTGCCAGGATTTTAGACACCCCAGACATTACACTGTATCAAAAAAAAAAAGATACCTTCTGCAACTAGATGCTATGAAAAGAATACACAACTAGTTTCTCCCATAGCTTTCAAAATCAGAGTTCTCCATACTTTGCAGACCCTGAGGCCTGAAAACACTCATTCATTCACAAGCCTACTAAATATGTAAAAAAGTCATTATCCTGAAAACTCCTGACTCAAGAGAAGAGTCAGGACTGTGATTTTCAGAAAATGTTTTCAGAAAAGGTTGGCTTTTTACTTCAGTATAGAAGTAAAAAGCTAACCTGATCAGGATTTTGAGCTTTTTTTAATAACACCAGTCGTAACACTTTAGTTAGGGGTTACAAACAACTCAAAGTTAACTCACTCCTCTTTTTCTCAGTGCAAGACTGCACTACCAAAGTCTGCAAGTGTTTCAGCAAAAGGGTTGCTTGTAAGAAATAAGCTGCCTTCACCCACCTACTACATGTGGCAAAACAGTGTCGTGTGACCACCCTCTAACCAGTCTGCACTACAGCCCAGCACCTACAAAAACATTTGGGGTAGATAATAAGATCCAAGCCAGCCATAAATGAAAGCGAACCGCGAGAGAAGTGTTTCACTCTTTCTGAGCATCTGAGGGATGTGGTAAGCAAACACAATCAGTCCAATTCAGCAGCACATAATATAGCCATTGTTTACAAAAGCAATGTTAAAAGCAAAACATGTTTTGATTACATGAAGGAACACATTAAATGGTTTCAAACTAACAAAAAGCTATTTTACAACATCCTTTTTGTATTGCTAGGTGTGTTTTCTTGCAAACAGAGCTCTGGGCAAGTTATGCGTGAAAAGAAGAAATAATCTACTAAGAAAGTATTCAGTCAGATTTTTCTACTTCAAAACACTTAAAAAAGCCCTCTGAGACCTGCCTTGAGTCTTTTGTAGTTCCTTGAGTTACACATATTCACTGAACTTTTACACTATGCTGACATTCCCTCAACTTACACACATTTGGCTGTTTTCACCTTTCCAATTAGCTTAATAGCTAATTTACTTGATGGATCACAACTGCACAGCAGTAGTGGTCTAAACAAGCCCGTGTTCAACATCTTCAGAGAGACAGAACGATGCTGGCAGTTCCCATGGGAGGAAAACAATAGACGAGCTCATGAGTCTCCTTTCATCTTATCCACACCAGTCCTCCTCAGTGTTCACAGCCAGTGTGTAAGTAATATAATTTAGGGTTATAGAAGAGGCATAATCCAGTAAACACATACTAGGAGTGAATTACAGAGAAGCCTGAGTCCATCAGACACCAAAAGAATTGAGCAATATGTGAGCACCCCACCAGAGGAGGGTGGGGCAAGCAGTACAGAGAAGCAAAACTGAAAGAAAAAGGGTGAGGTGACAAAAGAAGCAGCCCCAACTTCATCATCATGATACTACACTAATCCTGGCTCCCCACTTGATCTACTAACTGAATATATGTTCAACCTTTAATAAATGACCAAAGACTACAAGGGAAAAAAACCCAACAAAACAGGAAGAAGTAATAATTGGGAAAATACAGGCTTTCCCTCTTCCTATTTCCTTGTTAGCATCACATCTGAACAATTATTGATTTTTTTAAGAATAAACTTTGAAAAGACACTGATGTCTGTGGGGTTTCAATTTCTCTTTTACCCAGTATTTTCTCGAAATTTTCAATTGTGTCTCCTCATTTCTAAAGCTTCCCTTCCTCCATCTCTCTTTCCTTTAGTAGGCACAGATCAGCCTCTTACCAGAGCCATATCCCTGCTTCTGCACCCACCCCATGTGAACACCGGCAAAGGCCAGCGTTGCTTCATTTATTAACTGTGTGCTGGAGGCACATCCTTGCTCTTCCTCATAGCACACAGTCCTGTCCTTCCCAAAACAAACAGAATATAGGGAGCACCAGCAGGAAGAAAACCTACCTGCCAAGACAAACAGAAAACCTTGTATTTTGCTCTAAATCCGCTCAACCACGGTTTGAAGTCAACCGCAGAGTAAAAACATGCAAAGGGAAAAACCCACAATGCCAAAAAGACCCAAACCCAAAATCCCTTTCCTCTCACTTGGTGAGATGACTTTTTCTCAGGAGTATAAATAAAATTCAACAGATTAAAAATAAACAACAAAAACCAAAACCCTCCAAAGTCACAACAGAAAAAACTCACAAGACAAATAAAATCCTTGGTCCTTGAGCATGATTTACACAAGTAACAACTGAAAAATTCAGTGGCAGCAACAGAAGTCAGTAAATATTTTGCTTATTAAATGACACTTTTCCTTAAAAGCCTGTATGCACAGACATTAATAGAGCTGATTTGAGAGCAGAAAGTGCCAGTCTTCTAGAAGCCAGACTTAGAGACACAGAAGCTCTTGCCTCAACAGGAGCCAATCTTCTCAAAATTTTCTCACAAACGAAATCTCAATGAACTCAGAAGAGCTCTTTTCAACTTCTCTATGTTCATGATGGACAAATCATTCACCAGCACCTAGTCCTGACCCATTCTGTGATCAAGACACAAAGCTGGGACTCAGAGCTTGAGGCTCTGTTCCCAATTCAAGCAGAGACCACCTGTTCGACCCTGGGCAAGCCTCTTAATCCCTGAGTTTTTGTTCTTTGTTTAAAAACAGCCCTAATCTGCCTTTTGTCATACTAATTAAACTGTAGAGGGTACAGAAAACTTGTAAAATGTGAGTCAATAACTTCACACAGCCCCTTTCAGGACTACTGTTACAGCCATCCATGCCCCAGACCTCCAGTAGACTGACTCAAATTTGTTTTCAAATGTTTAGTTTGAAGCATGATTTCCTAGAAAACCTATTTATTCACATAGACAACTGAAAAATAGTTATTTGGCAAGTTTGGATAGGCTGCAAATATGCCAGTGTATCTCATGTCAACATATCACACAGTACTTCAACAAGCATTATTTTACAGCTATGTCTCTACTATTTAAAGTTTAAATAACATTTGTGCCAGTGGTTCATGTTCTGGTCTAGATCTCCATATACAAAAAGCTGTGAAATAAGATCAGCATACAGAAAAGTTATCCAAAATACTAAGTCATTGCAGAAAAAAACCAAACTGATGATTGTCAATGGAAGGCTGTCTATACCAGTTTACCAAGATACAAAGTACATGCAAACATTTTTTTTTCTAGCTAGGGATATCAAAGTATGTAGTTTACACAAGTAAGAAGTAGTACCAGGACTTGCAGACACTAGACAGACCTATGTGTAGCTTAAAATAGTTCTTAGTGCTTTTGAGGTTCTTCCTCATTTCAGCTTCCTTACTTAAACACGCTAAATGCTCAGTAATCCATTCCTTATTTTTTCCTATGCTGCTTCCAAGTTTCAGCAATTCTGATGAATACTGCACATCACAGTTCCCCTCCATTTACCCTGCCCAGGGAAAGCCAACATCCTCCTGAAAGGAACTTTCCTCCTGAAGACGGCAAAGGGTAAATATCGCCCTTACCGACATCTGCTGCAAGTCAGATTTATATAAAGACGAGCACTCGTCCAGAAAGCCTGGATACGGCCTGACAAAACCCCGTAAGACCTAAATCCTTTCCCCAGCCCGCTTAAATTGGATGTTTCCAGCCTCATAATACTTCAACGGCCCCGGGCTTCTGAAAGAAAAGGAGAGAGGGGAACCCCCTATACCTCCTTAAGGAGTCATTTGATAGATCAGATGGATGAACAACAGCAAAATAGAGGGGAAACTCCTCACGAGGAGACACGAGGGGCTGAGCTCTCGAGCAGTCCCTGTCCCCAGACGAAGCACCCTGGGCCTCCTCCTCTCCCCTGGACCTCCACAGGCGGCCCCGGGCCGGGACCCCGCCACCATGAGGCACCTGAGGGCGGGAGGACAACAGGTAAGCCCGGCCCGGAGGGAGCGCCCGAGGCAGGGTCTCCTTCCGCCGCCTGAGCGAAAGCCTGAGGCGGGCGCGGGGAGAAGCGAGCCCGGCGGGGCGCAGGGGAGGAGGAGGCGGCCGGCGGAGGGTCCTGCCCGCCCGGCCGGCAGCTCCCGGCGCCCGCGACCCTCCCGGTCCACTCACACACACAGAGCTCCACCACGTAGGCGTAGTAGGACCAGGCCACGACCAGGGCGATGAAGGCCACGGGCACCCAGGCCAGCACCTTCTGGCAGCACTTGAGGACGTGGGACGGCGCCATCTTCCCTGCCGGGCACCGCGGCAGCGCCGGCGCTGCGACGGGCGGGCGGCGGCTGCAGCTCCGGCCGCCGCTGCGGAGCCGGCCCCGGGCGGGCCCTGGGCGGGCCGCAGTGGGCGGGACAGGGGCGGCCCCAGCGCCCGCCACCGCCCCCTTCGCGGGGTGCCGGAACGCCTCTGGACCACAGAATGGTAAGGGATGGAAGGCACCTCTGGAGATCATCCGGTCCAGCCCCCCTTGGCAAGGCACGGTCACCTAGAGAAGGTGACACAGGAATGCGTCCAGGTGGGTTTGGAATCTCTCCAGAGAGGAAGACTCTATGACCTGCCAGGGCAGCCTGTTCCTGTGCTCTGCCCACCCTCCATGGAAAGTTCTTCCTCGTCTTGAGGTGAAACTTGTGTTTTAGTTTATGGCTATTGCTCCTCGTCCTGTCACTGGGCACCACGGAAAAGTGCCTGGCACCATCCCCTTGGCACCTGCCTTGGAGATATTTATATGCATTGACAAGATTTCCACTCAGTCTTCTCCTCTCTAGACTAAACAGGCCCAGCTCCTGGAGTCTCTCCTCCTAAGAGAGATGCTCCAGATCCTTAATTATCCTTGCGGTCCTCCACTGGACCCTCTCCTGTAGCAACTTGTCTTTCCTGTACTGAGGAGCCCAGAAGGGGACACAACACTCCAGATGTGGCCTCAATGGGGCTGAGTCGTGGAGAGGATCCCCTCCTTCGACCTGCTGGCCACATTCTTCCCCATGCATCCCATGCACCTCGGGGGACAGCCGCCCTTCGCCTCCCTCTGTTCGCACCGGCAAGATCCTCCTCCAGCCATAAAACCTGCTCTTAAACCTCCAGGTTTTGCCTTTTTCCGGTCCTGGCCGGGCGGGTCGGTGTCGGGCTGGAAGGCGGTGGGACAGTTCGGGGCGCTGCCGGGTTGCTGCCAGCCCCGGCGGGCTGAGCACTCACACCGCTCAATGAGCCTGTTGGGTGCCGCAAAGGGAACTTATGAGCGACTGACTGCTCTTTGTTTCACCGGCTTTTCCTGAACGGCGCTGAGCGCCTGGCAGCTGCGGCCACACCGCGGCCTCGGGCGGGCACCGCCGCAGGCGCTGCCTTGCGGGGCTCAGACTGCGGAGCGCCTGAAATCTTTAGCCTTACTCTGGCACTGCTGTGGCTGGGATGCCGGGACGGAGCGGCCAGCGCCATGGCAAAATTCCCCATCTCCCTGCCGAGCCGCAGGGTGGTCGAGCCAGGAGCGCGTCCCTGGCCCCAGGCGGCTCCCGCGGCGCTCTGGCGCCACCTGGCGGCAGCAAGAGGGGCCTTCCGAGCCGAGGGAAACTGAACAGACAGCATCCATAGGGAACAGACAGCATCCCATCGGGAACAGACAGCGCCCATAGGGAACAGACAGCATCCCATCCATAGGGTACAGACAGCATCCATGATGCTGAGGTGAGGGGTGAGGCTGGAACCGCTCACAAGAGTGCCCTGAAAGAAGGCTTGGACACAACAGGGCTGGTGTCCTGTAATCCCTGTGAGCCCCTGGAGCTGGTGTGGTGGGCAGCAGCAGTGAGGTTGCCTTGGCAGGACAGGGGCAGTTCTTTTACCAAGAACGTCCTGCATGTTACTGTGGCTGTAACTGACTCCTGGGTGTTACTGTGCATTGACCATCCTCTTAGCTGTGCTTCCACCACCTTTTCTGACAAAATCCCATTCACAATAAGCACAATTCCTAACATGAAGACTAAGGAGCATGGCCATGAATAAAAAGGTTTAGCCAGGAAATAGTTCACTATGCTAGGGAAGATGTGAGGGGATCCAACACGATCCTCCCTGCTGATGCTGACTGCAGTTTCACCCACAGAGGTATCAGTGGAGCCATGTGTGTTGACATTCCCCCCGTTTTGGCAGGTCCATACTGAGCTGCAGGAACAGCCACCACATGTGGTTTGGATGGAGTCTGAGGCTGGCAAAGCTGGAAGCTGTGGCATGGCTGGTATTTCTGGGTCAGACAGATGCCTTGGGCAGGATGGAAGGCCAGTGGCTGCAGTATAAACTTTGGATAGGACAAACTATATCAGCTACAATCCAGCCGCATTTCCATGCAGTGTTTCCAGAATGACAGAAACTGAAGTGAGACTGAATTAAACAAGGACAACACCAAGGTTGTGAGGTGGCAGAGAGGGATTATTTATCCCCAGACAGTGCCCCCCACAGAGGAGTTTTGCTGCACAAGAAGCCCCTTGGCAGAGCTGGCAGGATCTATCATCTTCCACTCCTGAAAGCCACCTGGGATGTCTCTACAAGGATCTCTTGAGAAGAAATCAGCTCCTTGAAGAGAAGTCACGCAGGATGGAAGGAAGTTCTGCTAGGAATTGCCGAACACCTGTTTGGATTGAAATGGCTGCAGTGAAGCTTTGTGCAAACTTTGCTGCCTCATTTGTGGGGAGGGACAAGAAATGACACTTGGAACAGACCCTGGGAAACTGAAGAGCAACTCAGAATGCCATGTTGGGGGAATGTCTGCTCACCACATTCTCACTGGATCCCATGACTGTCAAATATTGAAAACCAAAAGGCATCTCCTGTCCATTTTCACATCATCACACCTTCACTTCTGGCTGCCCACCTGCTTTAGTCACATGGAAAAATGTGTAAGAGAAGTTAAACATTTCCCTTCACAGCCTCAGCACCAGTTAGGGTCTGTTGCAGTCTTCCAGATGCTTGTTGCTCCCAGAGCAAGGCACTGCAAACACTCCTGTTACTCAGAATTTCTCTCTTTACTATTTAGAGGTTATAGTCTACAATATTTCATCTCCATTTTGCTTCTGTATTTTTTCACTCTCAAAGTAGCTCATCCTAAACTCCAGGAGCATGCAATTCCAAGGCAGAAGCAACCAAACCTCTTAGATGAAGATTGATGCAAAATAATAACTTCTCTCATTTATTCCTTGTAATATGAGACAAATCAAAATTTTGGAGGCTTTGAATTAATGATGTACACATAAAACCAACAGAGATTGTGTAAAGTATTTGCTCTTCACATTCCAGTACAGATCATTGCCTCCCTAGGCAGCCTATTCCAGTGCTTGACAAACCTTTATCTGAGGTTTTTTCCCCCTAGCATCCAATCTAAACTTGCAATGGGCACACAGGTGAGGAAAAAAGATGGCCTTTTACTTCTAAGGGCACGAGGTGCTGTGGCTAAGCCCCTGCAGGTGTGAGCAGTGCTGAGCAGGCTCCCTGTGATGCCGGTGTGCAGGAGCAGCAGCCCAGGACAGCAAGTGGAGCTCTGCACTAGGGCACTCCAGTTAATGAACTGGAAACATTATTAACTAAGCCAACATCAGTCTAATGGGAAATCTGTCTCCACATATGTTGTACAATTTTTTTTATTATTGAGTCAGCTAGGAATTGTTTAATAAACAAAGCCAACGGGAAGCATTCAAATAAATGACTGAAGAGACACACATTTGTTCACTGATTAATTTTGTGCATGCTCAAGTCTCTCAGGTTTTCTGTTCTGCAAAGCGCTTTTGGCTTCTTGTTGGATGACATCTTCAGCTTCTGTAGAGTTTCTGTGGCCAGCTGGGCACTAGACGAGTGTGTCAACATCTGCCATGTTCATCTTCATGCTTCCCTTGTGACCAACTGCATTACAGGAGCTGTTTGTTGGGGCAACGTGGATCTCACTAATAATGACCACAACATCATTTGGGCACATATTTTATGTTTAGAATGACTGAAGGCTTTTTTCTGCATTGGAGTAGTTTCCTGACCCAGCCATGACTATTATACAGGAAAAATTAAAACTGAAGGTATGAGGCATGTTTGCCCTCTCCTGTGAGAACTCCAGCATGAGAAGAAAACTATTTTTAAATTTTGATGTACAGTTATCAATCCATTTCTATGTTTAAGTCCAAGCATGGTCAATATACCTGAATTTTATACTTCCTCTAAGCAACAGGGTTTTCCCCATTCTTGCCCTTTATTGGGCAGTGATCCTTTTTATGTTATATGCACTGAACATGTGAAGTGCCATGAAACCACAGTCCATGGCCTGGTTGTTTGTCTGCTGTGCAGAACATGTACTCATTGTTGCCTGTTTTGTTAAAACATGCCAGCTTGGTTTGAATCCAAAGGGACTTTTGCTTTTAGAAAGAGGCTTGTGACACAGAAAACAAAGACAAATTGAGACACCAGAACTAATTTCTAGCAACAATCAATGAGTTTTGGTTACTTCTAGTATTTCACACTGCATTTTTGCCTTTGCTTCACTTGGAAATGAAGAATAAATGGTTCTTAGACATGATCTTAAAGTAAACAAACAAAAAAATGTAAGAAGTGTTATGGGGATACAACAACTAAAATTCTGTAAAGCAGTTATATGCTATAGGTGACTGCACTTGCTTTTGTGTATCCTTTTGATATGTTACATCAATTTTTGAGACTTTTGCAATGTGCAATGCATTCATCTTTATTCCATGTAAAATGCAGATGCAATGTGGTAGATTAAAAAAAAATCAATTTTATTTAGCTTTCCTATACATTTCTGTTCAGAGGAAGAGTTCCTTATGTTAAAACAAGTCACAATTAATATATTTAGACTGGTAGCTGGCATAAGCCTTAACTAAACTGTGTTGAGTAATGCTCACAGCAGGCTGCAAATATCATACAATGACTAAAAGGAACTAAAACATCAAACAGTTAAACTAAAATGAATTTCTTAAAAACCAGTTTATCTACATACATAAATATATCTTTTAATCTGGGATACTAAAAATGATAAATTATTTAAAGACTGTTTTACAAACCATTTTAGCTGACAAATAACAATAAACTCACAAATTAAACACAGAGTCTGATTCTTTAAGCCTGGTGGACAAGTCATCCCTGGCCTTTAAAGAAGTTCCTTCCTGCTACACTTTCAGGATAACTTCTGAAAATTATTTATAACTCTGTTTTAATTTCCAATCAATCTTTTTTTTCTTGTTACTATAGACACAAAATTCATATCAAACCCAAGCATATCCCTTTGCTTTTCCTCTGAACTTGAAATCAAAGTTTTTGCTTAAAAATAAAACTTGAAATCCCTGAAAGCAGAAACTGCTGATTGCACAAACCCAGATAGAAATGAGCACTGAGGAATTAAACTTCTAGATACACTAAAGCTGAATGAGTTGATTTTTCCAAAAGAAAACCAAACAGCTTGTAAGAAGGAAGTAATTAGTAAACAAAAGAAACCACAAAAGCAATAAAAACCATCCTAAACCTATTAACTTCACACAGAATAAAATGCTAGGGAATAATTTCCACTCCAAAGTAAAAATGATTTGCCAAAATATTAACAGCAACAAATAAAAGGCAGCCTTGCATTCAAGCCAGAGCTGGCACAAAGCACACTTTGGGTGAACACATACATGCTTCTGTGCCACGGAAGCTCTTCTTCAATAGTGCCATTTTTTGGATAATTCAGTGAAGTGCAGCTGGCTGCGGTACTGTGGTGCGAGTCCCACTGCCCACCTTTGCTCCCATCACGAGAAGCAACAAACAATTTCTATACACACAAAGTAAACCAGCACCTGCTATCCTGCTGCCCACATAGCACTGCATGAGCTCAGTTTGAGGGGAGGAGGCTGAGGCATTTACTGCATTTGGATTTTTCTCTGGGGGAAAAGGGATCCTTGATGGTCACTGGTGCCTGATCTTCCAGGCAGTCTCAGGACATCCCCACAGGCATGGTCTTGTTCTGGGTGCATGTCCAGGACAGGACTACCAGCATTTTCTCTTTAACACTTTGGATTAAAGCTCCAAGCTGAGGCCATGAAGGAAGATTTGCTTTGCTGGCCTCTCACTGTGTTCCCTAGGAGCCACTATGCCAAGGCTCAGGCACAAGGACTTGTCTTCAGCACAAACATGACAGCTACTGACACATCAAACACATTCTCAGTAATCTAAGTATTCCTTAGGCAGGACCTTTAGGGTTTCCCAATGCATTCTCTCCTGTCCCTGCACCAAGTGGGAGCTGCCCTGATGTGTTACCTATCACGGAAATTGCCCCTCTTCTCACAAAACCCAAAGGAATGACAACCAAGCACCACATGTTGAGCTTTGAGGCAAACATGGCTGGTGTAATGCAACCAACGGATGCATAGAGTACCTCACTGTGTGGTTTCTTGGCTATTTTTTTGAGACATTTCCCTAGTCCACATTTTGAGTCTATTAACTCTATTATCACAAACCTGTCCTGAGACGTTAAGCTTTCACCCCAGCCAAGACAAGTCAGACAACTGAGAGTGGGAAAGAGGAAAAACTTTGACAGCTTTACACATAAGTCTATCTCCTATATATTGTGGCCAACCAGGAAGAGTGATCTGGACCTGGCTTTTGGCTGCTGGGATTGTAAGAAAGACAAAAAATGCAACGTGCACACTTGTGTACAAGAGATGCACCTAATGTTACTGCAAAAAAATGTTCACCTGTAATTTCTAAGTGTTAGTCTTGATTTGTTTCTCCTTTTAGTGTTCAAGATCTTAGGTCTAACTTTGCATTTGGAGTAATAAACATTTGCATTTGGTTTTTTATTGGACATGTTACCTCACCAATGGCTTATTATAACCTTGATTTCCTGAGATACTTCAGGTTTTCCTGTCACAACTTTTAGTGAGACAAAACAACTATTTGTTACGCATTCATCTTCTGCAATACAACTAAAGCAAAACAGTAATGAGTCAAACTGTAGCTACCACTGTGTTTGATAGAATGAGGACTTTTTTCTTCCCATTTATACTATGTGGAAGAGGTCTGAGACACTCAATACACACTCACTGATCAATGTACAACTTTTAAACCCTGCATCAAGCCTTTCAGTTTTGTATTTCCAGTTTAATAGTAACACCATGAAGGCAGACAAACCCACACAGGAACTGGTGGAATCAAGCATCAGGAACCAGCACATGAGCAGATCCCCATAACAAGGTGTAAATTTTCCTTTTTGATTTAGGATAACTTGGTTTAAAATGTGTTGTGCAAGTGATTTTGCCTTGCGGAACTCTGCCCTTGCTGGAGAAGGAGAGCTGCTGTGTTGGTGGCTGAGATGATGTTCACTCCTTCAACAGGAGATGATACTGCTGTGATGCTCCTGCCTGGGACCATTATTCAGTCCTGTGCATCCTGTATCCTACTACAGGGCAGGGTCAGACTCCACAGAGCAGTAAACAACACTATTCCCCAGAACAAGAGTACTTTGGTAGGGAGGCCAAAAGCGACACCAGTTCTGTAAACCAAACTGATTGCACTGGAACGATTATAAAATTATTGCATTCGAGTCTGGGTTAATTAAACTATAGCTAAAAAAAAGAGCATTTTTCATTTAGTTGTTATGTAAAGAGGACAGACATACTCCCCTAAAGAAAAACCACTTAAGCAAAAGAAAAATGGACTGCTTTAAAAAGGACTTTTCCCAGTTTGCTTCCAAAGTTCTTTGACTTCTTTAATGCTTTCTTTTTTCACACACTTCCAGAAACCTTGAATGCCTTGTTGCTGTGGTACCTGTTAACAAAGTTAAAGTATGTTTAGCATTTACACAAAAACTGACTCCTATTCCCAGACTGTGTAAATACAATATATAATGTGCTGCTGCTTCTGTAGTTCACATGTGTAATATCAAATTCTCAGTGGCAGCAATCATCCCAGATTCACATGCAGAAAGGACTACCCAGTTTAAAATATATATCTTTTTCTATTCATTAACTCTACCCGTGTTTCTACAAGCATTTACAAGAGAGTTGTAGCAATCATCTGTGGTATTTACAAACAATTATGTCAGCTTGTTACCCTCAAGCCTCGATGCATTCGGTTCCTCAGGACTCCAAGAAACTCGCTGTGGCTGAGGCAGTCATCTCCATCTAGATCAAAAATCTTGAAGATGGTATCCAAAACATTATCTGACAGATCCTGTCCTGTTGCCACCTTCACTGCTCTCTTGAACTCAGCTAATAAAGACATAATATTACATCATAGGTGACTGAACTTGCAAAGGAAATGGAAAGCTTATAAATAGCAGGATTCTGTAAAATTTACAATGGCTTGCGCCTATCCTAACTGGAGAATTTGGGATGTGTAAACTAGTAAACTATTAGGAGGCCTCAGTTCATGTGTTCTTGAGCTTGCAAGTTCTTCTTTCGTAACACTATCTTTATTAATTTTATCATAAGCTTTAGCAATGCACTGCTTCTCAAGCAACACTACAAGTGATAATTCTTGCTAGAAATAGATGAAAATTTACATGCTTTTGGCTCTTTCTTGTTCATACAAATGGTAAGTGTTTGCCTCACTATCCTCTCATAAAAAACCTTATCATTTTATATCAAGCCAGCTTCATGGCAATTCATTCTACAAGAAAACTCTTCTCCTCAGAGAACTGTAGGTTATGACATGCTCCACCTCAACAATCTCCTCAGCAACTCTGCAGAAACACAGACCATCAAATGGTCAAGGCACTGCTCCCAGCATATGGCTTTATATATCTGTAGTTCTGGTTTTGAGAGAAGCTGGCTACCCCCTCTTAAATGATGTTGAAGAGTTACTGAGGATTTGTGGCAGAAAAAAGCTGCCACACCTCTCTGGAGATGTACTTTCATCTTCAGCTCTTTTTTCTTCTCTCTTTACACCACTATGGGCAGTATAGAAACACCCACTAGCCCCTCTTTTTGTCCTGTGGTGCACAGAATTTGGAGTTTTGGCTCAAGGAAGATGAGAAAGTGTGTGGGGCTGCCACAAAACAGCAACTTGTAAGAGTGGAAGGATTATTTATTATAGCAAGCACAATCACAACACATGAATTGGATGCATTTTTGGAGTCATCATGGAAGTCTGAATTTCAAAAAGGACCTGGAGGTTATTGAAGTGTAGCAGTATTGTAGATTTTTACAGCAAGCTGTCCAATGAAATAATCAATGCAATATTAACGTGGTTCTGCTCTCATAAACAAGTGCTGTTTATAAACAGTGCTATAAATATGATTAGTTGTGAAGCTTACTAGAGGGAATAGCATTCCTGACATAGCTCTCATCTTTCAACAATTCCTGTATGGATGTAGTTATTATTTCACAGTTGATTTAAATAGAACTAAGTAAAAAATCCTTCTGTAAAAAGACATATCACAACTTGAAAAAGACATAAAACATGTTTATAGTAGTCTTAATTTTGTCTTTGAAAAGATGTTAACTGTTTCATCTTTTGAAGCTGAATTTAAATCCAGACATGGCACTGTCCTTTCTTTGAATGTAACACAAATAAAAGAAGATCTTCTACAACAGTGGGGCACAACAATCTTCAAGCAAAGAAGGGCCACCTTACCAGAGAGAAGATGAGTTGTGAACTTAGAAGAAAAAGAAATCTAGAATAAAAGGAAGGACTAAAAGACTGTCTTATATTTATATGAATGTTCACATGTGTATGAATACACATGATAATGCGGACATTATCATGCAAACACCAAGACAAAGAACTCAGCCAAATTTGGGAGAGAATGAGACATACAGGCATGTAGCATTTGTGAGTTACCTCAGCAGCTGGCTGATTTTGATTACAGTGGGGCTTAGTGCATAAACAGACTAGTAATGAAAGTCACAAGTCGCAAATCCCCCAGTCTTCTTTGGTTCAAATCCCATCCAAACACTGATCTTTCAAGAATATGTATTTCTCTTTCCATCTTCTCACATCTCTCATCTTTTTTCACACAAGCCCATCAAACATTAATTTCAATGAATGTTAATATCTCCTTACATTTCTTAAGGAATTTTTTAATAATGGTGCTATTTTGAAATAACTTATGAGACTTGTCCTTCAAGTGTAACAACTAAGTAGCAACCTCAGGATTAAAACAAAAAGCATTTGTATGTCCATAAAACTTTTGATGCACTGCTCCTCTTTCTCCTACATGGGAAGAAAGCAACTCCCTTCCTTGAAATCTTTATTGTAAACTTCACTTTATGACATTGTTTCTTTTTGATAGACATAATTGCATACCATCCTCCCTCCTCAGCACAGGGAGGACATGGATTGAGTCCAGAGGAGGGCCACAAAAATTATATGGCAATTTTTGGGATGGAGCACCTCTTCAGTGAAGAAAGGCCAGGAGAGTTGGGATTGTTCAGCCTGGAGAAGAGTTACCTCACAGCAGACTTTATTGTGGACTTTCACTATATCAAGGGGGCTTATAAGAGAGTTTTTCCAAGGCCTGTAGTGACAGCAAAAGCAAAATGCTTTCAAAGTGAAAAAGGGTAGATTTAGACTGGACATAAGGAAGAAACATACAAAGTTATGGCTGTCTCATCACTAAAAGTGTTC
The DNA here is from genome assembly GCF_022539315.1 of Serinus canaria. Lineage (NCBI taxonomy): Eukaryota > Metazoa > Chordata > Aves > Passeriformes > Fringillidae > Serinus > Serinus canaria. Next base: position 43,517,320 of record NC_066313.1, read on the forward strand.
AAGGTCTGGTTGGGTGGGTATTTGAGCAACCTAATCCAGTGACAGAATTCCCTGCTTATGGCAGAAGGTTTGAAAAAAGGACCTTTAAAGGTTCCTTCCAACCCAAACCATTTTATGATTTATTAGTCTGCTGTTATTAATCCACATATTACAGCACATTAGAACTTTGAAATGAAAACACTTTGGAAACTTTATATGATTATTTTTTAATGAAATAGAACTAAGCCCAAATACAGAGCAGTATAATATTTTTGGACTTCACTGTGGTACTTTGGGATAACTAATTTACATTAATCCCATAATTAAAATGATTTTTTTTTTCCTTTAAAAAAACCCACCTGAAAGGTGTACAGCACTTACCTCGCTTAACAGGACGATTGGCTACAGTAAACATCTGCATGGCGATAGAAAAGTCTTCCAGATTATTCGTAAACTTGCAAAAAGTCTTGAATTCTTCCAAACTGATGTTCTAGAGTATCACAGAATTCAGATTATATATAATGAATATACATTCAAATCCCAATTATTTTATGTCATTAAACCTGGTGGGACTTAAGAGTTTAGATGTGACTGCCTACTCATTGTTGACATTTGTATTTCTCAGCTGGACAATTATCATTGCTTTTACTTGTATAAAATTCAAGGGCTACAATACTTCATTCGGCAACTGGCTATCTCATTAGATACTCACATTCAAATAAAAACCTGTGCATACAAAGGAGGAAGGAAAACAAAGTATACCAACCTCTCCTGCTTCGATTCTGTCCTTCACATTCTGCCAGTAAATTTCATTGTTTTCCTCATCAGTGAAGTACAGCAACCATGCCGCAAAGTCTTCTTTTCTCATGACGCTCAAACCCTTTGAAAACTTGATGAATTCCATTTCTTGGACTTCTGTTTGCAGATTTTCCATGAATCTAAGTGTAAACAGATATTATCCACCACTTGTTACTTCCATCCCTGTATCACCACTACTACCTTAGCTACCAAGTGCCGCCAACACCAGCTCTGAGCCACAGACACTTTCGGCATTGTTGTTTAAAACAGCCCCCCAGTTTAATTGTCCCTGCGCTCGCGGATGTGTCCAGGGCTGCATTTCCACAAGGACACCAGCAGGACGCGCTCCCGGACTGCACAGGCGGCTGCTGCCAGCAGAACTTAGGGACGCACTGGACATCTCGGTATTAGTCGTGTTTAAAAATGCGCAGATAAAGAGATAAAAAAATCGGTAAAGCAGCAGCAGAATGAATGAATGAATGAATGAATGAATGAATGAATGAATGAATGAATGAATGAATGAATGAATGAATGAATGAATGAATGAATGAATGAATGAATGAATGAATGAATGAATGAATGAATGAAAGAAAAAGGACCTGGTAACTGAAGGCCTGACACATGATTTATGAGGTTTCATATTAAAAAGAGAGGACTGACAAGATTGCAAAGCACCTAAAAAGATGAGGCCATAATAATCACAAAGATGAAAGAGGAAACTTGAAATTGCTGTAGGAGAAGATGACTGAAAGTATCAGAGATTATAACTACATACAGAGCTTTGGTGAATCAGTTCTGTGCTCACAAGAGGATAGATCAGAGAGGATTACAATTGACTTGTATGGAGTTAAGAAGAGCACAGAAAATGTTGCAGGGCTTTGGGAAAGTAAGAGAGCTGTCTGAAAAAGGAAAGAGTCAACATCAAGGTTTTTAGGAGGCACCCATTCTTTTGGGAAAGAAAGAAAAAAGTATTACAAGAAGCAAATAATAACCTGAAGGTACAGAGCTGTAATTGTGAGTTGTAGCTTCAAGTTTTTTCAGTTTGGTCTATATGGCTAGTATTAATTTTGAAAAAGTTAACATAGACAATACGGTGTGATCCATTTGATACTTTCCACTTCAGAAATGGGGCAATCCAAAAACAAGAGGTAATTTTTAAATAAAGGCTAAAACCAGTGGTGCTTGCCAGAAACCCCTCCGTATTGCTAAAGAACCCTTCTTTATTGAGTTGCAGAAATTATTGACAGGAGGGAATGAAATACTCCTATATTAGGACAAGGCAATTAACTGGAGAAGAGGACAGCTAAGGGTCTGTGCAGCCAATATCAGCAGAGGCTCATTTGCTCATCCATGTTTACCTGGCCTCGCTGGGTTTGAATTCTTCCCCTTGAAATTACAGCATTTGAGTCCACACAGCTATCTTTAGCTCTTTAGTGAGATCACTTGGACAATTAGTAGCTTGAAGCTCTGTGAAGTCTATAAGGGGTTAGCTAAGACTGCTCTTGAAGCATAAGCTCTCTCTTATATTTTTCCCCCTAACAAGTAGAGCTGCACATGCAAATAAAGGGCCAACAAATGCCTCACAGCTCAGGACATGCAGGTAAATGAAAGCCTGATAGTGAAGTGAATTTAAGTTTCAGGCCAGGACTGAATTAGAGTAATATGGACGAGGGGTACAAAATGCTGTCACATTTTATATGTGCCTTTTTCTGGTCTACTAAAGGGGATTCTACAGTACATGCAAGCACTAAGATGTTCCTCCACAGTCCACCTTAAGACCTGACATACTTTCAACTTCCCCAGCTCTCCCTCTCAGAAGTGGATGAAACACCAAAGGACCAGGTAGTGCAACCAGTGTGACTGGGTAGCCCTTTGTCTTGCAGAGTGGCCAGAGCTGCCTGCTCAGCTTGCAAAGCACTCCTCTGTTTTCAGGCCCAGCTGCTGTCTTTGTAACTCACAAGGAGACTGCTGCCTCTGGCCAGCACCACAGCCAGCACGTGCCAGGGAGACCAGCTCCATGGGCTGGCACAAGCAGCCCTGCCACACCCATGGCCCCAACAGTCTCCGCAGGTCTTGGGAAGGGAGGTCGAAGTGCAGAGGGAGAGAACAGCATGGATCTGGCATGCAGACCAGGCATGGAGTCAGCCCAGCAGAGACTGAGTAGGGCCACTTGGCTGCATTTTGAGAGTGGCCATCACAGGCAAGGAGGAGATGGTATTTGGGATGTGTGGTTTGTGGTTGGCTGGAAGGCACAGCCAAGACTGTGCAGAACAATTTCTTTGACTGTAGTTTCTAACTCATGTAACGTCTGGTCTGGAGGAGGAGAAGTTGCTGAAAATGAGGTCACTCACAGAAATATGCCTAAAACTTGGATGCAGAGAAATGAGACAACATGTGTTTTATTTTCTTGGATTTTTATCTATGAAAGGTAGACAAATTTTTCAACAGACTTAAGGTCTTGAAAATTGAGCTATTTATCTTGGGGAGAAAGCTCTCAGTCATTTGCTTTACTGGTTTCTAGCCACAGGCAACGACATAGAAACAGATTCTTCCACCTTTTCTGAATATTGCATTTCCTTAGGCAGACAAGCATTGGTGACCTGCCCTCCAGCCATACCCAATAAGGCAGATCAATCATTCCTACACGATAAGGAAGGAGCCCACCAAGCTGCACACATCAGCCTGCTGAAAGGGGCAGCAAAGCCCGAGCAGACAGTGAAGGGTTTGGCTGCGGCATTTTCAGTGTGTTCTTGCTTCTGCACCCTCTTCTAATTGAAGTTCATTTCAACTTGTAGGCTCGCTCCTGGCAAGCCAGAGTGGGAAGATTTCCTGCCATATCAAATCTTACTTGGAGCAGTAGCTGAAATGTGCAATTTAAAATTTATGTGATGGTTTCCCATATTACAAAAATTAAAATACTGTGAATCATTGCATCAGCATTCTAGGTCACTCTTATTCCCAGATGTGAGAGTTAAAAATCCTAATGAGGGTTTTTTTTAAAGTATAAGTTATTAAAAGTTATTAAAAATAACTTTCTGGTTAGGAAGTAAAACTTGATACGTAAATGTCAAGACACCACTACGGATACTTGCTTTTGCATCTTCTGGATCATAGTGCAATGTGTTTCAGCTGTGAAGTCCTCAAAATGTATCCAGATATTGGGAAAAACAAGCACAGGAATGAAATTCCTGTTCTCCCAAAGTCAGTGGGATCTTGGCTGGGGACTTGGTAGGGAGTCAGAATTCAAGTACAGGAAGAGCATTCTGATTGAAGATATGCTCTACAATTCAAAAATGATTACACTGGGAATACTCTTATGCTATAGAAGGTTGAAAATGAAAGAAAGCTTCAAGTTTTCAAGTAACGAAAAGGAGAGGTAAACCATAAACTTATAAGATGGGGAAAAGGCCAGGAACAGAGAGCACTTTCTTTAAGACAGCCCACTTTATCCACACTCTCTAAAACACCCACGTTGAAGGCTAATGGCCAAATTTGTTATTGTGTTACAATAGCATCCAGAAACCTTATCGGGATTTATTCCTCATTTTGTAATGGGCTCTAGTATAGAAAAAGGGAGTCTCCCAAGGCTTTTGGCAACTCAGCTTTAATAGTGAGAATCCACCACAACTAGAAGTGAAAATGTAATAAAAGAGGGGAGATCTCAGGAATGCAGCTATTCCCCCCCCTCCAAGTGGAGAAGTGCTACCATTGTATTCTTTATGGCATACAAAGTAGATTGAAACACTAAAGGAAATATTGGGGCAAGTTTTTTTTTCACCTCTTGACCTGAACTGTCTGTGCAGAGCTTCAACACTCTTAATACAGAACTGACCAGTTCCTGTCACACTGATTTATAGGAAGGAATCTAACAACAAAGATAGTGGTGGATATACCACCACAGCATTTGCACCATGCTTTGGCTCCTCTTTGGACAGCAAAGTCCTTCTGAAGAATTGATAACCCTCTCTGATAACCAAAAGACTGTGGCAAACCAGCTGCAGCTTGCCTTTTTGCAATCTGACTTTCAAACCAGAATATAGAAAATCTAATAAAGGCTTGACCAATTAACCTTTCGAAAACATTTAGATCTATGCTTGTAACTTCAGGCTTGCAAGCATTAAGACAGTTAATCAATCTCACAATTTTCAGAATTGCAAGCAAAATCCTCTTTGATTTACTGTCCTTAGCATTTCCAAACCAAAAAATTCACTTTCATTTTAAGTGCTCTGTAGAAACAAACCAAACTACTCTTTTGCTAAGCTCACACAAAAGGAAGAAAAATATTTTTTTCAAGCTCTTTACTAAGTATTTGGGAAATATTCAGATTGAGTTATGACAGGAATATCATGAAGCCAGATTTTGTTGCTGTTCTCCCCTTCCTCACTGCCTGATCTTGGCTGTAACTGATGTAATCTCTATGTATTACGACTCTCTCTATATGCACACACATAGATAAAAGTGTAGGAACAGAGACAAGCAATCATACTCTATTTCTGCAAAGCAATTCCAAAACCTCAGATGAAAATCACTGAAAATATATAAACTGTCATCACAGCAAAAGCACAGTATGCTGGCTGATGATGACACCTGAAGAGACCCTGCATCCATGCACTGGCACACACACACCACAGCCCCCCCAAAAATGTGAACACTAGCAGTGGGGTCCAGCCTGGATCATTTTGGCTTCTTAAATGAAAGGTTAAAAAAAATGTATCAAGGAATTCAAAATACTCAAGGAAAGAAACAGGATAAGTAGGGAAAAGGCATGATTTCTGTATGGTTATACAATTTGTTACCTTTAATCTAAAGCAGAAATTAAAAAAGAATCATAATTAAAGAATATTTCTGGTAAAAAATTCTATTAACTGATGAAACTAGAAGCAAGATATCAGGTAAGAGAATGACATAAACTGGATTGAAATGTTAACTTTCCTCATACTATTAAAAGATGCCCATTGTTTAACCATACTGGGAAGTACTTTTTTTTGTAAGACATCCCAGAAAAAAATACAACAATCAGAGAGTTTTTAAAATATCCTTTCCATACACCCTGCACTTTCTTTTTTCCTTCACAGAGAATGTAAGAGATTTAAGCTTGCTTGGGGACAGATTACAGAAAAAATCACAGCAGTCGTAAACTGTTTAGGGAGTGAAATACTATCTCCTCTTTTTTTTGGGATTAGACATACTTAAACAAGATCAGTAAGGGACTTTTTTCAGGGGAAAACAACCCCCAGTGTCTGTCAGGAAGAAATATTTCCTATACCTAGAAAACTAAGTAGTTTTCTACTAAGAATAAAAGACAGTATATTTGATATAGTTGGAAATTAAAGCACAAGTTAGATTTTTTTTTTGGAAAGAAAGGACCAAACATTTTTTTTTTGTATTAAAAACCAGGAGAAATCCATACAAAAGAATAAAAAAGCCTTGAATTCTGGGGACATTCTCTAAGACAGGGTCTGGTATTAGAAGATGACATTATTGTAGAGGTGTAAAACTGAGTGGTGTCATCTGAAACAGAAACTTGTTCAGATCTTCTGAGAAGAAAGATGGCTTCATGTATTAAATCTACCCTTTTTGTTACATGATTTTAGGCTTACTGCACATTCTTCTATATTTCCCTAAAAAAGGTTACAGGAGAATACTGTTCTAGCTGTATTTGACTAAGAGGACACACCTTTAGTAGTGATACACAAAAACACACTCCAGAAATTTGTATTTCCTAACATTTGCTTTTGAAATTGTAAATCCTTATTAGTAATTACTATAATGTCCTTATGTTAAGGACAATACAACTAATAAGAACTCATCTAGCAGTCTGGAGCTGAACATGTGTTCACTGAGTACTACCTTAAGACGCCTGAAGATCTCTGAAAGTACCTTTACATTTGATGAAAACACTGCCTGAGGATTGTCTGTGTGTGGTGGCCCAAGAAGCAAACACCAGCTGGAGAAAGATGCCTGGCCATATTCCCTCCCTATTCTCAGTGTGCCTCCTGTATTCAGGGCAGTGGGAAAAGAGGCACAACTACTGGTTTACATCAGCCTCACACAGCCCCAAGAGATGTAGAGAGTTTCCATTTTCTTTGTAGCATCTGAATGCAAAGAAAGGAGAACAGTTTGGCAAATTAATTGCCCTGGTATATTGACTGTGGCTGTCTGACATTTTTTAAATGTTTGGACTGTGGACTAAAAGGCTTGGATAATGCTGGTGTGCATGTAGATACAGCTGGTTGCACACTTACAAAAGGATTTTTTAATGCCAGACAAACTGAAAAGAGGGGGCATGAGGATAATATAAGTAGGTAATGAGATAAGAACAGTCTCAGCTTTCAGAATTCCCATATAAGTACAGTGAAATTTCAGAATGAAAGCAGTCCTGTTTGTTGAGGTGAATTATTTTTATATTTTTTGTGGTCTTTCCTTTTTTTTTTTTTTCCTTTTGCGTGGTTTGGTGGTTTGTTTTTTTTTTTTTAGTTTTAAGGACTCTGAAGCACAGCAATATCTGTGTATTTAACTAATGTGACAAGCTTTAGTGTGTCCTAATCAAACATAATCACCTCTATTTTCTACTAGGTACTACACTGATCAATGGAAAAGCTTTCTAGGCAAGAACTTGGAAAATGATAAAAGCATTTACCATCATTATTTTTTGCTTTTGAGAATGATCTATGTCTCTACAGCTCATCAGTCATCTCTTGTAAAAACAATGTGGCACTTTGATCAAACAGCCAACAATAGCTTCCCGCAGAAGGTAAAGTGTTATGAGAGGCCATCAGATAGAAATCACATTTTCTCTGAACAATAGGAACCCAGAAATGATGTGCTTGATTTACTTGCAAATAAAATCATGTGAAAGGTGATATCCTCGCAGAGGTTAAGAAGACAGCGATCCTTTTATTCACCTTTCTGCGTGTTAAACAAACTCCACTGTCACGCTGCAGCTGAGATGGAGTGTCTACGCAGTGATAAAGAGGCACATTCCAGCCCCACGAAACATAACTGCCACTGTTGAAAAATTACCTGCATTAAACCTTACACTTATCCCACAAATTTTAAGAGCAAGATGTGGGAGTTTGATTTTGATTACAGGCCTCTATCTGTGTGGCAGGCAAAGGTCTTTAACCTATGTGTTCTGAATGTACAAGGTACATAGTTTCATCAATGTCATGCCTCATTGGGTCAATGCAGGATTTTATCTAAAACCTGAGGCTTTTCAGTTTACACTGTATATGCAAACACAACCTTTTACTGGTGCTCTCTGCCTTTTGTTTCATTGAGAGGATCTATGGTATTTATAGAAAAGGGAGCTGGAGACATCTTAAACTTATTTTACTCACTTAGATTCCTATTGAGCTGAGGTCTTCAAAAGGGAAAGGTTGTTTATTTGAAGACTGGTACGTGCCAGAGCCACTGGAGCCAAACACTTTTTAGTCTACTGATTGCAAAAACATTCATTTTTAAGAGGGCTGCCACACATTCTCCACTTCTGAATGCAAACTGAAGCAAAACACACTATTCTACTTTATTTTTGCAATCTGCAAATTACTGATTATTTTTGCAAAAAAGGTAATACTGATAGATAATCTTCTCTTGATGCCATGCTACAATATGTGTATCAAGACTCAAACAGGTATCTGCACAGTCTAATTGCAAAAGTAGTTCAAATGGTAGAGGAAAAGGCACTGGGAAAGTTTCAACAGAAGCTGGAATTTGAAGCAAGAGGAGAAGTTGCCTGTAGCTTACCATGACAGCTGTAATGGGAAAGGAAGTATCTCAACTCAGAAAATATTTTTAAATTGATTAGAAGTCACTTTTTCTTTGATTTGGTCACAAAAAAATAGGCATGAATCACATTGTTTTAAGGTATGCCACCACAGAGCTGCCAAGAATGGGAGTCTCAACTCTCCCGGCCCACAGCTGCTAGGAGTTATCACAGTGCTCAGCTCCTGCAGTCACCAGACTCTAGGAGCTAAATGGGGAATTCAATCATGCAACATCATGAATAATCTCCACTTCATTGCTTAATTTTCTGTATCAACTCAGTGTGATGTCAGATAAATGACTGAGTTGGGGTCAAGCACAGGGGGTAGGAAAAAGCCTGGCTCCTGTTAGGCTTGCCTAGCTGAAAAAATACCTGAAAAACTCGGAAAAGCGAAGTTTTTCCTTTCCCTGTTTTCCAAAGAAATGTACCAGCAACACGGTGTTAACACCACAGTTGTCCAGTTCTGTTTCCTACAAAACAAAAAAACTATATGATTGTTATGCTTTGCATGATCATTAATATTCACCATTAATCTAAAAATATTTATTTGAACTAGAATTTCCCAAAAGATACTTGAAATTTAATTACTGTTCCCAAAGCTATCACACAGGATCTGAGTTGAACAACTCTTCCACATTAACTGCTAACAGTGTATTATAAGTTCTGCTTCTAAATATTCTGTATGAAAGATAAGAACAACTTCCAATCACCATCAGTGCATTTTATTATAATATTTTATGATTTTTATTATTAAAATGGAGAAGGTTGCAAGTTAAATCTTTAAGAAACTTTATTCTCAGGCGAATGGAAGGCTTATATAAAGTTAGCATCTAAGTAAGTTTTTAGTTAGGTATTTCTAACATGTTACAGCCATTTAAAAACATTCATGATAGTCTAATAAATGAAACTAGGAAAATACCAACACTGATAATGCTCTATTATATGAAGGTCTTACAAGGCTTCTGGGAAATTTTCAGGGTTAGTGACTTTTCTATAAATATTTTTAAAATCTGAAGAGGAAATTTCTGCAGAGAAGGCATACACAGTATTTCAACTCAATCTTTCAGAAGCCTAAACCCACACATAATGCTGGATTTCTGCTCTATGCTTCTTTCAGCACCAGCATACTGGCATTTCTTTGAACACAACAAAACGCTAAGCAACATGAAGAGAGAATTTTTTTTTAAGTCTGAAGGGATTTCAGCATGCTATTCTTATGACATCTAAATAGCCTCTGTGTCTTTTATCTGGTGGAAGAGGTAAGATGAAAGACAAGAGTCTATTCATAAGATTTAATATTAATGGTTATTTAGCTTTCAGCTTCATCAATAACAAGTCCCATTAGTCCCCCATGTTTCATGCTTACTGCATACATGACACAGTTATTGTATAGTGAAAGCAGAAACATTCCTCATTTCTACTACAAGCTTCAGTTCACCAAATGCCAGTGATATGAGTTATGTATGAGTGAACCTAGAAAAAAACCACTTTTCAAGCCATATGCAAATTGCACTTACTGAACTTTTATAATTTAATTGCAGGCAAAGAATATTTAAATACCCATAAGATCCATCCTTCTGAAGTCTAAACACTTCAGATTACTGTGAAGACTGGTGCATAAACACTCGTATATGCTTTTTTGAAAGCCAAAAGTCAAACATTCATGTATGCTTATTTGAAATTCAAACCCAAACTATTTATATAGGAATGCAAAGTTTTCTAAAAAGAAACAGAGAAGAATCCACATATCCCTCACTGCAGCTAGATTGTAATCTGCTTTTTGTGGGTTTTGCTTACATGTTTAAAGGAGACTTGAAAAATGCAAGGAATAAATTTGCTAATGTAATTTTAAAAACTGAACTCATGATTACACAAATTAATGCTTCTAATTTAATTAATAAGTGTTGAAAACAAATTGAAAAATGAAAAATGAAAACAAATTGAAAAATGAGGTTTAAAATAACCTTTTCAAAACTAAGTCTGTGACAGCAAAAGTTTTTTCTTCTATTAATGCTTCTCTAGTTACAAGCTAGAAGAAGGCATACAAACAATACTTACCTCACCTTATCTAAGATGACAAAGCCTATCCCAGGATTTATAACAAATATGCACCTACTTGCTGGCTACCTTCTTTATCAGTTGAAATTCCACAGTGAAACTGGCAGATGTCCAAACACTATGTTAGTGAGAGTTAAATATATTCTAAAACTACAAAACAGTACATTTCTTTAAAGCATAAAATGCAACAGGAGACCACAGAGACTACACCTTAAGGGTGAAATTTAAAAAATTGCTTTTCCTAGAGTTAATGCTTTTAAATTAAAGTACATGTTAGTACATAATTCCTTTTTGTCCACAGAATCATTAGGAGCTTTTGCTGCTGATCTGTATAAATTAGCACCGACATGACAAATCCTTGTTAGAAGATAATGAGAATTCTATTAATATTTCCAACACCTCGCCCTTGTGAGCTTGGGTAACAGAATAACTCACACTTGGAGTGTCTCTCTTGGCAATAAGAATGAAATGGTAACCCAATCCCAGGCTGTAAAGCAGACCAGAGTGGTAGATTTCAGTCACTATCTAAACTGAGTGAAAGTTGTATTCTGGTGTATCTGGCTGCTTCAGGCCCTGGGATGCTGCACAATTGAACCCTTTTGATCTGTGCATTTTACAGAAAGCTGAGGTACAGAGTGGAAAAAGGATCCCAGTGGTCTTGATACAAGCACAGGATGGGGCAGAGACATGTATCATAAGTGGGGAACTCAGACATGTTCCAGAATCCCAAAGACCACACAATCTGATGCCACACAGGTCTAAAAACTAATGAACATGTGTGTACATATTACAAACACAGGCTAATTTTCCCAGAGTAATGTTAACGCCTCCTACACTTTTCAAAAGTATCATGAACTGCTGAATTATGCAATTATTCCTTTTTAAGCAAGATCAGATAACACAAGCTATTTCCTTATTACATTACCTAGGCTGTTAACATAAGAGGCCTGATGCTACAAACACTGAGTCATGGGCAAAGACCTACCTAATCCTGTAGCTCCCTACTGAGCTTTTGACATTTAGGACCTGATACTGCAGCAAGTACCAACAAGTGTCACTGAGAAGAAACTTATCGCACAGCGAGATGGGATTTTCAGAATAATGCACCTAACTGATTTTCAAAACTCATCTGAAATGTTAATAGACTTACTGTCTCTAAATTCTTACCACCTTTCCTTGCAGAATTTGCCTGAGGCATGACTGGAAAGCATTCATCATGATTAAAATCTGCAATTCGTTTCTTGTTCTCTTGCTTGCTTCCTGAGGTATTTGCTGTGCGATGTGTTACTTCACTAGAAATCGTAAAAATAATATGTATTTTGGATTGAATAGTTTTTCTTTAGTTGAGACAGAAGGAGAGTGAGTAGATGGAAGAATGGGCAGAGAAGTGAGGTTGGGCAAGGAGGACAATACCTTAGTTTCTGTCTGCTAGTGATGTCCCAAATCTTTCCAAAGGTAAGACTAAATCTTTGCAAATTTTTCTGAGTCCACTTCTCTGCAATCCTCTTTGTTTTTAATCTGCTAGCTCAGTCAATTCACCATGCCAGGCTTCTATCCCAGCCTAGCTTCACACACTGCTAAAGAGAATTCAAGCTTTCTGTCATTTTGAGAGTCTCCCAGATGCTGGAATATATCCTAGGACTCAGTTCTGGTAAGAAGGCCAAAAAGACGTGTCCATTATGAAATTAATCCTAACAGTTACAGTCAGTCAAAAGAACTGTAAGCAGGCCAGCTAGTGGGACCAGGAGATACAGAATTCCAAAAGCAGTTCTTTTTGGCAAACCCCAGACAGTCTCTAGTGGGCCCCAAAATGAAACTGTCTTTTATGATAAATCAACTTTCATCCTAATGTAAATCCATACTGAAGTTTTTCATGTTTTGCAATGCACGTTCTTACTAGGTAGGATTCAAGAATACCTCAGGTCTGATGCAGAAGGGCTGAAATGTGCACAGATGATTCTACAGAGGATATAACAGACAATATTTGAGAAGTCTGACAGAACATCTTCTAAACAATAAACAGCATCCAATAACACCCATAATTCCTATCACTGGGAGGATCAGTCCTTTTCTTAATGACAACCTATGCCATGGAATCACTCTGCTGTACACTTAGGGCCTCTTGTAAGGAAGAACATGGAACTTCATGGACATCCTCAGGTTTCAGTGCATCACGACAGCACTGCATCCATTCACATAAGGAGGTACAGAACAAAAATAGTTTCCAGCTGATGGAGCTAAAACTAATCTGAGAGCAGATGCTGCAGGAGATACTTTAAGCTCCAAACAGAAACAGCAGGCTGAATGTGCCAAGAGTTGGGGAATGGAACTGCTGCACTGCAAAACCTGAGGCTGCATGACCCATGCCCTGCTGGCAGCCTGGAAAAGCAGCTCCTACACACAGCTGGGAACTGTGTGCTCCTCATAGGAACCCAGGCCCTGCCTCTCTGTTGTGGCATACTTATAAAACGAAACTTTGCACCAGAAAAAGAGATTCCATTATGAGGACCCCTTTCAGGAGGTGTGAAGTGCTATGAAAGCCACTCTTTTGATCAAGGCAGACTTGGCCTCGAAGGCCAAGCACATCCATCCTCAGCACGTGCAAACCCTCTTGCTCTTGGTGCTGAAAATGGCTGTCACCAGCTCCCCAGCCAGCCCCTGCTCAAATATATTTCCTTCTCTCTCTTGATATTACAATGTCATCAGATCCTATGGAAAAATAAAATAATTTCCTTGTCCATGAGGTAAAAAATGACCCAGCACTTTTTTAATAATCTAACATTTTGGTGTCAGACAGTTTGGTTCTTTAAGGGGTTTACCTGCCTGGAAAACTTTCTTTAAAGCAAATCACACTGCTCCTTGGTTTAAAGTATCTAAAAGCTTTTCAACAGTATTCAATGTTAAATTGCTGACACAAAACATACATATTTATGCTGGAGAAGACAGGTCAAGAAAAAATGTGCATTCCATCTGAACTGAGAGGTTACAAGATTAATGACAGACTCTTCAGGGAGGGATATTAATTTTAGTCTTGGACTAGATTCTTGTAAAATCTGATGTGTTGCATCTCTGTTACAGAGTCCTGCTGCAGTAGAAGAGCACAGCTCTCAGCCACCACCTTCCCTCAGTTTTAAGTAGTCTTTAGTTATACTGAGCTAAGCAGACTTAGAAGCACTGAGTAGAAAACTTTAAAACAGGTAGAGATTCTAGGGAGCAGATAGGCAAATTATGATGACTTGCACAGTTCCTGTGGTTGAGGAAATGCATCACAATTCTGCACTGTCTGAAGGTCCAAGTGTAAAACCTTGTCTTGACCAGGTAAGCAGAGAGAAATGTGTGGATTACTAATGTAATTTAGTTCTTTTAGAACCACAGGGAAAAAAAAAAAAAGAGGGAAGTAGACAGTCTAAATCAACTTATAGTCAAATAATATGAAATTGTTCATGTGTGAGTCTAGAAGTACACTGCATATAGTCAGACAATTTCAGTTCATAAGTTTTCTGTTTAAAAGAGATGAGTAGCTGTGTTCCCAACTACTAGTTAAATATTAAAAAAAAAATCCCCAATCATACTTTTCACACTTTGTATAAAAATGTATTCATTAGGGAATCCAGAAGCATATCTTTAATCATTTGGAAATGAGATAATTCACATATTTCACAACACTAATTTAATTTCAAGAACAAATACAGAATACTCTGTATTGTCATTCCTTTTCTAACAGTAGCTAAAAGTAATTTATAAGTTTACCCATTACATAAAGCATATTAAATGAGAGGTATTGAAAGTACTTGATAACTCTAAATTGAAGGGCCTGAGAGCAAAGTCCCTGATCTGGATAACTGGTCTGTCCAGTAGATATTTGCCACAATTAGCATTGTTTTCACAGCCAAGACTCTAAAGCACCTTCCACTGTTCGAGTGTCCTTTTAAGGAACTCAGGGCAGGAACACAAAAGCAACAGGTGCTGCTCACCAGGCAACACCTTTTCAAAAGAAACCAAATCTTCTAGTTGGTGCACTTTCCTACTGTAATCTAGATCACTTCCAGGCAGGGAGTTTGTCTCTCCTCTTCCATGAACCATGGCTATGTGTTCAGCTGGATAGTCCATATGAAGAACAGTTCTGCCAGGAAGCCGATGGAGAATTTCCTCTGGCCTATGGGGAGGGTGTTTGAGCTGAGGCAGTCACTGCCTCTGCTGACTTCTGCACCATTTTCTCCAGTTTGATTAGAAAGAACCAGGTTTCAGTGTTTTAGGTCTGCCTGCAGCTCTCCTTCACCGTGTGCACCTCTGCTACGAGACTGCCAGATTGATTGCTCTGCAAAATTCAGCATGGAACTTACCAAAAGATGGAGCCAGATAAGGCTGGGCAGATTTTTTTTTTTCTTTTCTTCCAGCATCAATTATAATATTGGAATAAAAAAAGTCCTCAGCTAAAATACATGTAGCTGGATAACCAATTCCACTGTAATCCCATTCAAGGGCCAATACTAAGTGGTGAAAATTTGAATTTTAGGCATGTAAGTCAAAGTGTCTGTAAAAAGGTTGAGATACAAGCACCCCAGAAGAACAGCAAACTGATTTTTCTTCTCCTTATATAGTAACTTGATGAGTATTAAATGGTATCACCAAAAAGTAAATAAATGACTGGGACCTTTGTCTACATGCTGTACAGGGAACACACCTGCATAGACCTGCTGGTTAAACAAAGCTGCAGACCACCACTTAAACTGTATTTTCCTAGGTTGGTGATATTTGCCATCTGGTATCAGAGACTGGGTTTACTTTGAGAAAACAGCAAACTCATTTGCAAATTGAGAAAGTGCTGTGGAAATAAAGAACCATTCCAAACACCAAAATTCTGTTGCAGTATCTCAACTTTCAAAAAACATAGTCTACTTAAACCCTATATTTTTATGCTTCATCTATTTTGCTTAAAGGTAATACTATGACTTAGCATAATTATAAAGAATAAAGGGTAAAAACATATCCAACTACTACACTGTCAGATTCACTGCTTACAATGATAATCAATTTCTTTGGTGAGAAACCGAGACAGGAAGAAAATAAAAATTAAGAGAAATTTGATAATTTGGATTTTGCCACTAGAAATATAGAGACTATAATAATTTCAAGTAAGCTGTATTCCCCAAAGCTATTTAATTCTTCTTTCATACAAGAATTCCATTCATAATCTTCTACAAAACTGTATTAAATAACATTTTCTGGCTACAGTAACTTCAGATTTTTCTCAATGGAGAACTCTGAAGACAAACTTTGAAGCAAGACAAAAACAAAGTAGAGACATTCTGGCTCAGGTATTTAATTAGCTAACAATAAGCTTATGTGTTTATAACTAATCTGCCCAACTGTATCAAAGTTTCTCTGGAAATTTTATACTATAGCTGTGCATTCATGCAGAATAAAGATCCTTTTTCTTTCACTGTCATGGCATTTAAGTCTCAAATGAAATAGGTTTTGAGGAGCAGACAACCTTATTAATCCTAGCTATTTTAATCTGGTGATTGATGAAAAGATTCAAGAAAGAAGATGGTTGTTTGTCGATCAAACATTTTTTAACTCAGCTTTGAATATACATTGAGGGAGGAAAACTTTAGTGAATCAGAAGACAGTTTATGCCGAATAAATTTTAAGGATATCAGCAATAGCAACTTCTACTTTTTCCTCAGGCATGTAAAAAGTAAAGAACATAAGCTACTCTTTGTAGAAACTGCTGACGTATGATTTACAAAGCAGAGGCCTCTATAAATTCCTAACTGAATGCTTCCAATGTGAGAAGCCACTGCCTCATGCCCAGTGTAAACTGAAAGTTTACAGCTGACAGCAAGTTGCTGCTGTAAGCAGCATCTTTTAGTAATAGATGGAGACAATCCAGCTGTACTCTCCCCTTCTTTAGAATCACAGAACAATTTAGATTGGAGAAGACCTCTAAGATTATTGAGTCCAACCATTAACCCAGTACTGCCAAGTCCATCACTAAACCACGTCTCTATGCAGCACATCCACATGTGTTTTGAACACTTTCAGGGATGGTGATTCCACCATTTCCCTGGGCAGCTTGTTACAGTGCTTGACCAATGTAAGTGAAAATCTTTTCCTAATATCCAATCTATACCTCCCCTGGTGTAACTTGAGGCCATTTTCACTTGTCCCATCAGTTGTAACATGGTTCATCAGCTTCTTCTGAGATGTTTCAGTATGCTCAGGATTCACCCTCTCTGTTTTCAGTCTTACTCAATGTCACCCAGGCTACAGAATATCTTGTCTCTGTGCTGACTAGAGACTCAAGAAGAGACTCTACCTGAGAAGAAGGGAGGTTGTAGGTGGCTGAATTCAGGGGAAAACAGAAGAGAGGAGGAACTTATTTCATTGTCCCTTTCATTGATGAGATATATTTACCATTTGCTAGTGGTCTGCAAAAGAATGAAATTTCTTTTCCAGCTGGATTATCAAACTATTCTTTGTTTTTTCTGGTCTGCATCTACACTGCCTCTTTCTGGAAGTGGACTTAAGCAAAATAATCCTTGCCTTTGTCACCTCAATGACAATAACCACATTTCAAAACAACTTAGATGAGCTGATATCACTGCAACAGCAGCACTTAGGTAAGCTTAAGCTACAGAATTCCTTTTGGAAAGCCTTCTACTCTCATATGACAATATGGAGCTCTTCCTGAGATTTTCATAAATAGAAGAAAGTTACTTTAAAAGAGAGGCTCACAGAAACCAACCAAGTGAAGACACAGTCATGGAACACACTGATTGCATCCATTTCATCAGAAGGCTCAGAAATACTTAGGCTTATATACTTATCTAGAAACTCTGAAAAAATAACAAAGTTCATGGGAAACACTACAATGTTTTTGTAGGGAAAATGTATCTCTATTTCATACCCGAAGTACAGTGTCATCTCCAGCTGCTTTCAAGTCATCTTCCTTCCCAATGATTCTCTGTAGCTGTAGTGGTTGAAACATGAGAAAAGAACAAGAAAATTACAAATTTGATCTTATAAGAGCCTACTTTTTCTGAACCTTGATTTAATTGCACCTTTTCTTAATTATACATTTCTGCAAGGTTCTCTAGTCATGACAAAATATTTGCATACTTGAGAATATTTTGCTATTCAGACACACTTTTCCTGAGGAATGTCTTATCTACTGTGGTTAATATAACCAAACATGAATCTATCTCTTGCAGCCCAGTGCTTACTCTATTTTTAGAGGAGATTTCCTAGCACCAGAAGCTTAGTTTTCAGTTCAGAAGATTTTGAAAGTCTGGGTTATGACATCAAGGATCATTCCAGAAATAAAAATTATCCTGATTTTCATCATGTCCTTCTAGACAGCTTTACATAGTTCTGTTACAAACATGATCTTCTGGACATGAAAAACATACCTGTTCAAATGAGGTACTATACAACTAACAATAAAGAATAATTTAATTAAATAACAAAACAGTTTTTTTCAAAACTGGCTTTAGGCAGAATGTGGTTTAAGTTTTCCCCTTCAGCCTTGGAAAAAATTAATCTTGAATGTATTAGCTAAGAAGATTTTTAGAATCACTGAAATGACTCACATTTAAAAACATAACTTTCACTGTCCCAAATAAAGTTTTAAGGTAATATAAACAGTTTGCAGTACCTCAAGTATATCAGAGCTGCAAGGTTTCTTTGACTTTATTTCAGCTTCAGAGATGAACACTGCCACAAGAATGAGTGATTTACTATAGCACAAAGTACACCTACCTTTCAGATGTTTCCATGAATCCTCAAAAGGACAGCAGAAATGAAAGAACAAGGGACTTAATACATTTCAGGTAGAGATATGGAATTACACCGATCACTCTGGGTTTGGAGACTTTAAAAGATGCTTTTAAAGCTCAGGGATTTCAAAACTGCTGGTTTGCTTCTCAAGCTTTTCTGAGTAATTCCTCAACTTGCTCATTAAAACCTGGAAAAAGTTCATTACTAAATTTCCACAGTAATTATTCTGGGGAGTTTTGAAATCTCTCCTTTGTTGTTATTTTTGGTTTTGTAGTTTTTGTTGTTGGTTTTTTTTTTTTTTTTTTTTTTTTTCTTAGAGAAGCAGTATGGGCTTGTAAACAACAAGAAAAACACACTATTGATTTGTGTTAACAAAGGTCATCCCTTGACCTTCAAATTTTGTGTAATTAACCTGTTCTGGGTTTGTTTGGGTTTTTTTAATCCTCAATTTTTTAGTTTCTCAGGATGCTTACTTTCTATTATTAGTTTTAAATTGCACGTCTTGATAGTACTTACCAAAAGAAATGCTATAAAACAAGGCAATTAAACACCACTTGTTCCTCCAAATTATCTTAATTTTTGATCATTTACAAAACAAATGACTAGTACAGTAAAAGCATTGTGAATTTCTTTATAGCAAATTAGCATTATACAGCTGTGGGTAAAACCACAATTCGTCCATATTCTTACTGAGAAATCACATTTTTTCTTACCTGAAAAATCAATCACTCGATCATAAATAAGGAATAAAACAGCAAAACCTTTCCAAATAGGAGTAAATTGTATTTTCTCGTTTAGATTTTATTTCTTAAGGACTCTAAAAAAAATCTGCAGAGCAGTTTGCAGTAGCAGAGGCTACTGAAGAGCACAGACACACAGTGTAATTATTTTCACATGTACTATGAAATATTTCACTTATTGTTTTCTTACACTGTATGTAAATTCTTAAAGTGCTTGAAACTATTTCCAGAAGTCTGTTGATTTTCTTTCAGCATAGTGCAGCAAGAACTCACAGAGGGCAAAGAATTCTGCACTCAAGGAATGGATTCCTCCATGTAATATTTATTTGTATTTAATATTTATATCTGCTCACCGCTCACTATAATAATGGCTGATTCAAAGATAATGACACCTATTATGAACAAGTAAGGCCTCTATTAAAGACAGAAGTAATCTGTTCTGAACAGCCTTTCTAGCAGAAAGACTATGTCAGTCTTAAAAAAAAAAAAGGAAAAAAAAAAGGAAAAAAAAAAAAGGTGTTTTTGCATCTTCCAGTTGCTTGAGAGAGATCAGTGCTTGTGGATGCTCTAAGACTACACAAATGCTCTGTGCCACAGCTGCTGAGCGTTGGGTGCTGGCTCATTCAGCCCTAGAGGAAGCTCTACAAGTATTTTGTGGTATCTGCTCTCCAGCAGAAGTGTGTAAGACAGTCTATTCAGAAAGTCTAAGTCATACAGCTCTTGCATGTGCCATCAGAGCTACTCTGCCTTTATTCCCAGTAGTTTTGAACTGTCATTAGTTTTACTCAGACATCTTTAATCACGACAGATTTAGAGAGTTAGGGAAATTCCTTACTTGCTGGGGATTTTGGGAACTTTGGTAGCCTTATTCTTGGTGGGAGGTCTCAGATTAATGTGCATGGGTTATTATGTGTCTGGAAATCCCCCTCACCAAGTCTCAAGTGAATGTCTTGGAAGCGCAGAGTTCACAGAAGTCTCTTACTGTCCTCACAGAGATGCAGATAACATGGCTCTGAGAAATGATTCTGCTCTCTGGCAGGGGCTCATTAAAGGGTGGCAACTAACATCTGTAAACATGCCATTTCTACCTTGTCTTCTTCACCCTGGAGTTGCAGAGCAAAGCAACAAAACCCTCTTGGCCCTAATACTGAATACTGTGACTGTTTACCACTGAGATGTGGACGAAGCAGAATTACACTGGCTTCAACACAAAGAAATAGAGAGAACAAGAGTATCCCTGTGAAGGGAGAGACTTTTACTGGAATTGAGGAAAATGTGCACTGAAATGGAAAGGCTACAGAGGACAAGATAGACTCCCTTGTTAAAAACATGAAACTGCATTCAAGATCTCCTTTCCCAAACATCCATTTTTGTCAGCAGAGAACACTGGGAAATTCTGCACCTCACACTCCAGAAGTGCCTGATCCATACAGGTTTGAACAGCCTATATCCCATCACATAATGCAGGCACTGAGGACTGGGGGTGGAGTTTCTGCTTGTCACTCATTTCCCCTTCCTGAATGACCTGCTTGACACACCTTGTGCCTGTTCATCCAGGAACATGCGAGAATTGAGATATACCCAATCCACAGAAGGATGGACATTTTGCAAACCAAAAGGGAAGTTCTTCTCTCAAAGATTCTACAGTCTAGATCAGCAGTCAGATTCTACTGTCAGACATCCCAGACATACAAAGATGTCTAATCAGCAGATAATGGTGGGAAATGGGGAGCACAAGAGGTGACAAAGCAAGAGAAGGAACACACAATGAAATTTCTTTTCCCACTGTGCCCTGCCTACAGACACTGCCTCCTGCTTACTGCTTCTTCACTATTCTTTTCCACTGCATTTTCCTTACATACATTTCCTGATGTTATTGTAAAATACAGTGTGGAAATCACTATAGAATAGTTCAGATATATTTTGCTAGGATGTCAACTGGGACAAGACAAATGACAGATTAGCTACACAATTTACTGATTTATTAGATATATAGAAACTTTCTATGATGCATACAGAACTAATCGTAGCATTAACACACACACACACTTATTTCCACATTCTTACATTCCAAAAAATTTATTTTTAAACCTAGTCTATAAAGTTTTCCTTGAAAATAGTCTCCTCTGTAAATATTAATAAAACAGTTATGAGAGAAAACTCATCCTTTGACTGACTTGCATCCTGTGGGACTTCTTTGAATTTAATGATTCTTGTGAGTTGACAGAGTGATTTATATGTGGGTCTTTTTACCACTCTATATTATTTTATCAATACAGCCCAAAAAGGAAATGCAAAGTAACAATCTATCTAACTAGAATAATTTTCATTTAACTTGACTGACTCTACAGAAATCAAATTATTTTTAATGACTTACAGAATGTGTTTACCCCTACATTTGTTGATTTTCTGTTGTTTATACTGGCTGATTCAATCAGTATTACCTGAAATGGGTAATGATATTAAATATATAACATATTGCACATCTCCCCAAAAGAGTAGGGTAAGAATCTTCTTATTTGCTTAACTGACAGTATTTTTTTAAAGACAGCTCTGCTAATTTGGGATTTTGGTGCAGAGGTACTATAAGCTGAACATGTTCACTAGTGTTCATGGAGTTTTTTTTGCTTGTAACATACTGTTTTGCAGCTGCATAATGCAGCCATAACAGACTGATTTTGGTAATCAGGGAACTGCTAGTCTGATAACAATTCACTATGATTGCACCTGGTTTAGTAGGTTAAAAATACAGGCTTTACTAGAATTTGATTTATTTTTAATCAGCAAAATAATTAACACTAACAGAACAAATTCTTCAAAATTAAAGATCTTGTGTAGCAAAAAATGGGTGTGGGGCTGTGCTGCTTTTGGCTGGGGTAGAGTTAATTTCCTTCACAGTGGCTGGTGTGGGAGAGTGTTTTAGATTTGTGCTGAGCAGAGGGTTGATAACACAGAGATGTTTTTGTTATTGCTGAGCAGGGCTCACACAGAGCCAGGGCCTTTTCTGCTTTTGCACTGCCAGGCTGGGGAGGGGCTGGGGGTGCTTGGGAGGGGACACAGCCAGGACAGGTGACCCCAACTGACCAAAGGGACATTCCAGACCATCTGACATCATGCTGTGCGCTTAAAGCGGGGGGAAAGAGGAAGAGGAGGACATTTGCAGTGATGGCTTTTGTCGTCCCAAGTCGCCATTACACATGGTGGGTCCCTGCTCTCCTGGGGATGGCTGAACACTGCCTGCCCATGGGAAGCAGTGAATCCCTTGTTTTGCTTTGCTTGTGTGCATGGCCTTTGCTTCGCATATTAAAATGTCTTTGTCTCAATCCATTCTCTTACTTCTGATCCTCTCCCTGATCCAGCTGGTGGGGGAAAGAACAAGCAGCTGCCTGGGGCTTGGTAGCTGGCTGGGGTTACACCATGCCAAAGGTATCTGCAGGTTCAGTTAGGGGCTTCTGGGAATACTGTCTTGGAAAATTACTTATTTGAAGTATTATTTTCAAATAGTACTACTAAGTCTAGAAGTATTTTTGCAACATTTTAGAATAGATTTAAAGTATGACTCATCAGTTGTAACCTTGCTAAGAGACAATTCACTGAAATAAAGGTAGTAAGTGCAAAACACGTGGACAGCTATTCTATTATTAATTTAGAGTTTAAGACTATGCAATTCATCTAAATAAATTTTTGCTAATTTCTCTATCAACAGGTCCATCTTTCAAAGTTTCAGATTTTAAGATTCTCTAGAGATGTGAGTTCATGATCAACTTTAACATCACTCTAGTGACTGAAAATATTTTGAATCAAGTAGCCATGTCAGCTTCTTATAAAATTGTCTCTCCACTTTCCCCAAATATGAATTAAGGATCTGAAATAAGTTGAGGGATTCTATGAACAATTAAGATTGTTAATTCTGCATTCAACTTCTGACAAGAAGTACTTAGTTAGTCTCCTGTTAAATACTTAAAAGTTGAATAGTCTATATAATTAAAGCCTATTCTTCTTAAAAACAGCAGAGCAAGCTTTTCTTAGTTTTTAAAGTATCTACCTTTCTCCTCCTAGTTTAGATATAATATGGGAAAAAACTGCTGTTTCTCTTCAAAGTGTGAATTGATAAAAACCTTTTTGAAACAGCAAGCAAAATTCATAAAGACCAAAGGAGGATGGGGAATTAAAGAAAT
Source organism: Serinus canaria (assembly GCF_022539315.1). NCBI lineage: Eukaryota > Metazoa > Chordata > Aves > Passeriformes > Fringillidae > Serinus > Serinus canaria. The sequence continues at coordinate 43,540,620 of NC_066313.1, forward strand.
TATTCAACATATTAAGAAAACAAAAGACTCTTCCAGATGATTATTTAAATTAGCTCATGGGATTAAGGGATATACACTAATTCCTACCTTCCCAGTAGCAGTTATTTACTTACAATTCTAAGGTAACATTTATACAAGTGGATTCAATTATGATAAGTACCTCTATCACAATACTTCAATACATGCTCCTTTCATATAAAATATTTTAGTAAGCATGTGATCATAGACTGGACTGAAAAATAGGCTTGATGATTTTAATGAATCTTCACTGAGCAAATATGGTTATATTCGGATCTATTAAAATATACATGGATCTATTTTAAATTAAAATGTATGTAAATATACCTACCTTAAAGAATTCTTTCATTTCAACTTGTTCATTGCCATCTGCATCCAACATTTTAAAGGCAATCTGAAGTCCAGTCTGGGGTTCTGCAACAAATTGCAAAAGAACTTTATTGAAAATATCATACACTTATACTAGAACTCAAATACCAAACAGAAAATGAGTATTGACTCATATTGGTTCAGGTCTCCATTGCTATGTACACAAATGGTATTTCCAGTGAACCATACACACCTCTTCCAATACAAGCAAACTGTCTAAACACCTTTTTACTATCATTTCAAAGGATAATTGATGCAATGGCAAAGAAAGAAATGCCAGCAGTGCCTAAGTACAAGCCATGAATGTCCATCTGACTCCAACAAAAATACTGTATCTCTTACTGGCCAGGTCTTAAGATGTTCCCAAAGGATGTTTCTAAAATCCCATGTCACTTCTGCAGTCTAGCTTTGCTTATTTATAAGAACTCCTTTTCAGGTGAGAAGAATGAAAAACTCCTTCTGGCTGTTTTTGACAAAAGCATGTTTTGTGTGACTCCCATCAAGATGAATTTTTTCAGGAATTCTACACAATTTTACCCTGCATTTCCTTCCCTGAGTGGATACTTCTTTTCAACACAAAAATGTAACAAGTTCTGAATCTTGAAGACTCTACAAAAGCATGGTGTGCTTCGAGCTCCTTCCCACAATTTCCTGATCTTAATTTGCTTACAGGAGGTGGCCTTGAACATTGGCAAGCCCACACAGGAGCAGCATGCTGCTGAAATGTAGCTACAGTTCACTGTGGTAGCAAGCCCTTATCCCAGTATTCTCTGGAGCAGGTGAATTAATGCCACAACCCAGGCACGTCAGGCATGGACTTACTGTCTCTGGAATATACTGATGCTTCCAAGAACAATGCTGGACTCATGAGGGCAGCAAAGTAGTATCTCTAAAAAACTCCAATGCCTTCAGAGTTTTGCTTCTGGAAATATATTCTTCTAGTTGCATTCTGTAAAGTTTTAAACCTTGCTTTTTTAAAAGAGACTTTTTCTTCAGCGGGAACAAGTTAAAGAGATATCCCATTCCTTTCAAGTCATAACAAGATGGTTAAAGTAAGTACTATTTTTTCATTTCAGAAATTACTATGTTTTCAGCAGTCAACTAATATTCTGTGTGAAGCAATCTTGTGTTGCAGGGGTATTTTATAAATACCATTGCAATCTGCACAGCAGTGCTGTCCCCAGCAACTGTGTTGATTTAATACTCAAAACTGGCTTCCTTTCCATGGGAATGCCACATGCTAAATTTGTGTTACTAGTACAAAAGCAAGAAAAGGCTATCCAATAACACATTTAGAGAATAAAAGTAATTGATGTATTTAATAGCAATTCATACCATCTGTGTTCCAATTTTCAGATAAGAGAGCTGTTAGTGAAAATATAGACCTAAAGCTGCTTATACTGTTTAGAGATGACATACTTATCTGATATGATGTAACCCCAAAGGTATGTGTTTGTAAAATAAGCATAGTTCAAAGACTACCACAGATATATTTGTATTTAATTAGAATCAGGCAAAATTCCAAAATCTGAACAGAAGTGCTTCATCCTGGCTGTGAGTGCAGGTTAGACCTAGGTGCTTCCTCTCCTAATACTCCTGCATTGACCAAGCTGTCAACTTGTGTGACTGGGTAATTGAAACAAAGCTCTAAGTAAAGGTGACAACTTCAGTTCCTGGGCTTCTTTGCCAGGGAGGGCTCCATTAAATGTTGCTAAAAATGAAATTCAATACAGCACTGGAGGAAAAAAGATAGTGATGACACAAGGCACACAGAAAAGAGAAAAGAAGGTCATGGGGGGAAAAAATAAAACCTTTGTCTGTCACAAAATTGCATTTTCAAGTTCAGTGTTATTACAGACCCTGATTTTGTATGGCAGACAGCATGGTCTCATCAGCAGCATGGAACCAGGAGTCTGATGACTCTTTTACCATTTCCTTATTGCTCAGTTGGTGACTTGGAAGTAATTTAAATATTGATGCCTGCTTTAAGAAATCTCACATTCTCACTAGTGAGAGAGATAGGTTGTGTAACTTGGGGCTGACTGACAGGGGATACTTGTTAAGCAAAGATAGAGGCACTAACACTTGTTGACATTTGCTTTCAAACTGATCAGCATGATAACTCTCTGTGTAACCAAAGCAGCAACATTACCACAGCATTTTTATCCTGCATTAAAAGGTGCCTTTGTTTTTGCAGTTCAATACCTTCCTATACAAATTCTGTGAAAAACAATGTTACTTGATTTTCTGAAGAAGTGGAACAACATTCTCTGATACTGTTCAATTTTCTAATTGTTTCAGCCAATAATTCAGCATGAATTCACTTTCAGCCACCATAAATTTCTAAAGAAATAGAATCTTTGGCACCTATTCCTGCAATTTTAAGGTATTCTTCTGAAGTAATAATTTGGCTGTCATGGTTGTCCCTTTTTAATATAAATTCATCTTTTATGAGTTGCAATAAATATTTTAAAATCAGTATCCTACCTGGGCTAAACTCCTGTCTCTGATTTTAAAAGCCACTTGAGCACATGGTGTAAGTCATGCTCAAGCAGTGTGTAGCACAGGACAATCACCACTGCTGAAGTAGTGTATTTATATGTTAAAGTTTAATGCATATCTATAAATATATATAATTCAATACTGTGTACTAGCTGAAGTTGCCAAAGAGATTATCTACCTTTCATACTGTGCAACAGGAACCAATGCAGTTCTGCTAAGAAATGAGGTAAGCTTCAGAAGGGCCACTTGAATTGTGCAAGAGGTGCAAAATAATGAAAGGCTGGACATACTTCCTCCACTCTGTGGACACCAACTTACTTGTTGATACTACACCATGAGAGGGGGGATTTCCAGAGCAAGGAAAATGTGTCAATTATTTAAGGCTGAGCCATGGACCTTGCAGCCACGGAAGTGATGAGGGTCATACGAGAGTGATGCCTCTACAGACTGTCAGAAAAGATGTGACTGCTTCCTTCTCTCCTTTTCCCATGCACTGATACAATAAATCTATTATGCTTGGCTTTGTCCCTTGCTGAAAATGTTAGATTTGTATAAGTCAATCAAACAAGACTGCCTGTGGACTATTCTGTGCACTATTCCATGGACATGCATACGGACTTCACTACTGCTCTTGGGGTGTTGCCATGTAATGCTCATTGACACATCTCAAATCTCAGTGTTTTTAAGCATCACCTACACATCAGAACAAAACAGGGGGTGGCAAGCATGGCACAAAGAAAGTACCAGACAATCCCAGGTCACTTCCACCCACAAAACCAAAAAATGCCTGTTGCTTTTACATAAAGCAAGTACCAAACAAAAGTTGTTTTAAAATAAAGTGCCTGAGATAAAAAGGAAGGAAATAAAGGAGGGGGGCTGAAATACATGTACAATACTTGGAGGAAATAAAGCCAAAAGGAACAGAGGATAAAGAAAAGGGACTTTAAAGTCAGACAAAAAGACACTGAAGAATTCTGCTGTTTATGTATTGCATCCATTGCAAATCTGAACACAACAAAAACAGGCAACGACCTCTGAGACACTACAGCAGTTTTTCACACCCCTGAATGAGCTATATTGCTAATATAGCTCATTGTCCAAAACGACTAACACTACTATCCAGAAGAAAAATTATTCATCTTCCCATCCAGTTCTTCCTCCCCTTATTATGTCCTTCTGTAATCAAAGTCTCCCCCCTCTCAAAGGATTTAAAAAGACTTTTCTGATCCCATAGTGCAGGAGGTACCATGATTTTTGAAGTATTGCTATGGGCCAATGATGACATTGATTTCCATTTATATTAAAGCATTGTCACTCTATATACCATAATTTTTTATGTTTTACTATAATGCAGAAATTTAGAAGCTAAAAATATAAGAAGAAAAGCTCCTGGTAAACTGTTAGTAGCTGAGTATTTGTGCCTATATATTTTAAATATATAATACTTACTCGTAAGAATTGTCAGCAAAAACAGATACTCTGCATAAGAGATCAACCCTGAAAAAAAAGTTTAAAAATTACTTGTGGAAAAACCCAAAAACTTACAGCAAAATTTGAGAGATTAAATCTTAGAAATATAAAAAAAAGTTGTTTGACATTTTATTAAATACCTGTATTAAAGTAAGCCAAGTTACGATTTAATAAATTTTTCACTTCTGTTTTTAGTACTCTGAAGGTAAAATTCCCTAACCCCAGACTTATCAATGTTCATGTCTAACCAAGAAAGTAAGGTTTATTTGGTATTAACAAAAGGCCTACACTAAATCTTTGGATTCTCACTGAAAACATTCAATGTTTATATAAAAGGCAAATAAATTAAATGTGCTTTGTCACATTTAGTACCTGGGAGGAGAACTACTCTAACATTACCCTGAAGGATCAAAGTCCTCCATCCTTTGGCAGGCTCGCAAAAGGCGGAGAATAGCTTCCCTCTAATTCTCAAGGGAACATGGCAACACGCAAAGCTGCCAAGCTGCTAGATTGTGCTGATAGTACTGCTGGGCCCTGTGCCAAGAGGAGGCTTCTTAGTTTTTTTTTTAAATAGGAACATGTCCTTTCTACAAGGTGAAAGTATTTTCCCCCCTTTTGAAGGAAAATTCCAGTGTTTTCTTTTGAAATACCGCCTTAAGTGAAAAGCCTGAACAAACACAAAGATGTGATAGCGTCAAAATAGAGTGTGCAAGCTAAAGATAGAGAGTGCAGAATGAGGGTGGCTAAACAACAGAATCTGAACCATCTGCCCTGCAATCATGTTTGGGGAAAAAATGTAAAGGGCTTTTTTATAAATCACTTTTCAAAATAACTGAGCTACTTTTAACTTGTGAGCTAAACATTGTATAATGCTGAAGCTGCTTAAAATAATGAAGTTCAAACATGCCTATCTCTGCAAAGATAAACAATTTTTGTAATTTATATTTAGTTAATTGATAGATAAGGAACCCACTTAAGCTTCAGTGATAAACAATTAGCTTCTGATAAACTACTATGCAGAAGCAACAGCATTTGAATTTGACCTCAGATAGTGACTTAACACTTCTAAGTACCAGAGCTCAGAAATATTAAATTGCTAAATGCAAGAGTCTGAAAATACAAAAACAAGCCTTAGCTAAAGGGAGGTCTCATTCTGATCCTGTTGCCAACACACTCTGGTTCCATATCTCAGCTTTCCTCTCCATCAAAATAGGACTATTTACCCTATTATCCTACATGAATTGTGTAAATCATCACAGGACTACAATCATACAATACGCTGTGGAAATAAAAAAATACTTTAATCTCAATACATAGTCTTGCTTACAAGTTTTAGCATTTCTGCCATTGCAAGAATGCAAATTATTATCTTCATTGCTGTAAAACTTGGAGTTGTATTCTTAGATGAAGCATCTAGGTTTTCTAGAAGTTTGAAATCAAATAAACAGAGAAAGCACTCCTGTCCCTTTTTTTTTTTAGCTTATATGCCTAAAACAAGATTTAAAAAGGAAAAAAGGATAAATAGGTGGAGAAAAGAATCAAGCAAATAGCGTGATGAGTAGTGTTAAAGATTCCTAATTTTGTTTTGTGCGTGACACAGCAAAAGAATGTTTAAAGGAAGAATTTGAAGGAAGACAAGGTCTGTAGAGAAAACACCTCCCAGTCAAGGACTGCAGCGGTGTCAGCACAAAGACCCCTGACTGAAAATGTAACCACCAAGCAATGAAGGATGATGGCATTACTGGGCAGGGAGAAGTGGCACTCTGCCCCTCAGCTGTCTTTAGATTTTCTGCATGGGACAGTCTAAGGAAAGTCTGGAAGCTGAAGACAAGTGGTTTATGCTAGGTAAAACAGAACAAGGAGAGCCCAGTGTGGGGATACAAAATAAGAGATGAGACACTCAAAGAAGTTGTGGAAAAAAAGTATTTATCAAAACTTTTGAAAGGATATTAACATGGCAGATTATGGTTGTAAAAGTCTGAGAAAAAATAAAGTCGTAATAATTGAGTTACAAAATACTGAGCCCCTGGAGAGTTTTAGCTTAATAGACAGTGATCATTATATCTTATAAAATTTTGCAGAAAGAATCTGGAAAATTTTTATGGAGATGGTAAGATGTGAAGAAAAGATCTATTTGAAGAAAACGCCCTGCTGATTGGCTCAAGGGAGAAGCATCTGAATTGAAGAGGGCTGGAAAGTGAAGCTTTGCAAGAAATGTCAGGAGTTTTCATCATCTTACTGTAATTTAACTGAAAAGTTGCTATAGTGAAATTGGTAAAAAGGTCAATATAATAAAAATATGTAGAAATATTCTGGACTATTCTTTAAAACCTGACTCAATGCTCTAAAGAAAATTCACAGTCTGCCTAGTATTTTCTGGAAGACTGATTGCACTAAAATAAATTATCATAAGATGTTTTAATTTGTGGACTAATTTCCATTAAAATTTACTTTAATTTTATTTGGCCACTCACTACATGCAGTGAGTGGCCAACTTACCTCATTAATAAAGTAATTGATATACTTTGGTAATTTTTATCTTTATTCTACAGTAATCATTGCAAAGGTACTCAAATTAAAAGATGTAACACAGTAAATGTAAAAAACAAAAAACAAAAAAAAAAAAAACCAAAAAAACCAAAAACCACTGAAAATTAAATTCATATCCAAGCAAAATTTAAAAGAGAAAAGCTTCACATACTGTTGAATGACTCAGCATACTTGCAGCCAAAAATGTGAAGTCTGCATTGGCAAAATACTGTCATTTTCTGAAGGTAAAGGACCCTTCCCTAACCCTCCCTAGAAATATCTGTCCTCAAACTTACTAACAAATGCTGACAGTACAATATTCTTATTGCTGAATAAATCATACAAATACCTACAAAACATAACACAAATTTTAAAACTGCCCACTAGAAGGCAGAATCCCCCAGCATTACATTTTACAAACCAGACTGATGGCAGTTTTCTGTCTCCTTGACATTTAAATAACAATTGAAGGTAGTTAAAATAACCTCAGCTAAACAGTTGGACAGGGGTAGATTCATTATTCTGGTACTTGTAAAACCATAAATATTTTCATTTTTAAACTGTGATAATAATGCATCTCAAAGCAAAAGCATCAAAGTCACTAAACAGGCATCATGACCAAAAATTGTAAAAACTCTTGAGTGTTGTGGGGACATTTGGATGACTCCACTGAATATTTTTACATCATCTCAAACTCCTACCTGGCCTTTGAAGGACAGAGATTCAAAAACACAGCGCTAAGGAAGGGCAGATTTTTGCCAGAATGCAGAAGACATCAACTCTGAGTGTATCACTGAGCCCACTTTGTGCCAAGCACCCAGCTGGGAGAGGTGCAATAAGAGGAGGCTGCACTGATCTGCTGTTTTCAGTTTCTCTTTGTGGATTCCTGGTTTTCCCAGGCAGCACGCTCTGGGGATTTGCAGTGTCCATCACTAGAAAGAGAAAGGCTCTAAAAAAGCAGGTAAAGAGAGAGAATATCCAAAAATTCAAGACTGAGAACACTTTAAGCCAAATCCTGGGAAAGCATGTGATGACTGGAAAAGGCAGCGAATGACTGTACAAAATCCAGCCTCTCCTAGCATAGGAAAAAAATGTAATTTGTTCAGAGATGTTTCAGGGCTTTTGGGGTATGCCTTCAGGAGCAGACTGACAAGCAAGGCACCCAGCTGGAGACCTTTGCAGGTCTGCACAAGGATGCAAGAAATGAACTGCAGGCAGAAGAGGCTGTGAGACTGAAGGGTGGGTGAAATGCTGCAGGCTGAGATCGAGGGCTGCTCTCTTGGCACAAGCTTCCAGCCCTGTCTGAGGATCTGCTGTGCATGGAGAGAGCATGGCTCATGCCTGCCAAGGAACTGCAGCAGTGCAACAGCAGCTTTATTTTCCAGAAACATCCACAGGATAAGGGATACAGGCTGAACTGTATGATACAGAAAGTTTGTGAATAGGTGCTGTCAGTCTTTCTCATTAGTCTGGGAATTTTGGTCTTTTGTTACTGTGAAATGGTTAATTGCTCATCTATTTGGTTTTCTTGATCCTTTTGTTTGTTTTCTCTCTTCAATTAATTTATGTTAATGAGATGTTTATTTGGTGTTCTTTAATCCCCTGTTGTTACACAAACAATATCCCCACTCTTAGTTTTCTCTTTATGTAGTCCAATATAAAGTGGAAATGCTGGGTGAAAAGAAAACAAAGCACATCAACACTGTGAAGGGTTACAGAGCTCCCTAAGAGGGAGAAATAAGTTCAACTGCTCTTGGAATCAGGGATACCAACTTAATGTAAATAGGTACAAGTTTTATTTTTATTTGTAGTTTCCATGCATTTACGTTATATAGAGGAACAGTCAGGTTATTAACAAAAAGTCTTAAAAGTCCATTTTGTGTTCAAGTCATCCCTTTAACCCTTTCCTCTTCCAAGCAGGCTTTTCATTTTCTTTCATGCCTCCTCCTGCACCTAAGAAGGCTTTCAACTCCCAGCCTCTTTATTCTTGTATAACTGAAAGATTTTCCAAGGAGGCAGCTACTGGCTAGATGAGGATGAAATAAAATCCATGAAAACCTCTTTAAAATTACATTCAACTCATACCATATAATGAGATAAAAAGCAAGATGTATTTTTCAGTATCAAAAGTGCTCATTACCTTTATCACCAAGCTCTCTAAAAAAGGTTGGTCCTGGTTTAGCTTTGGCAACATACAGCAGTGCAGCATCTACCTCCTTTAAAGACACAAACAAGAAAATATAAAGCCAGTTTTGAAAGAGAGTTAATCACTTCAGTAACAGAAAGAATGCAAGTTCTTTTGAAGAAGGAAAGGAACATTTTGCTTACCTTTTTTGTCAGTTTCTTGGCTGAGGCTTTGCCTATAATAAAAAAAAAAAAATCGTCATCATTCAATAACAAACCGACTTTGAACTTTGATCAGGTTCTGTGGAATTTCTTCAGATTTTTATGGGAAAATGCTAAGTAATATGAAACAGAATATTTTGCAACAGACAGTTTGTTTCTAATTCCCATAATGATCATGAAAGGACAAGATTTAAAAACAATATGAGCAGTCTGTTCAAATATTCTCTCAGCCTAGATTAAAGCACAGCCCACTTTCATGTTGATGACCAACTTACTAGTATGATTTCGCATACTGTAAGCTACAAATGTCACAGAGATTCCAAAGCAAGACAGCAAGAAACAGCTGTAGTATTTACAAAGGGATTTCCATGCACACATGATAGTCCTTGAAGTGCAGGTTGAGCATGTGAAAGCTAAGAAATACTCAAAAAAATTTAAAATGTTGATGCTTCTATCAAGCAGAAGTAAATTGAACAACTCTGCTTTCTGAAAGAGCATCAGACAAAAATCATGCAAACTGCTACGTGTTTCTTAGTAGGTTCAAGTGTATACACTCAAATAGGGGAGCCACTGGCAGTATAGGGTATGCTCCAGTATAAACCACATGTTTGAGGAGCTGCAATGTATCTGTAGGTATGTATGTAGCTGCAATGTATCAAGAGCTGAACATTCCAGCTGGTTAGGCAGCTATCACAGAAACCCTATGGCCAGGGACCAGCAGGAGCTCTGCAAGGCCCTTCTCAGTCTATCTCTGCAGCACCTCTCATACAATTCTCCAAATCCTGTTGTCCTTCACCCTTAACTCTCTCAGCCCACCATGCTCTTCCTTCATCACCATTTCCTCTGGATTCCAGCCAGCATTCCCTCCTATTTATTCACACTGAGTAAGCACAAACTGAGCCACTTGGATGTGCTCTGTGGACTGGTGCCCCAGTGTGCAGCAGCCTGCCTTGCTCCATGCTCAGTCTCCAAGGTTACTTTGCTGCTTCACAGGCATTTTGCATCCAGAAGGTCACCAGTGCAGCACCACTATGTGGAAATGGGCATGATGGAGGCAGCCTGGTGGGCAGCTGTCAACAAACATCTACCAAACATTTTCACAGGCCCATAATTTGGCCAGATGGAGGTTCTTTGTCAGTGAAAAAGGAAATTTCCACAGCACTGGCAAATGGGACACCCAGCTGCAAGGGGTCTCCACTGGCAACTTTTGGCTTGGAACATCTCAACCAGCAATAGCTCATTTTTCAGCACAGGCAAACCAGTACCCTGGCCTCTGCTCCCTCAACTAGCAGTAACAGTTTTGCTGATAAATTCCTCTCCTCCCATCCCCTCCCCCAAATCAGCCTAAGGCAGACACCTGGCACATAACATTTCAACACAAATGTTTAAGTTTGACAAAAGTTATAAGCAACTAAAATTAGGGTTTTAATACTGGAGTGTTGAGTGACCCCAGCAGCAGGTGTTGCCAGTACCACCTGTTACTGTGGATGAATACATTTTTGTGCAATGCCTATACATACATTCACACCCATATACACTCACATATATAAAGCTCCATCAGAAGAGCTTACCTTTTAAGTAAACACCACATGAAATCCTCTACTTTGCTTCATTTGAGACAAAAGAAGTCAGACTAATAACATACTGGGAGAAGCAGCAACAATAGCTACATCCAGTAAGGCTGAGTCCTGAGCAGTGTGATGGAACACCACAGTTACATCTAACACCAGTCCCTGCTGCAGAGCATTTTTATGAATGGCTGTTAAGCAAATAAAGTGATTTAGATCTCAGCTTTGAAATGTCACTGCTTCAGTACAGCACATTTCAATGTGAAACTGAACTTAAGCTGTTTCTTTGGCCCTGGCAGATCCACCTAGATAGCAGCCTTATGGAAGGGAATGAGTCAGGCTGTAGGTCTGCAAAAAAGAGTATCTGAAAGAAAAAAGAGAAAATCACCCTGCAATCTTTTTCACTGTACATGCTCCTTGTACTCGCTGTCTGCACTAAAGCCAGCCATATACCCTTATTTGGTTAACAGCAACTCCATTCCTTTAACTCTCCTGGTGATCCCAAGAACACCACATCTGGATCAGCACCTGCTACCACAGCAGTGCACTGGTAGCCTTTTGCCAGCATCCAGGAGGATGATGAAGGGAGACAAGCGGAACTCTGTGAGCTGTAACAGCAAAGGCACGGATAAGCGATGCAAGGTAGGAGAAAGTGCTGGAGCTACAGCTGAGACAATAGTTTGTGAGGCTGTACACTTGATTGAGTGTTTCTGTGTTTCTCTTCTTTGTGTTGCATTCAGTACAACAACACTGAAACTCCTCAGCTACATGGTTTTGGGGAACAACATATCCTCACCAGATCTTGATAAAAATTAAGAAAAGGAAGGGAAGCCTGTTTAGACGTATGGACTCTTCACCAGCCAGCACTTATGAGCTCTAGGCAACTGTCTAGAGCTCACAGAAATGGCTGTGGCAGCCATCAACATCTGCCCTCCTGCATCCAGCCACAGCCACCCTCTGGAGGATATTTAAGATGCTGACATGTTGACTGACCTCTTTCAGAGGTGAAAAGACAGTAACAGCAATGATACAGAGATGCTCGTGCTACCCTCGCATGGGAGAAAGGACTGGTAGGGCAAAAGAAGTCTTTGCTGAGTGGCAGAAGAGGGAGAGAAGAGCCATAATCACCCCAGGACGTGGTGAGAGGCAGCACCAGGTGGGTGAGAATCAGTCCTTGCAGCAACTGGATGAGAGGCAGCTGCTGTCTTCCTTTCCTTTTCAGTAAGACAGGAAAAAAGGCAGGAAGGGAAGAGACACACTGAGAGAGAAACAAAGAGATTTCTACTTTTCAAAGCAGTAAACACAACAAAGCAATAAATATGAAGTCTTTTAATGGTGCTCTTCTCACATGGGCAGATGTCAGCAAGCATGTGTACTGGAGAGTAGGAATCTTTTGGAAAAAACACCCTGACACTAGGGACAGTAGTGTTATCTTTCATACTGGGATTTGTGTAAGATATTAGAATACAATAGTACAATAATATAATAATTTAAACTGTAGAATGAGTTTCCTCCAATAAGTATTTTATTATTTTCTAAGAATTACATCCAGTTATATTTTATTGGTACTGCCACCATATAACATTTTGTGTGAAGACTCAAATCTCTGTTTTCACTAGGAAACATACTTCTTGAATGCTAATTTAGCTCTTGGTGCTTATTTTCTCAATTTATTTACTTCTTAACAGTGAGAACCCTTTAAATATCAACAAGGAAAGTTCTATTAATATCAAATGTACAACTCTCTGAGGAATAAGGTCTTTTAAGACCTTGTCTAAAATAATTAGGAGAATGTTAACGCTTCCTGCAGAAGATGCACTGCAAAGGTTTGAACAGTTTTTTTACACAGCTTGTACACTGAAGAAATAAAGTGCCTCCTTCTTCCTATGAATTAAATATTGGTGCTATCATTCCTCACACATGACCACAAATACATCAGGATCTAAGTATCTCTCTGAGGACCACAGGCAATAGATGTAATTATTAGGGACTATTTAATCTAAAAAGTAAAAATTTTCTTTAGTTTTATTCTTTTACTTTGCTAGACTCTTTCTAATTTGAAAATTAATGACATAGTACCAGTTTGTAGCAGTTAGAGTCTTCGATATGAAAAAAAGAAACTTGGAATTTTTTATTGTTTTGAACTTGATTAAATGAGAACAACTTTTTTTCCCCTACAGAGCTGCCACAACTATGCTGGAATGCTGGTTTAAAGGACAGTGAGTATTTTCAAGGGTCTCTACATATTTTACAGATGCAATCATCTAATTTTTGCCACCTACAGCATATCCATGGAACAATGAGGTACAGAGTCATTTTTCATGGACAAAAAGGCATTTTAGCTTTTTTAGTTGTATGAATACCAAGACTGCTTATAAATACACAAGTTCTGTGCCGTTAGCCAAGAAAGTTAGTTGACAACTCTAATTAAGAAAACACTGCCAAGAGCAGCTCCATCAATCTTCATTTGCCCTCAGCAAACCCGGGTATTTTGTCACTTACATTTCTTACAACAGAAGTATTTCCATCATCTATCGGTTTTTTACACTAAGATGTAGAATGGACCTGACATCAGTGTTAGGATTACTGTCAGGAAAGGGCTGAATTAAACAAGGTTGGACTTGCACACACAGTAACACCCTTTTACACCTGTAGAGCTAAGGACCAGCTTAGATCTGACAAAAGATGTTTAGATTCAAAGAATGAGCAAAATCACAAATATCAACAACTCTAACAACAATAATCAAAGAACGAAGTAAAACTAGTTGCTACTGTTTGCAAGAAAACATGATTTTACGTGTCTGCAACACTGCCTCATTTTTGTAATAAGGAAATTTAATTTAAATTTTGAATCAATCTTTCTCCACAGCCTGAAATTCAAATGTGAACAGTATAAAATAGGTATCCTTTCCTAGAAGAACAAACACCTGTCCTTTTCATCAGTAAAGTCACTAGAATGGTTTGACCCAAATCTCTTTTTAGCTCCACTTCAAAGAGACAAAATTACAAAAATAAAAGAAAAACTGACCTTCCAGCTTTTTAATTTTGGAAGGCATTCATTGCTATCTTTGCTGAATATTGGCCTTACAGGTTCAAGGTCATACTGAGCTACTATAAAACCATTTGCTTTTTTATGAAAAATTAGGATGAGAATAGCATGAAGTATATTCACAATTGAAACAAACTCTCATTCTCCAAAATGATGAGTGAAACAAACCTTTAAAACAGGATGGGTTTTCAGCACAGTCCTAATTTGGCATTTAAAAAAACCACACCCACTGTATGCAGCTCATGCTGTGGCCTTTACAGCAGAGCCCACCCTGCAGCCTTGCCTGCCATGGGAACGAGGATTTGCATTTTTTCCTTTTAACTGGCTGCCAGCAGCTTTCACGCAAGCTGAACTCTGAGAATCCTGCACCAGAGAGTTGGGTTAGATAAGAGTTGTGTATGTTGATTTCCTTGGGGAGATGATGTTAAAATTTCTGTTTAAATTAGCCTGAAATAGAAGATCTTTGACATTCAATAGCTTGTATTTCATTCTCAGCTCTCTTAGATAATTTTAATGATATTGGACAAGTATATTATATTAACAAAGTGTGCCTTTTTTAACCAACCTTATTTTTGTTCTCATTCTTTAAAGCTCTTCTATACATTTAAAAAATACTTACTGCTAATGAAACCAATAAAGGACAAAAATTCAAGCTAGTAATTATTTCTTTGGGGCCTCCTTTTGAAATATTGGTGATATTGGAGATAAATGAAGGATAGCAAAAAAAGTTTAGGCTTTTTGAGAGCATGACAAACCAAGTGGTCAGATTGCTATGCTCACTCCTGGCAAACCAATATCTGAATAATAAATGAGCGTGCAGTTTAAATGAATTAAGAATCTACTTCAGCTAGAAAGCTTTTACTGAGCTACTGCATTGCTCCATTGAAAGATAATTGATAAAAGTCATTTCAATCACATGAATTAGTAAATTGAACCACCTGAATTGAATTCAAGTATGCCCAGTGGAAAAGGCAATTTGCAATAATAGAAGCTTCTGCTATGCTTTACAAAACAAGCTTTGCATCTGTCCTTCTTTATTTAAAGCAATTGTTCCTCTGAGGAAACAAGAAATACAGAGCACTGGGATGGGGCCAGCACTGGCAAATCTCCATTTCAGAAGAGCAGTTGCATCAGAGCAAGTCAATACCAGGAGGTTTCTCAGTGAGTCAGGCAGCCCCGGGTTAAAAGGGTGGGATGCTGATAAAGGGAGGAAACATCAAAGGATGACACAGTCTTTTAGGAAACTGAAACAGACAAAAAAATTAAGATAAGCAAGTTTTCAAAACCTCTTAAAGAGACCAAGTCTCTTTAAGAGGACCAGTGGCACCAAGAGACCAAAGGCACCAAGTGACCAAAGGCACCAAGTCACCAGGAGTTCCAAAATAACCAAAGCCACCAGGGTAAAAGCAGATGCTGTGGTACCTACTACAGAGCTTGCAAACAGCTCAGTCCTCACTGGAACTGTAGCAGGAGTCTGTGGGAATGGCAAGGAGAGCAGGGGAACACGTTCTCATTAGATATTATCCAGGGAAAGTGACATACTCCCAGATCCACTCTCTTTCTAATAATGTATCCGAGCTGCAGGTAAGGAAAAGATGAAAATATGTTCAAACTTCCAAGCTTACCACAAGACTTGTACTGCAAGGACATACAGGATACAGAAAGTCATTTCTCCCAAACAACTGGAGCAGTCTCACTGGCCTGTAAGGGCAGCTCTGCAAAGGGAGCATGTGAAGCGAGCTAAGACTTCAGTGAAACACACCAGCAGCAAGAAGCCAAGCAGAGAGCACAACTGCAGCTGAGCATTTCCCCAGCAGGAGAGGCTCTGCCTCTGGGCAGGCAGAGCTCAGCACTGGAGAGGGCATCTGGAAAAAAAATCTGTCATGTGAAATGCAAGTTCTCAAACTCCCAAATAAGCACCTCATGCTTGGTTCATCTGGCTTCATTTAGATGTCTAAAAATTAAGTGCCTAAATCTGAGTTAGTGATCACTGTGGTGCTTTGCTCTAACTATGATGGTGTGAGGACATCCCCAGAAAAAGGTTTATAATTAACTCTGAAATCTGCTGCTCCTATTTCAGATCTGAGGAAGAGCTCATATGCCCAAAAGCTTGTAGAATTTTTCCAACTTAGAGCAACTGGTCTAATAAAAGATATTATCTCTTTCTGCAAACTTATTCTGACTAATGACCTTAGGCTGCCTTTATAGTCAAGGGAGAGAAACAGACAGAGAAAGGACAATTTATTCCAGGTTGAGACAGGTGTCCAATCCAGGTCTTACACTAATCTGTTTCCTTCTTTTAAAGAAATGCTACCATTACTTCCTCTGACCTGACATTCAGCTTTTAAATATGTGAGTTGAGCAGGTGAGTCCTTCTGCTTGCAGCCAGATTATTCACACTGTGACTGCTTTCTGTATTTGTTACATCTGTAATCTGTTTTTTCCAACATTCTATCTAGCAGCCCAATGTTAGCAGTGCTAAGGGCATGTATTCTCTGTTTTAATAAGAACTTAATCAGATGCAAGGACAAAGTTTACTACAGTTCAAGAGATGGAATGGCTGCATAATTGCAGCAATAAAGTCTTATAAAGGACAACTAAGATTAACTGGAAGGAGCTGTATCCATAATACATATTTCTGAGACCAGAAGGGTGGAGAACAATTCCTGCAACTTACAGAGAACACAATGCATTTCAGACTTTTGGGATTGATGGCATTTCCTGACTCTGCACAAAATCATAGTCCTTCCCACATAGAGCAGGCAAGCAGAGCCACAACCCCCAAAAATTCCTGTTACAATGTTTAAGATTGCAGTCAGTCTTATCTAGCAAAGAAAAGGTATAAACTAGACTACACCTTCAAGAAGACTCAATTAAGGAACTTTGATCCAACTCTGAAATAAAGAAGGTATAATTTGTGAATTACCACTCTCCTTAAGTCATCATCTCCTATTGTTAATAACACCTAGTTTTTAAATACTACAGTGTCAGAGCACATTCTAGGTTAGGATACGAACATGAGACGAAGGTAAACTATTATGACAGCCTCCTAGCACTAGGGCTCTTGTTCTGTTCCTCTCCTAGGGAGTGTTAGAAGTCATGACTCTGGCCTAAGGGTTCTGCAATCCACTTTATGGCTAGAGAAGATTATTACAGAAGAACAAATAAAGAGAGGTAGGGACAACAACAGTGAAATGACACAGTTAAAAATCTGACTGCATACACAACTTGAGCAAATTGCATCTTGATTATAAGCAGAGATTAATTTGGATTCAGAGTGAAAATGTGTGCAAATCATCCCAAAATCAAAATGAAAGAAGGAAAGGTCAACATCTTTAACAAATCCAGAAACTGATTCTCATCTCACTATGCAAAACTTGATTTAAGGTTATGTGCTCAATATAAAGGCCCCATTAGCACAGTAGCAACTACTCCTTTTGTTCCATTCAGCTACTTCCTTTACACTATGTATTCTGAACATCTTCTCTGTCCGTCTTACAAAACGCAAACCCCTCCCTCCCACAACCAGTTAAAGACTAAGCACAAGAATATTAAAGATTGCTTATTACAAATTGGGTTCTCTTGCTGGCAAACAACTGAGGTGCCACGTGGAGAATTTATCTGTTGTGTGAGAATGTATCATTAGGATAAAGCTACCTTACTAACCCTGGAATAAGAAAAAAGAGGACATGTCAGAGAGGACAATCTTTTCTACTTTTTTTGCTCTGATGCAATTTTTCCCCTAAGCACGAACTGCAAATCATTTCAAACTGTGTCAAATTATATGAAGTAACTGTATGATTTATTACTCTTTGACATGTACTGAATACTCCAACATGAAAGAATTACAGATAACAATGCCAGAAATAAACACATGGGTCAGCCACTTTGTCCTGTTGCTCCCAACAGACTTGGGCTCATGCATTATCTCACCAGTTTAGGTGCACACAAATACATGTTCACACATCTGAAAGATAGTATAAATACTAAAATTAGTTTGGAAAATGGCCTCAAGTTGCACAAGGGGTGGTTTAGACTGAAAGGGTTGTCAAGCACTGGAACAGGCTGGCCAGGGAAGTTGTGGAGACACCATACCTGGAGGCACTTAAAAGACATGTGAATGTGTTGCTTAGGGACATGGTTTAGTGGTGGACTCCGCAGAGCTAGGTTAATGGTTGGATCTGATGATTTTAAAAATCCTTTTTAACCTTTATCAATGATTCCATGATTTGGCTTGAAAAGACAATGGAATCACTGAGGTTGGTAAAGACCTCCAAGATCATTGAGTCCGGCCATTAATGCAGCACTGCCAGGTCCACCAGTAAACTGTGTCCCCAAGTGCCACATCCACAAGTCTTCTGGTCACTTTTGGGGAAGGTGATTTTACTGCTTTTCTGGGCAGCCTGTTCCAATGTCTGACCACCCATTAGCTGAAGAATTTTTCCTTAGTACCCAGCCTCAACCTTCCTTGGTGCAACTTGAGGCCACTTCCTCTTGTCCTGTCACTTTTTGCCTGGCAGAAGAGGCTGACCCCCACCTGGCTGCACCCTCCTCTCAGGCAGTTGCAGAGAGTGATGAGGTCCCCCCTGAGCCTCCTTTTCTCCAGGCTGAACATCCCCAGCTCCCTCAGCTTCTCCTCACAGGACTTGTGCTCCAGACCCTTCCCCAGCTCCGTTGCCCTTCCCTGGACACGCTCCAGCCCCTCAATGTCTCTCTTGCAGTGAGGGGCCCAGAACTGAGCACAGGATTGGAGCTGTGGCCTCAGCAGTGCTGAGTACAGGGGGACGGTCACTGCCCTGCTCCTGCTGGCCACACCCTGGCTGATCCAGGCCAGGATGCCATCGGCCTTCTGGGCCACCTGGGCACACCTGGATCATGTTCAGCTGCTGCTGACCAGCACCCCCAGGTCCTTTTCCACCAGGCAGCTTCCCAGCCACTGCCCCCAGCCTGCAGCACTGCCTGGGGTTGTTGTGACCCCAGTGCAGGACCCAGCACTTGGCACTGTTGAACATCATGAAATTGGCCCTGGCCTTTTGATACAGCCTGTCCAGATCTCTCTGCAGGCCCTTCCTGCCCTCCAGCAAATCAACACTCCTGCCCAACTTGGTGTCATCAGCAAACTGACTGAGAGTGCACTTGATCCCCTCATCCAGATCTTCAATAAAGATATTAAACAGGGCTGGCCCAAATGCTGACCCCTGGGGAGCACCACTTTGTGAGCAGCCCCCAGCTGGATGTAACTCGATTCAGCACCGTTCTCTGGGCTTGGCCATCCAGACAGTTTTTTACCCAGTGAATAGAGCACACACTCAAGCTATGAACAACCAGCTTCTCCAGGAGAAGGCTGAGGGAAACAGTGTCAAAGTCTAGGTAGACAACATCCATAGCCTTTCCCTCATTCACTGGGCAGATCAAAAATTGGTGAAATGAATTCAACTCCTTTTTTTGTGAAATAGTTTGCTTCTTAAACTTATTCATCCAAGCACAAACTTTAGGATACTGTTGATATTGCTTATTCCTAGTGGAACAGAAAGAAAAGAATCTAATTATTTACTAATGAAGTAATTTTAAATTTTAAAATTAAAACTGGAAA
Source organism: Serinus canaria (assembly GCF_022539315.1). Classification (NCBI taxonomy): domain Eukaryota; kingdom Metazoa; phylum Chordata; class Aves; order Passeriformes; family Fringillidae; genus Serinus; species Serinus canaria. The sequence continues at coordinate 43,560,064 of NC_066313.1, forward strand.
TATTAAGTGAAAAAAATTGTATTTATTAATGGTATCAGCATGAAAAATGCACTGGTGACTGTAATTCTCTTCAGATATAGGACATTTATCGTGCTTGTGTCCAAGCAGTAAATAGCTGACATATCAGTGCATCTAGGCAATTTAAATTACTGCAGTGGGTAAGCAACCAGGAGCATTGACATTTCACATAAATTGCATGGATTCTCAAGAGTACTGTAAATATAAATAGTACTTAGATCTAGTTTATGTAGAAGCTTACTTTTTTTTTTACTGGTTTTCCTGTTTCACCCTATCACATATCAAAATTATTTACACCATCATTAATGCTTTCTCTTTTGTTATTTTTTGTATTTAAAAAATAAGATTTATTTCTACTACAGCAACATGCAGTAAAAGGTCTTAGAAATATTGCCAAAAATACTCAAAGGGGTGACAGCTGATTAGAAAAGTATAATGGAATTTTCCTAGAAATATCAGTTTGGGAAACTGTCATTCATCATATTATATCACTCCCTAGTCAGACCTTTAGAAGAAAAAAAAAAAAAGCCAAAAAACAGAAAGAGGTGGCTGATGTTTTTCTATACTCTATTGCAAAATCTGGAAATCTCAACAGCAGGATGTCTGATTTCTATTCCTGCACTGTTCTAATGATGGTGGTTATCATAATTCACTCTCCTAGTGCCTTGTCCTTCCATCAAATCTCTAGAAATGGAGGCCTTCAGGGCTGCCTTACATCCCCTCCACAGAGCAAACACATCCTTTTGAACATCTTATTGTTCTTATTTCCTTCCCAGTGGTAGCATTCTAGGGAATTTATTACACATAGCACCTTTTTGGTGACTGTGAAAGATGGTCTCAGAAGTTTCTGAGAAGCTTGTGGGAAAACCCCTGAAGTGGGGTTCCCCCACAATTAAGGGAAATTACCTCACTCACAGAATAGCTGAAGTTGGAAAGGAGCTCTGGAGGTTCTTGCAGTAACTAGAATGTTCTTATCTTCTCACAATGACAAGAGGAAAAAGCTCAAAGCAAGGTCAGTCAGGATCTGTTGCCCAAGACCATGTTCAATTTGGTCTAACATATGCTTGCAGACATTTGTTTCTAGAAGGGTTATGAATACAAGTCATCTCTCTAATTTAATACAGTCACCTGACCAACCCTTCCAAAAAGAAAATATCAATTTATGTGCTTTTGTAACATACACTAACACCAAAAACATGCAATAGTTGGTAAGTTTCATAGGCAGTTTTTGGCTTTTGCTCCCTGGCTTATGAGAAGGGCAGCAGCATTCTCATGCAGTGAAGGCTGCAGCCTGGCTTCAATTCCCACTGACAACCTACAATATAGCATTTCTGCCTTATTAGTTGAGGCATGAGAGTAGAAAGCACTGGATTTACCAGTGAATTGGGGCATTTTACTGAAAGGAAACAATTCTATATTGGTAATTTCATTAATGTGAAATGTGTGTTTAAGCTCAAGGCCCAGGACATTTAGTCTTACTGTCCAGAGCACAATAAACACCTCAAATTCAAGCCCTTATTATGCTTCTCTTCCAGAACAAAAGCCCCATTCATGAACATGCGATTTACAGTGACTAGCTGTCCGAGGGTGTTGTTTTTGAGTTCAGAGAACAATTACTTTGTAAATTATAACCAGTATAGATTCTATTTAGGAATGAAAGGATTAAGTGAACACCCACTAGATGGTGTTCAATTACTGCATGGGGTGACTGGGCTAGTTACACCTCCTATTCACCTTTGCAGCAGGCTTTTCTTGAAGAAACAACAAATACATTTGTATTAGAGGACAAAAAGGGGATGAAATAATTCTCTTAACTGGAAATGTGGAAAGGCTTTAGTAAATTATTCACCATCTGTGTTGAATGTCAGTAAGAGGAATTTCTAATAGATATGACAAATATAAGCAAAAGAAAGCACACAAGGTTGTTTTGGGTCCAGTTGCTACTAGTCAACAGTTTTACATCAAAAACCTTGTCTTTTTACAACTGATGATATTATCTGTTTGTTCTCCACCTTCCCAAATTCTGCTGACATCATCTGTTGAAAGACAAGGGTTCATAAACACTCACCAAAGAAACACATCAATTTTGCAATTAGTTTCATTAAAAGGATGAACTGAATTATTGGATATTGGCCTACTCTAGCAGAACCTAATGCATCACTTTCTTTTTCAACAGAAGCTGAATAATTGCAACTAATCCTCATTACTGTTAGTGAATCAGCTTAAGGAAGGAGAGGAAAAAAAAAAGAAAATATTAAAACCTCTATTTTAAGGGAAGAGACTTCTGGCATAGGTGCAGTATTGTAGCACTTCAGATGTTTTAGATTCCTGGGGATGACAAGGATGATAATGATAAAGGGAATTGCTATTCAGAGCTGAATTAAGATAATACTGTCATTGCAGAATTTCCAGAAGGAACCTTTTCTTTTATAAGGCTCTGAAGTGCAACCTTACATGAAAATTTTAGGAAGGCCATTTTAGTGCAGATGACATCCCAGCGATGACATTACTTTTTCCAACTGCCATTGTGGAAAGGTAAGGACATTCTAATAACCATGATCAGGAATTTTCATACAGAAGACACTGTCTACTGCTTTGAGCATTTACTGATCCTCCACAGACCTACTTCACTATTTCCATAGCTCTCCAGGTTCAAGCATTATTGCAATCTCTCCTTCTTTTTCTCTCCTTCTTTCATCTGTTGTTTAATTGGAGTTCCTTTCAGTGGCTGACTTGCTCTCCTTCAGTTGATGGTCCACATCATTCTCACCTTTATCTTTAAATTAGCCTGGAGTTTCTTTCCACTTCTAAGATTAGCTCATTCTGTTATTAGCACACAGAAAATCTCCAAGCAAACCAGTAACAGCCCCTGCTGAGTCTGACTTGTTTATACACCATTAACATCTGCCACATAGCAATTAACAGATGTTTGGAAAGCTTTTCTACAGCAGGGGCTCCAAGGGTATGTAAATGATAACAAAATGCTCCTGGTTTTTAAGCTATGGAAGCTTTAAGCTATTTTTGCCATGCTAAAAGCTCAGTGAAGAGATTCTGTTAGGTTTTAGAAGTTTATCAGAACAGCAAAGTGAAGACAGTTACATAAAACTAATTTGAAACATTGCCTTTATCCAGTAGACAAGGTGGTAATGGAAAGAGGAGCAGGATCATGAAAAGTCTGAGAATTCTCCTAAGACTGGAAAGAACTAGAGTTAAGAGAAATCATAGAAGAGCTTAAAACCAGATGTTAATAATACCTTATTACACTGGTCAAAACAGTTTGGTAAATGTGCAACTCAGGAAAAAATTAATACTGCTAATAGTACGTTTAAAAATTATTGACAATGTTCATCAGCCTTCTATAGCAGTAAAAACAAAAAGTCTTGGGCACCAACTAGAGTACCTCCTCTACACTAAAGAATGAACCTTGCAGACTGAATAAGAGAAGAAAAGATAAGCCACCACTTGACCCTTTGACTTCTAACTCCTCACACAATAAAGAAAAAAATCTTTCAGAAAGAAAAAAAAAATCTAGACAAAGAAGATCATGAGTTTCTTTCAAAAAACAAGTTGTTATTTTCTAGAACTGTCTTATTTCCTCAGAAAAAACTTTTTCTCTCCCTGAATTCAAATAATCTGATGAAGCAAACCTCTGAAACACATTTGGCTTTACTCTGGTTTTTATTTTACAGTCAGATGTTCTGAAAAATTCTGACCACATTAAGCACCAGAGGAAACATTGTAATAGGTCAAGACAGAAATAGAGCAGAAATATTTATTCAGTACATATAATTAAGAAGGCAAATCCAAATGTAGAAGTACACTTTACATCAAAATTCCCACTAGTGTCTCATTTAACTTTCAGCAGCCTTCAGTATACTGGGCTTCTGTGTCCACCACTTCCAATTTTTTTTGTGTTGTCTCTTTCCTGCCATTCTCAGCTTCTTTGACAATACTAATTTCTCCTCCAAGAGCAATTTTGGACTGAGAAAATGAACAATTTTTTCCTTTCCCTGAGCAGAAGTGTACCTTACCTGGGGGCATCAAGCCCTTGATTGTACATGACCTCCTAAGAGGCTGTCCTTTGCCAGATCTCTCTTTTTCTGTTTTAACCACTATACTAAGATTATGTCAAAAATTTCCTCACCTCAGGATGCAGAAAATAATTTGCTCTACCCCAGTATCCTCAGCTTGGCAGACACATGGAGGTACAAAAGAGGACCAGAGCACCTTTGCTGCTGGAAGCTGTTCTGCACGTAGTGACTGCGAGTGGAGCACAGACTACACGCATTTCAGCATTTTGCTCAAGCAAGCATCACTTTGAACCATTTTTCTCCTTAACTAAAGCTGCAGTCTGACATTCAGAAATTTCAGCAACAGCCTTAATTTAGGAAGTTCCTGACTTTCATCCTTGTTCCATCCCTCAGACCACAGTGATTGATAGCAGATTGTGCTGTGAGCCAGGGAACGATGCTGGCTTTACACAGATAAATCAGACTCAGAAAAGCACGGAATAAAGATGCCTACATGAAGCTGTGGAATGGATGGCCTCACCCAGACAGAGGAGATAAAAATAAACTCAGGTTTGCTAATCTAACAAGATCAGGGCTGAGAGGTAGTTTAATTAGCCATAATGTATTGCAGAGCAAAGGTTCAAAAGAAGAAAATTCGCTGTTTTAGGAAATGGGAAATGTGAGCATAAGAGAAAGAGGGTTTATACAGACAGTGACTACTTTTAGAGTAGGGATACCAGCCGAGTTTTTAAGCAATGGAGATATTGTGTCACTGTTTTCCAATATAACCAGTGGTTAAAAATTATGTTAAATTGAGGATGAAAAAATGTATGAAGTCTATATTTTAAGTTTGTTTTATTTTAAACTGCTGAAATAGGAGCTGACTTACAGAACATATATGATAAATTTTGAAACACTTAGCTATGCAATGTTAAAGACAAGTGCTAAGCCATGAAGTGTTTCACTAATAGAGGATGCAAATCCATAAAAACACATTATGAGATATTAGATGTTAACTTAGATTAGCAGTGGCACATAAATATGGTTGCTCTTACAATGGTTTGACTAAGCAGATATTCCTTTCTCGTCTCTACAGAAATACTGGACATAAAGAATAGCAACTGTCCTCTTGAAGCGAACATTTATTTTAGCTGCAGAGGAGAGAGATTGAAACAACAAATGAATCAAATTTTAAATGGGCTTTTTATAATTCTCACAGTTGGTACAAATGAAAAGCAAACAATGGACAGCTTTCTTCTAGTGAAAGTGTAGAGTAATTTATGTTGCCCAGTGTACTTTTAAAATGACCATACTGGTTTAAAAGACCCTCTCACTTTTTCAGCAGTAGAGACTGCATTTACCACCATACAGCTGGCAAAAAATGTTTCTCCTTAGCCAATTCAAGGAAAGCCAGAGAAGCAGATGAAACTTTTGAGCATTAGATTTTACAGTTTTTCCCAAGAAACTGACAGTGAAGCAGAAGGAAGCTCTCACATTCTATGTCACCAACAAATTCACAGAAAAGAAATAAATGCTATTGTCAGGGTGTAAGTGACACACAAACACAACTACACCCCTTCCCCAGAAGAAACAAAAATGAAAAAAAAAAAAATCCCAACATTTGGAGAGGAGCAGAAAGGGAGAAAAGTCCTCTGTGTTCAGCAACTGGCAGTTTCCCTAGTGGGATACGTGACTGACTATGAGCTTGCCAATACCAATGCAGCAGCAAAATTTCACTGTCTCAGTAGTTCCAGAAATACTGGCACAAAGGACACGCATTCAAGACTTGAAAAGAAGGCTGGCGCCTGGGAAAATGAGCTGCATCATTCTGAAGACTTCAAACATCAGTCCTAAAAGACAACTGGAATAAACTGAAAAACATCAAAAGGTAGCTGTCTTGGCCATGTCTTCTATTTAAATTCCATGCAAGGAGCCCATTTTAGAATTTTTATTAAGCCAAGTATGATTGCAGCTCTTGGTAAACAAAGTTGCTGGACACTGGCATTTTATGTATACTAATCAGCTGAACAAAAGCAGCTAGAAAAACCAAGAATAGCCAGGTAGGATGGATTTGTACCTATCAGCAATGCTGAACTACTTTTTGTCTGGTAACAACCAAGGCAAGATTTGTTAGAAAATTTTAGTATTTTTTGTTAGCTACGTCTGTAAAATCCTTTCACTTTCAGGCTTTTCCAGGTCTGAGAGGAAAGATATTTAAAAAAAGATGTAGCCAGCAGAATGACCAGGTGCTTGCCAGCAGAATGGATGATGGTGTGTGAGGACCTAAGCTCTCTGAGGGACTGGACAACACTGGATGACTGATTTGATTACTAAGAATTGTCTCTTGTCTGCATTCTCCTCTGCAGTAACAAAGCTGGTAACCCAAGGGAGGCACTGCCATACAAGCAGGTGGCTCTAACAAGAGGAACCTGTGTGTTTTACACACGGAAAAACGCCTTTGAACTCAGTATTTGCTTTTGTTTCACAGCAGATGAGGAAGGCTACTGAGCACAACTGGTGCTATAACCTACTGCAGGTGCAAGGCAGGGGAGTGAAAAACAGAGCATAACCTGGCCAGTTTCTCACTTAGGGAATCAGTGCCAGTGTTTTCCACACAGGGAGCAATGGAACTTCTCAACAGTGCCCCTGGAGACGCCAGCTGTTTGGCAAGTAAGGACAGCTCCTCTCACCTACCAAAGCAGGCTGCACACCTTGCCTGCTGCTACTGCTTAGAAGCAAAGTGATTGATACTCTGTGCTTCTACCCTAGGCATTTTAAAAAAACTCATAATGTAACATTTTTTATGAGAACAAGCAGGAGAAAAATAGTAGTCTGTATCAAGGTTAGTCAAAAAAGAATAAATCATATGACTAATTCAATAAAAATTCAGCATTGGCCGAAGGAAAAGCACAGAACCATCATTACCAAAAGAGTTACAAACAACTGAAAATATGAGGCTAGGATGCATGCTAGATTTTGGCAGGAGTCTGACCTGCACTCCTGGCACCTGCTATCATCCGTCAGTGGTCTGCAGATCCTCATCAGTTCTTAAATAACTGAATGCAAGCCAAGGAATTTTAAAACTGTACTTCTTAGGTATAAACCAATACCTGTCTGTGTTGAGGACATATGTTGCAAGAAATTAAAATACACTTAAGAGTGAAAAAATTCATTCAATCTGTTTTCACGCCACATCTGTTAAGACTTAATTGTCAGTTAAGCAGCATGTTTCAGAACCGATTAAGTTCCACTGAATTATATTAAAAAAAATATTGAAGTAATCTGTCAAAAAGTATTTGGAACCTGTGGGAGAACAAATCCCAAAGATATTTTCTGTGGTATGTTGACAGTATGTTACAAAAGTAGTTGAAACAGTGTGTGGTGTTCTAAAAAAAAAAAAAAAAAATCTTTAAAGATAGGAAAAATATTCAGAGACCAAGAATGATTGTATGAGCTCTTGAAATGTGCCCATATGTATAAAAAAAGTGACTTCTCTGTTAGGTATTTCAAATATCACATTAGCATGTCACAAAACTGGAATACTTGACTAAAGCAGAAACTGTTGCAAGACTTCTGAAATTCTAAGGCAGATGATGTTTATACAACAAGCAGACTCCTGTTATTAATAACCAGATCTTTCCATTACTTGCACTACAAGTATTCTGTACCCACACAATATATTTTCATTCGTTTCAGGGAATCTGTTTTCCTTTCAGATGCCATTACATAACTGATAACTTTCACACTTTAAATAACCAAATCCTTCAAGATGTGCATTGAGACCACTTGCCTCTTGCTCACAACTCTGCTGAAGCCTGATCACTTTTATTATCAGTACTATTTTTGTGCTGAGTTTTGTGCTGAGGTTTTATAAATTGCTTTCATTCATTCAGAAGCTGTAATTTATTTTCTCATTGAACTGTTTTTCTGAAAGGTAAATAGCTATTAATGTATTTTCAAATCATCTTGTGCAAGTTTTGACCTAATCAGTAAGCATTGCAGTCAATTGAGATAGGAACTCTCAATCTCCATCTCTCTTCTGCCAGTCATCAATGCCACAAAAGGAAAAATAGGAATCAATCATAACAGAGACATGAGTTCAATATAACCTTACTGTTGTCTCACACAGACATACCTGCAAACATACAAATGTAATTAATACAATTTCAGTATAAATTTAAGGATCAAAAATATATTTTTCTATTTAACTATATAAGGAATGTATCTCAGGTACCTTCAACATGGTTGAAGGCAGGAAAATAGAACTGAAGGGGAAAAAAAAAGACATTTTCTCTCTGCAATGATATATTAAAACATGCTCATTTTTAAGTGATTTTGCTCCATGGTTCCCTTTTCTCCTGCTCTCCTCTCTGACCATGCACACACTTGCTGCTGCAGCCACAGGGCTCCAGTGCTGGAAGCCAGCACTCACCTAACACCTCTGCTCTCAGCACTGCTCCCCTTCAGCTGTTTTTCAGACTCCCCATCAAGTACACGCTTCTGAAATATGGGAGCTAACAAAGAAGTTGGCACAGAGGCCAATGGTTAATACACCAAAAAGAAGCCTAGCCAGCAGAGCAGATTTGAATGCTGCAGGAGGGAACACTGCATTTCTCCTCAAGAATCCCAGCCTTGATTCTGTTGTGTAGCACCTTGTGATGCAACCACTATGAAAGTGGATTAGTGTTTATTTTGAGTTCACAACAAAACATATAGACATAATAGCCATAAATACACATTATCAAGATCATAGGAATTTCTGCCATATTTCTAAACAAAGAACTATTTACCATGAAATTAGTTTACGGATAAACATACAGCCTATGTGTGTTAGTTATCAGAGTTAACATCCAATTGGTGAGGACAAAAGAAAAAACAAAAAACTCGCTTATTTAGTTTAATTAATTACCAACAAGGCTGAGGCACAACATTAGATCTAAAACAATATAGTATTTTATGCACAACACCTATTTCATTGTTCTACTTGGACACCTAAGGGAAAGTGAAACTAAGTTATTTTGAAGACTTTGACAGGGTGGTGGTACGATTTCCTAACGCTTTTTGGGTGATTAAGACTAGCTGAGGATGAAAAATCCACAGTATGGAAGACATTTTCAGCAATCAATGCCTATCTTTGCTTTTTTGTTCAGTTCCCTAACAGAAATAGTGTTTTCCTTTACTCACAATCCCACTTTAAGCAATGAGTAAACAATGATGACTAAGAAGCTTTGGGCAGAAATGGCTGATTATGTTTCATTTTCTAAAATTCAGAAGAGATTAATCTAATGACCTTAAACCATCATGTTTTTTCTTTGGATTTATCTTCACTTTAGCTTCCATCTACCACTGTGCAAGGGGTCATCTTTGTCATGCTCACTCAGAGTTCTCTACTGTGTTTGGGGGATTTGAGCAACAATGACATATCTGTGCTAAAAAAACCCACTAAATGCAGAGATGGAGAGAAAACTATTTCTTTGTTAACACATTAGAAATTGGAAAGAATTGAATTCAGCTCCCAGCTGTTTCAATGGCTCCTCATACAACACTTCAATCCCTACTTCCCATATAAAGCTTCTCCATTTAGACAAGCTTCAATCTTATTCTTTGACTCTGAACCCCAGATTTTAGATCTGACACTGACGCATGACTCACACCAGTCTGATTAGCTATCGTGTATGAAATTCAGGTCAAAATGAAGACAATGAAGTACAGGCATCTGAACCCCTGCCAAAGGCAAAAACCTCAAGACCCAAAAATAAAAAGACTGACTCAGCTCATTCTGAAGTGCTCGTCTACTGCCTGGTCCCTCTTGGCCCTCCTAACATCACTGACTGCACCAGCACTGACCTCAACTAAGGACAATGGAGAACTCAATTTTTTAGCCACCACAGCCTTGCACTGTGTCCTTTCCTCAGATTCCCTCACAGCCACGACCACGCTGATGATATGACAGGAAGCCACACATCATATCAGGCTGCAAACACAAACCAACTTTTCACCAACTGTGTACCCACACAAAGCTTAACCAACATGAACAACTTCTCCAAGGGAACTTACAACACACTTATCCTCACTGACAGACAGGACTCTGCCATGGAAATACTGCCTCTGGTACCCTGGTACTATGGAACGCAGGAAGATCTCTTTTACCACAGCTGAGTGAATGAAGATGCTACAACACAATAAATCTGGACTGAATAGATACAGAAAGATGAAGATCTTTATTTAGCAAGTGTCAATTGTTATCAGACAAGGTAACCTGAAGGTTTGTCTTCTACCTGGAAGAGGAATAATCTTCTCCAGAAAAAAAAAGAACATAAGCACAGTTCAGATTCAGTGCATTGCAACATCTTCATTTCCTGATGGACTCTTGCATTCCTTTTCAAAAAATAATATAGATTTTCTTATGTGTTCTTCAACAGCACAACAGAGATGGTATTTCCATGGAGCTCTAACACAGTATTAGTTATCTAATCTGGAATATGAGCCTAAGTAGGCACAACTGTCTCTCAGAAATGCTCCTGCACTGCAATGAAAATTCTGTGTAAATCAGCAGAAATTCTAGCACTTCTAAGATCACAAATAATTTAACCTTCCCGTACCTGTGATCTTAGAAGGGCTAGAATTTCTGATGCAACACATCAAGTTTATATAATTTATATTAGATATTGTGAAGTATTTTACATCACATTACTGGGCATTGTAAAGTATTTTTACATCACAGTAAGAACAGTAACAGGAAACACTTTTTCACTAAACTATCATTGCATCAGGTATGATGATTTACATGAACATCCCACAGATTACCCAGAAGAACTTGGCTGGTTTTGCAATGGTTTCCCACATATCCCTGTGGTAACAGTTTTAACATAAGATTACATGGCATATAGCCATGAATCTAAAATCCCCAATGGTGCAATTAGTATGCACTGAACTAACTGGTAGAAAAAAATGCTGTCATATTAGTTTTGCACGGGCACAAATGCTGTGCCACACTACCACATCTCATTTACTGTTTGTCACTGTTTATAAAGAGGTGGCTGCTTCCTTTCATAAAATAACTAACAGTAATAGAACAAGGCACATGTTCACAGAGTAACTTGGTGTTAGAAGCACTGCCTCTAAAAGCAAGCAAATTTTTTTTGGATAGTGTCTTTATTCCTTTATAGAACTCTTTGCTTTGTCAAAAGGTCTGTCAGGAGACTGCATTTGTTATCAGCTCATCCTCCTCACATGGCAGTACTGTAAATATTTTTCTTCATTTTCACCCTTACAGTAAATAACTTTGAAGGTGTGATTTAATTAACAGGAATGCCAATATTTCACAACTTTTGCCTATTTTAAAGAAAAGGAGTACTAGAGAAACCCATGCACCAGGAAATAAATGACCAGAGGTAGTGAACTAAGGTCTACCAGGCAGGGTTCAAGATCACTTAGGTTGGATGACAGTTGATATATTTGCAGTACAGTTCATCCGTTTGCTTATCTGGTAAAGTGTTCCATAATAAATTATAATTTATTGCATCTTTTGCAACCTTGTCAAAGGCCACACCTAAGATTTTTGCTTCAGCAATAAATTCCACCCAACTGTGTACAGGAATTCACTTGACAATCTGCACATAACTAAAATATTTTGGTATTTTTTAATGCTAGCACCAACAATTCTTCTGGTTTACACAACACCACACTTACTTTCTACAAAATTTGACTATGTTTAAAAACTAACAGGAGATTTCAAAGTAATTCTCTAGTGACAACCACCCATGAACAAAAAAACCCTAAGGCTGGCTGGCCAATGTCTCCTATTCTCAATTCATATGTGTTTCTCATACCTCCTTTTGCTTGCCTTTTTCCCTTGTGGGAGTGTTTATCTCTGAATAGGGACAGATCAACCTCAGCAGTATCTCATGATGTACATAACTAAACTGCTCATGAGGCTGGCCATATGTTTCTGCAAAAAGTACAGCAGAAACAAAACTTTAGAACAGCCCTAAGTCCTCCATATTACCATAAACAGCTTCCAGTTGGAAAACTCCAAGCAAATATTTATGAAGATGAATTAATGCCAGGGTGCTTCAGATTTTGCTGAGAGGTTTGGTTTTTTGTACTTATTAGCTATTAATCAAACATAGGTAGAGAATAACCAAATCATTACAGCTTGATATTCAGCATTGTAAGACTCACCATATGTACGTAGGACCACATGTTAAAATTGCATCTAAGTATGCAGTAAGTGAAGAGCTTTCTAGGATAAGTGGTGTCATACCTTTCTCCTTTCTAAGGGCACTGTTCAGGGTGAAAGAGAATTATTTTATTATATAAGCAGAAAGCTTCCAAAATAACTGCTGCTTTGCTATTATGTTCACTATCTTGACCTACTCTGAATATACCATGAAAGACACTTGAGATAGGTCTGTTTATTTTCCTCATATGAAATTCTTTGAAACACCATGAATAAAACCACTTCCTTTAAAATACTTCAAGTGCCGTATTTCTCTGCTATCAAAGTCTGTGTCTGTTTGCAGTCACATAAAAATGTAAAATTCCAAGCAAGAGAAACCAAGAGAATTGCTTACCACTGTGTTTATGCTACTGGCCAAAAAATCCATACCAATGACAGTTAAAAAAATATTTAGGAACATTAGATTCAAATGTCAACATTTTTCTATTAAGCATCTATGATGCTACTGCTGCAAGCCTGACCTCAATTTGAAATGCTAAATATGCATTAAAGCAAAGGTTTTTTACTTGTCATTATTTATTCACTTCTGTTTAATGCTATTTCCTACTCATATTAGCAAAGCAACTGAAATTAACTTGGCTGCATTACAAATAAATATCACCACATACCACTTCATTAAAAATCTGCTTGTGTACTATTATATGGAGCAACTAATTAATATGGATGAATGGCTAGAACTGGAAAACACTTATCTCTCTAACCTTGTCTTCAGAACAAGGTGTCTGAAAACCACACCTTAAAAACCAAAATTTTCTGTATTCACTGTCTTTCAGGCTGGAAAACTCCCTTTCAGGTTTTTAACTTAATGACTTCAGTTTTGAGGGGGAACGAAGTCTAACACCCATACAATTAAAAAACAGCATTTTAAAAATCTCCATGACTTTCAAGGTCATAAAGTTCTTCTAAGGATTTATATTCAGCTTTGTGTAATATTAGAAGCTGTGTGTCAGCAGTGAATTCATGTATCCTTATCACCTACAGATTTTTGGCAGATACTGGAAACCTTCTTTTATTACCAATAATTCTATCTAATAATAATTGTCCTATTTGACTACTTGCAGCTCTTTGAAACTGCTTTCTGCCCTAGATTTTCGACAGGCTTCAATCAAAGTGCATTCTGGTCTCTTTCTTCCTCCCTGTCTCTCACACCCTTACACAGGGCCTTGAATTCCTTTCTGGATTTCCAGTTCAATACTCCCAAGTCTCTACAGCATTTGCTGGTAGGTGGGCAGAGCATCCCAGGCTTTGAATGGCTTTTGCTAGACAACATTTCTCCTGGTCAGCATGTGCAGATTGCATCAAACAACTACTAAAGCTGGGAATTCTCCCTCTTTCCCTCTGCAGATGAACTAGCAGAGTATTTGTCCTCTAAGTGACAATCCTCTCTAGAAACTGAAAAACTTAACTTTTCAAAAGCAAAAAAAAAATCTTAGAAAAACTGTAAAACCCTTTTTTTTTTTTTGAGGAAAAAAAGCATATATCATTAAAAACATAACTGTATCATGGAAATAACAGAAGAAGATACAAAGATTAAGGAAGCTTAAGGAATGGGACAGAATTTTTATTTGTGTGCTGTTCCTATCTTCTCCCCAGAAAGTACACTTTTAAAAGTTCTTCTTGAAAAGACACTTGTGATTTTGATTTGTTCTTAACTAGGTTATGTAAAAATCAAAGGAGACTTAAAACCTAAAATGTAGAAAACATAAAAATGTAGAACTGAACTCTGGGCTCTATTATCCTCATTCAACTCATTCCCATCACTGCCTCCTCTAAGAAAAAAGGTCACAGAATTTACTTGCTGGTGAAGTGGATAGAAGATAACAGGACCAGGAATGGTACGAACACTATTATAATACACTCATTCTATTTTCTGTGGCATGTAAGCAATTGAGGAACTATATACTGATCAGTCATGTAAATTATGCAGAGATGTCATCAGCAAGTCACCAGATTTCTAAATCATCAGCCTCACTTCACTTGTGTAAAGGGTAGCGGTGTCTGTGACAATCCATATGGGCAACGTTTAAAAATTGGCTTCTGCTGATTTATGTAACATAAAGGATCTTATCCCAGTGGTTTGCAAATGGCATCTCTAAGAGGACCAGCAAGATTCTTTTCCTTCACAAATACAATGACAAGAAAACAACTTACGTTCAACTTGATCAAACATTACTGAGAACAAGAAATCTCTTGGTGTCATGTAATATTCTCCTTCATATTCCAACGATGCAAAATGCATGAAGCGGTGCTTTCGAAGAGACAGTCTTTCATCCACGTCTGCATGAATGACATCTTCCCTCTGAAAAAGAAAAAAAGACCACTGCATTTGTAGACCAAAGATGTAATTAGAAAAAACCTTATACCCAGTCTTGATCAACCTCGCTATTTTGTGGGTAGCCACAACAAAAAGCTACTGGCAATAAAAGCTTTTATGGCACAGTCTTAAAGCAAGACATGCTTATATGACAGTCAAAGTATTTTTTGGCTTCACTGAGAGCATGCTTTAACAACACACGTGAGCCAAATTAATGGCTGGATCTCTCCAAAGGCTGATCCTGCTTCCCACTCCCCTGCTCTCAGCCCTGTCTTCCTGCACCTCCTTGTTTGCCAGCTCTGCTACTTGGACTCTTGCTGAAGTAAGTTCAGCTTGCTAACTCAACAAAAACTTAAACCCACCAAACAGTAAATAGTATTTTGCCAGGTTAGTGGCTGGCTCAGCAAAGGCTGAAATGCACTGCATATCCATGCAAATGAGCCATTCCTGAAGTTAATTTTTGAACTGTGAAGCAACTCCTAAAATGGGAGAATAATGATGTTCTAGTTTAAATACGGGCCTGTCTTTCAGAGAATTCAAAAAATGGGAAAAGCAATGAAAACACCAACAAAAGAGTCAGAGATCATACCACCAAACCCAAAGATTCAACTAGTCAAGCAAACAAAATATCTCCAACTTCACCCCCTCCTCATTAATATTGAGAGACTCAGGATGAAACCAGACAATACTCTGATGATGAGCACCAGCACTCACTGGCAGCAAACAAGGACACAGACCCAGTGAAGCAGAGGTATTTACACATTAGGATTTCAGAGATGGTAAGTGACAACAGGAAAACGAGAAACTCAGAACACACACTGTGTGAATTTGAACATTAATCATGGAACGATTACCATCACCTATTATATTATACATTATTGTATTTCTAAATAGAAGGCTTCAACTTGCCATTTAATCCCATGCCTTGCAGCTCTGTGTTAGCATTAAGGACTTGTTAAAGTATTTCACTGAATGACAGGCTACAAGCACCTGTTACAATCAATCTGAGTTTTCCCTTGTAGCATGCTTGTTTTCCTCAAACCTCAGGTTTCAATGAAGGGTGGGAGGGAGCCAACAACAAGAAAAAAACAAGACTCATAATTTAGATTTAAAACAGTCATATTCTGATATGTAAGGAAAATATGGGCTAACTCTAAGTATCTGAAGCCAAGACTTGCTTTGGTTTAGACAGAACTGCTTTAAGCTTCTTACAGTATAGAGCTCTATCACTGCCTACATCCCAAGAGCACTGCTGCTGTTCAGACCTGCATGTTCTGGAAAATACTGCTTAAAAACAAATCAAATATAGCAACAAATGTAGCTTTATTCTTTTTAAAACTTTAGGGGACAAGTGACTCCATAATTGCTTAGCTAACAAGACTCAACGAATACTGCAAATCTCAAATGAATATTTCATGGTTGCTGGGTATTAACATGCTGTTAATGTCATTAACGTTAACATTCTTATTAAAATCACATCCTTCTCACAGTAATGAAAGCAATTTTTCCCCAATGGCAAATTTAAAAAAAAAAAGTGCAAAATGGTTTCACAGTTGTCCTTTAACCAAAATTATGTAACGAAAAGCAATCTTTCTGCATAAATACAAAGAAAAAGTTTGGACAAGAAGTAAAAAGCAATTTCTACATGGTCAAACCAACTGGATTTTCAAGTTTCTTAATTTTGCAGTATTTATCTGAATTCTGTCTACAGCTAAATTTGTTACTGATAATAGAACACTGAATTTCAGCAGTGAACAACTTTCACTGAAATATACAGGTACCAGTTCTGGTCACCACCATATAAGAAAGGTACTAAACTGTTAAGAGAGTGTCCAAAGGAGGGCAACAAAGATGGAGAAGGGCCTTGAGGAAAAGTCCTTTGTGGAGTGGCTTAGGTCACTTGATCTGTTCAGCCTGGAGAAGACTGAGAGGAAACCTCATTGCAGTCTGCAGCTTCCTTGTGAGGGGCAGAGCAGGGGCAGGCACTGATCTGTTCTCAGTGGTGAGCAGTGACAGAGCCGAGGGAATGGCCTGAAGCTGTGTCAGGGGAGGCTCAGGTTGGACATTAGTAAAAGGTTCTTCACCCAGAGGGTGTTTGGGCACTGGAACAGGCTCCCCAGGGAGTGGTCACAGCACCAGCCTGACAGAGTTCAAGGAGCACTTGGACAGTGTGCTCAGGCACATGGTGTGACTCTTGGGGTGTCCTGTGGAGGGCCAGGACTTGGACTCAATGATCCTAATGGATCCCTTCAAACTCAGCATGTTCTGTGATTCTGTGTTCACATGTTCACATATTAACTCCTAAGGGTGCCTTGTATTTGGAAAGGAACCTATTCCTATCAGATTTACAATAACATGTGATTATGGACTCATCAAACCCCTTTCTTTTTGTGAAACTGGCATCCCTGATTTACAAAACAGCCTTGGCTAGCTTCTTACGAACATCAGCTTCAAAACTAGCACAAATGAGAATGAAACAGGATGAAATAAATCAGCTGTGCCATCTCCTACTTTTTTCCCTAAGCTTTTGCAAAATTCCTGACATCCTGTCATTATTAAAGAAATCTGTCATCTGCAAAGAACACCCTTCAGGACATGAGCATGAGCTCAGCTAGACCAGCTACCACCTCATTTAAAAGCTGTATCTCTCCCTCTCATTCACTATTATTTTCTTCACCAATACATATGTCTCCAAGTCTTCAATAAGCAGGGGTGCCAGACCCACCAAAGATAGCTGGTAAGGGATAGAAATACATGGGAAGAAGTAGGAAGATCATATTTTTGGAAAAAACAGAACAAAACAAAAAAAACTTATAAGCATTACTCCCATTTGTTCTTAGAAGAGATAAATGTTTGAATAACTATTCCAATCATTATTCCAAGTGCCTAACCAAAGATTAAATAAAAATTATGTTTTGAAGAAAAGGCTGATTCAATCACTTAAGATTGATCTTCTTTTGAAGTACCAATCTAATGAGTGCAGAGGAGAGTAAGCTCTCTCTTCACAATTCAGTATCCTTCCCACTTTAATTAAATCCTGACTAATTTCTAAGTAGTTTTTCCTGAGTCATCCAATGAGTCCTTCAGATAAAAAAGACTTGACATTCCTGACATTTTAAAAAATACTGTGAAAGCTCATTTTGCTCATAAAAATGCATGCATTGGGCAAAAAGCAGAGTTTTACTCTTTTATTCCACAAAATGAGTTTCAAGCAAAGACAGGTATACTGTAAAAAACAATTACGTAAGAAATAATGATGTATTTAAGGCTGAACCTCAGATATTAAGGTATCTGTAATCTAACACCTAAGCAGTTTGCAACAGTGCAAGCTCAAGGCAAGCTGGATACAAAAATTTAAATTTCTGAGGCACAATGGGTGAGAAGAATCTATTACTACTACCACAAGATTCTTGTAGGCATAGTTTAAAACAACTCTGGGATTGACTTGGGCTTATTTCTGCCTCTAACGGTGCCATACAGGAGAAATCCAACCACAAAGAGCTATGTGGCATTAACGGTAGGGCTTGGGCTGAAATTCCTCTCTCAGGTTGTTCTTCTGTGTGTGGGTCCAGCTGGGGCTTCAAACACTGGGTGTTCCCATGTGCTCCACAAACAAGAGAACTGAGAATGGAATTTTAGCTTTACCTTGGAATTTAGTCACCTCTGTGGTTTTATGTCAAGCCTCCAGTGCCAATTTCAGAATGTGAGTGGTAAAGCTATGACAGCTGATGGTAAATTAGAATTGAATGACATGAAAAGGGCTCCAGGAGGATGCTATGCAGGTGACATGGCAATGGATCAGGAGCTGACCAGCCACTGGCATCTACAAGCTTTACCAAAGACTGTGGTTTCCTTCCCGGCTTCCTGCACAGAGAAATGCCTAAGGGCAACAACATTACTTTAAACAATAAATTTTCACCTTGATATAATTAACCTGTTTATCAGTCAGTCTCCTAAACTTAAGATGCTATTAAAGATTTCATGGTGTTCAATCTTTGGCTTGTAGTTTTGTTTTGTTGGCTTTTTTAAAAATAAATTAAGTAAAAATGAAAGGTTACATAAATAAAACTTTGATAACCCTTACCTGTGTTTTTACTGATAATGCTGATAACTGTGATGTGATTTTTGGTAACACTAATTCCCTACCTATTAAAAATCTAAGTAATTTTTAAGTACAAATTCAAATATATGCTGCTGATTATTCGAGAGAAATTATTTTACAATATCATGTGCACTTATCTCTCCCTTCAATTTCAAATTAATTAATTTCAATTTTTGTCCCTTTTCACAGCATTTGGTGTTTTAATGCACCTGTGCCTTTCAAGTTTTCTATCTTAATCTTCTCTGCTTATAAAATAGAATACATTCTCCAGTTAATTTTTTTCCAAAATTATTTTTCTTTCTTTATTCCTTTCCATACAATCTATTTATTTTGTTTCTTTGTATCCTTTCATTGCCTTTCTTTCTTCTATTATCTACATAACTTCCTTCCTTTTTCCTTTGAAAAAAATAAAATTAAGATGGCCTTCCCTCCCCCATCTGAAAAGGGGATCAATATTTTTTTTCTCCTCATCTGAAAGAATTAACTTTTAACACTCATTTTACCTGCTACAAGAATAACTAAACCAATGTGTGCATGTAAATAAAATCGAGTTGGTGCCAGCCAGATCTCAGGGAGCCTCAGGTTTGGAGCCATTAATTCACACTAGATCTACAGAAGGATTTAGCAACTCTGTATCAAATTTCTGTATGACAAATGAAAACGTTGCAGTTAACTAGTGTCATTATTGTATCTCAATTTCAACCCAATCCATTTTACAATGATCAAAATAACAAAAAAATGTAACTCGACCTCCAACTCTGCTGCACATGTTAACATACCCAGCATGCATGCTGAATGCAGAGAGGAATAATGCTCAGAACTCAATGTTTCAAAGTTTCATACGATGCAATAATTGACAGATGAAAAAGAGTTTTGACAAGCAATCCATTTGACAGAAATATGTGACTTACAGAAAGCTCAAAATCATAATATTTAGGAAAGCTTGTATAAGTATGTGCAAAAGTAGTTGGTACTTTTACAATAAAGAAAGTGAGCCACGTCTTGATTAAATGCACCAGTTACCAGCACCAACACCAAGTTAAAGAAATAAGATCAGAATCAAAACGTTCTGATGATGTGACTTGATCTGTATTACTTTTTTAAACATTATGTTTTCTGAGCTTGCAAATCAAACTTAGCTTGGACACAAAGAGAGCTGGGGGCGCGGGGGGCGGGGGGGGACGGGAAAGCACAGAACTTATACAGAGAACGTATTTCTCTGGAAATCAATTCCAAGTATTTGAGTGACTGAAACTGAACAAGCAACCACATTTCTAAAAGCTCTAACAGTCTTGAAATCCCTAAATATGAAAAGGGCAAGAGATTAAAAATACCTCCTCAGGAGCTACTTCTGAGACAGAGAACAGACTGCTAAAATAAGGACAAGAGAAGAATGAGAATGCAAAAGTCTTGTGTCTGGCTGCTCTTAACGGCTGAATATAAAAACTTGAAAATCAGAAGAAGCCCTTTCCATGCACTAACAGGTGCCACTCCCCTCCTTTCTTTCAAATAGCTGCTCGGTCAGTTTGGCTGCGCTGGTACTAATTAGTGACGGTTATGTTTGAAGCAGCAGCTGAGGAGTTTATTTGCATCTAAACCCCTGCCATTTCTGGTTTTAATTTTTCTCTCCCTCCCCTTGCATTTCACTGAGTTCAGACTAAATTGTGCACACAGAGCAGATCTACTGTTACCAGCACCCATACCAAATGGAGAATTAACTCAAACATGAGGATAATACAGAAAACAGTCTCAGTTTATAAGGGTTTTTAATTTCAGCATTTAGTTCTAGAATTTCTACCTTACCAGAGCTCATTTTTAAACATAAGCTTAAAACAAAGTAGGAAACTAACACATTTCCCCTAACAGAATATAAGAAAGGCAGATAAGGTACCCAAGCTCTAACAAGACAGGGAACCAGTTAATTAATTTAACAAACCATACATTTTCACCTCTACTTGCAAGTTATCACACCAGCCTACTTACACATTCCCCTAATGAGGCTGACACACCACTCAAACACACTGGTGCAGAAGTACTAAATACATACAGAGTGGCAGGGAGACCACACTGATGCCTCAAAGACAACACACCAAGGAAACATGTCCATACAACTTTCTGGGAGAGCTCATTACATTGTATTTGACAGTCAATAGACTGGGTGAAAAATGTGTCACATCTACTTCTCACTGATCTTTCTCAGTCAATCACTTCACATTAAAGAGCAGTTAAAATGTGAAGACACAAATACATTTATCTTTTAAAGTAAGAGGAGCTAGATATTTTTGCAAGATACTATGGGTGGGTGTGTAATCAATACACATTGTGTATTGTTTGAAAGATAGTATGTGTGGTGCTTTATTGTGTGCCTTTAAAATCACAGAATCATAGAACAGATTGAGTGGGAAGGGACCTTATTATCATCTAGTTCCAATCCCCAGCTATGGGCAGAAACACCTCCCACTAGATCAGCTTGCTCTAAGCCTCATCCAGCCCACCCATGAACATTTCCAGGGAAGGAGCATCCACAATTTCTCTGGACAACCTGTGCCGCTGCTTCAGCATCCTCATAGCAAAGAATTTTCTCTTAATATCTAATCTAAACCTGCCCTCTTTCATCTTAGAACCATCACCCCTTGTCACATGCCCTTGTAAAAAGTCCCTCTCCAGCTGCTTCATAGGAGAAGTGCTCCAGCACTTGGATCATTTTTGTACCCCTCCATTGGAGTCACTCCAGCAGGTCCATGTCCTTCTTACACTGGAGGCCTCAAGAGCTGGATGCAACTCTTCACATGGGGTCTCATGAGAGAGTGGAGGGGCAGAAATCCTTGACCTGCTGATCAAGCTTGTTTTGAAATGCCATAATATCTTTATTTTATCTCCTCCTTTGCAATTCAAATGATGTATGGAGTGTCTCTCTGTACACCTTCTCAGAAGGAGCTAGGAAAGCTTCTAAGCCATCTGATTTTGCTTACCCTGAGCTTGCAGATCTTCAGGATTTTCAAGCTGATAGGAATTCACCTCTTAAGTGTACTTTTGCTGCAGAAGGAAACCATATGCCCTTTCAAATAATTGCTCACTTTGATTGGGTAACTCAGAGGCTATACTTCATCTGTTCTGAACTACATCAAGAGATAATCCATTTATTACATGAGATTGAGTTTTAACTGCACACCCTTAAGAATGGGACTATATATGCCTGAGTTTGAGAAGTGCAACTTCAAACTGTTGAAAGTTTTGCAGTCCAACTCATGCCAGCTGCATGGTGCCATATATTTACCTGATGATTTATAGCTTTAAAAGGTTTTTACTGTCATAGTGCTTGGTCCTGCAACAACTGTACAGACAGGAAAAAAAAAAAAAAATCAACTGCTTTAATAGTAGGTGGTTGAATGCTAGACAACTTTTGTTCTGAACAAGACAAATTTTGGACTCAGTGCTCATACAGAAGAATTTAAAGGAGTAAATATTTAATGCTGGGCGTAGTGACCTAGGCAGAAGAACCTAAGGGAAGGCATGTTTAAAACCTAGACTGGGAGAAGATGACAAAAAGAGGAGGCAACTTTCCTATAGGTAAACAAAGCAGCACAGATTCAAGTTTAAAGTGATGAAACTCTGAGGATAAGGTAGCTAGATTTGATGCAGCAGACAGTCGAGTTACATAGTAAAAAGCAAAGTGGTTACATTTTCAAGTAGGTTTTTTTTGGTAATTAAACAAATGTATTCCATTGGCATGTAATGGTTGTGAATATTTAAATATATCTGTGTTCATGTATGAATAAAAGGGACTAGAAACAAGGCAGCTATTCTAATCTGTGTAATGGCTGAGAATTGGTAAAGTGAGAAGTGGTAAATACAATGAAATGGGAACTAAGACACTAGGAAGTTTAGTGATAATTGGAGAAATAAAAAGAACAGAAATATACCAGAATTTGTCTCACAAGGTTTTTAAAACAACTCCAAAGTGCCTCTGTCAATGGTTACATACACTTTCAAGAGTTCTGTATACCCTGGGTTTGCAACAATGTGCCAAAAGTATTCCTTCAAAGTCCTCCCACCACCATGATATTTTACACACAAAGTACAGGCTTCAAGGGAAACACGGTGGAAGAAACAGCCTCTCTCTCATCAGAGAACACTGTCACTTGTGTGTTTTTTGAAACACATTTCAGAATATCCATCTTGTTTAAGCACTATTCTTAACATGTTTGCACATCCAAAATGTTTTAAACAGTGGCTGATGGCACAGTGCCTCCAACAAGAGTAGAAGAGCCTTGGATTGCTGTATCACTCCCTAAAACACGTTGTGTGCCAATATAATTAGGCAAATCCTGTTAATTTTTAACCTAGGTACTTTGTACTTGCTCTGCCAGGGAATTTTCACCATGACACTGAGACAGCATTACAAGAAATGCAGCCAGTGCTGCAGTTGCCAACCAGGCTACCGCAGCACTGATCAGAACCAACCCCCCGCAGCAGCAGAACCTATGGATTTAAAACTACCTCTCTACCAAAGACAAGCTTCCCCCAAGTGGAAATACCTTGTGACTTCATCTTCCTGGACTAAGAACTATGTTTCTGTATAGAAGAGTAAACAGAACTCAAACCAAACCAAACAGAACATGTACATAAGGCCTAAAAACGCTTATACGACACTATAGAAGAATGAAAAAAAAATTAGAATCTTAAATATCCAACTATAATATATGCTAGCTGCCATCAGATTCTGTAAATGAGTGCTTCTATTTAGCCAATCTGCAAAGACTTTAAAAGAAATTTGTAGCTGTTACAAATTTATCCAAATTTCAGTGCTTCCCTTTTGGAAGGGTCTGACATAAAGAAAACTCAGTTTAAAAACATGCTGATTCTTGGAAGAAAGTTCTGCTGGCTCAACTGAGACAGGAGCCTTTAGTTTATTCTTCATGCAAAGCACGATCTACAGGGTTGTGCTTTAAGGCTCTTGTTTTAATCCACACACGTATTTAACAGCGTTACAAGTCACTGTACATTATACCAGTGAACACACCAGTTGTACACACTCTTAGGATGGCTTTCTACAGCAAAACCACATAAAACTCAGTAAATACTGGTAGAGGAATTACAAGTTTTACAGTTTGTGGTTTGTGGGGTTTTTTAAAATAAAAAACAAGCAAAAAACACCCAGCCCCCCCAGTAAAATTAAAACACAACAAAACAGAAGAGGCCATTGTAACTACACAAGCATTTCTTAAAAATATTCTGAAATTTAGAAAAAAAAAATCACTGTCTAAAATGAAGAAGACCCCAAATAGTAGGCAATACTCAAAACATACAATGCCCTGAAGAAAAAATATCTAAGAATCCTAGATGTGGCAGATTGCTGGAAAGACAAGAAAACTGTGTTCAGAAAGTGTCAGAATTCCCTTCTGTGATAATGTGAACATTACAGAACTAATCACATTACTCCTTCCCCCAGAAGCTTAAAAACTCTCTGGAAGTGTGTGAGGGGGAAGTTAAGTTTTCTAAGCTTTTCTCCAGCCCTTTTATAAAAAATCTTTCAAGATAAAGACACACACAAATTCAAGGGGAAAAAAAACCCCACCAAAATGAAAGAAGGACAGATCTATATGCTCCAGGCTCTTCTGCATAAAGAACCAAATAGAAAACAAAAGGAATCCCTAACTGAAAGTCACAATATACTTTTTACTCTTCAAGAATTCCATCTGATTTTACCCCCATTATTAGCTATGCTATACCAAGATATTTTCTCAGTTCTCAGAGAGTCTGGTACTTAAAAAGGTGCCGTAAGTGAAGGGGAGTTAACTGATTAGGTTGCCATAGAAAAGACTACCACCATCAACCCTCCTAGAAGCATTCAACAGCAGCTGGGAAGTGTGAAATTCTTCACTTTATTTCAGTGAACTAACACTGTTAGATAAAACTTCCAGAGTAGCAAATTAATCAAAGAATAACAACTTGTAAAGAAACGAAAATAGAATATCTTTAAAGCTTTTCTTTCTGTCTTTTTCCCCCCTTTATTTATTAAACATTTAGTCACACAAATGAAAAATGGTTAACAAGTTAAGCTCTTTAGAAGAGTGGTCAGAGCTATGCTCAGAGGATTTAGCAGGTCCCAGGAGGTACCAAAACAAATATCCATATGTCCTGTAAGATTAATACAACAATAACAACAAAGTCATTGCAACCACAAGAAATGTTTATACTGTAATTAAGTTGTAAAATTATATTTATTTCACCATAAAGCTGCTGACTTCCCTTCTAAACAAATGATTTGTTTTCTGTAGGAGTCACTGATCTTGTGACAATGTCACGTGTAAAACCTGAATGTCTTAAAACACACTATATTTTCCTATGGCTAGGCATATTTTTCATAGACTTGCTTATTTTTTTAAACTTTCTACCTATGCAGAATTTTTCCTCTACAACATTTTCATTTGATACAGAAATTACATATGGAAAGACTGGATGAAAAGAGACAGCTAAAACAGTTCTACTGCACCACTTGCTCAGAAAAACAGAAGCCACAGTAAAAGTTTTATCTAAATTCTGGTATTCCCATTTACTAATGAAATATTTTCATCAACATTAGTTTGTAAAAAATTCACAATAAATTCAAAATATATGAAAAAATAACTTAGAAATTTAGAATATCCCCAATTCAAAAGAACATATTTCCTTTGATCTAAGCATATTTTATTTAATCAAAGAATTTGTGTAATAGTTGAAGTTTTCAACAGATTGCAAAATGCATCACACACAAAACTGGCAAGGATAATCTTCAAAGTTCTAGCACATTGCTGTGTAGATCAGAATATTTAAAATCAGTTTTTGACAGCCCCTAATAGAATATCGACAGAGAGCTGAACAGATGAGATACAGTTAAGGGCACCAGAGGAAGGTAACAGAAGTTTGAATTCATTAAACAAATTAAATTTACACACACACTGTATTTGCAAAGAGGTCTTACTACCTTTAAACTGGACATCAAGGAGATGATTGTTCAGAATACTAGATTTACATCAGAGAAATTCAAAAGGTCACTTTTCCATTTAGAATTATCAAGAGTTATCCTAAAAGTCAAATTCAGTATCAGACTCTGTGAATAGAGTTACACTGACAAATATTTATTTTAATTGGAGCTATTAGAGACTGTAAAACCAGTGTATTCCTGATAACAGCAGAGTTGTATTGACCCTTCATTTTTTACCAGTGTTTATAAATTCCATTCTCTAATTTTGTACTTTTCTTCTATAATGAAAGTTCAAGTATGTTTTCTCAATCCTCCCTTCAAAGTCCATCACTGCTGCACCCTCAGTGAGACTGCAAGGTCACAACCAGAACCAAAATTTTCTTCTCTGCAGCATCTGAATCTAGGAAAACCCCATACCTAGTAGGTCATCCACTTCTCTGTGCTACATTCCTCTGCACCAGAGATAAAGTTGTTTTCAGCCATCCTGGCTGCGCCTTAAACAGCTTTTGCAGAGGTTGTAGTACCATTTAAACAGGTCAGCAAGCATGTGCTGATCTTCTTTTTCAAGACCTCTGTAGTTATCAGTGTTGCTTCATTTATCAAGTCTGCCATGTTCTTGGAAGCAGACTGTGCTATTAGCACAAACCTTACATTTCTTTGGGAGGTCCAAAACTCTATCTGATGCAATTCTCTCTTCTCCTCTTCAAAATTTTTAAGATTATCTTTATCTCATACTTCTCTAGTGAAATAGTTTGA
Source organism: Serinus canaria (assembly GCF_022539315.1). NCBI lineage: Eukaryota > Metazoa > Chordata > Aves > Passeriformes > Fringillidae > Serinus > Serinus canaria. The sequence goes on from NC_066313.1 coordinate 43,586,473, forward strand.
CTGTGACATTTAATTCAAGAAAGATGAAATTATGTAAAACCCAGACGGAGCCAAATAAATGCTTTGTTCAAACTCTTTTCTCTCGTCAAAAAATGACTTCTAAGATTTCCTAAGACCTCAGGTATGTGTACATTTTTTCAAGAGAGACTGTCCATTTGTAAATGTTTACAACACTAACTAACAGTAATGCATGTTAGTTTTCTCCTGCTCTGCTGCAGAAGTTTCACTAGCCACCAGAATAATTTAAGGTTTGAAAGCAGAGATGGATGACTTGATTTCTAGCTGATACTAACCATCAAGCAGAGACCACAGGTTCATTCTGGGGGCAACACTGAAGGCACTGGAGAAATGGGCAGAAACCAGTTACAGGGTGGTTCTCACTGTGCTTAGGAAAAACCTTGTTCATTTTGAAAGACAATGAAAGAGAAATGCATATTTCTTAGGTCCCCACTGCATCCTGGGCATGGGCTCTGTCAAGCTCAAATTCTCCACGCCATTATGTCCACTGAGGCATGCAGCCTTTGGGGAGTCCCTGCAATGAAAAACAGGGCCCCAGGGCACCCCTTACTGCCAAGAGACATATTCATTTAAGGCAATTACACTGATACCCTGCTTCTACCTGCAGAAAAACGGCCTTAGCATCCCTTTGCCCAAGGCTCCATAGCCTTGGCAGTCAATTCTGTGACCTGTTAGCAAACCTACAGATTTCAAAAGCACTTCTGTTTAGAAACACTGTAAGACTTACGCTCATGCTCAGAACTGAACTCATGTACATGTCTAGTCCTATCTTGAAAGTATTTGGAAAACATTTAAGGTTGAATTAGGTCACAAATGATCTCAGAAGACAGGAGGAATGACTGTGCTGGGTCAGACCAAAGGTCCACCTCATCCAGCATGATTTCTCTTTCCTTATGGTGTGTGGCTGCAAGGTCAAAGCATCTCAGTGAGTTGGACAAAGTACTAAAAATCCAATTGCAATGTGTATGCATCAATTCAAGCATTGGTCAGAAGCAAATGCTTAGGAAGGAATAAAAATATTCTCTCAGTATTAATTTATTTTGAGCTCGGGGACATCCTGAGCTGGATGTGGTTTCTATGTATTTAACAATTCTTGGCTATGTAAGTGCCCCTGGCATTTACCCAACATCTCCTTGAGTCCATGCAAACTTCTAGTGCTTTAATGACTTTTGGCATGGAGTTTCACACATCTATTGCCTATTCTGAAGAACTGCACAATGCATAATAGACCCTGGGAATATTAAGGTCATGTCAAATTGTATGCTAGTTTTGTGACTGAGGCAAACTTAAATATAATTGATTATTTCTCTCTCTAGTATAGATGTTTAACACACTTCAGTCTCACAGTAGAAGTGAAAAAAATATCCTAAGTACAGTTTCCATATCAGTTCATAAACTGCATTAAATAATAAGATGATATCATCACAATCTTTTTCATTAATGACTTTTCCAGAGATATAAAACTTTACTTCTAGGAGAAAATGCTATTCTTTATTTCACTAACCAGCCCTTCAAAAATTCTTTTACAGGCCACCTCTTAAGTCCTTTCTTATCCATTTTAATAAACATTACTTAATAGCTCTGCACACTGCCAAAATCCATTATCTTAAGCTGTAAATTGATAGCTGGAAAAAATGCTTTAACTTCAGGGTGAATATAAGCATTGTGCTTGCTATATATTTTATTTTCTGCAAAACTGCAGCTGCACATTTCAAATTAAACTATACATAGTTTTACTCAAAACTGATCTATTTTCTTACACTTCAGTAATCTCATCAATCCAGCTAGAACAGTTTTATTATTGCCAAACTGTCTTTAAGGTATCATCTGAAGGTCTTCAGACCTAGGTCTAATAATTATGCATGTCACTCTTTAGATCCTGGAAACAATATGCAATGATGGTATCAAAAGCGGGTCAAAAGCAATATGGTTGAAAATCAGATTCTGTTTAATTAGTAAAGATTAACGTTTTATAATACATCTTTGGGATATATTTTTTCCAGAATTCAAGCACTAATTACGAGGGGTGTTAATAACAGAATACATTTCTGGTGTCTAAACTGCGGAGATTCCACTGACTCCAGAAAGATCAGGTTCTTCAGTGAGGTGACTTTGATGATGGAAACAAAAAGGAAAAATAAAACTGAAAGTAACAGGTATGTCAAGAAGCCATGATCTATGAGGAAAAACTAAAGAGAGATGCAGATATCAAGGCTGATACTCAATTTTGAAGTCCTTCAAGTTCTGAATACTGTCAGGAGCCACCTAAATTAATGAGAGGCTACTTTCCAACCTGCACTGAATTGCACTAAATTGCCACTCAGAGTTAACAGCAGAAGCAGTGCTGCCACTCACACTGGTTTAATTTGGTGTCTACAAAGCTTGCAGGCTTCATAACTCCCCTTCGGAACTCCTTCATTCCCTTGGTAATGTATATGTAATGTACCAGGAATTTGGGTGCCTGCCTCAGAGGCAGGCTGTTGAAGTCTCATGACTCTCTACCTAAAAAAGTAAAATCATGACTGGTCTCTGTTGCATACCTCCTCAGAAGTCCTGAGAGACACATGGCCCCAGCACATTAAATACAAAGTCTACAGGAGAACTGTCCTCACTGTCCTCACTATGTGACAACAGAGAAGAAATACTAGGAACTAAGTAACTCCAAAATTTTCAAAGCAGGTATCAAAATGGAAAAGGTTTCCTTGAGAAGTTAGCAATTTACACCAAGTTTGATAAATTTCTGTCTCAAACTTCAGTCCAGTGATCCACTGCATTTGGTTTAGATTCAAAAATGCAGACAGCTAATTTTCTCAACAGAACTGAAGTCCACAGAGTTCTCTCTCATTTAATCACATGCTGTCTTACTGCTCCTTCAGCAGCTAGCTAGACATTAAAAGCTAAGCATCCCACCCAGCCAAGTGCTGAATCCTGAAAAAAAAGGGAGTTTTATTACTTAAAATAATTTAATTGCTTTAGCAAATTTTTCATCTTAACTATAATTCTGCCACTTACACAAACTCTAAATTGCCATGGAAGAACCAGGACTGAAAACATTTCCAAACTTGTGGCAAACTGTGTATGTGAATCATTACCCTGACATGGCACTGCAGAAGCACGAGACAGGCAGCCTTATATTCTAGTTACAGGTCTCTGAAATTCAGAAAAGTGCTAGCAGAATGAACACGCTATTATTACTAGTACACAACATGAAGAGTCTGGTTGCTCCCAGTGTACCTAAAACTAGCCTTAGCAGACAAAAAAAGCATAATTCATAGATAAAAACCATGTGCCTTCCTCACTACAAATCTGAAAACTATGATCATTCAAGTTGCAAACCTTTTAGAGCAGTGAAAAGGGAAACAGCTTAATCTGCCTGCCTTCAAATTTAAAAACCTCAATCACAAATTTATCTCATTTGTCATTTCCCTTAATTCTTTTTATGAAGTCTATCGAATTTATGTATATTTTGTATTCCAAATTATTTCAGACTTTCTGAAATAATAATTTATTCCAGATCCTTACCACTTTTTATATGCAGTTCTATTTCCTCATTTTTAAGATTACTCCCAATTTTCAATCTTGAACAAAGAGAAGTATATTTATCTATATCTATATATCTGTTTTCCTAGATCATCTTCCCTAATTTTTACATAACACATAAAGTATTTATCTCTCTCACTGCTTTTTCACTCTTTCCCAGACATTATATTTCTTGTGTGGCACGTTGACCAATACTCTATACAGTATTCCAGATGGAGCCTAACACTCCTGTAACCATATCGCCTCTTATTTTGTATTTTATCCCTCTGATACAACCTAGTAACTTACTTTCTTGCAGCTGTGCATAAGCCCCATGGTTTCAATGATTTTTCCACAATAACCTTCAAATCCTTCTCCTAGTCAGTGTGCTGAATGATTGTTCCATTGCAGCACACACTGTGTTTCCTTTGGTTTCTTGCTCCCAGACTAATTATTTTACATTTTTCCACTGTGAACCACGTTTGCCAGCTGCTGGCCCAGTCACCTAAACAGTTCTAAATCCTTTTATATCTGATTGTATCGTTCCTAATTCACTGCTCTGAATTTTACTACAAAAAGGGTGGCGGGGAGGATAAATCTCTGCACACAAATATACATTAGTTATATGGGGGCCATATGCATGTGATCAGTATAATTAATCATATGGTTTTGCAATCTATCAGGCAGCTTTGCCCACCTCACTTGCATTTTTCCAATAATCCATCTCTGCTGGGACTACTTCGATCACTCCACACTTCTCAGCAGCTTCATACAGCTGCCATTAAAAAAAAGCCCTACCACAAAACCCCCCTTTACTTTCCCAAATGTAATCCTGCCACTTCAAATCACACTTACCTGAAGTTCAATATTCAACCCTGAATAACCAGCAATGTTCTGTCTAGGGATCTGGGACAGGTTGATGGCTTCTTTCTGTGAGTCCCTGAAGATGGAGTTGGGACCAGGTTCACCAAACATGCACAAACTCTACCTATCTAAGCATGCAGCCAACAGATGTTTCCAGATTCTATTTGCAGGAAAACTACCAGAACTTCAAATAATAGCACTGTGTTTTGCAAGACAATTTTTAGTAATTTTTCAAATATTTTACTTTTCCCTTCTAATTATTGATGCAATATTAAAGGAGTCTCTGCTCATCTCATGCCAACAGCAAATCAAGGACAATAACAATTTGAAATGGCAGGCTCTGCTTAAACAGACCAAATGACTTCCAAGTTTTAGTTTAATTATTACTTCTAGCTTCTGCCAGAAATTCAATAAGGCTACAGAATTTTACTATAATTCTTGTCAATTTGTCTGATATTTGATGAAGCTGTTTTCTGCTGCATTTTTATTAATTTCAGGTAGATTTTGGTTAGTTGTTTTGTCTTTTTTTTTTTTTTTTAAACACAGGAAAACATGAACCAACACTTCAATGTCTTATTAGAAACCACTAAGTGTAAGTTATCTTCCAACAGAAGAAGTCCAACCAATGAACAGAGCTGTTCATTGACTCATTGACTTCCCTTTACACTCTCTGTTCACAAACTGCAAAGACCATTTCCTATGGCAGGGGCACTGAAGTGTGTCATTTGTGCCACTTTTTAAAGTACTTAGGGTATTAAATAAAGTTCAAGAATTTCCCAAAAGGAGTTGAAAGCCATACTGAGGCAAAAGTCACACTAGTGAAAGATAAATAAAAATTCATTTCTCAGAAGATGAAGTATAAAGAATGAGTCACTAACTTCTGGCCACTGCAGCAAACAAGAAGAAAGGAGTTTATCTGAAATTTGCCTAAATTTCTCTTTGCATGTCAAACAACAGTTAAACAAGGTCACCTCAGATGACAGACAAGTCATTAGCTCAAAGCCCACAGAGTATTGCTCACCACTCACTGTCTATGTGCTTGTGACAAATTCCCAGATCCAGAATAAAAAGTAAGAACTCAGTTACCCCGACTCCTCCTGGCTGCAATAGAGAATGATGGGTATCTCACTCCTCACAGTATTTGGACAACAGAAATTTGATTTCTCCTGTGAGAAATCTGTGTCTGCCTTAACTCCTTCCTAACTAAGTGTTGTAAGAAATGGGCCACAGCACAGCAGTTAGCAATAATAGTAGTACATAAGCTATGGCTCACATTCATAACTCAAACTGCCTGGGAAAGGCAGGCAACCTTTGTTGATGAAAATAGCAAGCATTATCACTTTCTTCCCATAACCCAGGAAAAAGAACAGACAACAGCTAATACCCAAACCACAGCAACCACTGCAGTTGTAGCTCTGCAGATAGAGAAGAAAATGGGAATGCCTATTCCAACTTGCTCCTGCATTAAAAACTAGTTTTGTTACTCTTTATGGAAGTGTGAGAATACATCCTAGAAGCAAGCACTACTCAGTTTTAGATATGTTTGGTCAAAACTCAAAGGAATTGTGTCAAGAACTAATATTGTTCTCTACTCTTCTAATCCCAAAGTTATAAGAAACACCAGAAAATCCTGCATTAACTCCTACTTTCACTATTCCAGAGAAAAAGATTTTTGATGCTTCTGAATTTTTATGTTTACTTATTTTTAAGGACATGTACATGCTATATTTTCCAAAATATATAAACCCCATACGTTGACCACTGTGGTTAAAATTAAATAGTAGGTCATTCTTTCTTTTGTAAATCAGACCCTTGATCAGCTATATAACCTGTGTCTCTGACTAGAAGGCTGCCTTCATTTTCATTATTTGACACAATTATTCTGGAACTCAGCGTAAATACAACTCTATCATGGCAATCAGATGTGACTCCAAGCAATGTGCTGCATGACTAAATGTTCCATTTTTGACTGCATTGCTAGAAGAGTGAACATGACCCGTCACACCACTGCAAAAACACACCTCAGCAGAACACAGAGATGATGATTGTCCTTCCAAACACAGAGATGTCAGTGGACTAAGACAACTGCAGCCTGCTATTGCTCACAAAAGCACTGCACCCTGCGGGAGAATCCATGCACACTGCAAGACACTGGGTTGCACCAGGCCACAGTCATTTTGTAGCTAGGAGCAAAGGAGCTGTACAGCCTTCAAGCTCCATGTAGGACTGACTTAGGGGATTTTTTTTGCTATTGGGCAAGAGCACTCCAATGATACCTGCAAATGCAGTGACAATATTTTTCTATTATACCTATGGCAATATCAAAAAAGATGCACTTACAGGTTATTTCATTTTCTTTCTGTAGCCAGAAATTGGTGAAAACTGAACAGGAACTCCTTCTGCATCTAGCATAATACATTGCAAACACATCTCTGTCTTAAAAACTTCCACACAGTACAGAAAACTTCACACAGAACCAAATGAGAACAGTTATAGTAGATCATGGAGGCGGTGAGGGAAGGGGGGGAGAGGAGATATCTCCATATATCTCCATTCCACCTTCTGAAGTATTTTTAGCAAAAAGAGAAAAAGAAGAAAAATTAAACAGTGGATAGCAATAGAAAAATTTGGAACATTAACTAACAGGATTGGAAAGGACCTTGAAGACCTTCACTTATCTTTTTCATGAGCTACTAGGTGCATCTGAAGAAAACACGGACAACGGGGTGAGTTTACATGTGTTCAAAGCACAATTATCTTGTCTGATCAAGCCTAGGGCTCATGGGGACTTCATAACGAAAAATCATTGGACTTGCACTCTCCCTAGCTCCTTTGATCAGCAAGCACATACTTATCACCCACACTTACATGCTCAGCATTCAGCACTTCATTTAAACGACTAAAAGAGACCAACCATGCTTTCAGAAAATCTAGAAAAATGAAAGATAAGCATAGTACTGCTTATGTTGGATACTTTCTTCACAGTCATAGAAGACTCAAATGAATTGCACAAAGTTTCTGCATTACCTGTGGAAAAAATGCTGACTCTTCAGATGCAAAGACAGAGATGGTGTTATACCACATCTTTTGCAATAAATTACTACCAAAAAATACAATAAACATTTCACTACTTGAACACATTAACAAGCCATGACACGGTAGCTTTCAAACTTCATTTAAAAGAACCTTATCTGGAGGAATAAACAATACTTTACAAACTCTAACAGTATTGGAACTTGAAAATAAATCCCAGATAACCTTCACAAGAGGTGATGTAAGAAGTGACTAGAGTAAAGGAAACATGCTGAGGAAGAAAGAAAGATCAGCTACCAGAAGTGGTATCAGGACATTTTCAGAAAGAGGTGTGCTACAGGCCTCTTGGCCTCAACACACTGCTTACAGCAATGCTAGGGAGTGAGATGTTTTAACACAAAACTATAAGCTGTATACTCTTGATTTGTTGGCATCAAGGCAGAACATTTAAATCCTGAATTAATTTAATTAACATAATACTGAGGGGCCCGACCTGACACATGTAGACCATTTGAAGGGTGATGCCAAAGCTTTTTTCACACTGGCAGCTAGAACCCACCAACAAGTCAGGGTAAGTACAGGTGTGTGAGCTTGTAGTTCTGAATTTGAAGCATAGGATGCTGATGGGATGGAGAAACAAGCCCCTCCTGCAGATTCCACAGAGCAGTGTAAAGACAGAGATGATTCCTAAATCCACTAACACCTGTGCTTTCATTGACATGAATTTTGGGAACCTTTCATGTAGTGAAGTATGTATCTTAGAGGATGGTGGCAGGTCACTACTTGAATATTTTTATGCAGCAAAAAGGAAAACATTTCTCATACATTGCAACAAAGAATTTTACTCTGTGATAGGAAAAGTAACAGCAGACTTGTTTGTGAGAGATACAACTCCAGAAATGAGTGCTGAGAATGTGAAAACCAATTTTGCTGAGTTTTAGCACTAGTAGTTTGAGAATAGACATAAAATATGACAGACACTGGAGAGATTCTGCTACAATCCCAGTTATATATTATGATTATCGAAGAACAGTTACTTTATTAAATTGTTATGCAACCAAAGAAAACCCCATAAATTTTATGCTAGCAAAGAGTTAAGTCTTCAAATACAAACTGACAATGCAGTAACAATGCAGGAAGTCTCAAATAAGCAAGCACAATCTGGAAGTAAATTTGAAGCTAATCCCTTCCCTGAGCATCTGTTAGCTAGAGGAGCTGAGATCCTGCCTCAAAAGGTGGTCCACTCTGGAATGCCAAGAAGATCAAAGTCCCTTTTGTCCCAATTACACCTGATGGCTATCATGCTATACTGTGTGCAAGCAAAACTTCAAAGCAGTCTTAAGGGCTTTTACAATTCCCCCTCACCCCCCCAAATAAATTTAACAAAATTCATTGTGTTAGCTAGTTTTGATTACCTCTGGACTTCTCTGAGAATACAAATGAAAGAGTTTCATGTTACACATTATCTGCACAAACCTTTACAATGCCCATACTGCACTATGCTGATTTTTTTCTCAGTCCATCTCCCTGCTTAGGAACTAACTATCCTGTCATCTGACTTCTTGAAGCAGGGTTTCCCCGTGATGTTTTCTTAAGCATTACCACAACTTTCCTATTAGAGAAAAACTTATCTGTGTAGTATTTTGAAATATCAGAATCCAACACAAGCCGCCATTTTTTTAAGCAGAGCACATACAGCCAAAGTGCCTCATTTTTCATTTTCAGTTGCAAACATTCTAGCTAAGAGAAAGTCAATAGTTATTTTCGGGACTGGCCAAGTGAACAAGCTGAAGTGTAAAGAGCTGAACTTCTACTTAATAGCTGATTTTATTTTTTTAACATGAAAACAAGAATGTATTCCATTTCATAACAACAATCTTAAAGGTATGTTCAAAACTATGTTCAAAGTGGAACATAGTTTTATATACGAGTAGAAAATAGCTAAAGAGAAGAAAATTTGGGAGGGAGGGAGGGAGGGAGGGACAAAATCCTGGAAAAATAGCAGAATGAGAAGAAGAAATTGCATGCTCAACACAACAGCATAGCTTGGTCAGCACTCGAAAAGCATATTGCATGGATTTTACAAATATAACTAGATGAACTGATGACATCGAATCGAAATGATAATCAGCATATCAATTTATTTATCTTCCATTTATCACAATATCATTTAGGAAAATCTTTTTTGAACATAGAAATATGTTGCTAAAAAGATTCAAGATTTGTGGCTTCCTTGTGAAGCATTGCTCCATTCAACTTCAAGGGAAAGCTCAAGCTGAACCCAGGCAAGGTCGGTTCAGTGCTGTTTGTCCTGAATGATCTGAAATTGCCAGTAGTTCCAAGTGGCAAGTAATTTACATTAATTATGGAAAAGGTGTTGTACCCTTTTTTTGAACTGCTATAAAAACAGGAATGTACTGTCTTTGAATAATAAAACCAGTCCCCTTTACTCAAGAGAAAAGAAAACAATGTTATAAACATCTACTATATTGAATATATAATATTTTATATGTTAAATATAATGAAAATCCATTATTTTCCAGATTAATTGAGTTTTCATTACTAGCAGTTATATTATAAAAAAGCCAGCATGTTTTACCAGCTTCTAAGGGCCCAGTCACCAACCATGAATTACTGTCCAAATGACTGTATAGTTTGGCTAATTAAAATTTGAGCCATTTAAGAAAACCCATTCCAAACCAGCATAATATTCTGCCTGAAGAATATAGGAAGCTAAACATAAGTGAAAAACAATACCTATTACAAAAGGAAAATTGATAGGCAGATGATGATCCAGCTTGAAAAATGAAAAAAAAAATTTAAAAGTCAGACCTATGTGCCTGATAGACACCACTGTGCTCCAAGCAATTAATATCCTTTCCTCTCTTCCTGGCAAATAATTTTCTACCTGGGAATTGTTAGCACTGTTTTCACTACTACTATTACTTAAAAGAACAATGTGAACATTATGCTTTAGCAGGATAAAAAACTAACCAAACTACAAAACCTGGCAATTAATCAACTGCATATGTAATGTATGCTTCAGAAATATTTTGCTGGTCATCAACAGTAAAGTGAATTTCCACATTGATGAATCACTTCACACCTTCAATATTGAAAGCTGGCTTTCTGAATGTCTGATAGGAGGTATTTAATTTAAATATTAAGTGTAAACTTAGCACTGCATTAACTTGAAAAAGAGAGTATGTCAACATTAATGATATGGTGCAATTCAAGAAATTTAAATTCTCTAAGACCTGGGATGAAATACACCTCACCACAGCAGAAGCTATTTTGTAATTTGACATTTCAGAACAGCAGCCTCTAAAAAGTGGATGGAAACTTTCTACAGACATAGCATGTCATTTAAAATGAACCAAAACGGGACACCGATAAAGTAGACATCCAGAAGTAGATTTGTGATTTAGCTCATCTTAGCAGGAGTTATCTAAAGACCAGCAGGCAATTGTGCAAGCCCACACAACTTGTTCTCAAAAGAGAAATTTCAGGCAAAAGACACAGATCTGTCTTTATAACTCACTCAAATTGCTGTTGGGATATTCCAGCTTTCCTTATTTTCAGCAACCTAAAGCAACACAGTTACTTGAGTTACATGGCAAGTTAAAAACATAAAGACCCCTCAGCTGACAGTAATTTTTAGTGAATCAAAGCACATTTTTAACCATAGACACTTTATTTCTGCACAGAGGGAATGAAGCTGCAGGTAACAGATCACCTACCTCTCTTTCCTCAAGGCACTGTTCTTCAGTACAGACATCAACTAGAGGACAAACCAAAACCACAACATTTGTTTTTGGGACTATGAAGGTGTGCAAGACTTCATTCTCTGGCTAAAACAAGGAGAATCGATTTTAATCTACAACATAAAATATCTAAAATGTATGGTAAAAAAGCCTTTTACTTATACTAACATTTATGTCTGTATCATGTTTTATTTTAAAATAAAATTGTGTCAGTGAAGTCCCTTGATCCTTCTGTTATTAAGAGTTAAAACTTTTGGGCTGGTGCCTTGCATACATTTCAAGCATGTTATGACTACCGTGCTATTTAACTACACAGGGATTATATGGGAATTATTAGAGGAAGTTTGATCTTTAAAGAAAAAGCAAATACTCAATCACCTTTGTAGAACTGATTTTTAAGGTTCAGGTGGATTTCTTTTCTTTAGACAAATTTCAACGTATTGATCATGAGAGATTCACAGTAATGATTTGGCAGAACTAACTTTAATAAATTTTACATTTCGGCTTACAGTTACAATTACACTAGAAAATAGTCCTCTTTTTTTGTTTATGGAGGAAGAGCAAATGCAACACACTATTTAAAGTACTATTTATTGTGATTTTACAGTATGTGGATGGTTCAGTTCCTGCTACCGGGTTGCAAAAATTAGTGGAAGGAAAATGAACGCTATTTATCTATTTCACCTTTACAATAATGTTCAGCTAATTGTCATCTGTAACCAAAAAAAGTAGATAACAATTAAAAAAAAAAAGGAGAAGTGCATTTAAATTTGCCAATAACAAAGCTCTTCAAAAACAACTTCTTGTATACTACAGTCCAATTTATGAGGAATTAGTTAATCATAATTTTTTTTTGCAACCATTGGTCACTTACTCCCTCCACTGCATTAACATAGTGTAAGAATGATGGGATTATGTAAAAGGAACCCTTGGCCCCAACTAGAGATTAAGTAGTCAAGTCACACTCTTTCTATCCTGCCACCTTGGAAAATATTTCAAAGCCATTGTAAATCCATGCTAGGGTTTTAAATACAGAGAGCTTTCAAAAGCCATCTGCAAAAGTAACCATGCTAGAAATAAGACAGCTAATAATTTAAAGAAATTCTGTGATTAATAATCTTTAGACACTCACATAAAGCTTCAGAAAAACTCAACTCTATCAGCTATTTAAAAAATGATTTCAACAAAAAAATCAGTACTTAATCTAAAACCATAAGCACAAATCCAATTTGACAGATGAAAAAAATAAAACACCAGTTAACAGTGTTCACAAAATCATTAAAACGCCAGTAAATAGTTATTGGTAGATGATAATAAAGTGCTTTCACAAACTAACATGCTTCAGCTAAACATAGTTTAGGGAGGCAAACTTTTCTTTATAGTGGAGAGGTTCAAACATTATGGTGAATATTTCAGGATGTATTAAGAGTTGCTCACAAGGACCCTGTCAATACACAACCAAGTGGTTGTAACCACCTCCTTCACAAATCCCTGAAGAGCACTGTAAATATAATAATCTGAAAGTCCATACCTGTCCATGCCTGTCTTAGCTACTTTACTCAATTAGTTGAAAGTAAAAGTGTTGCTAACAGTGACTTAATGAAATAACTTTAAGGGTTCATGACAAAACAAAGCTCAGTGAAGATCACGCCTTTCAGAAATATTTTCTGTCCTTGATGTTCCCCTTGGTGCTTCTTAGGACTGCTGCTGTGCACACAGACAGACATATGGCTGTTTCAGAAACATCAGTGATAAAGAAGCAGTTTCAAACTGAAACTGTCAAAACACAGTGTGTCAGCTTGGTCCAGCAAATACATTTACTTGTAAAATGCAGTATGCTGCAAATAAGCATGACTTCTACTCCTGCTTCTGAGGGGAGTGTCTCTTCTGGGATACCAAAAGTCATCTGCAACCACTCTAGTTTTGACAAGTGAAGGCTACACCACAAAAGGGATCCAAAATACCTCTTTTGCCGTGTACATAATACGCAATGGCTCACCACTGCCACAGGGTGTCACAAGTTTAATAAAGTTTAAATGCTAAAATGTTGTAAGGGAGGATGCAGGGAGAGTCCAATTACAGCTTAACAGAGGCTATTACTTTGGTTAACAGCATCAGCAGCTGGGAAATTTGTTATAAATTTTAATGATCAACAGCAGCTACAAGCAGGTCTGGGGTAAGTAAAATGACAACACTTCACAATAGCTAGGCACTTGAACCAGTTACTTCTAAATAAAATATCCTTCTAAATAAAATGTCATGCTCCTAACTCAACTTTTGTGCCTATTTAGTCTGGAAATTGTTACCATTAAAAATAATAGGACAACCTTCTTCAGAGTAACCACAATTTCTTACTTTCAGAGGTCAAAAGTAAATGAATAAGTCATGTATTCATTAAACTATTAATACTCTTGAAGGTATGTTACTTCTGCAAAGCAATCATCATTGGGTTTGATACTGCTTCTTTCTTGGAACAGATACATTTCATTTGGTAACATGGAAGCAAGAAAATATCAGGGGGAGGACTGTGGGAGGACAAGGAGGAGATAAAATGTGCTCAGATGGGTGAATTTTAACTTGGAAGAAAACACCTCACATACCCAGTTGGGGATTTTCATATGTATGTGTGTGTACACAACCACATAGACACACTCACCCTCTACTCCATGTGTGCTGCATTTTATGTGTGTACATACAAACAAACACACACAGCAGGAACATTCAATACAGGGTATCATTTTATCACTTTAAAGGAATAGTACAATTACTTATCAAATTATTATAGTTTTTCAAGTTTCTTGTGAATGTGGTCTCAACTCCATGGCAACCCTTCACCCCATTTTTCCAAGCAATTCAGCAGGACTGCTTGTTTACACTGAGCTTCACCAACTATGCTAATTCTTGTGTGCAACCACAGCTCCCTAAAGTTTAGAAAAGTATTTAAATGTCAAAGAGACTGAAAATGTATTTTAAATTCTTCTATTTTCACTCATTAACTTATTTTGTACTTAGCTTTGTAAATATTGATGTTTGATGACATTTCAGTTGAGAAGTCTTGAGGGCAGCAGTTTATAGGAATACCACACACTTTGCCAGGATTCTATTTCTGCCTTTTAATACTGCAAAGGCAACCTATTCCTACAGAATGTGAAGAGAACACAAGAACTTAAAGCTAAACACCTTTGACCCTGCATCTCCAACCTAACAGACTGGTTTTTACTAGACTCAGAATACAGGTACTCAGTAGATCATGCAGATCAGAACATTTAAACACATGTAAAACTTGTTTAAGTCTCTTTCTATTGATGAAACACTTAAGTCTGTGCTCAGCCCGACAGACACACTTATGCTCACTTAGTTTAACCAGAGTTTAAGCAGACTGGGAATAAGCATAAATTGAAGATCTCTTTTTCAAAAAAGTCTTTTGCATGCTTTCTTAGCTGAGTTGTTTCATCATATTTGAAAATTAAGTATAATAATTATGTGCTGCATATGCACACAGACCAGTCTCTCTCAATGACATAGCACAGAAGAAATTCCTAGGCCATTTTTGCATTTTTCCCATATTCTGAATTCCAAAGTTAGGTCAGGGAGCATGGCTTCCTGATTTGGCTTTCTGCTTTTTTATATTTGATCTTCAAAGCGGCTGTAGAACATGTAAATTTTGTCCCACTGCTAGCTAGTCTCTGCTATTTTTTTTTCTTCTGTAAACCAGGTGAAGCTAGTATAATTCAGAAAACTCAGTGGATTTATCCTGGTTATAGATCATGGAACATATTTAATTTTTATTAATGTATTAAAAAATTACAAGCCTGGCTGATTTTCAAGTAGTGCTCTGAGACTACTAAGCAGCAGTCTTAGCTACAACATACACATTTGGACAAGCAGCAATGCTTTAATTTTTTAATATATATATACACATACACATAGGTACAGAAAACAAAAAACTAGTCCTAATATTGTTAAAAACCAAACACGTGGTAAACTGATCGAGGATTTTTAAATAAATACTGTAAACCACTATCTGATTCAAAGAAAGTGTTTTTACTTACATATTCTACAATTACATTAATGAATTACCATTCTGAATTATAAACCTGTTTCTCATTAATGTCAAAAACATGTAAGTAAGAATTTCAAGATTTTTCATAACTGCAAAACACAGTTTTTTGACACTCTATGACAGCTTTCTGCTGATGAGGCAGCTATTTTACTCTGTGAAATTACAACTAAATCCTCTTCCTCTGGTGCAGTTTTGAACAAGCCAGTGATGTGATCACACTTGTGCCACTAAGCTTTTCCTATAAAATACATGAGGGTTTTCTTCTATTTTTTTTGTATTGTTTTTTGTTGTTCTTTGAAACAGATTTAGGACAAGTATTGCACATTCCTGGAACAAGAAAAACACTTGTTACCATGCAGTAAAACACTTCAATCCTTCACTATCCTAGGACTGAGAAAAGTAACATAATAAAAAACTCCCTGAATGCCCAGAAATGTACCAAAGCTATGTGTAACACAGAAAGACTTCATATCTCTAATCTCAGAAATGCCAGATCACTGTCTTTTTGTTTTAGTTCTCCAGGGGAGTTGAAAAATTGTGATAGGAAAATGCTGTAACAAAAGATGTTTGCAGCATGGTCAGAAGAGAATAGATTCCCTCCCCCCTAATAATAAATAATGTCTTCCTCCAAATCATAACCTTAATCCAAATATTGGACTGACAGCTTCCACAAGGAAGGAAGAACAGATATACAATAATGAATTTCTAATCTCCTAAGGAAGCACAACACAACTGAAGAAAGCCAAATATAGAAAGTCAGGCCATCAAGGTATCACCAGAGGTGGTGATTGTTCACATTTACAGTGATCTTTCCCCAGATTCTGTAAAGACCATAAGCTAATGGAACATTAGCAACGGCCTATTAGAAATATCTGAGTGAGAAAGGATCTAGTGACTTGCAAGACCAATGTAAAAGCATAATTTAGGGAAATTTATTTTACTTCTTTCATATTTACACTTCCTAGAAAGAGCTTATCTTCTATGTTTCTAATTTTTTCTCAACTTAAGGGCTGTAATTTTTTATGCCTTTTTTTGAAAAGCTTCTATAATTTGAACCACCTAAAGACAGACATCAGAAAGCATATATTGGACTTTTACTCCTTCCTTCACTGAGAACTGCCACTTTTCCAGGATGAGGAGAATGCAATTACATTATTTTTTTTTTCTAATTAGCATTATGGTATCTAAAACTTTTAATAATCAAGCTGATACAGGAATGCTCACAGAAGGGAAATAAACAGCACATGAGAAACAGCAATATGATCATAAGTTCTACTTCAAATCAGAAGAAAAGCTTTGGCATTCACTTAACGGGAAAGCATAATAAATCAAAAATCCCTTTTACTCCATCAGTTCATCTAAACAAAATATGTGAAATTAAGAATGTGTATTAACTGTTCTTTCCAATTCAACATTTCCTTCAAAATGGAACAACATCCATGAAACAGCACAAACAATGCAATAATTGTTTACATGATAATTGTAATAGAGGAAGCCAAGGTATTAAGTCTTTTATGACAGCAAAGACTTCATTAATTTCCTTTTAAGAACTAGTTTTTAAAATAAAATAAAAGCATGAACAAGAAACCCTCACAAATAAACCACTGAAGAGATTTCAGCTTCCCACCCCAAAACACTCTTGCTGTTGAGTCAGACAGCATTTTACAGGGAAGATATAGAGCTTCCCTTTGAGGAAAAAAGGAAAGAATGCCAATAATTAGCTACCCAAGAGGCATCTGTTTCACAATATTTTTGTTACTCCATGGATTCCATCGTGATTGGATTTGTGAAGACTTACAAGCAGCCTTGGAATATAGCTTCTAATTCAACAATGCTGGCTTGCCATAAGTAACCCTCATTTGTTTGTCATAAATCATCAAGGTTGTTAAGTTTTGCTTGATGCTTTCAAAGGGCACAGAAAAGCTAGGATTTTATTTGTGGTACAGTCTGAGAATCTGAGTTAAAACCAGCAATTATATAACGCTGTTCCCGCTTCCATTTAATGGGACAAATTTGTTATTGTTTCAAAAAGCAGAATAGAATACTTACACCTGATTTAAAACTTGCAGGTACAAGTAACTGAGTAAAATGAGAATTCTGCAAGCTGATTTTTAAAAGAGCTAAATATTTAAATCCAGGTGTAAAAAAGTCATAAGAATTCACCAGGATTCTATCCAAAGACACTATCAAATGTAAATAAGGGAATTACAGAAGAGTTGAAATTACAGAGTTGAATATTGGTGCTTTCTTTCTGGAAAAATGAAAAACATCTTCTCATAACCAAAACAAGTAAAAGATACTCTGAGAAGACTATTATCAGTACATTTTTACAGTATCAAGAACCACAGTCTGAAAACAAAACACTGACATCAAAGCATAAGAAAGCCAAGCTAGAGCCTACTGGAAAAATCACAGAGCAATTTTCTTACAAAAGCTTATGCTTCTAGAACAGGTCAGGATTTTAATTTAAACAAAGAAAACCTAACCCTTTTCTTAGTGATCCCAAAAGGAAAGGCAGAGAGAGCAGGTGAGACAACCACACCAACCCATCCATAATTAGTTAGGTGTTTCCTCCATGGCATGCATATTACTGGGACAATGCAACAACAGCCATGGGAAATTCCCTGTCTTTTTTCTCAGTGGATTCCAGCGTGAAAGTGCCAAGAATAGACTGTACATATATTTAACTTTTTAAATTTTGCTGGATTATCTATATAGTACTCTAACACTTCACCATATGAATGTTTTGAAATAAATCACATTGTGGTTTTGCACAATTTCATTTCAAATCTTTAATGGAATAAAAAAAATTTAAAACTGTGACACATTTTAGAGGAATCCTTCACATAACCCAAAATTCTCCATAGTATATTCTAGATAGTTTCAACTTACGTGTCTATCTGCTCCAGAACAAGTACTTTGACTTTTTTAAAAATCAGTACACTCAAGAGAAACCAAACTGTATAGATCAACTGTAAAACTTCATATCTAGAACTTTAAGAGGATCAAACAAATCCTAACTCACATCAGATTTTATTGCACTTTCTCTACTATTCATCTGCATCTGTAATGCAAATACACATGTATCATTACAGGTAATACAGTAAAAAGAAAAAGCACAAAATTTGAATTAGTATAAATGTAATTTTACTCATCAAATCCACAGCTATCTGATGCAATAGAAATGGATTACTACTAAGTCACAATTGGTAAGTAAGCCACACTTCAGCTCCTGCTAGTCCCGGAAGTACACACTTTCTGTTCTTGGGCTTAAAACAATTAAAGCTTCCCTGGCAAAGAATAACTTCATTCCTTCCACTGGTCCAAGGACTGCAGCAGTCTTCATCCAGCTGATATGATGTTATAAGCTGTTCTGATTAAGAGCAATCATTATCTTTTGGAGGGAACTGATTTACTACAACTGCAGCCACTGGCCTAACCATACTCTCAAAGTACCAGTTAGAAGAAAAGTCATTAATTGAAGCAAAAGTGCTTTAGAGAACACAAATATTCTGTCATTTCCAGAGAAAACATCCTCATCTCAAATAAAGATATTATTACACTTTAAACAAACACAGGGCTTTGACATCCATCAAATTAATGACTCAAAAACCACACTAACAAAAAGAGGCAAAGAACTCCAGAACTAGTATAGGCTCCAAGAGAGAGAGAGCAAGTAGAAAGAAAATTTCTCCCATCTATAAATCTGACATAATGGCAGTTAAATATTTGAAAAAAAGGTAACTTATTGCACTATTCTAATTCCAGTCTACATACACTTCCAATTATTATTAAAAAAATCTTTGTAAACACATCTAGATTAGTGTTACAATTATTAAAAGTGAAAATTAAGTCTTTAAGCAAAGTGACAATTCTGCACACAGGAATTCCAATTCTTTCTTCACCTTAAGGCATCTTCCCAGTTATTAACAAGTAGCAGCACCTCAACAGAGTCAAAGGACAATGGAAATAATTAGCTTTAAAAGAGAACATTAATACCATACCATATAAACCAATTTAGGAAGAAACCATACAAAAATTTCATGGCTGTCAAACACTTCAGATTTACAGGGTAGCATTTCTTCCAAACACCGGAAATCTTATTAAAATATACTTCTCAATTTCTATTCCACAGTCTCTATTAAGAATTAACTATGCTTTAATTTGAAATGGCTCCACTCAAAACCAAGAAAAAAGCTCTGGTTTACATACTGGAATTAAAAAGAAATCCCACAAGCTCATTCACTTCAGACTAAAAACTCAGAAAAAAGAATTTTCAGATTTTTTTTTCCACAACATAGTGATTTCAAATCAAATTCTCTACAGCAAGACTACTTGGAAGACCCAAATCAATTATTAAGCATTCCTCCAATGCACTCCTTGCTGAGTCTGAGTTGAAGAATTGCAGCATTATGGTGTCTGGCTAGGAAGCCACACTCTGTGCACTTCTCTCCTGCAAATCACACCATCTCAGCAGCTGTGGCAGCTGGCACAGCTGGAAGGGTCATGGCTTTGCTCAGCCTCAGAGGAGGTCCAGGAACTGTGCCTCATATTCCCACCTCTGTTGGGTGGTGAGGGAGATGCTTCAGGTGAAAACTGAACGTGGCTTAAAATATCAGAGAGAGCAAGAACCTCCATTCTTACCTCCATTCTGAAGCACTGAGAGTCATGAATGAAGTTTAGAATTAACTGAGGCAAAATGGTAAGCAAAAGAGGAAAGCAAATAAACATCAGAAACAGAAAGGGAAATACTGAGCTTAAGCAAGGGTATAATTTTATGACTATAGACTGTGGGCTTAAGAAAACATCAATTGTCATCTGGTTAGAGTGAAAACTGCCAGTGGGACTGAAATGGTGATAATTTTCAGCAAGCACCAGCACTTCAAGGATAGCAGTGATTTTGAGCAGATATCTGGGCCCAAGAAACAGATTAAAATCAGTCTGTCGAAGAGAGCTTAACTCACAATGTTAGGAGGAGAAAAGACAATGCATTGAGCCATTTGGAGCATGGCTCTACCACTTATGAGAGAAGAACAGGCCACATCTTTTCATTCCACTGCAGTTGGAAAATGCCACTTAAAAGCTACACATAAAATTCAAAGGTGGATCTCAACGGTGTGGAAAGGAAGGAAACAAAAAGTCTTTAAGTAAATGATCAGCACGAACCATACTTAAGAGAACCCTCCCAGAGAACAGCATTTCCTCACTTCTTAGACTGTAAGAGAAATATTCATTCATGTGTCACTAATACCATCACACTTACTTGAAAATAAAAACCAAGTAATGATCAGTACATATTCAAGAGAAAGACTGGTTTTACAGTAAGGTGGAAAACTGTGTGCCTTAGGCACTCGTCGAACATACACAGTGTGCAAGGTCTTCTAACTTTCCCAGTTTTAAGGCTGCAGCAATCCTACAGTGCTGGGAAAAATTAGTTTAAAACCTACAGGCATCTCCTTTTATAACTACTAAATCACAGGACTGTTACTCAATTTCTATCATAAGTTTTACTCTCATCACAGCCCACAGGGGTTTGAAATTCTACTGAATTGCACTTCTTGACAGAAAGGATGAAGTTACTTCAGTAGCATCTTGTTTCTATACCATGACTTTTCACTTAAATCTTCTGAAGATATTTTAAAGTATTTGGCAGCATGGGCAGAACTTGAAACACTCTTTGAGGATTTGCAGTTTTAAAATTTTATTTAAATAATATCCCATGTAGGCGTTCAGAAATTTTAGCCAACCTTTTTAGCTTACCAAAATGTGACCTCTGAAATGAAACACTTACATAACTGGTTTTATAACAATGAGATTATTCCTTTAATAGCAGAAGAAACTACAGACTTGCCAAATCCCCAATATAGCTATAGCAGTTCTAGAGCAAGGCATGACATCAGTGGGAAGAAGGGCATATAACAGGTCAGGAGTGACACTGGCGTGGGAGGAGGGAATCCCTCAGCCTTGAATTAGCACAGACCCCCAGAAAGAGAATTTGCATCCCCTCCAGCCCAAACAGAAAAGAAATGTCTGAATCATCAGAGAGTCCTCCCACAAGGGAGTTTGTCCTTGAGGGCAGAATTAATGAAAAAGACTTCATGAACTGGAAGACAACTAAAAAAAAAGTGGTAGATTTCTGCACTGCAGGACAAGCAAATGTCCCTTTAGAATTCAGAAGGATACCCACAAGAGGCAGAGGGCCACCTTATGCCACCAGCAAACACTGCCATGGAACAATGCTGCAGCATTTACAGAAATAATTTGAGAACTTCTGAATGTCAGACTCAACTTTCAAATGAAAAAGGAGATGAAAAACAAAAGAAAATATTTATTTAGGTCAAGATAAATAGGAATCATACTAATTTTTTTCATTTTGTTTCATGCATCTTTATGTATGAGAGAACGACAAGCTTCACCAGGTGGTTTTACAGTGCAGGAGCAGCCAATTCTTGCACTGCATTTCATGGACTCTCAACATTAGACATGTAATGCAGCTCAGTGAAAGGTACTCTGCGAGGGTATTTCACATCCCATCAAATCAGAGCTGTGAACTTCACATCAGAGATCAAAATTAGACATCACTATCAAACCTTGCAGTAATTTCATAGAGACACAGAGAATGCAGTAGGTCTAAAAATACAGTAATTATTTCTAAACTGGCAAGTTTAAAAACTGCTACCTGTACAGAAATATAGCCTTTAGTAAAATCTGTTGTTCTCTCCCTGAAACAAGACTTTTTCTGTTTCTTTGCAACCTAGAAAGTTGAAAGAAGAATTTGTTATAAATATTCACAGTACATGGCAGCAAGAGATGATTGTAAAAGAGGTTTCAGCACTGAAAATTTGATGTCTCGTGTAGAGACACCATAAAACAAAGACAGGAATCAATTAAATTAAATTATTTAATTAAAAGCAATTTGTTCTACAACAGTTTAAATTATGGATGAGACAACCAGCTGCTAAACAGAGCAACTCATTAAATAATTTAACTGGATTAATTATCTTCTACTTTTGGTGTCATTTACTTGCATGACACATAAGTCTATGATTTATACTCAAGGTAGAAATTAATTTTGTTATTTGCTTCCATTTTTTCTAAAATTGTTACTTTGTTTCTAGCTGGAAGTGTTTATATTATAAATACTCAGCTTATGATTATTTTCAAGTACTAGGAAAAGCAAACTGGCTACAGTGCTTCCAGAAGGGGATCAGTATGTACAGTGCAATCAAATACTTACTGAAAAAAAACCCCAGGGAGGTTTTAAGTGGGATGTGCCCATACTGCAATTCTATTATACAGGGACAAGAAAACATAAGACAACCTCTCATTCATGCAGGACAAATAGTGTGCCAAAAGCACAAATTACGCCTAATTACAGGGTATAACTCTGTCATCTTTCTTTTTATAACCTAGCCATTTACACACTTTGATTTTTACTTCCATTTGGATTTATTAACATCAAAGCTTTGTCATCACTTATCTGTTTCTACAGACTTTTTTACCTGAGGCAATAAATAAAAACTTCTTTGCATTTCAGCTTTTCGGATGCAAGGAAGGTTTAGTCTACATTGTTCTTATGATGTTTCATGCTTATTAAACTTTTGTATGTTATAAAGTTTATTGCCCTTGGCATACCAGTCTTAAATGTACTATAATTAAACTGACTCTCATTGCAAATAAATGCATTAGCACTATCCTATGATAAATTTTATTCTTACTGTTAAGGTTTTTTTTTCATGTAATTACACTGTCTTGCATAAAAGTGTAATGGACAATTTAGTCTAATGCATTGTTTAGTTTTTTGTCAAACATAAAATGGCAATGAATTTTTCATTAAGCTATATAGGTCTTCTTCTCTATAGAGATTACAGCAAAAAACCCCACACAGATGACCATCCTTGAAGAAAAGGAGAAAGTAATGTTTGTCTAAAAGGCTATCTGTTTTTACATGTTTTTAATTTTTTACACAGCTCCGCTGCAAATAATAGTTTGGACAGTCATGCTGAAGAGATACCTCTCAAATTAAAGTCAGAGAAATATGAAGGACAGATGCAAGCTATGATTATACAAACATAAATATATTGTTTAAAACTCATCTGAAGAGAACGACTGCTAGGATTCAAATTCCTGCTCAAGGATTAAAGGGATATTTCAAAATAAATATCTCTTGAATCAAATATATTATATTTGAATCAAGAGAAGAGTTTATCACTTTAACTGTCCAATATGAATAAGATCTCTAGTCTAGAGCAATCTTTTAATGTTATTTTTACTCCTCCCCCCTTCTCCCCATTACAATGAAGAAAAGGTTCCCTCACTTTTCTTCTCAAAGGTGAATTCAAGTAGGGTGTAGTGTAAACGTAACTGCTGATGTTATCTCACTTCAACTTGTATACTTCCGTTCGGGGCAGTCATTCAGTCAGAAATTTCTTGAAAAATACAGGTTAAAGAAACAATGTTAAAAAAAAATCCACCTTACTCTCATAAGTGGAGAAATCTATAGCTATGTATCTTTAACCAGCTCTTCAAAGCCTAGCAAGGACAAAAATTCAAATCTTTCTAATGCAATCTACTTAATTATTTCATTAATTGCAATTCCGAAAAGTTTCCCTAACGTCTCCTTTGAGTTCTTCTTGATAGTTTCAACTGCTGTTACTTATCAAAGGCTACCATGAACACAAGCAACTATTTATTTATTTCTTCTGCAACAGTCTCTTACCTACTAGAAAACCACACTCTTTCCTCCACTGTTTTTCCTTCCACAAGCTAAACAAATGAAGCATCCTCTAAGGGATTCCTCCTATCTTCTGATCACCTGTGAAGCCTGTGTTCAGCCTCAAAGTGGTTCAAGTTCGCTTTGCAACATCTATCCCCAAGAAGAAAACAGTGTTCCAGCAGAGACTTCAATAAAGGTTTAACTTTGCTTGTTTAATTGGCTGAACTTCTACCCATACATCCAAGTGACAGGATTATCTCCTGATACAGTATAGTGCTATCAAATGAAAAGTCTTATCAAATCCTTTTCTGAAGGACTGCTATGATTTATTCATGAGTAAGTGTCACATCTTCTCATCTTCAGTGGATTTCACCTACTCATGTGCAGATTATTTTTTTAGTTTTGCAAGATCTTTCTGAAGTACAGTCTTGTTCTCCAGTCTTTCTCAAGTTTTGTGTCATCTGAAGAGTGATTCCAGCTACCATTAAGTACATCAGGCAAAAAATCTGAAAGGGAATCAGCCTCCAGGCAGGACTGTGGAAAACTGCTCAATACACCTTTTTGTTTTGAGAGCAATCCATTGACAATAATTAACAGAAATATGAGTCCAATAAATTTTGCACTTACTGTACACTAATTTCTCCTATATCACATATTTCTGCATTACTTATAAAATGTTACAAAAGACAGATTTATGTCTTTAAACTTAGGGCTTTAAATGAAGTAAAAATATATTATAAAAATAGAAACAAAGCTACTGCTTTGACAAGTTACACTGTTTGATCATACAGAAAGATTAAACTAATTTAAGATTATTTATTCTTTGTAAACTCATGCTAGCAATTGTTCATCTCTTCATTATCTTGCACATAAATAAAAATATTTTAACAAATGTTTTTTTTTAGAACATCAGTATTAGGATAGCTGAACCCTCCCTCCTTGACGCCTCTCCCCACTTTGACAACTGGTACATTTATCCTTCCCAGTCCTCCAGTATTTAATCCACCCTGCACCATATTTCATAGATAAGGCTGCTATAAGATAGCTTAGGAGGTGATCTGTTAATGCAAATAGCAAATGTTGGCAGCACTGTCCCCAGATGAGATAGAGGATACAGTTTTACCCTCCCTTCTCATATTTCCTAATAGACACCAACTGGAAAAAAAAAATCTCAAGAAAGGCAACTTGGAAGCCAGAACTTTTCCAAGAAGCAGTCTATTTGCCTCCACACCCTCAAGAAAACCACTGCAAAAATACTGCATAATTTGAAGTCATCTAAACTTGGTAATCTCCTTGTCTTTTGTCATGCATCTCACCTGCACCTATACTATTAGCAATTTTTTTTCACTTAAGTATCTTCTGGAAATCATAAACTGGTAAGGTAAATCCAATGGGATTACAACCACCTGCACCACCTTTCCCACTTCAGTTCCAGCACCAGCAGCCTAAAGTCACATACTAGGGGCATTGGGATACACACAAGTCTGGTATGAGCATATCAACAGCTGAACTTGGCTTCCACTTTGAAGGAATTTACACATATAGAAACTTCCTACCTTTTCTATTCTATCTTACTGTACTTTCCTAATCTAAAATTGAGACAAAAAATTTCACTTCCATTTTGAGGTGCTTATTTTTCCTTTATGTTTGGAGTCACAGAATAGTTCAAGCTGGAAGGGCTCTTTTACAGGTCACCTCCAAGTCCATCTCCCCTGCCATGAGCAGGCATATCTTTAACTACATCAGGTTGCTCAGAGCCCCACCCAAAATCACCTTGATTTGATGTTTCCAGAGCTGGGCCATCTTCAGACCTCTCTGGGCAACCTGTTCCAGTGTTTAACCACTCTCATTGTAAATAGCTTCTTATATATAAAATAATTCAACCCTTGTCACGTTTAAAACCATAAGCCCTTGCCCTGTTGCTACAGGCCCTGCTAAAAATGTTTGCTCCCAGTATTCTTATAAGCCTGTAAATCAGCCTTCCTGGGCAGTTTCTCTTTTTAGTTTGCTGTTGAAACTCCAATTATTTTCTATGCTTAATAATTGAGATCCCGTGCTCTTAAATCACTGTATTTTTTAATTTTTCAAAGTTTGTGCTTGAATCTGAAACTAAATCAAACCAAAACTCCTATGCATTTTTAAATTTTATTATTGTTTTATATTCAAATTTATTTTTACATATAAATACAATTAGCCAAGCTTCTACAACATCCTCACTAAAGAAGATTTAGTCTACGAGCAGGATATTCTTGTGAACGCACACAGCTACACTGTGAAAAAACATGGCTGCTGCTACACCCAGGAATACACGAGCTTTGCCACTATTATTAGCATTTATTTGCTGATTAATAATTGGGGAAATGATTTCAGGATTAGTCAATTTTGCATGAAGCTGGATGGGAAATGCTCACACAACCTGGCTGCAGGGCAAGCAGCAGCTCTTCACGATGGTGAAAAAAATAACAGAGGTGGCAAACTTAGTACAGGAGAGAAACTCTGTCCATAAAGTAAATCTCACCTACTTACTGCTTCCTGCCATCTCCTCCTTTACAGATATATTCTCATCTGATTAACTTTTTGCTTCCTGGTAAAAATACCGGACAAAAAAACTTCTATGTCATAATTTCAAATTTTTCTCTTCTTCCTTGCTCTTAGTTTATATACTTTATATTGGATTTTCTGTCCCAGAATCCAGAAGCAATTTGTCTCAGGCATTTGGCTGGGATACATCAGCTTTTTTCAGCTGCTTTCCAGTAACTGAAGAGCCCAAATGTCCATCACTATCACCACTGACTTCCTGATTATGCTGCATCTTGACCTTCCTTCTCTAAGATGTAGGACAGAAAGTCACCAAAACATCAATACCTGGCTCCAACCATTGTCCACAACTTGCACTAAGTTGCTTCAACACTTCAGCAGAAAATTGGCAATGTCATGTGTTGCCACAAAAGGCAACTCAGAGACTTACACAGCACAATGCTTTTCTTTCAGCTTCCATCCACATGTACAATTCTCATTCTGCAAAAATCCTATCCCTTTATGATGTGAAGTTTTAGATCCATTAACTTCTTCATGTTGCACTTTGAAAATGTATTAGCCAGGAGCTGACATTTTGATTCAGGGATTACTATAGGCATTTTGCTAAATATTATAAATTTAATAGTTCTGTCGTTGGGAATTAAACAAGAAAAATCCTACAGTATGGGTATCATGTTGCCTTCCCACACGAGCTCATGACACCACAAATACTTAAGCCTAATTTTGGAACTCATTAAGACAAAACAAACAAGGCAGTAGATAAGGTTCAAAGATGAGATACAATAATGATTCAATCTTGTAAAACACATCTAGAGCTGAGAGCAATTCCTTTTAGTGCTGTTCTTACCTAGAAAAAATATTAAAGTTTCTTTGTTTTGATGTGTATAATCTACAAGAGTCCTAACAAGATTAAACAAAAAGAAGATGCATGTTTCAGATTGGGAAGGGAACATAAACAACAACAGTGACGTGGTGAACTGATAATATCAGAATAGCAATGAAGATGGCTTTCTTAAGCCATACAACAAGTCAGTTAAAAAACAACTAGAGTGTTTAAGATGGAAATATATACCTTGCTCTTTCATGCCTTATAAATATAATTTAAGACAGGTAGCACTAGAAAAGACTATCACTGCAACTGGTTGAAGTACTAAAATTCCTATAAATCTAAAGGCTAATGCACAGTATCTGCCAGGGCTGGGAGCATCAAGCTTCATGCACACGAGCCCCCTGCCACACATGCCCACACACAGCTCGAACCTCACCAGGCAGCTGCCTTAAGCCATGAACTACCTTACCTGGAAGCATGCCTCTCTCCCTCTCACATACAGTGCACAAGAGATGGGTTTTTTGTGATAAAAATCAGAGTTATCTTATTTTTGAGGACTTAAATACAGTCAGACACTCTGTGTCTTTGTGTGTACATGCACAAAAACCCAAACAGTTATATATGTACAGCTGTTCTCAGCGTCCTATTAACTGGAAAATAATGGCACTGGTATAAACAACTTATGAAATATACAGTATTAAATATTTTTGTGCATGTTTTTTCTCAATATTATTGAAAATTTAAAATCCTGATCTTAAAAAATATATACCTGTTTTTTAATTATCCTTGAAACAGAGCAGTAAAATTTTATTAGAAATGAAAACTCTAGAATAAAGTTCAGAAACTTTAGAGGTCATATTGATACTATGTCTTTATAACATTTGGCAAAACAGTATTAGACTTTAAAGTGGGTTCTACATATATTGCTTTGGCATACATAGACAGGTGAATTGCATAATTTTTTTCAAGCAAGCCAGCGATTTCTTACTCTCAGACAATCTGTGTTTCAGAATATTTCAAACTTAGAGCAGCAATGTATCTACAAGCAGCATCAAACACACAAACCCAAAGAAGCCACTAACCTGGGGATCTGCTTATAGAATTTATCTGTATTGTGCTCTCCATCTCACTGTAGGACCAGGCAACAGTGAGAGACAGCAAGCTAATGGCTCAGACAAGTGACAACATCCAAAGCAGCAGCCCAGGTGCAGAAGGGGTGCACACCCACCACTGGAGGCTGTATTGTTGCATTTCTACAGATAACAGTAACCCAAGCAGCTATATTTTAAATTTTGCCAAGTACCTTATTCTACCTTAATGCCCTAAATCTTGCAGGTAAATATTTGTTATTGAACCTCCTGAGAATTCTGCTATTTGTCCCTCACACTGCCTGGAGTAAATTAAACAACCTTCCCCTAAAGCCACTGAGCGGGCTGGACCACAAGAACAAAACTCTTGTGATTTCAACTGCTACAAAACTGCTATAACCTTGCATCCTAAACCAGATTTACATGTTGATTTCTCCAAAGATAGATACACTAAAAAGAGTAAATGCACAAGAAAAGACATTACTTTCGTTGAGTCATTTGTTCTCAACTGATGAGGGTCCGGGAAAAAAACCACAGGTAGAATGACAAACTAAATGTAGTTAAGAATAAAATATTAAATGAAGACACGAAGATGTTCTACATCCTTTGATTTCTAACAATGGGAGTGCACCTCCCATTAAACTTATCCACTCTAATTTAATTAAACCGTTGTCATTGTTGGGAGAGAACTGCTGAAACATAGAATTAACAGCAGCAGTTTCTGTTCCAAAAACTATAAAGAATGGCAGTAAATCAGACAATATTAGAAAGGAAAGACAACTGGAAAAAATATAAGTAATTCAGAACCAAAATACACCAAAAACATGAGAACAGATCTTCAGAAATGTTAGGACAGTTTCAGAGCGAATTTATAGTAGGAAATTAATTCATTAGACATTTAAAGTAATGCAAGTAATAGGAGTAAGTGAACAGTAAGATTTTATACAGATAGAAAACTAGCAGAGAAATGTGTGAACATGAATACACATTTTTTCCCCATAAAAATTTTAAACAGAAATTCAATATGATAAATAGAAATGACAACTACAAAAAAAAAAACCAAACCACTGTATGGCACAAGAAGGATATCAGAAAATGAGAATAAGGTGGGTGACAGTCATGGTTAAAAAATGTGACCAGAGATAGAAGTGGCTGACATTTCCCAGGTCATAACACTTAACAGCAATGTTAAAGTTCAGCCAGGCTGTTCAACTCAGATAGTTTTGGCAAAAAAATGCACTCCACAGTAGACAGCAGTAAGGACAAGGGAATTTGAGAAACAATTTTTTTTATGCTCCTACAAGACAGAGCTAATTGAACATTGTGCAAAAAAACCCTGTTTTTAACAGCTGAAACTCAATGTACATAAGCTGAATGTAAATTAATGAAAAAGGATAGAGGGACATAATGCATAAAACCAGACAGAAATACATAAAAATTAGCAAAGGAAAGAAAATGCTAATTAATGTGAAAGAACAAAGAGAAGATGCACTAATCGTTACAAATAATACAAATTGCTAAACAATGTACCCAAGGACAGATAGAAAATGCAATTATTTTGCTAAAGAACAAAAAGTGATACATTATTTAAGGATCCACAAGGCACACAATTCTCAAACTAACTAAAACTACTGCATTCCAGCCAAGCAGACTTCAAGAGCTGACAAAATATCTCCTGGTTGCAACAAAACAATCTCATTTCCAGACATATCTGGTATTGAAGAGTTTCAAGTTTTATTCGCCAAGAAACTGTAGCATAGCAGCAGCCACATGACTTTGATATTCAACAAAACGGTGCAAGCAATGGCCTGCCTTTAAATACCACTGACAATAGAAAAAAAAATCCAGTCAAATTAAAGGGAAGAAGAAATAGTACAGAATCATGCATAGTCCCAGAGTGGTAAGTTTGAGCATATTTCCTTGCCTTCAACAGTAATGCCTTGGAAAGTAACTGATAATCAGCAAATGCCAGACCAAGGAATGCCATTGAAAGGGGAAACATGCTGTGTACAAAACATCCCTCTGAACACAAAATAGATACTTTACAAAATGAAAGAAATTATGCATGGGCTAAAAATAAAAGTATTCTGCAGAAGTACTAACGCTGGGTATTGAAGTAGGGCAGGTAAGTTTATACATGAGCCAATAAACAACGACAAATAACTTACTTAAGCAGAAAAACTGTTTAAAGGCAGGAACATTTTTTCATTAGTATCAGAGTTTTCTAGCATACTGGTGACCCTAGCCCCTATGACTCTGGGTTTTTAAATGTACATGGTTACAAAATAGGAACAAGGGGAAGTCCTACCAGCTGAATATCACTTTTAACATTAAATAACATTAATTTCTTAATAGAGAAAATTGCTCACAAGAACTTACAGAGAAAGACCATTTATTCAACAACATAAATCTATTACTGACATAAGAACTGGCAGACATTACCAACTTAAGAACATTATATCCAACAGAGAAAGCTCAAATTCTAAGACATTCTTAAGAACATATAACCTAAAGCACAGCACAGTTTGGCAGACTACATCCCAACACTCACTGCAGCGTACTCACTGCTGCTCCTTTTCCTAAGGACCCCCTAGAGGCAGTAAGGCACCAAATCCTGTCCTACATATGCTTTCTAAATAGGATTAGAATTTATAATATATTCTTGTTCACCTGACAACAGAGGAATGATATTTTTTGCTTCCCTTATAGATGCAGATGTATTAGCAAGGCTTTAGCTTAGCTGAGAAAGTTTACTGGTCAGGTTTGGTTCAGCTGACTTTAACAAAGGACTAGAGCTGTTCTGTAGGTAACTGCAATCCTTCCTGGCTTTGAATTCCTAGCAAATTTAACAATTAATTGAGGATTTCTGTTGAAATTGCAACAGAAATTAAGAACAATACTTATGCTCATAGAACCTACCATAGTGCTGATTAGGTAAAGCCAAACTTAAACTATTGTCTGCTTTTAAAAAGGTAACATGTTGGCTATTGCACTTTTGATATTTATGGCTGGATCCAGAATTGGCAACTGCTGCCTGAAGCTTACAGATGAACAAAGGAAGTTTTAAACCATATAAAGAAAGAGAAAAAAAGGTTTCAGCACAGCATACAGTACTCCCTAACTCCAATGCAGATGTTTCTTCATTTGATAAATGCAATTAAAGACAATTCAGACTTTCCCCAAGTTTATTTTCTGCTGGAAGTTTTCAGTGGGACAAAACAGTCAAGCTGTGATGATAAACAAGCTACTGGTTCTGGGCCACCAGCATGCCAGATAAAGTACCACTCATGCATCTCTTGATTAGTTTACAGCTTTGGGATCACAATGTAGACCAACCTCAGGAAATCTGTAATTTTCTCTATGATGTTTAAAGAACATATTGTCCTTATCTTGTGAAGGCAATTTGTGTTATTTCTTGCTCTAGGAGAACTTCTGAGACAGGATGAAGAAATGACTAAGCACATCATTATGTTCATCTAACCTAGATGGAACAAGTATATTCACAAGCAGAAAGGAATGCTGCATAAGCATCTCCTGCTGCATATTTCTGGAATCAGATGTGCTAGATTTCTGGAAGATTTCTGTATTGATAATTTCATTATTTATTACAAATAGGATTCATTATGAAACAGAACATTCTTGCTAAAAAGAAGCTTTTAATTTAACTTTATACCTGTTAATTATGCACTTGAGATATTTTGCACTGTATTCAACCGCACATAACAGACTTTGATAAAACATTACAGTTCATTTCTAGCTACGTGAAACATAAAAAAGAGACAGCTGTCTTGGACACCAAATACTCAAAACCAAAAGGAGATGGTTCATGGCATGATCAGCTGTTAGATGCTGGCATTCTATGCTACAGGCACTAAAATCTTTTGCGTTCAAGTGAAATCTGGAAATGTTCACTGAAAAGGAAAAAAACAAAAAAGACAAACAAAAACCTGAAAGCCAATAAATCCTGAGTAAAAGACAGTTCCTCCTTAGGCTGTCCAACCTCAAATGGCCAGCACATTTGAGGTTGGCAAATTTACAAAAAGTGCCACGTACATTTGTCCAGTTTCTCAGTTCTTCCTTGGCTGAACCTGGATGGCTGTTCTTATGTTTTTCTGAGGAAAGAATCACTTCGCAACCATGAAATGAGAAATATGAGGGAGCAGTTAGCAGATTTAGCAGAGCACAAACTATAGAACCTTGAGCTACATGAGTCACTTTCTTAAAATTAATTTTAAAAATGTCTTACAGAGAATATCAGGTGATATACTTTTCGTAAGGCAAGCAAGAGTAACAGTGAAACCCATCTTTTTAATTCCAAATTCAGTAAATGAAGGCTATAATCTTGTACAACTATCATCACAGGTTAAGAAAGCTTCCTCACGAGGCTCAATCATACAGTACTGGACTCCAACTGAAAAAAAATATGTTTGAGGACAACAGAGGAAATAATACGACTTCTACAAGTTAAGACATTCCAGACAACAACAAGTTTCACTAATAGTCAGAATAAAGTTTCTATATTAAATAAAGGACTAAATATTATGTGATTTTCCACAACAGATAAAGGTAGGGCCTCTGTGTATTTGACGTCTCCAAGCTACTTACTGAGATTTAATGATATTTTCCACCTCTCCAGTTGTGCTTACGCTTTTGCAAGTCTGGAAGTGCCTAAAAGGAACTGTTTTTACATATACATATTTTCTGTTAAATTGTTTTCATGTCTGTATTCATAGTGCTCTTTATAAATCTGTTTTGTGAATAGCTGGACCATTAAGACTGAAATAATGACTACCTGTGCATTCCATAATCCTAAAGGCTATTCTTTTCAATCAAGACAGGTAAGTTGCAAAAACCAAACCCAAAAACCACAGAGCCAGATACAGTCCAACAACACTATTAGACTGTTCATGAACAACATTCTTACTCAACTTCTGTGGAATGCAAATACCATCTAATTGGAACAGCAACAGCCCAAAACACTCCTAACTTTCCCCAGTACCCGTTCCTTTAATTTAGGAAATACAGTGTTAAAAGAATGTTAGAATTACCATGTCAATCAGTTCTAAGTTAAAGAGGCCAAAAATTCAACATTAATTCAAGAGCCATGAAATCCTACTGTGCACCTCCACCAAACTTCTTTTTAAATCCATTTAGATCCTTTTTATTTCAATTCATACCCATTGTGTCTTATCATCTCCACTATTCACCACTGTGAAGGATCTGATCATCTTCTTGATGACCTTCTCCTGGACATTGGAAGGATGCTATTTGGCCCTCTTGAAACTTCTCCAGGTTTAACAAGCGCAGACACCTCAGTCTTTCTTCACTCAGCAAGTGTTTCAGCCCCCAACCAGCTTGATGGCTTTCTACTGAACTCAGACCAGTTTGTCAATACTTTTCTTGTACTTGGGAGTCTAAGACTGGAAGTATCTTTGACTACATATATCTAAGAAATGCCAAGGCCAAATGCCTTTTTCTTCCTTCAATATACTACTGATACAACCCATTTTAGACAGCCAAATTATTCCTTCTGTAAGCAGTCATAAAAATTAGAAACCTCTTTTGATGCAGGAACACACAATTCACAATGCCACTTACATCCTGAATCAAAGAGCCACTAATCATAACTGTAATACACTCATATTAAACCTCTTTGGAATAAAATTTGTTATAAAGTTAAATTTCACCAAAGTAAGCTACATAAAAATGAAGAGGCTACATAAAAATGAAGAGTTTAAAAGAAGTGCCTCAAAGAGTAAATACATGCACATGAGAGGGATCATCCATCAAAACCACCAATATGGTTAAACATACACCACTTATTAAAAACAAACAAGTAAGAATAACAAAAAAAGCCCTGGAAAAACCAGCTTGATTAAAACCAACATTGCAGAATGTTATTTTACGTAGAAAAGTGTCTTTTTAAAAAGGATGTTGCTCCTTAACAATGAGAACAGGATTTGCCCTAGACATAAACTGGTTAACTAGAAATTGTAAAAAAGGAAAGCAAAATAAGCTTTAAAACCAACTTTCTAATAACTTTCTCAATTCACATTAAAAGCAACTGCTTCAAGAACAAGCACAAAGATAAGAAAGAATCAGTAAGGCAAATATGAAATAGAAACATGAAAGGAGAAGTGAAACAAAAACCTAAAAAAAAAAGAGTTGATTTTTTTCCTCCCTGATGCTCACCATAGAAGAGCAGATGGAATTTGCCACAACAGTCTTCCTCCGGAGGGCTAAAAGAGACAGCCTTTTATGCAATCAGCATAAGTTAATCTAGATAAAACCATTAACAAGTTATCAAGATCAGACAGTATTCACCCATAGTTTCCAGACAAAGTAAAACATTGAACAGTTGATCTAATGACTGTGGTGTGAAATTTATTTCCTAAAAGTGCTCTGTAAGACTGCAATGATACTCAAACAGCCTACCATTTAAATAAAAAAATTAGCTTCCTGAGAGCAGCAAGGTTAGTTTGGTATAGGTAAGCCAGGCCTACACCAAAGAAAACAATTTAAACCAGCAAGACTAAGCACATGGATAAATAAATGGGAACACCCAGCAGCTTTTGCAGTGGGAAGTCATTGCTACTAGTGGCTGCTGAAGAACTGATAAGCAGCTGTGTGTGATTTCAGTATCAGGACATATCTCAATTTTCAAGAAGTTTGGACAAGCTATCTAACGTAAGGTAAGAAACCTCCCTAACAAACTGTGCTAACACAAGATGAAAGGGATGATCCTAACAGAACTAAATAACTAGTTAAAACAATTGCAAGCAAGAGTGAAAATAAAGCATTTTCCATATTAGAGATTTTGCCAGCAGAGCTCCTAGAACTAGTGTGATTCAGCATATCTGAAGTCTAGAAAGCCAGTTTATTTTAAAAAAAGTCAAAAGGCTCAGTAATAATTCAAAATTATTTGGTATGGCCAAAACCAAATCTGATCAAAAGGTATAAATGACTGCAGGATAAAATTTCATGTAAGTGAAAAAGAAAGCACATGGAAAAACAAATTACACATGATCACAAAATAGAATCATAGAATCATTGGTTGGTCAAGACCTCCAAGACCATCAAGTCCAATCTTTCATGAAATGCCACTATGCCCACTAAACTAAACATTTAATGAAGTGCCACTTCTACTTGTTCTTTGAACACTTCCAGAGACAGTGACATCACTACTTTCCTGGACAGCCTCTCCCATGCTTAACCAATCTTTCAGTGAACAAATCTGTCCTGATATAAAACCTGAACTTCTCTTGCTGCAACTTGAGGCTATTTCCCCTTGTTCTATCTATCGTTTGTTATGCGGAAGAAGACCTCCAAGAACGACAGAACTGTAGAATGTTTCTTTTCAAGTTACTGACAAGAAAGTTTAACACACAACAGGGGACTGTTAAGCAGGACTATTTTCTAATACAGATAACCTGAAAAAAGTCATTTGAATACTGATATGTAATAATGATATACAAGGAAAAATTACAATTCTAATGAAAACAGCATCAGCAGGCAGCCAGATAACTACAAGAAATTAAGTACATTTGCACACTTCAGCTCAAAGTGCAAGTCTTTCACATTTTCTACTGCTTATATATTAATACATCTGAAAAATAGTTCTTGCAGCTGGTATGTTGATATCTTTATTCCTACACAGCAAGGTACCAGTCTCTTGCAAAGGCAGACTTTAGTAAATAGCTGTCAGCAAGTCTATGCGTGACTGAAGTCAAATTACAAATAGTAAAGGAACGGGTTTTTGAACTTAATGCCAGCAAAATATCATGTATCTAATCCATGAAAGAATTACAGACCTTAAGTCTGCTATTATTTTACTATCCATACCACTTACTTTTCGGTCTGCTCCACAGCTTTATTTAAACTTAGTAATCAAGGATACTTACCATTGGTACCTTAACAATAACAGTTTCTACATTTATACAAAAGGAAATATTTGTATTTTAATTATCTATGTATAATATTACATCTGCTAAATTTATAAATACCTAACAATATTGCTAGTTAAATTAAATATGCCTTTGGTAACAAGCAATCTGAAATCTCCACATCTAACTTTTACATTTACTTATCAAATGTAGGTCTTTCTTGTCAATAAGAAAAGATATGAATGACTAGAACTGCTTCCTAAGAGAAAAACAAAGAAAAGGCACTACATTAAAAAAAACAAAGTAGAAGAAACCCAACTGACACATCACACAAACACTAACACATCCTCCACTCAAATTCCAGAACACAAGTACAACCCCCCTTTAATTTTCTATGCTCATCATAAGAAAGATCTTGCCCAAGATCTTTGTTCCCCAAGCACACACAACACAACATGACAGATCAATGTTTCTGCTTGTTTTCTGGAATGACATGCCACACCATTTTGGCCATCTTTCTGACAGACCGGTTAAAAGCACCGTAATTTTACTCACAGTTAAAATAAAAGCACCTATACGTTAATCTTTTATTTAAATTACGTAAGTTGCTAACTGCTTAAGAAAACAATCTACACAGTTATTGAAAGGTACTGAAAGAGCCATGTGCTACAATGAAAACTCATCTTTTCATAAAAGAATTATTACAAAGAAAATAGTTTCTTGTCTTCTAACACAGTAAGAGGACAGATATTTATTACAAAGCACTATACAAATTCCAGTTAAATTCACTGACTGTTGCTAGGAGAGTGAAGAGAACAAATGATTGTAAAAACAACATAGGTTTGAGAATTTTTAAATACACACAAACCTGGTAAGAACAACTACACTTTGGTGCATAATTTTAGAGGTGATGTCAGGAAAGTCTGAAATTATTAGTGAATTCATGTGAAAAACTAGGAAACAGAATTTGACAGTCAGGTCTAAAAAGTGAATCAATTACTAAGATGAAAACCCAGATCAAGAAGAACCAAAACTGTTGTGTTAATCCTTCCTGGGCATCACATTACTCACAAATTCCACATTCTGTATATTTAAATATGGATTTAAAGTAAAGAATGATCACAGGCAGAAGATCTGACACAGAAGATTAATGATAAGTAAGGAAGACTATGTGAATGGTCTGTGAATGGCCCAGCATAACACAGGATTAGCATGTCAGAGAACAGTATCTTCTCTCATAACGGCTACATGCCATCACATCACATAACAATGCTAATAAAATGTTAGTCATCATCAAGCCTTATCCTATTTAAGATGCAGGCATCAAGTACGGACACATATGAATGCAGTAATTCAAGAAAAGCAAGAAGTTTCATTTTATTCCTATAGTAAAAACACTCTTGATATAGTAAAAACTCACCCTTTTTTTAGAAGCAAGACAATATTTAAAAGATAAAAAAAAAAAACCTTGTAATTTAATACATTTATACATAGAAACTAAAA
Source organism: Serinus canaria (assembly GCF_022539315.1). NCBI lineage: Eukaryota > Metazoa > Chordata > Aves > Passeriformes > Fringillidae > Serinus > Serinus canaria. The sequence goes on from NC_066313.1 coordinate 43,624,291, forward strand.
ACATTTTACAAATGAAGCAACTTCAAATGATCAATACATCTTTAGGGCTGGAAAGAGGGGTCCCAAACAAAGGCCCTTCCATACCCAATGTTATTTACACCTCATAACCAAAGCAACGTGTTCAGATATGTAGCACAAAATTTACTTCTCTGGTCAAACACCAGTGTGGGACTGCTCCTACTACACAATGTTGGCCATCACTGGGTCATAGTTTTGTTTCCTCTCTGATTAGAAGAAAGTATAGAAAGGAAGGTAATTAGCTGGGCTGAGCAAGAACCAGAGCAATTTACTGATAAAATACAGATTCTTATGGTTTCTACCTGGGCTTTAGGTAAAATAGTCATTTTGATTACAATCTGTATGATAGCATCTGAAAGCATTATTTAAATAAAGCATTGCCTAGTTCTTTCACTGTAGTGTTGCTGTCTGACATCTCTTAATTTCATAGGTCACATGTCAATTTAGCAACCACATATTAAATCAATTTTTCTTCAATTTTTCTTCAAGTAACCTTCAATCAAGTTTTTCTAAGCTATTATTTTTTCCACTTCAAAGATCAGAAGCTTTGGGATGCCACTCCCACATCAGCTAGCAATGTCCATTTCTAATAATGATTTGGAAGACCTGAAGGGAACTTCCTAAAAACAATAATGAATTTAGGAGGAATACCAAACAACAAGTTCGGTACAACGAGCATTCTTATAATATGTGTTGTGCTTCTAGTTTTTCTCAGATATCAATGTTATCAACTTAGATCAACTGGAACATCAATGAAGTGTGCCAACAAAGAGGCAATCATGAAATATGTTGGGACTCAGTTAAAGAGCTTTTTTCCACATTTGAGGAACTGGTTTTGGCACAAAACTGAACTCAAAAGTCCATCTCTCTCTCCTTCCTCTTCTCTCCACCAGTACACATTATAAAATATTTATTTCTTATAAAAGCAGGCAAATCTAATAAAAATAAAATGAAATTTCCGAGGTTTTAAAATAAGCAATACCAAATGAGATTTTTTTGAGTGTCTAGTGTGTCTGCTTAGTTAATCCAGGATTGATTTCAATGAAGAGTCAAGTCTAATGGCGCCTACAAAGAAATTACAGCCATTTTTTTCCATATCCTGTTCATAAAATAAAATCAATTTAGCATTTTAATCAGAGAAAACCTTTAAAGAAGCCTTAACCGTTGATATTAGGGAACACAACTTACAGTCCTTGAAATTTTATTAATTATTCTAAACCTGTTAATTACCCCCATAGCTAATGTTGTGTCAAAATATTAATTCCTTGAAAGAAAATGGCTTCCAGCTAGTTATTAAAACTTCTACTGAGGAAAGTACAAGTTATCTTTAAACTCAGTAGCTTAAAAGTCCTAATGAGTTACAGAAGGCAACTAAACAGAATGTATGTAACTACTTACAGTGTTAAAAAATAACATTCCTTTCCAAATGATGTTTTGTGCATCTTTTCATTACTTAAATTTAATATTTTGCACCTATCTGCTAAGACATATGTGCTCACTATTCATTGTAACATAAAAGAAATTTGCAGCTTAGGGATCTGAATATTTTACTATGTAAATCACATAATGCTACATTCTGGTAGGTATCTGTACAAATTAGGTGGAAGAATTTTTAAAAAGTTGATTGCTTTAATTAGTTATGTATGGACACCTTGACGCATATATTTTGGCTCTTTAAGATATACTACTTACTGCAGAAAGAAAATTATTCCATTGTCTCTAACTCAGTTTTCACAGATATTTTTAAGTTTCAAAGCAGGATACAGATCTCTATTCTTCCTCAAACAGATGCTTGTGCAATTCAAAATGCACCAAGAGAAACTGGAATTTCAAAGTGGGAATAAGGTGGCTGAGATTACCCTTTAGAAGCAAGAGGAAGGTGACATAAAAGCAAACTGAAGAAAGAATCAGAAAATTCTTACCTGGGAAGACACAATCCCAGAATAAGCTCAGTTGGAAGGGACCCTCAAGAGTCACCATCTCCAGCTTGTGGACCTGCACAGTACCATCCCCAGGAGTCACACCATGTGCCTGAGAAGGTTGTCCAGCAGTGGGTCAGAAGTACCAGTGGGCCAGTTTCCCATGCTACTCTACACAACAGCATCAACATAAGATGTGGATATTAATTTTCTTATCTTCATCTTGATAGGATTTTGAATGAACAGATAACAGAGTTGAGAAAGAGATGATAAGCTATTTCTCAGTGTTACAATTTTTTTGTTTTAATGTAAACGCTACTGCCTTTGGTTCAGCTTCATATTAATTTCTCTTTAGACACCCAACACACTTAATGCTTGGGAAATCTCAGTAAAATTTACTAAAATAGGACAGCTACACAGCTTAGACAAAGCAGTTCAATCACAATGATTGAAAGAAATGCTTCTTTTTAAAATCAGAGAAATTTGCCAAAAATGAAGCACCACTGTCCTGTTGGCACAAGAGACTATATATTCTAAGGACTATTTGATAGCTTTTCACACTATTGCTCAATTACATCTAATTGTTCCTAAAGACTCTTTGTCTTCTCAAGTACTTATGCCTCCCTATATTTAACACAGATGGTCTTAATGCCAATTCTCCTAAATGTGTGAAACATGAACAGGGTTGGACAAGGGCTCTAACCAAGAAACACAGTGCTCTTCAAATATTCTATCTAAAAGAAGTCTTTCCAGTGTGAGGATGAGGAGCTATAAAGATCACCAGGGTATAAGCTGGCAGCAGCTGTGAATGACTATTTAGGTCCCATGCACAAATAGCTTTGTTCCAGAACCACAGAGAATGTTAAATGACAGCATCAAATTAAACACAAGTTTTTTGAACCTTGGCTTCTTTTTAAGAAAGGCTGTGGGAGTGGAGGAGGCCAGACATCAGTGTACTATGCTCCCAGTGCTAGAGAAGGAAAGCGCCATCCCTTCCTTTATACTTTCCACTGTCCAGTATTTCTAGCTCTTTGCATCCACAATTATAAACAATATTGTGTAGCACTCAAAGTAGGAAGATTTTGTAAGAAGGCAGGAGAGGTGAAAGGCAGACCAGTTTAATTTAAGAAGCTTAACTTATTAGAGTGCATCTTTGAATACGGATTAATTGCTATCAACATATCAGAAAAACAAGTTATTTTTAAAATAGATTTTGGTCACTAAGCTTTTAAAAACTGAATATAAATACTCATGCTGGAAATGCAGGTCATTTTATATTTTCAAGGCATGTCACCTCAACAAAGTGTAGGTCACAGTTACCTTGGGCATAATGATATATTTTGATAATCTCAACCCAGCTTGACATAAAATATTTATCTGAAAGGTATTGTTACAAAAGAACTTTTCCATAACAATGAAAAGTAATCATAGCTGTGAGCATGAAAAGTTGAAATGAAAACCAATAACATTATAAATGTTACATTTAGTAAGATGCTTTCATAACATACCTTTTTTATAAAGAGGTTTCACACAAACATACAAAGTCTATACTTTCAGGCTCTCTCTGATCATTCCATAAAACAAATGGCCAAATAATCCCCATAGTGAAAGACAACCTTGGAGGAATTAACTTCACAAAATGGTGTATGCTTGTCTTGGGAGATAAGAGCATAGGAAGGACACAGAGGCCAGCTCTGCAAAAATTTCTCAGTGTTTTTAAAGTTTATACTTTAGGAGACATAACACAAAGTTTTTTGGCCAATTCATCTTGCTTTTAACTGGCCAAGAAAATGGGAAAAGGTGGAAAACTAGGTTGGTGGATAAAATGGGAATGGTATGTCTCAAAGGTTGGAGGATGCAAACTCCCATTGTGGACACCATTAGGGTGTGAGTTTTACTGTGGTGCTTCATTACTTGTTAAAATATACAGGTGCCTTGCACAGATGGATAATGCCTTTTTCCTTCTGTTCTTCCTCTTTGTGTTCAGAAAAAGGCATCATACATGTATCAGAGTAAGTTGGTAACATGACAGAAAGGTTAAAAGATAATCCCATCACAACTTAATTTTGCATCTAACCCTAACAGCGCTTTCAAAACATGAACTGAAAAGCCATCTTAAGATGACTTGCTTAGAGCCAGAAACTGGGAGCAGAGACAACATCCAACACCCCATTCAAAGCAACAGCAACATGAAAAATGGTGCCTGCACAGAAGACTCAAATGGAGCTCTCCAGCCATTTCCAAGCTGGAAGACAAACACTGCCCTGAAGTGAAGAAGTGACTACCAACAAGCTGCACTGGTACTGAAGTTACCTCCGCTGAGTGCCTGGACCCTGGCAGAGTGGACCATGGGGAAAGCACACTCAGGGACTGCTCTCAATGCCCTGGAATGTGCCTCAGCAGAATGCTGGTGTCCAGCATCACTGGCTGGAATCCAAGCAGATCCTTTACCCTCCATTTATACAACAGCTTACCACATGCCTCTCTGACACCAGAGATATGCCTTTCCTCCTCCTCTTTATCTTTACTTTAGTATCTTAAACACAACTGAGATGCATACTTTAGGCTATACCATTAGGGAGGATTTTAAGCCCATTTAGCACTTGGTAAATTATTGTGCTATCCTCCCAATGCTAATCTAATACTGTTTTAAAAATAGCAAATTAAACTAACAATACAGTTCACACAGATGCTTACATGAGTTACACTGAATTACCTGTACTTTGAATATCAAGTTATCTGCACAAGAATCCTCTAAATATCCCTAAAAACAATTCTTTCTGACCCAAAAATACTTATTTTGACCATCTCAGGAAAAAAATAGTTCTTCTCAAGAAGTTCTTAGTAAACAGGGGAGAGAGAAAAGATAATGATACATTTCCTTTCAAAACTGATTTGTTTTTTCTTCAGTTGTGGGTATTGCTGTACTCAGTTGTACCTAAACCTGGAGAAATAGTGTACCTTTGAAATTCTGTGTCTCTCTTTTACTCTGGCCCCCAAAGAACCATATTTCTATCCCAGAATAACAGTGCCACAATAACCTAAATATTTTTACTTGGGGAAAAAATAGGCAACTCTCCAGAAAGTGCTTTTTTTTTCTTTTTAAAAATAAATAAGTACACAGTAAGTTGGTTGATAACATGCTTATCTGATCTGAAAGATGCAGACTGAATTTTATGTTTTGTTGTATCTAGATCATGGATTTGAGACTAAATAGTTAATATCCCAACTTTCAGACTCTCAATATTCTGAAAAATTACTTCTCCTCTCAATTCCTGTTGTATGCAGTGGAAATCTTGTTAATATTGTCAAAACAACCGTATTCCTACTTTGTAGACTACAACTACCTGTTTTTTTTCAATGGGAAAAAAACTAGCTGAAAAAAAACTCCTGCCCATTCTGCAGCAAACTTACTACTACAGAAGAGTCTGAGGCTTTCTGTACAGAAATGCAGATGCCCAGTTATCATTATGCTGAGGTGCAGCCTTGTTGCTTTTAACAAGGCCACTAAAACTCCATGCCAAGCCTGGCATTATGAACACAGTAGTTCATTCCTATGCTAATAAGGAGAAGAATTAGGAAAAAACTGAATTGCAAGACTACACTCCCACACCACCGCAAAAAAAAAAACTACAAGGGGGAGCTTTTATTCTGAGAGCAAAATCTCAATTCATAGATTCATAGCTCAGGTATCATGTTTTGCTGCGGAACATGAGAACCCCATTATTAACAATTACTTCAACATACAAGACACTACAAAACCAACTGACATAAAGACAATCTAAGTTTATATATCTAAACTATTTCCATGTAACAAAAATTCCCTCTCACTTTTTTTTTTCAAACTTAAGATCTTCTCAAGCTGCTTCTGTGTGGGAAGTGATCCTCTTCCCCGTTCTCTCTGAAGGTCACAAGCCCTCAGCAAATCAAGAAAATAAGTCACATGGAGCAAACCCATATTATTAGAAAAGGAGCAGGATATTAAATGGATAGCCAGCTAAGAATTCTATAGGATTACAGCAGTTGTAAATTTTTACACACTTTCTTCCATTACTACAGACTTTTTTTTCACATTTAAGAAGTGCACCTTGGCACTTCAGTGAAGTTTCTCCCCTTTTGATGCAACAAATGCCACCAAAGAACTCATCAAGGCTCTTCCCACACTTGACTCTGAAGTCTAGACACTGATGTAAAGTGTATTTATACACCAATACTTCCATTTAGTTTCCTCATAAATACCAGCAAACTATCAATGGAGTGTTAAAAGGCATAATTAAAAACAGCCCTGTGGAGAAGGACTTGAGGTATAGTTGATGAAAAACTCAACATGAGCTGCCAGTGTGCATCCCAAGAAGCCAACTGCATCTGGCATCCAAAGCAGCATAGCCAGAAGGACAAGGGAGGGGAGTCTGCCCCTCTGCTCTGCTCTGGTGAGACCAGCACAGTTCTGGTGTCCCCAGCATAAGAAGGACATGGAATTGATGGAGTAAGTCCAGAAGAGGCCATGCAGTTGACAGGAGACTGGAGCACCTGCCCTATGGAGACAGGCTGAGAAAGTTGGGGCTGCTGAGCCCACAGAAGAGAAGGTTGTGAGGAGATCTCGTAGCAACCTTCCAGGGTCTGAAGGGGGCACACAGGGAAGTTGGAGAGGGATTCCCTCTCAGGAACTGCCATGACAGCACAAGGAGTAATGGGCACAGACTGAGAGGAAATTTAGGCTGGATATTAGGAAGAAATTCTTTAATGTGAGGGTGGTGAGATACTGGAACTGGTTGCCCAGAGAAGTAGTGGATGCCCCATCCCTGGTAGTGCTCAAGGGCAGGTTGGACAAGGCCTTGAGCAACCTGGTCAAGCAAGAGGTGTCCCTGCCCATGGCATGGATACCTATTTTTATGAAGAACAAAATGAATTATGCTATTTTATGCATTTATTGCATAAAACAATGTTTTTTGAGACAACTGCAATAACACAGGGTGCTTTCCTCAGTGCCTTATGGATACATAGGTTCCAAAAATACAGTAGAGAAGCCCCTGGACAAGAAAAAACCAATTTTCTCATTCCCTGCTTTGTCTACTATAAAAGTATTATATTAAATAGGAATATTGCAGGACCAGTATTATAAAGGAATAAAATAAATTTCTGCTGCAAAAGCAGAACAACTGCTTTTATGAATTGCCTATAGGAGAAGTTTCAAACAGGAAAAATATTTCAGCAAAATATCTCAGTATAAAATATTCAACTGATGCATAGGCATGCTATGCATAGTGTTGCTGCGTTACCTTCAAATTCTTATGAAAACTATTAATGGTTTCTGCTCTTTGCAAATTATGGCCTGAAGGACCAACACCCTATCCACAATAAAAAGTGCATCATTTATTGTCTCATGGCTATGTCAACATAACCTCATCCCCATCAGAAACTCATTATCTGCCTATTCAAAGTTTACCAACAGAAAATACATGTTCTACTGCTTGGTGTGGCGACCAAAAGTTTGTGCAATCTTCCCAGTTACAGAAGCTGCTCAAATAAAGGATGTTGGGTCCAACTTTGTTTCACCGAACACCCACAGGGACACTCAATGGGCCACAAACAGCCCACGAGCACACAGTGATTAAACTTACAATCTCCAGGTACGACACAGCAGGGTAACAGCTCGGTCATGACCTCCAGAATGGCAGGGAACACTGTATGCATGAAGTTTTATACACTTAGAAGAACTGCAAGCAACTTCTAAATCCACTTACAGTGGTCTAGTCAGATCAGCTGGACATTTCCAATGGCCAGAACCAGATGTATGTAACATGAATTCATCGAGGTGATACGCAGCCCCACACACACACACACACACACACACACACACTACTGAACCGTATGGAAGAGTCTCATTCCATCCTATTAATACCACATCCAGAATTTAATCCCCATGCAGCCTGGCCCAGAGCCACTGTGTCTGCTTTCCATTACTCATCACCTTCTAACTCTGCATTCAAAGCCAAGCCCAGAAGAGCCCATTTGCTTCAGCAATGGAAGCAGTCTTGCTTCCTGCTGGCAGAGCAGCCTCTCACATGGAGTCTACTGCTCCTGGAAGTTATGGAGGGTGACCTAACCCACAGGCTGTTACAGGGGATGAAGAAGGAATAAAGATGCCCATTACTTCCACAACTACAGTCTCACAAATCCTACCCACAAAGGACTCAGCCATGTGATGACTCCGAGGATAATCACTCTTTGTTTGCTGTCAGTACCAGAACCCTTTGATCCTGGAAGTGGTACCTCCTACCAGTGGCCAGAGAGAATAAGCGTACACTGCAAGGAAAAATCCATCTGTACTGGAACACCATATAGTCCTTTAAAAGTTTTACAACAAGAAATCTGACTACGATTCCATGATTTCTGACAATGCATCTTGATTGCACTGCTGTCATTTCAAGCATCAGTACTGTCAAGGGTCTCAGCACTGCAGATAATAAAGTGAGGCACCCATGAAAAATATTCAGTAAACAAACAGTGTATTATCACTGCAAGTGCATTACTTTTGATAGGGCTGTTAGTATAAATGATACAGGATTTATTGCTACATCATGTCTGCTCAATTAACACATCCAACACTTCTGGTGCACCTAAATATTTAGATTTTTCTTTATTTTTTTTTCATTTTTGAGGCTGAAGAGAACACAAATCTTAAAAGTAAAGAATAACAATGCAACACCATTTGGCAATATGACACTGCTAGTTTTCCAAATTTAACAGCAGTTAGGAAAAAAGTATATCAACAATTTCCCAATGTAGTTTTCTGGAAGACTGAGTAAGAACATTACATACAATTGGTAAATTCAGAAAAAATACTGTGTTCTAGGAAAAGCAATTTTATACCCTTTACACTGTCTATCATTCATGATGGTTCTTCAGCTAAATTAAAATCTAAAGTTTTGATGGATTTTTCTTTTTAAATTCAGAAACAGAATACTTTCTTTAGCTTTTGCCATTTTTGTTGTCCACAATGAGTCCTTTCCATAGGTCACAGCCTAAACGCTGCTACTTATGACTTTTTAGATCTTTAGTACTCTTATTCAAGAAATTTCCTGGCAAGAGCTCAAAAAGATAAGCACAATTTTTTTTACAGAAGTGCTAACTACAGCTCTATGTGAAAAAATTAACAATCAGGTTTTTTCCCAGAAGGAGAAATAGTGCAACAGTAACACACACATACAATAACAACAAAGCTATAAAAACAAACTCCAGCTCTGATATAATACAGAAGTTGATTTATTTGCAATGGCAAATTACAATACACATTTTAACTGTGTATGTCAAAATAGAGCATGTTTCCCTATTATAAATTAATCCAAACATATTTTAAGATTTTGTTGAGAAGTTTCCATATGGGAATGTCTGGCTACATCCAGTTCAAATAAAAAAGAGTTCACAGAGCTCAAATAGTTCTCACTTAAGTAAAGAAAAAATAGCAGCATGCACTGCAGATAGTCTGGTGGAGGGTTAGAAGAAGATAATAGTAGACAAAACAAGTCAAAGTGCAGAAACAGCATCTACACATTGCACTGTCTGTATTCTAACCTAAAAGTTCTCTCCTCTTTACTCTTCTGACTCTCTCCCTGAAGGAAAGAGGGAATGAGAGGCTCTGAGATGCGTAATTGCCAACGGGGATAAACCATGACAACAAAAAGTAGAAAAGCTTCTCTTAAGTGGAGATGGATCTCATGAAAAACATCTAAGAACCACAGCACCAAGCCTGAATGAGTTCAAGAAGTATTTGGACCGTACTTTCAGGCACATGGTGTGACTCTTGGGGATGGTCCTGTGCAGGCCCAGGAGCTGGATTTGATGATCCTTCAGAGTCCCTTTCAAGTGAGCTTATTCTGTGATTCTGTAAGATGAACAACTAAGTCAAGCATCAAATCTCCTCATTTGTTCTGTATTAAACAGTACAGATTAAATATTAATACTTAACAGTGGACAAAATAATCTAAATTGATCTGGGAAATGCTGGTTTTAAATTGATGCATATTGCGTATTGTGCTTTTCATCTTTTGGAGATTACAATGTTTATTCCTGCTGTTTCCCATCTTCAGCAGAAGCCTATAATTGTTCGCTTATTCCCAAAGACAGCAGTGATACCACTGTATTCCCTGATGCCTAAGACCATCAAGTGTATTTTTCAGTAAAAAAGGTGCCAGATGTTTAATCCATCAGATTTAACTATAACCTGAGGAAAAGTCATTAGAGCGCAATGAGCAAGGGAAAACATTTCATTGTGACAATCCTGGGCTACTTAGGCCACTGTCTCTATGCATTTAAACAATATAAGGCTATAAAGTAAAGAGGACTTTCTTAGTCTCCATGCCAAGTATAATTTTGATTTTGCATTGCCATTAAAAACACCAAATTACTAGACAAGTCCACAGTTGCTTCAAAAACAAGCCTAGAGAGGACTGGTACAGAAGCTGTACTATATTTCCAAACCAATTATTCTGTCAGCTATGCTATTAAGGTTTGTTATCTTCTAATTTTCAAAGTTTTATAAAAGGAGAAGCAGATTGTCAGATAATGTGGTCAATACGTAACTATTAAGACTTTTCTCAACTGAAAAATAAAGTTCATTTTGGCAAATTTGTGAGATCATAAAATGTAATTACAAAGTCCATTTCACCACAGTGTGCAATACAACATGACACAACTTCGTGCTTTTCTCCTTGGCAAGATCTCACATCATCAAGCCCATGCAGTCAAGTTCAAAGCCCAGCCTGACCTGGCAGCACACAGACCTTTGCCTCTTACAGGGTCACCTAAAGAAGCTTTTGATAGAACTTCAGGCAGATTTTGTCCTTTAAATGCTGAGCAAATATGGCCATTTAGACTAGAAACTTTCAAAATAAATCCCATCATTTCTCCATTAGCACATTCTTATGTTTATTTTTTGTTATTGTAGTCACACAGTGTGTATTTTAAGTATATTTTATACATATGCATACATATCCTTACTAATATATACAAAGTATAAATTTAGATTACATATAGATATGTACATAGCTTTATACACAGCTCAGTATATGTTGTTTTAATATTACAGCATTATTTCTTAATAGATTATTGTAATATGGTAGTATTGCCAATAAAAGGCATTATCAAAGAAAACGCCTACTTAAAAAAAAAAGAAAGATTTAAAAAAAAGTATTTGGAAACACCAATTTTCTTCATTTCACGTAACTTTCCTATCTGTGTTAGAGCTGGTGCAGTTTTTGGAGAGGGATGAAGGAGTTTCTCTGATGATGTGGCAAAGGAGCAGGGAAAGTATCAGTACCTATAATATTTACTAGGTGCATCTGCCATAAATGCTTTTCACAGACTACACAAGTGTGAGACAGTCATCCTTGAAATTTCTCCTACCCTGAAGGGGACACAAACCTTGAGGAATTACTTGAAATGATGTCTGGTGTTTGAAGCTGACGAGACTCCCTTCTCTTGTCTTTCAGCTGTATGTGTAATAAAAAGCTCAGTGAGTAGCAATAAGGAGCTATAGCCTACTACACATTCTGAACGAGCATTTCACATAGTTCCATCTGTCATTTATTTTGGATGATTATTTAAACTAGATTCTGAGTTATTTGTTCTTTCTGGCTAAATTACGTTTCCAAAATGCTGAGCCACTTGCTAGGAATAACCATATTCAGTCAGCCACAATGTTACACAAAAGTCTACAAGTAAGTGCAATACAGAGCTCTCATGCGAACCCAGCAAATGCATTTGGAAAACAGTACAAAACAGCAGCAATGGGAAAACAGTTGCTACTGCTTGCACAGAACAGAGCACTTTTTACTAAAAGAAAAAAAAAAAAAGGGCAATTATCAATAAATTCAAAGTTTCTCGCAAAAAAAAAAAAAAAAAGGCAAACAGAGCTTCCATCTAAGAAATAAAAGAGAAACTTTGTAGTATCTATGTTGAAACCATCTACTGTATTTACTGGAGAAAAAGTCTTGTATCACCAGTAAATAAATGCTAGTTTATTCTTGAGGTTCTTTGTTCAAAATCAGAATATTATTTTGTGCAATTCTTTTTAATCAATATATTTTTTTGCTTTCAGGCAAGCTATTTTCTTATCTGTTTATGTTTGTCCATTAACATAAACAGCCAAAAATTCTCAAGCACTAACCTTTTACTACATTAGCTAAAAGCACAAAACCATGCAGCTTAACTCACCCCACCTGTCCACATGTATCAAAGTGCCTAGAAGGAATGTTAGATTTTATTTAATCACTGAAGTCATACAGCAAAAGTGAATTCAAGGAAAAGGTGACAGATCAGATGAAAGATAGATAATTAAATTTTAACCTTGACCTCTAAGATTACATTTTACATCATGTTGCTTTAGTATCAATGAAGACATCTGCACAAACAGTCTCTGTGCACAAAGAGAATAAATGTAAATATTTTCAAAGCCAGAAACTTAAGTATAGAAATATTTCACATTAAAAAAAATGAAAAGAATACAGTATATTTAAAATTGTAAAACAAATGCACATACATAAGTAATATTTAAGGGTATAATTAATTATAACATCGTGGTCCTAGAGATTCCACACTCTCTATATCACATTCTATTTTAGGCACATAACATGACAAAGTTATGTCACTAATGCTGAGAATGATGCTTGTGATATATTTAATATCCCAGTTCTTGATTTAGACTACTTGATTGATACCTGATACATACAGTATTTCCATAACACAGTGAAATACAGAATAAAACAAGAGGTAGCTAAGGTTGCCAAAGCATATTTAAGGAAAAGAAAAAAAGATTGGGATAGGCTGAGCTAGCAATCTAACTGCATATTTATCAATGCTCGAAAAAGTTTTTGAGCACACACTATTTTCAGAATATTTTGAGACTAGTACCCAAAACTCATTCATTGAAGAGGAATTTGGAGTCAAGAATGTTACAAGTCATTTAAACTCAGAACCAAAACAATTGTAGTACTTCACCTACTTCAAGAAGCACAGTGGAGGGAAAAATTAATAAGAATATATTCACATTAAATACCTGAGTTAGAAGGCACATGCATAAATTATGGTTAACTGTCTCTTTCATAGCCATAGACTACAGGTATGTGAATAATTTAATAAAAAAATGACTTCCCATTTCCTGTTCAGTAACAGGCAGTATTGAATGCATCTGCTTACTGAGTTGACTGCCTTGTCATGATCTATGACAACTTTTTCTTTAGTAATACTTATTGAGATAGTAAATATAGCAGTAAAGATACAGTGGAAAATAAACCATGAAGCTGGTAGAGGGATGGATGTTACCACATGCCAGCCAGAGCACTGCCTGCAGCTTGCCACAGCTGAATAAGGAGTCCCTCCAGTGCTGGGCAGGCACTGCTGGAAAGGAACACCAGGGGTTCAAAGCACCTTGAATCCAACTGGGGCCTCCTCCACAGGCTGCAAGTCTTGCACAACCTTCACCAGGAAGATTTAAAGGCACCATCTTGTAGATGGTTCAAGAACACAACCTGAAGATGCAGTAAGAAGACCTTTCCAACCACGCTACAAGCAGAACAGAAATGTGAGGCTGTGCAGGGAACCACTGCCTGGCTGTGTGCTGTGTACTGCCACTCAGAACAGTGTAAGACAGCAAGGACAACAATAACCAGCAGCAAGGAAAGATGCAAAAAGACAGAAGGACAACATTTTGAGGAAGCTGTCCCTTCCTTTAAGGAGGTTGTAAAGAAGGAGATTTAAAAACCCAAATAAATAACCAAATAATCTTTGCTTAAAGATGCTCCAACCCACAAAAGTAATGGTAATTTTCATTATTTTTACATGGCATTGTTTTACTCCATAGATTTTAAGGATTACTAATGCAACCATGTGATCAGGTTCACACAAACTGAATTCCACGGTGAGGCTTCTCTGAGGCCTCTGAGCCATCACTGAGCAGCTTGCTTGATGTGGATTACAAACATTGGCATTAAGTTTCAAAAGCATGTTAGAATTATGATGCAGACTCATTTTATACATGCTTAATTTTACTTAGTGAGCACCCCAGTAATCGTCTATGGGCCTCTGCATTCTCAATTAAATTCTAATAGAATAAAGACTTGAAGATAAACATTTCAAAATATTACTTAGGAGAAAAGAATCTGTCCAGGGATTTTTGCTCCAACAGAAGCAGGCAGCCTTTTTCTTTGGATGACAGAGTAAACACAGGAATCTTCTTGTATGTTTCTTAGATTAGACTGTACATATCCCTTCTGGTTTTATTTTAGAACCACTTTTCTCCCTCCAGGCGATTCTATACATCATTACAAATCCTTATGCAATTTTATCCCAGGTTCTATATTTATCAAGACACCTCATCTTAACAGCAATGTTCTTTCCCCAGCATGAACCAGGCAAAGATACCCTCACAAAAACTCCCATTCTAACATGATACATCAGTGTCTCACAATTCAAAGCACTGACGCGTGACTTTGTAGGAAGCATTATTAATGTATAAGAAATGCACTCTTTTTTTCTATTTGGTGACTGAATTCAAACACCACACATATATTTTTATCTGGCCAAAAATCCTTCACATGCACTTATTATGCACACTTTCCTAAATAACATCATGTATTACAAAACAAAACAAAACAAAAAAACCCCAAACCAACCAAACTAAAAATCTTAAATATAGCAAATGAGAAAGTGTGGCCTATAAGCAGTGTAAGCATAACTTAAGTCAATAAGTGATCCTGGTTACTAAGGATGTGTGAAAAACCAATTAAAAACCCAGAGCTATGCACTTCTTCCTTCCACTGCTCAGTAGAAAATAATTCAGATGATTTAAGTAAAATGCTGTTTTGACCTGCTTGCAACTGATTACAATTGTTTTGGAAGCACGTGTAATTTAAACGTTTTTGCCAGAAGTTACTGATCAAGTAAATATACACCAGATAGGTAACATGCTTATAGCAGACATTATTTTGAAAATTTTCTATTGATTTGGGTTGGAAATTTTACCTGAGAAAAAAACCATGCACAAAATACAGGAATTTGCCTAAACCAACTATGTTTCAGCACTCAATCTCTTTGGAGACACAGCGCACATCTCAAAGTGTTACCAAAAAACACAGGTAGGATTATAAAACTTTTAAAATCTTTTTTAACAACTTCCAAGTCAGGGAGTCCAGAGATTTCTACTAAACCCCTGAAAAAGATAAATTATATTTAATATATGCACTCTCCCTAGATTATCCTATGAGCTGTGGAACTGAGTTCTGCATAGCCCTAGGATTTGTTTATATACTATTTCACCTTTCCACAGTGGCAGAACCAAGGGAGTGTCCCCTGAATGAGCTAGTATTTGGAGAATCTTTTACCGTATTCTGATTTCCTTAAAAAGTGTAAGGCAATAGCTCCAAAATATATTTTCATGGTGGGTACACATATAGACCTGGTAAACAAATCTAAGCTCCAGTTTTAATCACTCAAAGTTTTCTACTTTCGGTTGCTCAGAATAATAGTTTTCATATTGTGACATAAAAAGTTGTCACTCCCATGTGTGTGCCATGGGAGTCACCACTCCCATGTAGTGCGCAGGTATTGTGACATACAAAGTTACCATGCCCATCTTTGCTGCTCTTAAGATTCATTGACACTCAAAAAATTACAAAACGTGCAATGCAGTTTAAACTGAGATATTAAAATTATTGCAGTCCAAAACACAATTGCTTCAATAAATGCATTTAAAAAAATTATATTTTCAGACACTTTAACAATTTTACAAATTATCACAAATTGTTTGTTAACTGCTATAAGCACTATCTTAATATTTTCAGTATGATCAAATACAACATACATATTTAAGACCTTCAAGACACAAATTGAGTCTCCTCTGCTCTGGAATAATTGAAGAGGATTGCTGATGCAAGACAGCAGTAGCAGAAAAGTTAAGAGAAAGAGAACCAATTAGACTACGACCATGTAAAGAAAGTATAAACAAGAAGAGACCCCAAAAATTTCTGTCAGTAAGTTATGATTTCCTCTTTACCTCAGGTAAGCAGTATGAAATATTTAAGTACCAGCTAATGTTCCCACAACCCTACAAACCAGAGTGCTGAAACATGGTAATGTTTATCAGCAGACAAGACTTTGCACACATAAAGCTTCATTTATGTGCTAGTACAACTCTAGTTAGTCTCATTTGGAAAACAGTGACTTAGACTCAGTGCAAATTGTGACACGCTGCAGGAATCACAACTTTTCTAGGGCAAATCAAATTATATTCTTTCAGAAGCTAGTGAGCTAAACATGGCCATAAAAAACTCAGCAGGGGCAGGATATACTGCCTCTGGCAGCCTGCTGCTTCTCAGAATTTTCTTATCATTTGCAGTTTGTGCACGCCCAAGATCGAACCTGCAGTCCATTGGAAGGTTCCAAATTTAGTTGAAGTGGGCCATGTTAGTATTGCAAACTGCATGCTCTGAGAGAAGACAGGCACAGGAGACAATACTCCCAAGTCTGATCGTGTTTACAAACCATATACCACTGTGCCATTTGAATTCCACTACTAAAAAGGAAAAGCAGCCTGTATAATATCAATACAGTGTGCAGAGCAGTGTGAATATTTTTGACCTGGCTGCGTTGGTTAGGATAATAGAAGGAACACTTTTAGTGAATTCAACAGAAATCTCCATTCTGAGTTACACTGGTAGAAAAAAGGCCCTTACCCCCCACCCTTACTTCTTTTTTCTCCTCTTGATAACAGCTAATTAGCTATTTTATTAAAAAATGAAAATCGATCTAGTTTTTTTGCAACAAAGGCTATTATCTGGTTTGGATATTGTCAGTGTGGCTTCACAGGTAAATAACAAGTGTAGATGGAACCAAAACCTGATATCTATAAAGAAAAAGTTTCAAAAATATTGTGTCCATTTTGCTATAATAATCTTTGTAGAGTTTTACAATCAAAACTAAGGACTTACTCCAACATATTATTAGTTATATGTTTCTAAACAGTAGGTCAGCAAATGAATATAGAGAATGAAAACAACTTCATAAATGATGAAAGATTATATCTAAGGTATTATTACATTAAATATAGAACATTTTATTACTGGGATGTTAACCACTTAAAGTACATTGTAAGAAGAGGTAAGTGTTAGTGAAATTGTTGACAAAAAACCTGGGCCAAAATTAAAAAAAAAAGCCCTAAACTAAAAAGTCATTGTCAGAATAAAAAATTCTATTAAAATACAGTAACCAGAGACACGCCACTACAAAATAAAACAGAAACTATCCAAACAACTCAAAAAAAGAAAACGAATTATCTGACCCTGAAAGACTTTTGATTCTGCAAAGACTCATACAGTGTTATGCTGTGTTAGGCTGGATTTCATTTAATCTGAGCAGAAGTCAGAAGTGCCCCTAATCAATATGAGCAGGAATAAACCCATTCCAGCAGGAAGAAAGGACAGGAATTAAAAATAGAGTTAAGAAACTAGGTGCCAAATGTATCAGTCTTTGATTTTAGGATATTCAAAAGCTTTAGAAAAAAGAAATAAAAAAAGAATAAGTACTAATTTACAGATTTTATACCTTTGGCATGCTGTTTGCCAGCTTCACTAGAAATTGTATGTCTGAAATTGCCTGGAACAAGGTAAAACTGAAAAACATCTGACTACTTTGACAGAGATTAGTTTTAGTGAGAAAACCTGAAAATCTAAATAGAGTTATCAACTTCAACTACTTAACCTAAACAGACAGGAAGTATTTCCAATGAAGTCTTTGTGTAAAGAAGTTTCTAATGGTAACAGGACAAGAATGAAAATTACTCAGTGGCTCAAATTATGCTTAGACCAGTCACACACAGACCTGACATTGGTCTTAATGACAGAACTTTTTAAACATAATGTAATGCTGCTGAAAAGGATAAAATCTTATTGTATTGGTTCTTTACAGCATGGAGATACCTTGTCACTTTGTCAGCTTTATTTTGTCAAATATCTTAAATAATTATGATCTATTTTGCCGCAATTAAACAGACAAGACTATATTGCCAAGGAAAACTGGGAAGCACTGTACCATAATCCCACTGCATTCTCAAGAGCAACCAGTAAGCCTTGTTGATGATAGAGAAGTATAAACATTTCCATGGCATATTCCTTTATAACAAAGATAATGAAAATTATGCTGTTTAATTTCAAATACTTGCCTTAACCTGTAATATTTCACACACCATGCTGCCAACATTCCCACTAGATAGCATACTACAACAGGAACAAATATTTTTGTCAGCAAACAGGAACAAATATTATTTGTCAGCACAAGCTCAAGCAAGGCTGGTTAAGATTAGTTACAATGAAAAGGAATAATAACAGAAAATAAGGTTATCCACTATGAGAATGTGTAAAGAATTTTCATATCTCATGATTCCACAATCTCTGAACTGAGAAAAAGATGGCTTCAAAATATGTAATAAAGGTGACTACTTGTTTCAAAACTGTTTCACTTTGGATTATTTCCTATCAATCAGAAGTCACAAGTAGCATCTAAACTGCTTAAAAGACTTGCAGCGTGGCTCTATCACTGTTGCTCACAGCCTTCACAATCCACTTGCAGCATTATGCTCTGCATGGTAATTTCTTAGATAGTTTTAAAAAGCTCAGTACACTACCTGCAGCAATATGGAGTATAACACATATGGAGAATTAGCTTCTCCAATAATCATTCTAGGAGAAAACTGAAAAGTTTGAATCTAATAAGCATTTGAAGAATCCACCAATTTACCATCTCCAAACCCAAATCAGTTAAGTAAGTCCTAGACTTTTGGACTGCCTCTTGAGAATTATTAAGTGTACTCATAGGACTGTCCATGCATCCCATGAAAGCTACTCCACAAGAACACATCAAAACCAGACTGAGACCCCTTCACTCAACACCTTTTAAAAGTGATTACTTCCCACATCTAACACTTTTTATATATACCTACATACACATCTACTTAAGCAAGAGTTCCATGCATTAATTAAATTGGTCTCAATGACAGGATTTTTAAAAAATTATGCAAGGATGCTTAAAAAACTCACATAACTAAATGTAAGAACAACAAGGAAATACATTTTCAGTAGAATATCTGGTGACTAATGGATGCTTTCCTTCCTAGGAGATGGATATAGAAAATTAAAGTTTTAACATTTGCTGTCCAAAGTTTTAACATGTCCTGGTCCAAGGACTAGGACTACTTGATAATCTATTTAGAAAAATTCTTATCTAATAAAAATTGTGTTTTCTAAGAATATGTAGCTTAAGTATTTTCCACAATTAAGGATACAATATTAAAAAAAAGAATTTAAAAAGTAATTATTTGTTCTTGACTCAGAAATAAACATCGTCCTCAAGAATAAAGGCTGCTATTTATCTGTTTGTAGTTCAGCCTGTTTAATCACTCTTAAGAGATAAGACATCAAAGCATACAAAGTGTTGAATACTTCCAAAAATTCTTAGATATAAGTAGATGAATGGCACTACAAGCATAGACTGACCTCTTCACCCATCGCACCTAAACCCTCTGGCCTACAAAGCATTTAGGTCTTCCAGCTTTGAAATAACAAACCAACTCTAATTGACAGTAACTTATCTTAAGGAAGAACAGGAAAAAGCTCACTGCCTCCATGAAAAGGATGAAGTTGGGAAATCGTGTACAATGATTACTTTATAAACAGTAATGATCTGTCCTTCAGCACCCTTCTGAGAGTGTCCTGATGCTCCAAGGCAAACCACATTTTAGCATCCAGGGCACACATTTTGGACATAGTAAGAGGAAATAAGTCTGTGTAATGCATTTCAGACAAAGTATCAACTACAAAAGTACTACTTCCGTGAAACAGTATGTATATTTCTTTAAGAGACAAAAACTTGCATGACTGTCTAACAGCACCTGACATACAGACCGGGCATCGTGGAAGTTTCCCCTGAAAGTTACCAGCAAAACGCGGAGCTCACTACAGGCCGTGGGTCTGTGCAAAGCACACAGGTCCATCGTTCAGCACGACCAGGGCTGTCAAGGGGAGAGGATGAACATCCCATGCTAAGGCAAACCCTGCCTTCTCCCGCTGCGGAGAACGGCGGAGTCCCCGCCGCTGAGAGAGGCAGCTCCGCGTTAAGCGACACGCTGCTGATGCCAAGGGGGCCGGGGACGCGCATTGCCTGCCACACCACCGCGGCCAGGAGGGCTGCGGGAGCCCTCAGTCCCGCCTCACGACGGGGTCTGACCACCGCGGACTCCGTCCCGTCCGCGGGCCGCCGACAGCCGCCCCCGCGCCCCGGCTCCCGGCGCGCCCGCCCAGCCCTGCCCGCCGCCGGGAGCGGGGATGCTGCTGCCTTACCTGAGCCAGCACCGTCGGGAACACGCGCGGCCGCCCGCTGTAACACGCCACCAGGCAGCCTCCCCCGACCAGAGCAGCGGCGGCGGCGGCCCCCCATGCGGACGGGCGGCGCTGGCTGCGCGAGGACCGCATCCCGGCCAGCCGCCCCCGCAGCGGGGCTCGGGCGGCCGCCGCCACCGCCGCTCTCCACGCCGCCGACATCTTCCCGGAAAGCGCCGCGGCGGCCGCGCCGCGCATGCCCAGTGCCGGGCCCGAGGCCGCGGGGCGGGGGCAGCTCCGGGCCGGTCCCGCCGGGAGCGCGCGGACCCCCCTCCGCCGGCGGGAGCGACGCCACCCGCACAACCGGAGGGGACGGAGCTGGCAGAGAGGTAACCTGAAAGGAGGGTGTAGCCAGGCGGGGGTTGGCTCTTTTCCCAGGCAGCAAACGACAGCACGAGAGGATATGGTCTCAAGCTGCGCCAGAGGAGGTTTAGGTTGGACATTAGGAGGAATTTCTTCACAGCAGGGGTGATTAGGCGTTGGAGTGGGCTGCCCAGAGATGTGGTGGTGGTGTTTAAGAAAAGACTAGACGTGGCACTTACTGCCATGGGCTGGTTGACATGGCAGTGTTGGGCCACAGGTTGGATTCGATGATCTCAGAAGTGTTCTCCAACCTAATTCATGCTCTGTTTCTGTAACGCAGGCGGAGTGCGCTCTGTCCCGGGCCGGGGAGCCCCCCAGGTGAGGGCAGGCGGCAGGGCCCCCTTCCAGGCGGGTTCCTGGTGGGGAGGGGAGGCGGCCAGGGCAGGGACCAGGTGCTGAATTATGTCAGGAGAGAAGGCAGGGGAGGCCTGACCTGTGCGTTAGGGAGTGAAAAGTGGAGACGCTTTTGCAGCGGTCCTGCCGCCCCAGGGGTGCCCCGGCCACCCCCATGTTTCTGTCACAGAGCTCAGCTTCGCCTCCTTCCCTGATGTGACTCTTCTCCCAGAGCAGATCCCCACTGCTGAGAGCATGAGGAGCAATGGGTCACGAGCGGGGTTGGAGGTACTGCGGGAATCCCGGGGTACTGAGCAAGGTAGGTTAGGTGAGCTTCCACGAGTAGGGCTGACCCGGCGGTGATGATTTTCTAGGCGTTGATGGCCCGTATGGGTGTGTTGCTCAGTGTGTGATCCAGATCAGAAACAACAAAAGCATAAGCAAGTTTAGAATATCCTTCTCAAGGGCAGAGTAGAGTTTCTCGTCAAATACAGATGACAGAAGATGAGTTTACAGAAATTGTTGTGGCAGAGGTGTTACTTGAGAAGCGTTACAGAATGACTTGGTTGACAGTAACACTTGTGCCAAAAGACTACTACTCACCATGAATGCTTGAGAGTGCTTTTCTTTTTCTCTCTGCCATAGTTTTAACAAAGGTTTGTAGGTCTTGGTTGGTTACATTCAAAAATTAGTTAGTTGATCACATTCAAAAATTGGGCCATCTGAGAATTAATGATAAGGTCATATGAAGTAAAGCAGAGAGTAAGTTAAATGTCATTTGTATGTTGGCAGTGTCCGTGTTATGAGAGTAGTTCACCTAGTGAATCCATGTGAATGTGGAGAAAGACTGCTGAGAGAAGAGCAGCATGCAATTTGCTATTACTTTGGTCTTTGGTTGAGGGCCTTCAGAAGGTACTCTGAAGAAGGTTTGTTTTAGCAAATTCTATCTTCCACCTCTTTCTGATATGACAGCCAATACTGTGTTGTCAGCATTACAAATGTTCTGGTATGGGCTCTGAAACATGGAAATGCTTTTTTGCCTTCTGTCCACTGACAAAAGGTGATCATCCATCACTGCCATCACAGTAATTTTAGTTCACTCTCCTTCCCTGACCTGAATTCAGAGTCATGAATTCAGTTTCACAGAGCATCGTTTCAGTCATTTAAAATTCAGAGTCATGAATTCAGTTTCACAGAGCATCGTTTCAGTCATTTAACTAATGGCATTTCAGAATTTATCCAGTTTTCTTTTAGCAAGTGTTGTTCACTGAGTGTCATTCTGTGAAGTGTTTGAGACGTCTTCAAGAATCTCAGGACTCAAGGCCTTAGCAGGATACAAACCTTCAAAAACACCTTCTTCTGGGGATGCTCATTGCAAAATTACCCAGGAGTGCGACATCCAGGATGAATGGTTTCCATCTCTACATGCTAATGTACATTGCAAAAGCTTTTTCCTATTCCCGAAAACCTAGAAACTAACTTGTATGGGAAAAGCCTTTTTAATCCCAATATAAAAAACATCAGAACAAAATCTGTCAAATGATAAACACACTGGAAAATCCCACTTCTTTTGTAAAACTTGCAGGAAATTCCTGTTGCCTATTTCTATTTCCCTCTAGACAGACAAAATATTTTCCATCCTAATCTTACAGTTTCACACATAGTATTTTTACAAACACCTTAAAAGGACTTTACTTTCTGTGTAAGCCAATAGCAAGCACTTCGTGAGTGCTGGCAACATCTTAGAAACATCTTGTAAAGGATGGGTGAGAGATTTGATTTCTGAATGCCAGATCCCTTGATGTTGAATACACGACCACAACACAGGCAAGGAGGTATAACTCGTTGTTCTGACAGGCATTTTCAGTTTTTCTTTAAGTAAAAACAAATAAGTAGGTCATTTGTCTTTCCTCAGATGACATTCCTGCCTGGAACAGATACAGCTGCAGTGTGAATGGAGAGCTATCCTCACATGGCTGAGAGCACGCAATGCTGATGGGCGAGTTAAGTGTCCTCAGCCACCCCTTGTCTCCTGCAGTAAATTCACCTCGTGGGCGCAGGCTCCCGGAATACGAAGCTGCTGCTCACAGCTGTGCTGCTGTCACTGTGCTGCTACAGTTGTGAGTGCTAGAACAAGTGCCCTAAACAGCTAGAAAACTCCTGGTGAGTCAGAGTCCTGTTGCACTCCATGCAGTATCACTGCAGGGTGGTTTATGACAGAAAGCAAAGATCTCTGTGGTCTGTAGAAATGATGCTGACAGTCTGGTAAATATCATAAAAGTTTCACCAGACAAAATGAGTTATGTGGTGACAAATGTCATCAGCTACTATATGCTGCAGCACTAAAATGTTACCTCCATTTGCTGTCCTGCTCAGTTTGCTCTTCCATGTTCTTGTGAGCAGAAATCATTACATTTAGCAAGATGTCATACCTGCTTTTTTAAAAAATGCTTTCTGTGTGGTGACATCACACTTTGTACTAGAGATGTTTGCATTGCTGAAAATTTGAAAAAGCAAATGAAAATGCTAATAAAATGTTTTCTGAAATGTTTAAAATGTAATTTTTCTTTAAGATCCAATATCCCACTGAATAGTTATGTAACAATGCTTAAATGCAGTCTTTTCGTAGTTTTTCATTAGGCACCATGAATATAATATAAAGTCACATCAAAGGACAAAGAACATACCACCATGAAACAAAACCCTTGTGAGCCCTGTCATTCTTAGGAAATCATGTTTGGCAGAAACTTTTCCTTTTAAGTTTAGTTACAAAGTTTAAAAAAAAAAAAGAAAAGCCAAGTAAACATACATCTCCTCATGCCTGAAGGTCCACTTCCACATCTCAGTGACTTTTAAGAGCGTTAGGCCAAGTTCCAAGAGGGATTCACTCTCTACTAGAGCTCCAATCCCCTCAAAAACATTAGGCTTAGTGCCAGCATTCATTTACTCTTGGAACAGCTTAAATTAACTCCTGTTACATTCTATCTAAACCCTTTCTTACAGAGTAAGAGTCCAGAGCTGCATTCAGTGGGTTAGTCTGGAGGCCACCCATCATGCTTATCTGTCTTCCTGGACTTAAAATGCTGCATCAACTGGATTGGGGAAGGCAGTGATCAGCTGTTTCTAAGTTGAGGAGGGAAGCTGGCAAGCCATCTTTTGTATACATGTCCCCATTTCACAAGAAATAGCGTGGGGATTGGTCTGATTTATTTAACATAAGTACATATGACAGTAAGCTCCAACCAAATGTGAGATTTTAGTAGGCTGTACAGTGTGCTAACAGTATTTTGCTACTTTCCTGGCAGAGCTGAACAGACAAGCTAATCAAAAGACAACAAATATCACTGCTTGGTTTTATAAGTCAAGAACTGGATTGTAAGATTATATTTTGCCCAATGTCAGACAGAAGATTGAAATGGAAGGTCTCACAAAGCCAGACCTTCTTTAGCCTACTCAAACTTATATGGTCTCTTAAGAATATTACTTTACTTTAGCAAACATGAGAACAGTCTGTTTGCCTATGAGTACAAGGCAAACACTCTGAAGCAGGTAAGGATGTAAGCACAGGGAAGACAAGTTTTCTGAAAAGTGATAACAAAATGTTCTTACCACACTTAGAAAAGTACAGGGTAATTGACAGAACAGGACAGTCACTAAAGAACTGACAAAACTGTCAGTCATTAAAGATGTACCTTGGTCTCTATCCAGAGGTTCAAAAGTCCTGTACCAAGGTCTTTATGGTGAAGGCTAGACATTGATTCAGGGATATCCAAAGCTGCTTTGTATGACTGTTATTCATAGAATAGTTAGAGCCTTTCAAGGTCATCTAGTCCACCTCCCTCCAATGAGCAGAAACATCTTCAGCTAGGTCAGGTTGCTCAGAGCCCCGTTCAACTTTGACCATTTTCATAATTTCTATCCATCCCTCCTCCACAAGAAAAAAAGAAAAAAAACCCAAACAACAAATAGAGATTACTTTCAAGGAATGTGAATTACCTTTCTCCAATGAAGAACCTTTTAAGCTGTTAGTCTACAAAAAGTCCAGTTTTGTATGCTTTGGAGATGATGGAAATGGAACTAATTACTAGACAGTCAACATTCATTCACTAGTAGATCTGAAAAGAAATGTGAGCATTTTGTGGCTAGATAACACTATTCAGCTCATAAATAAGCGTTCACAGCAATCTTTGCAGTTAGGAGCTACACTATAAATGTAGCTTATCTTTAAATACTTTCAACTTGCTAAAGTTACTTGAAAGCTTATCGTGATAGAGTCCATTTAAAAGGAAAAGAATTAAAATTTATCTAAGATATGTGTCCCCAAATACCTCTCATAGCATTCATTTATACTGACCTTTCTAAAACACTGTCTTCCCACACTCTTTGTATGTAGTTAGCTGAAAAGCATTGCTCGTGTATGAAACAAGTTCCCTCAAGCTTCAGAATTACTTTTTTTAAGTGAATTTGAAAATCAGAGGAAAAAAGTTAAAAGCAAAATTCTTACTTTAAAAAGTTAATTTTAGAATGGAAGATAACAGTAATGGAATTGGAAAGATTTTAAAATGTAGTTTCTAATTTGGCAGTGACCTTTTTGTGATAAATATTTGATTTATTAAAGAAATGGTACATAGACTGTTTAAACACTAATGTGAATACAAAAGGCAGATCAAAACTGATACTCTTTTGTGAAGGAATATCCATTTTTAAATTTGAAAAGTTTATCTGCTATTACTTTCCATGTAAGGCTATAAGTCTCAGTTCTGTGACAAGTTTCATATATTATACCTAATATAATTTTGAAAAATTTTGAAAAATTCTGTGGTCTGAAGACAAGACTACTTCGACTGAATAAAATTAACTGTATACATAAATCTCGGAAGATTGGAGACTTTCTTGCTATTAGATGAGAACTGTGGTTCAACTGCTGTTTTATCTTTTAATGATAAGATCCCATGGCACTTTTACAACAATAATAGAGGTCCCCTGAAAACGTTTTAAATTATAGAATTACATTATATGTTTTCACCTGAATAAGTTATCCTTCATTTTTCTTCCCCTGCAAACATTCTTCTGAAGTGCTGCTAGCTCTGATTAAAAAGAGAGACCTGTATCTGAGATCCTGTCATTTTCACCTTTAACCTGTATTTTTATATACATACAAATATATGCACATTTATATATGTATTTTGCCTATAATATATTAATCACAAGATTTCCCGAAATCTTATTACCAGTGCTTCCTATGTAAATATAGAATTGTGTTGCTGGGACCTTGCTCTATTTCAGGGGGTGTTTCTTCTCTTTTCTTTCATTCTCTGAAATCATTGTGAGCATTGCAATCAATTTTAATTATACCAATATTTTACCCTGAGTTTTATAGGAAGAGTTGGCAGTAATAACTATTAGTTAAGATTGCCTAAGACTTTCTGTAGTATAGATTCTGTACTTAAAAAGAGAGAGGGATAGAAATTGTACATAAGGGTACAATAAAACATGTCAAGATTAGCAAAGTTAATTTTATATGTGTTACCTGAAAAACCAGAAGGATTTATTAGGGACTCTGACTTTATATTTTTATATGCAATGTGACTGAGACTGAAATAATTTAAAATAACTATTATTATGTAGTTCAAAAATACTATAAAGATGGCGAGGCATTACTTCACAGTATTACCAAAGAAACAATTATAGAGTTATCAGGATTGTAACCTGTAAAATATTTTTAAAATATGTGTTTTCTGGAAATGTTGAAGTAGAAGCAGCATCGTATATTTATTTCTTGTTTCTTTTCCCAGACCGCAGTCTAAAGCAACTATTAATAACATGTTGCACTGCTACTGTGATTTATTAAAGAAAGTTACTTTAATTACCACATCCTTAATACTACTGAAGATGGTGAAGTATATATAATTATTTCTGTGAAAAAGAAAGGAATAATAAAACTCTAAATTACTGTTTTCTGTAATGTATTCCATTATTTCAAATAGTGTTTTCTTCTTTTGCTCACAATACTATTTATGAGCTGTGATTGCACCTATTTCTGCATTAGCACCTATTTTTATATAAGCAGGGGGAAGGCATGATTATTTTCCATGTAAATGTTTAGTTTAGTATTATCTAACCTAATAGAATGAGTGTGTGGCAGACACACAGCTTCACTATGGAAGATTCTGTGATCCTTTCATTAAAAAGTTGGAAGTCCTACTATGAAGTTCATTGTAGTCAGCAGAATCTTTTTCCATAGGTGTCTGCATTTGGCACTCACAGAGCTGAAAAACAGCTTTACTATTTGTGTGAATATTGAGGGCAGTCTTGATATATTTGCTGGTGAGGGATCCTCAGTCTGTAGCTGCATCACAGCTGCTGTTGGATCCACTCACAAAAGCACAGTAATAATGGCACTAATAAAAATCCCTGACAAAGCTGTGGATAAAGTTGACAGTCCCCATTTGGCAGTAGTCAGGCAGGAGCTGTTTTGCTGAGTGCAACCAGAGAGGATTTCCAAGCCATTACATAACCTTTTTCTAGAGAAGTGAAAAGTCTTGAGAGAACTTGAAGGAGTTGGTATTCTGGAATATCTGAATTGCATGTGTCCAAGAAGGCATAAGCTATACCAAGAGCAAAACGTTGAGATACACAGACTGTCTCGTGTTCACAAGGCTTAGGGAATCTCCTGCTCACATGGCATTTATATTGCTTATGGGTCTCATGTTCCTGCTGCTGAGGTGAAAACCCTCTGTGGCTGGTCTATAATGGAGAGATTTAGTTGAAGTAGTCCAGAGGATCCACAGCAAATCAGCCATAACCTAATTTCTGAGGAACAGAAGAGACTGGTGGGACTAAAGAATGCTCAAGGAGGTTTGTGTAAAAGGGCAGAGATGTGTAAGACATGGATAAGGTTCATCCCACTGAAAAGAAATGTCTACATATAGGTGTCTGTATCTGAATTTATTACCTCATGCTCCTGTTAATGGGGTAAGTATTCATCTTTGGCATGAGTTGTCTCATCCCAAGATAATTGCTGAAGTGGCTCATTGAATCTCAAGCAAAGAAATAAATACCTGTATCAGTCTCTCTGACTGTAAGGGGAGCAGGGATTATTTTTGTGCAGCTGTAAATGTCTACACTTTAAACTGCTTTTCTTTACTGTGTCTAGTTGCTGCAGAGATTTTTGGAAAGGAACTCTTGCAGATCTGGATATCAAACTTGCTGGGCACATATGCTGTTAGAGTTGGCAACAAATGAGATAGTCAGACAGAGTTTGATTATGGGGTGCCACCCTGATGACAGATGAAAGCAGGGATGTGTTACTTCAAGGTGTAACTGAGAATGTTGCATGGGAGAAGTTGTGATATCCTCATTCCCTCCCTGTGTACTAACTTGCTATTATGCTTATGAACATCTGTATTTGGGAGCACTGGAATTTATGTCTTTTTTGTGCCTTGACTTGTATGAAAAATATATATAGCCTCTGTCAGTTCAAGCATTACTGCTATCATTTGCTTCAGAGAGAGTTTGTAGAGAGCACACAAAGGTAGATTATCCAGTGTTCCAAAGGATGCCTGCCTACCTCCCTGTGGTAGTTGAAGGCATTTAGGAGTGCTCAGCATACTATGCTAGATTGCCCCTGAGTTGAGGTGGGTGGGGTTCTGTTAGAAGAGAGGAGGTGACTGATGACAGCAAGTTATTTATTGTTCTTCACAGCAACAAGAGAAACTGCCATTTTCTCTCAGAGGACCTTAGGTCAGTCAGGAGCCTCCCACTCCAAAAGCCCTGAGAAGCTCCAGGAAGCTGACACCAGTGAAGCACTGAGGACCAGAAGAGTCTGTGGGTAACCTGCTGGAAACCAGGAACTATCCGTGGTGTGATACCCCAAATCCACCCATAACAGTGGTCTGTCAGTGCTGGTAACATATCAGCACCCAGAGAGCCCACTGCTCTTGTCAGACCTGGATGGATGAAGTGGAAGGCAAGTTTGAGGAATAAGTATTGCCTTATTATATTGAATAAATAGTAGGCAGCCGTTTTTCTTGCAGATTAAGTAGGATCTCAATTACTTAACACCCATGGAATCTCTTTTTTTTTCTTCTCCTTTTAGTGTACTCTCCTCCTCAATCTTTTCTTTATATAACCTCTGTTTTATTATATGTAATACTGGTAAATTCAGCAGCTAGGTTTACTTGCTGACTGCCAGAAACTCAACTGCCACTGGTAGTTGGGATGGTACCAGAATCTCTGCAGGGAGAGCAGCAGGAGCCTCTGCTGCTCTGAAAGGTCAGGGTACCTTATCAAGACCTAGGTCTTACAGCATCTGTGTAGGGTCACTAGAGGTTGATTACCTTCTTTTTTTTTTACCATGGAACACATTAGGCTGGAATGACTTGTCTAAAATCTTAAAACATGTCAGTAACAGAGCTGGAAATAATCCCCAGAGGCAAGTGCTATTTGTAACATATTTTCTGCAAATATTACTTATTTGGACACTGTTTGGTCCAAATTTTGCAAATTTCAAAAAATAAAACAAGAATTTCTCATTACCAAACTTTTGGCATCCACATTTTAAATGCAAGGATGTCTTTCAGTCTGATGCTACTACTCATCACTTTCTTACATCCACCTTACATGTAGTTTTTAAATTTTCCTAACTATAACTCTACTCACATTCTGAAGAACTAGGACAGACTATGGTCCAATAAAAGCAAGTAACAAGAAGATGTAAGAAAAATGTCTAAAGCGTGGTGGGAACCATTACCATTAAATTTATGCCTTATTTAGTGCACCTCATTCTAATTCCTTTGTATATAGTGATACAAGTTGAAAATCCCATATATTCCCTAAGACTGAGGCAATTGCTAAGATTTTAAGATGCTTGAAGAAACTAGCAAAACTATTCCAGACTTCAGTCCAGAACTTATCTTTTGTACTTCTACTTACACTTGATGGCCTAAAACTTAATCTGCCTTACTCATCATCTTCATCCCCTACCCTTAGAAACAGCTTAGCCAGAACAAATAGTGAATGTTCTACAGAAATGGGTTTAGACATTAAAGTCATCAGTCCTGGCTTTTACTGTGCATCCTGGAGTTGCAGTACTGATACTGTACAAAACACAACTCTATTGTCATAGAGGTAATAAATAATACTGTGTGTTAGGCTTGTGGGTACAAAGGGAGGGTTCATACTCTCCTCTAGCAAATCAGAGAATGTTAAAATGTTTAATCACAAAAGATGTCTCATCTTGTTTCTCCATACTTGATCTTACATCAGCAGTTATGAAAGTAAAAATTACTGCTGTGGTTTTACACAAAAAGAGAAATTCTGCAAGAGCAAATTTAATGGCATTTCGACCACTTTGTAGTCCTTAGAATCTGCCACATTTTCCTCACCACTCAAATGATTTTAAATTATAAGTAGTTTTGCAAAGCTGTTAGCATTATTTTCTCAGCTCACCCAAAGTTTCTGCAAGACTTATTATCTATGATGAATCACATCTTTTATTCATATAGTTATAAATGCATTAAAGCTGTCAGGTATAATTTGCTGCTTTTTCTCCTTTAGATTCAGCATGGTTTCTGAAAATAAGCTAATTTAATAACTAGGGAATCTAAGTTATAATCAAATTTATTATATTTACCAGACTTGAATTTCAGATGGGATAACATTAAAAATGTGCTTGTAGAGGAAAGAACAGAATTGCCGGTGGGCATTGAATTAGCAGCCTGAAAAATATCTTAAAGTGTTGTGATCCAGGGTGTTATGATGATGAGAGGAGGAAGAGGAGTTCTGTTTATCTGTAGCTTTTACATGTTGCAAACTGGAATGAAGGTCAGAACCCCAGGCCAAAGCTTCAATTTAGGGGAAAGAGCGTTTTCTTTTTAGATTTTCCAGTGACTTAAGGTGTGCCCTTAAAACAAAGCCCTGCAACTCTGCCTACAAATCTCTAAATTTCTGTTAGAAAGGACATGCTGTTTGTGTGCTTGTATGAG
Organism: Serinus canaria; assembly: GCF_022539315.1. NCBI lineage: Eukaryota > Metazoa > Chordata > Aves > Passeriformes > Fringillidae > Serinus > Serinus canaria. Next base: position 43,655,335 of record NC_066313.1, read on the forward strand.
CACTTGCCACATGACGTACCAGTTGTAATCCTGTGAATTCTGCATCCATCATATTTCTGCTGATTTCTGGATGAGATTTGTGCTTGGAAGGCTTCTGGATCAAGGTTTCATGTCAGGAAGTGCTGAGTGAAAGGTCTGTTCAAAACCAACCCAACAGAAACACGAAAAATGAGGCCTTTTCCGTTTCTTGTAGCTCCTTTCCTTGTTAGTCTCCTCTGAGTCTTGTTGCCCCAGTCCTCTTAACCAAGTTTGTGGCACAGATTGTGATTTATTTATTGATATATTTTAAGACAGCCTCTTATTTTGGGTTTATTTTAGTTGCATTTGTATTCTGGAGATTTCTAATTCCCAAAGGTGCTGCCTTTTGTCTTTGTGTATGCTATTTAAATTGAAGCAGAGTTTTTGTTTTTCCCAAGGACTTCTACAGATTTTTAGATATTTAAAATCTGAATTATGTTTCTTTATGGTTTGTTATCTGTTAAAGACTGCTGGCTGTACTAAAACGGGCAAAAGAGTTAAACAAGGATAAAAAAGAAGTGTTCCAGAGAACCAATGTATCATGGAGTATTCCTCTCCTGGAGGTACACTGCCACTTAGAAATCACTGGGAATAATGGTCACACAAATACAAAGAAAGACAATTTTAAAAAATGACTGAAATTTTGCTTAATATTGAAAAGCCTAATTAAGGAAGAGCTTAAGGTTTCAGCATTTCGAGTGACCACTTTGTGCAAAGGGGATTTTCTCTGTGTGGATGTGGTACACCATTGGCAGGACACAGTAAGTCAGCTGTTCATCTGGCTCTGCTGTAGTTCTAGCCCTCCACAGCTGAGAATGCTCATGTTGCAAGTGGGAGGAGGAGAATATTAGCCTCTGGCTAATTCAGAAGATGTCTGTGCCATGATGCAGAGTCCTTGTTGCTCAAGGTTGTTTTGACCAAGAGGTTATGGCACAAGGGCCATATCTGGTATGAAGATACAAGGTCTTGCTCTAGAATTCCATATTTTTTCGGTCTCTGTTTTACAGACATAGTTCTTTGAGGAGTCTCATAGTTTGAAGATGGCAAATTTAGTAAAAAAAGTTGAAGAAGATCTTATTGTTACAGAAGAAGAACTAAATGAACTTTTAGTAGAAAGGTAGGAACATGATGAAATGTCATAAACCCACTGCAAAGTCTCTGAGTATTATTCTTAAGAGCAAAATGCTAGAATTTTGTGCTAAATGCTCAGTGATTCAGAGCTTGAGGACAAAGTGCATGAGTAAGTATTTCTTGCCTTAGTCATCAAACAGCCACATTAAAGCATGACTAAGAAGAAAGGCAAGGCAGCAGTGAAATGTGGAGATGATGAGATAGCTCCATACTGTGAGCAGAACTGGAGATGAGATCAAAGATGGTTGAATTGAGTTGATTGCACCTTGCTCAAAAAGTAAAGAAGCAGGGAAGGGTAAGAACCTTTTAAAAGTTATAAGCAATCAGAGGGAGAAAACAAACCCCAGAAGACAAGATGTAAAAACAGCTCACATGACACCGTAATCTCATAGCTTTTGCTGTCAGCAAAAAGAGATTGGATGAGTTTCTGCAGACTCAACAGTACTTGCCATGCAGAGGCAGTCAGTACTATAGAAATGCTGAAACTGATGGGAACCAGCTAGGCTGTCGTGACTGGGAGCAGACGTCCTCCAAAGAGCATGAGACAGCATTCTGCAGCATGAGAAATCCTTGCCTGTCAGTCTAAACTGCTGGTTTGTTTGGTGGACCTGTCTCTTTCATGAGATAGGAATTTTGCCTTTTCTTCATTAGTGTCTGTAGATACCCAGTTTGGTTCTCAGTGAAGATGGAACAGTCTTTTTTTTTTTTTTTTTTGTAAATTCAGCCTAATGGATATTCATTTTTAGCAGTTACATGTATTCTAAATATCAGCATTAGGAGGAGCAAGGGTGCCTGCGTTCGTGAATATATTCAAGAAGGAGTACAATGTTGGGAGCTTTTCCTCTCCAGCTCAGTGTGAATTAATGTTTTGTAAAGTTCTCGGCATAACTGACCTCGAGTTGAGCTGTTTATCTTCCCCCTTGGAGAAACTCTGCTTAAATTCATGCAGTTCTATACCATCAAGCAATTGAAACCTTAGCCACTTGTGTGAATCTTGCCTCAGGAGGTTTGAGGTTGCTGCTGAATATTTTTGGCCTGTGGACAGAGGTAGGATTGGCATTAGCAGCGTCTCATGGGTGGCTGAAGTCTCGAGGGTCAAAGCAGCCACTGGTTACCCCTAAGTCCCTGAACACACAATAACTGTGAGTTGGATGCCTGTGCTGCCCACCTAAAAAGTGTAGGGGAGGATTCAGACCACTCTGTGTTTAATGGGAAAAGGAGTAAAGACTGTGATCTCCATTCTTAAATGCTGTTTAAAGATGTAAAAATTATCTAATTTTACGTTCTACTCGGGAGTAGCTTATTTGAGGACTACTCTTGAAAGGAATTGCTGGGAAGGCCAGTTACAGGCAGAATTTAGTATTGAGCTTTGTCTCATGGTGTATATTGCATGCTGTCATGTTGCTTGTGCCAGCTTTTCTTCTCAGTTTGCTTAAAAATCATGTGAATGAAAAGGTACCATGAATTAGAAAGTACTATGCTTATTAGCCTTCTTGGCAGCTCATGTCTGTTCTCCATAACGTGGTAGGATTTCCCAATGTAGTAGTATTTCCCAAATACTCTAGAGCAAAGATCACAGCTGTATGAAACAGGAAATCTTTAGTGATGTCAGTGTATCCTATGAAATAGGAAACCTGTAGTGGTTAGTCTGGGTTGACATAATTTTCAGATGGGCTGAGTAAGTATGAAGTGGTATAGAGTAAATTTTCATATGAAAAAGGTGCCACATATTAATGGAAGTGTGATCTCACTAAAAAAGATGAGGCCAAGAATTTTAAGCAATGGGAGCTTATCCTCAGGCACTGAAATCCTTATTCTTACTTAGGACATAAGTAATTAAATAGTTAAAGACATTGAGGAGTCACAACAACCTCATGCAACACTATAGACTTGGGGCAAGGTGCCTGGAAAGCTGCCTGGTGGAAAAGGACCTGGGGGTGCTGGTCAACAGCAGCTGAACATGAGCCAGGGTGTGCCCAGGTGGCCAGGAAGGCCGATGGCATCCTGGCCTGGATCAGCCAGGGTGTGGCCAGCAGGAACAGGGCAGTGACCGTCCCCCTGTACTCAGCACTGCTCAGTTCTGGGCCCATCACTGCAAGAGAGACATTGAGGGGCTGGAGCGTGTCCAGGGAAGGGCAATGGAGCTGGGGAAGGGTCTGGAGCACAAGTCCTACGAGGAATAACTGGGGTTTTTTCACCTGGAGAAAATGAGGCTCAGGGGCAACCTTATCCATCTCTATAAGTGCCTGAAAGGAGGCTGTAGCCAGGTGGAGGTTGCTCAGGGGCAACCTTATCCATCTCTATAAGTGCCTGAAAGGAGGCTGTAGCCAGGTGGAGGTTGGTCTCTCCTCCCAGGTAACAAGTCAGAGGGTGAAAGAGAGTGGCCTCAAGTTGTTCCAGAATAGGTTTAGACTGGATATCAGAAAAAATTTCTTCTTGGAAAGGGTTGTCCAGGAAGTTGTGGAGTCACCATCCCTGGAGGTATTTCAAAGTCATTGTATATGTGGCGCTTAGGAACATGGTTTAGTAGCAGTGGACAGTGGTGGGTTAATGGTTGGATTCAATCATCATAGGGTTCTTTTCCAGTCTAAACAATTCTATGATTTAATGAAGAGATCCTTATGAACCTAATTTTCTCCAAGTATTTCCTGCAGTTCACTAACTGATCACTCTTGTAAGGTTATCTTCAGAGGTTTTGAATGTAATTGGCCAAAAAGGGACACCAATGAACTGTTCTGAGAATCTTAGCCTTTCAGTCTTAATTTAGACTCTAATTTTTGAATATTTGCTCTTATAAATGCATCATTTAAAGTTATTTGATTAATGGAAGTTTTTTGATTCTCTGTTCTTGATGAGAGACCCCACTTGTAAAACATCCTTATTAAAATGCTGACTTTTTTTAAAAGTGTGTTACCAGTATAATTCTTTTTTGAGTGTGACATTTGTGTGTGTTATGAACAAGTGTTTGAGATCACTTAAAAATTTGCTTAAAAATTGCTTAAAAGGCTTACAGATTTATTTTTACCTTTCAGAAATGTTAAGAAATGAGCTTCATTCTCACTGTTCATAGACAACTCTAATGCCTCAACTTTTGAGTAGCACTGAAGTAAAGTTTCAAAGTGAATTTGAAGTGTTTCATAGACTCTGCACTATATAGACTTCACTTAAACCCAAGAAAAATGGAAAATATAATAATAACCCCCAACATTTTCTCTTGTTTGAATACTGTGCAAAGATGCTTTAAATGACTAGACAAAAAATTATGAAAGCAGCATATGACCTAAATTATAAATAAAATATGAGGACTATTGGACCAAAATCTGCATGCAGGAAAAATATAGTGACAATCAAATCTACAGAGAGGACTATTCAAGAACATTTACTAAGCTCTCAGTCTTCACACTTTTACAGTTGAGAGTCACGTATTTTGAGCACCTGGACTGCAAACAGTCTTTCCAGAAATTCACTGCGTGACTCTGCAAATGTTTAAGCAGTTCTTGGATCTTTGACTCATCTCGCTGTTCTTGGTGTACCTGGATTTTGCTTTCATCTCTCCTATGATGACTTCCACAGTTTCCTAATTATGTAAGCTATGACTGAGAATGGCCCACAAATTCTGAGTGTTTGCAGTGATGAACTAGAAAAGGAATTTTTACCTGAGGGAATAAAATACTCAAATTTGCTTGCTTTGCATTTGTATCAATTGTTAATGCTCCAGCAATAGGGTGGTGCCATGGTAGCTTACCTGAAGTGGGAGTTTGCTCTTTTTTTTTTTTTTTTTTTTTAAGAGCAGGGTTTACAGTGTCATCACCATCACTCCTCCACTGGAAGACACAACCAGAGAACATCTAGTCTAGAGAAGGGAGCAAGAAGGGAGCAAGCTTACAAGCTTGGTGTATCAGAGCTCTCCTTAGAAGCCCCTAGCAGGGCAGCAGAACCAGGTTCCCACATGTAGAGCTGGAACACTCAAATGATGACAAGAACACAAGGTATGAATTTCAGAAAGTTCAAGCAAATTCCTTCTGCTTGTTCATATCAAGATTTATACAAATAGCATAACATGAGGCTTGGCAAGATAATTTTCCTTCAGTTTTGCCATGTGTTTCTTCACAAGCCTGTGCCCCATTAAAAAAAGCAGGATACTTAATACTAGATGTCTGCCTGATGTCTCAACATTTGCATGCTTAGTTCTGTTGGCTGCAGTGCTACTGCAGTAACAGCAAGGTAGTCACAGCCAATTTGTTCGTATCCGCAGAAGTGAGTTCTCAGTGCTTAGTTGTGTGATAAACTCAGTCTCTGAGAATCCCTGACAGTAATTATCATTCTCCTCCTCAAACCTAGAGCAATATTTAAAGCATAGGAAGCACAGGAACCTCCTGAACAGTTTATTTCCCCATTCCCTGTCAGTGATTTCACTGCAATGCCTAGAAAAAGCAAAGTAGTTCAGGCGGCACCTATTTCTGGCATGAAATCCTAGTTGTGGATTCCCAGTGCTGATGTGTTTTTCAGATCCTCTGATGAATTTCTAAGCTCTCTTGGAATAACAGCTTCTGGGAGGGGACTAAAATTCCTATGGTGGATTTCAGGTTTGCAAACTTTGATGAAATCTAAGGGTGGAAAAAGGGTGGGAAAGCTGTTTTTTGTCAAGAACAGCCATGAAAGCAGAGAAGCAAATTCTTGTTGGTAGAGAGCTTTTCATCTCCTTGGCAAATTTTTTCTGAGAAAAGTAGGGTAGGATGTGGAAATCAGTATGAATTTTGAGGAGTGGGGGCAAAGGAATGAAGACTCTTTTCTGTTCTGCTCCTCCGCAGGGAGGAGATATTCCAGCTATGGATAAAGATACAGCCTGGTACTCAGAAATGTTTTGGTGACCCTCATAAAAGCAGTGCCTTGACATCCAGAAAGAGGCAGGGAGAGTCACATTGAGGGCTGTGTAGAAGCTGAGAACCACTGTTAGTTTCTTTATCCTTCTCTGGTAAGCCTGAATTCACTTACTTTAAACCTAGAAGAGGCAGCTATTACCATTAACTCCCTGTGTAACAGCAAACATGAGTTGTAGCTGTTCATGGCAAAGATCTGGAGTAGAAAAACTCCTTATCTGAAATACCTTAGATACACATTACAGACATTTCTAGTTCTTCACCAGCAAATAGAACATATATAAAATATTTTTGGTAGCTCACAACAGCATATGAAAAGATAACACTGATGGCACTTTGTACAGTGTGGTCCCTTCTCTTCCCCCTTCACCCTTTTGCCCAGTTTTTTTATAAACTTAGGCTGGGCAAACAGAAATGGCTTAAACAGAAGATGGCAGTCCTCTGTGGGGAATGGCTTAGGAATCTTGCAGCTCGGCTTCCCACAGCTGTTGACTTCTTCAGAGCTGCTCCCCCTTTCCTCCCTGTACAAGAGGGAAGGGTCTCCAGTCTTGCTGTCAAAGCATTAAGTTCAGGAGAAACAAGCAAGATTCTAATCAGAGATACTTTTGTCTTGTCCAACCAAAAGGAAAGCATTAGTATATATCCAGGATAGTTATTAAAGCAAATTGTTATATTCTGTTCCTTCACATTACTGAATCAGAGTGCAGTTACATACAGTTGAGTTATTGGTGAAATAGCAACAGAATGATTAAGAAAATCACCAGGCAAAACCATGCAAAATATGTTAGTTATCAACAAAGTAATTGGATAGCATTTAAGCAAATGAAGCAGACACAGGCATGCAAAGGATTATAATCAACTGTAGCAAAGAATGGAGGTTTCCAAGTGACTGCATTCCAAGTGACCCAACTATATTTACTACCAGCAAACAGAGGACTTTCTCATCACTGCCCTACCTCAAGGACTCATGAGAGGGGATGGTGACCCCAGGGGTATCAGTGATTCCCCAAAAATGGGAAATTATAAGTGAGAGCAGGAAAGCTTTAGAGAGGAAGAAAAATTCTGTTAGATGGCTAACAAGGTATATTTCATGAAAAGGATAACTTTTAGGCCTGTTGTGGTTCTGTGGTTACAACAACAGTCAGAGTAAAAATGCAATATATAATACTGAGAATAATTTTTAAATTGAGGGAGAAAAGTATAAAATTTATTTGCAAAATGGGAAAAGTGATAAAGTCAAGCTGAAGTCTTCAGGAAGAAAGTCAGTCACTGCCAGTTTTATAAAGTTGGACTGACAACTTTTTTTTTTTACATTTGTGAAGCAAGCGTTCCTAGTGATAATGTATGAACTTCTGTTAGATGGAGATAGCATGCTTAAAATAATGTAGGAAAGGACTAAGTTTTAATTGATTTGGAACCGGGAAGAAAGAAGATGATGGAGATGGCGATACTGAAATATTTTCTAAACCATTAGCAGAAAAAGAGAATTCTTAGTAAACATAGGCTATACAACTTAAAGAACTGAAATTATGGTGTGTCAGAACACCCCACATGAGCGCAGATGTCCTCCCTTTCCCAAACACGGCCTCCCCTTCCACACCACTCAGCTGTGGGCTGATGTAGAGCGGCCTCCAGGTCTCTGCGTGGCCCGTGCCCAGCACTCCCTTGTCCGCAGTGACTGCTCCCTTCTTCAGCAGCAGCGGGCAACGATGCTTGCCCAGCAGCTGGGGTGCACGGCCCCATGTTCCCCTTTGGCTCCCCATCCGTAGTTGTAGTCGCAGCTACGGGGTCATGGTCAGCCACCGGAATCGCAAAGACGAATGGTGTCTCTGACTGCCCCATTACGGTCTTGTTCGTCAGCTCTTCGTGCTGCTGGCTGGGCCCGTGTTGCCGGGTCGCTCCTCCCGCAGCTGGCGGAGCGGTGCTGGCGGCATGCTGGACAGGCGCTCTGCTCGGAGCGCTGCTCCCGCCGCGGTGCCCAGCCTGGCTCCCGCAGCACAGCCCGGCCCCAGGGGGTCCCGTCTGCCCGTCCTGCCAGAGCCGAGTGGCGGGGCTGTCCCTGCGGGAGCCGGGCTCCTGTCTTGCACGGCAGCGGTGGCCAGGGGCACGGCGGGGCCGCCCCGCTGCCTTCGCCCGCTAGAGGGCAAGAGAGCCCCGCACAAGCGCGGCTGCCCCTGCCCCGCAGCCCCCGGCCCGCCGCGCCCGGCCCCCCTGCCCCGGCGGGGTCGGTGGCGCGGCCCCGTGGGGAACAGGCCCGGGTGGCCGCTGCAGGCTTGTGCTCGGGGCCATTCGCCATGAAATGTGCTGGGTGGCCACGGTGCCGTAGAGGGAGAGGTAATCCCTTCCATCGGGAAAGCTCTCAAGGCCCTTGGCCGTTCCAGAAAGCGGGCACCGAGCCATCATGGAGCTGGCACGGACCTAAGCCGTCGGGGGACGGCACAGAGGGCTGCTGCCGCGCCTGCCGCAGCGCACATGGAGCGGTAAGTGGGGCACGCACCCAGCTCCTGCCGAGCTGGGCAGGTGCCGAGGGGCGCCTTCTCCCTGCCCGGCAAGGTGGCGAGGGCCTGGCTGCTCTCTGCAGCTCCAGTCTAGCACTGGTAAGTAGCATCCAGCTGATGGTCAAGCTTTGTGCCTTGGTGTACGAAGGCCGCCTCATCTTTCAGGCAGTCAACTATCTACAGGGGAAGAATATCAGCCAAAGAAAGAGCCTCCGGGCTGCCCTGCAGCCTGTTAGCGAACCCTACCGAGTCTACAGCTACAACTGAGCACCGACAGTATGGGAGCGTGAAGAAGGCAGAAGCCTCTGACGAGGCACTTGCTTGGGCAGGGAAGGCGCACAAAGTAAAGCACTGGCGATGGCAAAGAAGTTCTCGCAATGAGCGGTTCTGCGAGCCTTGCCACACGAATTGCTTGCCATGTGGAGGCTTCTGCTGTGACCTGCACCTATGGCAACCCTGATTTCCTCCCTTTTTCTCCTTTCAATCAGTGGCACTTTGGCTCTTGAGCTAGAGGGACTTGCAGCACAGTGGACAAGCAATTCATTACTAAAATAAGCAGATACAAGCTTCGTACAAATAAACACATCACAGAAATTTCAAACATATTTAGCAGCTTTCATACTTACATCACCCTGTTTTATCTTCAAGTATCACCAACAAGGACATCCATTCAAAAAAGTGGTGTTGACACCTGTGTCAATGCACTTGACTTTATCCTAAAACTCCCTCCCTAGGAGGATCACAAAGATCATATTCTGTCACTATTTATTTATGTGATTCATTGATTCCTGTACACTGCAAAGTACCACAACACCATGAAACGTCCATGTCGGATATCCCACCGTTGCTGTGTATCACATGGTGACACCGACACTGGTGTGTTTTCTTGGGATTTTCCATCTAAACTGCACGTTTTACACTATTCTAGTGTGAAATTTTGATGAATTGGTCTTTTCCTGCTCAATTCTGGAATTTTTATAGGAATCTTTTGGTCATAAATACTGCTATTTTTTTCTACAGTCTCTAAAATGAGAAGGCAAATACATTCCTCCAGTTTAAATTTTCTGAATTTGTAGACATTTGTTTTATTAATCCAATTAACCTGAATTGTATGGCGTTTTGTTTTGTTTTGTTTTGACAAATGTTTTCTTTATTTTGAGTCAATCTAATGTTTGATGATCATGACTTTCAGTCATTTTTCATTGCTGAGATCACATGAGTTTTCTTTGGAGTGTTAATTTCTGTAGCTGTATTAATAGTTTAGTGCCCTCACCAGCCATTCTGGGGAAGTGCTCAATCACATGTATGAGACAGCAGGTGGGATCCATGCAGTCCTATCTAGACCTCTGTCATGTAGAAGTCTACATCTAATATAGGCTCCCTCCATACACAAGGAAGAATTAAGCATCTTTAACGCATGAGTCATGTCATCCTAAAGTAGATGCCTAGAATAGGTCAGATGATTTGTGCCCTAAAATTGCTCCTATTTCTCTGTGTTAAAGAACAAGTCATTTATATCTTGATGTTTCAATTCTAGCAGCCTCAAGTGAGATGATTAATTAATAGTCTTATATCCAGGTTTATGTCATGCTTTGAAATACCCTAAAAATTCTTATTTGTTAAGAAAGCTGAAAATAGCATTACTTTTTATATTATTCTCAATTTATATATATAAAAAAGCTTTTAAAAGTTTTCTGCCTCAAGACATTTTAGTAAAAATGGCAAATGCCATGTGTTTCATGGGAAAGTCATAACACCTCTCTTTTTAATAACTAAGTCTTTCAGTTCTCTGTCTGCAAGGATGGAAAATAAATGAATTAGATACATTAAAGGTCCAGAATAAGAACCTGCTCTTGGTGAAATTATACAATATGGGGGCAGTTAAAAAAAAAAAAGCCAAAAACCAAGAAAAAACTGTTTTGGCAGGCTGAATTATTTTTTATATGACACTCAAAAAATGATATGTGAAAAGATCTTTTAAAACTAAACTAGGTGGCTGAGTACAGGTGAAATAGTTTTCTTTTAAAAGTGTCATAATATCTAAAACCTGAGGTGTCACATGAGTGTGGTTCATGTGAGAAGAACGTGTGCCAGGAACTCCTCAAGAAATGCAGGATCCTTCTGACCAGTTCTGCTCTCAGGAGTTAAAATCCTGCATAAAGCTGATGAGTAAGCTCTTGATGACTCACTGTGGCAGATGCAGTCTTTAATTCCAGGAGGGTATAAGGGAAGTGGGTGTGAATCTCGAGTAGAGGGGAGCTAGGGATGTTCCTGGCTCAGTGTCTTGGGGATAAAAGTGTAGGTTTTTAATACAGCCCCAGCTATCAGCAATGCCAAACTTCTGTAAGGGGTAAGTTTGACATTACACATCACACATAGATTTTATGTGAAGCAAGGTTGGAATACCACCTACTCACAGATGGGTATAATTTTGGGGATGTCCTGCATAATTCATGTGTGGCTTTGATACTTATGAGTAATTCAGACATCAAAGCCTCAACTTAGATAACACTTTTATAACACTAAACTTCCTATAGCAAATAACCTGTAGGCTTTCATTTAAGTCCCTTAAAAAAAAAAAAGGGATCTATTCCAATACTTTTTTCTTTACCTTAAAATATTTTTCATAAAGTAAGCTGGTGTGAAGTACAAGATAGAAAATACTGAAGCCTGAAGTAAAGAAAAAAAAATCTATATAATACTCTTCACTGGGACTAGAAATGTAAATTTAAAGCACTAGAAAGGAGCCGGGAACCTCTTTCCTGAGAACACACCAGATACCAGGCCCTTATGGTCACTCGGCAGTATTGCTCTCTGCTTTGCCAGTGGCACAAACCTTCTCTTTTCCGCAGTGCAATTTTTTTAACAAGCAATTTTATGTTCTCTTCCAAGTTAGCCATTATGCATGGAAAAATCTCCCCATTAATAACCGTAAAGCTCCTTTATTGTTCTCCTTCAAATCTCCTTAAAACTTCCTTCTGACACCAAACACTTGTCACCGGCTGGGCCTGTTGCTTTTTATTCTCAAGGCTGTTTTTCCCTTATCCTTCCCCCATGGGTTTGTACTATACACCTGTTGTCTTTCATCATGGGTTAAGATCATAAGCTCTTTGGGCATAGACCATCTCTCTTATTACATGTGTCTACAGTATCCGACACAATGGAACTGTGAACCCTGAATGGGGCCTCTGGGTACTGCCACGATCCACTTGATAAAGAATGATGATTTTTGACATGGTGAGTTCAGCAGTTTTTCCCAAGTCATTCTGCAGTTGTTCACGCTGATATAACCAGTGTGTGAGAGCAGTGTCCTTAAATCCTTAAAAAAAAAAAAAAAAAAAAAGGATAAATGCTTCGGAACTATTTGTTAGAGAGCAAGGACTTTACTGCTTTGGTGTTGGGGTTTTTTTCTGTTCCTGCGTATTGAAATGCATGGGCTGACATGCAGCAACTCTTTCTTTTTGTAGGTTTGTACAGAACTAGAATGATGTGACCCTGCTCTGAAGCTTCTGCATCCTGTCCTTCAAATTGCAATAAAGACTGTTAAAGTCAAATAAAAGGAGGGGGTGGCTCCTGCACCACTGGTGTGAGTCAGTTCCCTAAAGGTCCATGTGGATTCAGGACACAGCTTTTCCCTGCTGCAGTTTCTCCGCTAGACATGGAAACTAGTCTCTCTCCCTCCTCTTGTGTTTAGTCACATTGGCAAGCGGGGGGATGCAGGAAAGCTGCATCAGTGAGAGCTGGACTGCTGGCTTTTGTGGTGGGGAAGGCAAGGAGAGCCACCCCCTCTACCGCATGCCCATCCAGCAGGAGGACATGCAGAGTCGATTACTTTTAATTAACCCCCTTGCAAAATTCTCCTTCTCTAGAGTTCTCTTTCCAGGCTCCACCAATGACCTTCCCGGACCCCGCTACCCCAGCGGTGCACATCATCATTCACACCATGCAATCTCTTCCCCCAGCCCCCAAGATATTATATTTCTCCTCCTTTTCTCCCTGCCTCTTTCTCCCCCCACCATTACCAAATGAGCCTGTCTTTAGGTTTTGTGCTCAATTCAAGAGTTTGCCAGCGTATCATCTCCCTCGTGCAAGGCTCTGCATCGTGCCCAGTCCTTGAGCTCTGCTCAAGAACACTTTTGCAAATGCAGGAGACCTTCCGGCCCTTTGCTGATTCACACAGCTCTTTTCGAAGGGCAAAACCACAGTAACACCAACTCTGGGCATCATAAGAAGAAACAGAAACCCTCTCTCCTCTCGCCGAGTCTCTCCCGACAGTTTTAAATAACTTCTTCATTCTGGGGGGCGGAGGGAGGGGGGGGGGTCTTGGGGCAAAGAGAATGCGTATTCACACTGCACCCCTATCTCCCCCCATACCACCTCCTATTCCTTTCTCCCTTCCCTCCACCGCGTTCTTACAAACTGGGGCCGAGCTAGGAGCCACGGGTGGCCCGCGGGGTGTCCCGGGCGGCGGCAGGGCCCTGGCGCCCCCCGCAGCGGCAGCGGCATCCCCGAAACTGCCCCCGGCAGCGCAGGGGCAGAGCGGGAGGGCTGCGGACTGCCGGGGAGGGGGGCCAGAGGGGAGAAGGCAAAAACTGCGGCGTGGGCAATACCGACCCCCACCACCCGCCCCAGCTCCCGAACTTCCCGCGCCCCGCCGGTTTGCCCGCCGGAGCTGAGTTTGAACCCCGCTCAGGACAGCGGCAGCCCGGTTACCTGCGGCAGAGCGGGCCGGGGCCGGGCTGCGGAGCGGTGCGGGGCGGGCTCGCCTCCGCCTCCCCTGCGGCGGGGCCGGGCCCCGGGCCGAGCTCGGGCTGGGCGGGCAGGGCGCTGCCCGCCCCGCTCCCCCCGCCAATGTCAGCGGGGACTCGGGCTATGCGGGCATCTCCCGAGGAGCCCGCTTCCCGCAGCGGGCGGGCGCGGTATATTTAGCATCGCGTCGCTTTTTTCCTCCCCCAAAGTTTCGCCCACTTATTTATTTATTTGCCGGCGAGCGCCGCGCTGCCGCAGAGCAGCAAGAGCCGCTCCGCGCCGTGCCGAGCGCTGGAAGCGGCTCGGTATTGCAGCAGGTAGGGCTGAGCGCTAGGACCTCGGAGAATCCTTCCAGCAGCAATCAGGACTACCTTAAACCCAGCCCAATGCCTCTTCCTGCGCCACTCTGCGTGCTGGATGGAGATCCACAGTCAAGAGCTGCAGCTCAGTGCTGGAGTACAACATTTCACAGGGAGCCCTGCAGAAGCAACACCTGTTTCGAGCCAGCCAAGAAAGACACAAGCACTTGTATGTTGCTGCTTTGCTTGTGGATCGTCAATAATCCTAAACCAGTGGACATCTGCTGAGCCTCCTGAGAATTCTGGATAATAGATTTGGACGTCAAAAGTTTTTTTTTCCTTTTTCTTTTTTCCATTTTTTTTTTTTTTTTGGATTTATCTCAGCCAACAACGTGAGATTTCCCCCCTCCCCCTTTGCAGGATTCATGCTGATGTATGCAGTCTGTTATAGAGTAAAAACAGCGCATGCCTTTCTGGAGTCAGAATCCATAAATCCTGACGTAGCCTGTGCATCTTAAAAAAAAAAAAATCCCTATAACGCCTAGGTATTTAAGTTGCTATGGTCATTCTTATCTTAAACCAAATGGAGAAACTACGGATTTTTTTCTTTATTACAGTTGGATGGGCTGAAGACCGTATTGCTTGCTAAGAGCTGGGGATATATGCATTTATATAGATATACACATCTATATGTTTATAAATATGTCAGTGTGTGAGTATAAAGTGGTGGTTTCTTAGACTAACTGGTTTGACCTTGAACCTGTACCAGTCAAAACAGAATATTACTTTTATTTATGCATTTAATGGATTGAAGAAAGAACATTTTCTCTGTAACTGCGCTAGGGAGGGGAGAGGAGTGGAATATACCTAATCTTATATCTCCTGGGTTTGGCACCATCATTATTGTTTATTCTCATTCTCTAAAAGCAGAATCTTCTGATGGCTCCCTTAGGTGAAGTTGGGAACTATTTCGGTGTGCAGGATGCAGTACCCTTTGGGAATGTGCCCGTTTTGCCGGTGGATAGTCCGGTTTTGTTAAGTGACCACCTGGGTCAGTCTGAGGCAGGTGGGCTACCCAGGGGGCCTGCGGTCACGGACTTGGACCATTTAAAGGGGATCCTCAGGCGGAGGCAGCTATACTGCAGGACTGGATTTCATTTAGAAATCTTCCCCAATGGTACTATCCAGGGAACCAGGCAAGACCACAGCAGATTTGGTAGGTATTTTCCTTAACCCTTTAGTGGTCATGTGATGAAATAATGGGGCAGAACTGCGGGCGGGGGGACGGTGGGGGGTGCGAGGCGGGCGGGAAGGGGGGGTTTGTGTTGATGGTCGATCCGCCGAGGGGAAAAATGAATGTGTCCGGGGGTGCAGATGTACACGAGCGGCACCACCGCGGCGGAGCAGGAGCCCTTGCCGGGTGTTCGGTAGCGATGTTTGTGTAGCTCCAAGTTCTGCTTAAGAGCAGACGCGTACTGGGAGGTGGCGGTGGCGGTGGTGGAATTTTTGCTCGGGACGTTTCTGCCGAATGATTTGATTTCGCGAGTTTAAAGGGTTTTTAATCATTAACCACCACAATTTAAAATTCACCGAGTTTCCTGGAGGGAGTGGCTCTCGTCCTATACGCAAATTGACGAGGGCTTTTCTTTCGTTTTCTCTGCCGATTACCTGCCCTAGTAACTGCCCGAATTGCACACCCTGTCTGGTTCGCTGCTCGGCGAGGATTTAGCGGCAGCGCACGCCGACCCGCAGCCAGGCTCTCCGCCCGCCCGCGCCCGCACCCGCAGCCGTGCGGCAGTGCCGGTGACAGGCGCCCCGGGAAAGAGGGAGCGCAGGTGGGGTCCGGAGCCAGCCGGGAATCCTGCGCCAAAACCTGCCTTTCTCGAGCTGTGTGGCATGTCACAGCGAATTTGAAAAGAGCATTCCCTGGGTTTCCTTTCCAGGGGACACTGTTTGTGACTCAGCAGCGAGGGCTGGAGGGCTGCTGGCCCCGGCCGCTCCGGAGAGCCTGTGCACGCACACATGCACACATGCACATGCACACGCGAGTCCAGTGGGCCTGGAGCTGTTCGGCTGCCAGGGAGTCTGTTAAAGGCCCGGCAGATTGAATGTATGAAAGTGACTAAAACAGCCTGGCTGAGCTGATACTTCGGGTTTTTTTTTAAGGAGGGGTGCGGAAAATATGCCAGGTTAGCTCGCCACGCTCCCAGCTGTTGGAAGGAGTTAACTTGCGAGTGAACCAACCTGACAACACTTAAATTCGGTCGTAAAAACAAAGTCCTGTGTTGATTTTTTTTCTCTCTTTGTATTTTAATGCCAGATGTTGAGCGATATCTAAGCTGCATTTTATTGCTTTGTGAAGCTATTTAGATAATGCCAGTGTTGTATGAGATGATCTCCAAAGGGCTCATAAGGGAAGCGGAGAGGGAGGGACGGGGGAGGAGAGGACTGAGGCTCTCGCATGGTCGCAGGTTCATCCTCCATCCCCCTCCATCCGCTGCTCCCTGACACTCTCACGCTGCTTACAGGCTCTTCCTCCCTCCCACGCCGCCCGCCCGCGGTCTCCGGGGCTGTGTGCGGGGTGGGGGCAGCGTCGCGGCTCTCCCGGGGGTGCAACATCCACGCTTCCTGGCGAGAAAAAGTGCGGAAAGTGTTTAAGGCAGAGGCGTAGTGAGGCGAATGGGGCGGGGGGGGGGGGGGGGGGGTGTGTTGCAGCTAGGCGTTTTCCTTGGCACGGGCAGGCGCCGCGCGTAGCTGCCGAGCCGCCGCCGCAGGTTCCCCTTGCCCGCTGCGGTGCGGGCGCAGGGCGGCGGGCGCGGCGCTGGCGGGGCCGGCGCGCAACGGGGCCGCAGCAGGTGTAGGGCGCTGCGCGCACCGGCAGCCGGGGCGGCGGGGGGCCGGCCGCCCGCGGGGCCCCGCCGCCCCCGGAGGAGGGCCGCCAGCTGTTCCCTTCGCAAGGCGGCGGTGACCACATTATTCGTGGCGTCTATTTTTAAAAATGGCTTTCCAGCCGCAGTTGTAGGAAGCTGACAATTCCTAGGGGCAGTTCTTCCACCCCTTGCAGCGCCTTGGCTTTAAATAGATATATTTTTTTTGTCCTTGTCGGTTTGATCTCCCTCTTCCCCGCACCGGGACGCGCCTCGGTGGTAACTCGTTTCCCCATGCTGCGCGCTGGTGATGCCCCTGCTCGCTCCGGGGTTGGGAAGACCGGGCACGGCAAACCCGTGGGATGCCTAGGGGCTCCCGGCTTCTTTGCGGGAAGGTGCTTTTGTATCGGTGCCGTGACATTGCTGTTGTGTTTGCCGGAAGGTCATGGAATAGCTGGTGCTGTTTGAATTTTGGTGATTTTGAAGTCTTCTGATGATCCTGGGGAGGTCTGCATCCCATCTCGGGAGCTGCCCTGGGGAGAGCGGGCTCACATGGTCTCCTGCGAGAGTGTGCGGGAGAGCTGCGTGCGCGTGTGTGGATGCGGGGGTACGCGTCAGAAGGAAGTTTTTCTCCAGGAATAAGGAGGACAAAGAGAAAACCCCGGGGGCTGCGCGTAAACTCCTCTCTGGGCTCTGCCCTGTGGGAATCCCCCTCCCCGCACACACCTCTGGAGAGACATCAGATAAGAGTAATTCTTTTGTGATGCTATGTTGGATGCGTGCCTATTGCGTACAATGAACCGAGCCATATTGTGTGTCTATACTCGCCCGGTTCTGGGAGCCCTGGCATTTCGCAATCCCTGCAGCAAGATGTCCATCTCTAAAAGAAAAGCTCCCCGGGAGAACCCGGCTGGGTCCCCCCCGTAATGTGATCTCAGGTGATCAAAGCCTTATCTCTCTCGGGTCACAAAAGAAATTTTTTTGATGCAGTCTCCTTTAGTGTAGGGCATTGGCTAGACAGTAGAGTCATTGTAAATTCAGGAACTCTTTAACAGCGGAGAGGCGTGTCTCTGTGCGTCAGCACAAGTACTGCATGCACAGCATTAAAAAAATAGGAGCATGCAGGAAAAGGAAAAAAAAAAAAGCTTGTCAGCAGGTGACCTCCGCTCCCCGGGACCTGCTGCTACAAGGAACCGCTGCGTTCATCATCTGCGGGAGCCGCGCAGCCGCCCGCCCTCCGCCTCCCCGGCCCGCCCTGCCTGCTCCGGCGCTGGGCTGGCGGGGCGGGCTCAGCGCCGGGAGGGCGCGGGGGCGGCTCCGGACGGGGGTCCCTGCGGCTGCCCGCCCCTCTGCTGCTGGATGCGGGTGGGCGGGCCTGCCCCCCGCCCCGCGCTGTCTCTGGGGAGAGCCAGCAGGCCGGGGCGGGGCGGGGGGAAGGTGATGCATGCGGGGAAGGCTCTGGCCCCCGGGACTGGCAATCGTGGGCCAGGTTTTAGGCGGAGGGAAAGGCGCCGAGCAGGCCCGACAGTCTCCTCCGCTATTGAGCGTTGCAGAGGGGAGGGGATAGGGTGGGGGGGGGGTGGGGGGCAAGGGCGCTGTGAGAGCTTGAAATTGAAGCGGGGCCCTGCTGCCTGGGGGTGTCGTGTCTGTCTGCGCTCCCGTCTTTTAATTGGCATCATGTGGGGGAGCGGGCGGGGTGGTGACAGCTGCGACAGGCGGGACGCATCCCGGCGGAGCTCTCAGCCCCGCGTGTCTCCGCGCAGCCCCGCACCGCAGCCTCGGCCGACGGGCGGGAGGCTGAGAGGGAGGCGCCGGGGGCAGGGGGGCGCAGGGGAAGCTCCTTCCCTCGCCCCATCACTGGGCTGACCTCCCGGCGGCTTCTGAGACACGAAGGGCTCCGCTTCCCTCGCCCCGCTGCTCTCCGCGGCAGCCCGGGGAGAGGACAGTCCGGAGGGTCCCCTACCGCTCCCCCTGCATGATGCCATGCCATTCCCCTTCCCCTGGAAGCCCTACAAAGAGTGTCTGGCAGAGATACTTGCTCACTGTCTTCGTTGTCATAGATGGTTTGTGGCAGTGCTAAGGGAAAGCTAAACTGCTCCACTCCGTTGGTACAAAGAAAGACAACGTGTAGACAGACGAAAGTGGGAAAAGGGCAAACCAGCAACAACATAAAACTGTGCGGTGACAGAGGTGTTCATTGCCTAAAAGCTAAGGAAAATGCTTCTGTAGGCCTGCTTTTCACTAGAGCTAAGACATTAAAATTAAAGTTTTAATTTAGTGAACAACACTCCTCGTCTCACCTGTGAGAGTGTCAGGAGAGCAGGACCAGCATTTATGTCAGGCTGGTGTCCTGCACCATTCAGCGTTGTCTGAGCTGGATCATGTAGAAGAAGGTGTGTGAAGGGCTCATGTGGGCATGTAGGAAATAAACAGCTTCCCTGAAACTTTTTTCCTATCCTTGTGAAGGAAGCCTTTAAGCATTTTCTGTAATAAAACCAGTTCAATGCAGTGAGAAGAAATTCAGCACCCCATGTACTGAGTTATTTCCTCTCTACTTCTCTTCCCTTCCACATTTTTTAGCTATAAATAGGGCCCTAGCTTTCAAAGTTTGAAGCTGTCCTGGTTTTCATTTGATACAGCCTCATTTTGAAGAGGGTTGTCTATTTAAATATCTAGTTCAGTTCCTAAGTATTATCTGTATATTATAGACACTATACAGTGAAAATATGCACAGAACTGTGGGACAAATGCAATGCTTTAGCTGACAAGACTTCTGTAAGACTGGATGCTTGGCCCCAGATAATCTCTTGAAGGACTTAATATGGCACATAAAACTTGCTGTGAGTAGGCTTTTGAGTATTTCAAATTAAGAAGTCTCTATTCTGATCTCAAATATGTGCATGCTCTTTGCCAAGCACCTTAAATTAATTTTCTGCACTTACGATAGGACGTGACAGTGCCTTTTTTGTTCTTTTGATTCAGTAAGCAGCATGCATCCAAATATTTGAAATGATGACAGCAATTAAAGACTACATTTGGACTGATATGAAAAATGCCAGACTCACTAACTTAGCTATACTAGTGTCTAATACACACTTAATGTAAGATTTAAACTCAGTTAAAATTGCTTGGTAACATGTATCAAGTAATATGATATTTTGGTAAAAGCTTTAGAGAAAAAGCCTTAGTAAGAAATCTGAAAGTATTGCATGTCCAGATATAATGGGAATTTTAAAATTGTTTCAATGGATCAATTGTATCTGAGACACTGCATATACCAGACAAAAGGGGTGCTGCCACTTTATATTTCTTAAATAACTACATAGTGGCAAAATATTTCCTCACAGTATTCTTTATTTGTGCATATGTAGAGAATAATTTAAAATGACCAGGCCTTAAAAAAAGGGTTATCAAAACAATAATAATGTGGTGTTTGTAGTGCTGAATTATATATAAGGTAATGATCAATACTCCCTTACAGGGAATACTTTTCATCTTTACATTAGCTTGGCTATAAATTTTCCCTATTGGCTTCAACTTGTGCTATGTTAAATTTCTGCAATTCATGCCTGCTATTGATTAGTACAAAACTATTTTGTGGGAGATGCCAAATTAATTGTTAAAAAAAGCCATGAAAGTGCTTTTTTATTGGCCACATGAGGCTCAACACACACTATACTGTTATTTCATTATTTCATATACATATAATTTCCAATAAGCTTTAAGAAATAGTTATTCAGTGTACTTAGACATGAAAATTCACATAATATATTGAAAATGCTACTCTGTGCAGGACACACCTTATTTTGTGACTCAGAAAGTAGCATACACAGCAGCTTGCTTCTGAATGTTGCTGGATAACTTCCTGTGAGATCTTTATAGTCTTAGATGAGCACTCCCAAATAGGAAGAAATTTCCATTTTTTAACACAAGATTCCTAGATTTCACCAGTAGCATCCTCATTGAAGAGGTAAGCAATTTGCAGGGAAGACTGTCAGAAAATCCCCAAACCCTCAGAACCAGATGAGCCAATACTTGATACAGATCCTTGTACTGTGCACATGGGTGCTGAACCTTGGAGATTTGCAAAAGCAGTGTTTCTCTGCAAGGTATTCTTATTTCTGAGTGAACAAATATCTGTGTAAGCTTGCTGTTATTTGCATGGGAAAACTTATTCATGTACACACTATTACACTTAGGGCAAGGATGTTTAAATGTCTGAATTTTAGATGAGTAAATAATAACACACCAGAGAGAATGGTTACTATCTAAACAGAAATGCATGACACTGGACTATACTAAGGATTTTCATTTCTCAAGCCTCTGGAAGATCATACTGTGAGTAAATCTTTCCCTGTATTTCTGATTCATTGATGTCTGAAAGGTGATCTTTTGGTTCCATGTGTAACATTGCTTTATTTCACAATTCCAATTAAAATGTATTTTTTCAGAATTTATTTTGCAAGACAAGTTCATAGGTTCCTCATTCCTGCTAATTTGGGCAATCTAAAAACCTTTTTATTCTCTGAATGTATTATCTGTTGTGCAAATCGGAATAACTGAGCTTAAGATACGTGTTTAGGAATGATGAGAAAGATTGGGAGCCATCTCTTAATTTTTTATATTAATGCTGTCTGCACTGCATCATTCTAACAAAGACCCAAAGTACTTGAAGTATTGCATATTAATTTTGTCCTCACCTTCTTCCAAACAACTCAGAAAATGGGAAAAAGCCTTGAAAATAGCTGCTTGACACTCAGGCATAAGTCATATCTGGGGAAAAAAAAATCTTTCAATAGAAACAATACGTACATTGTTTGTTTTTTCCTTCATTTCCTAGGTATACTGGAATTTATCAGTATAGCAGTGGGCTTGGTCAGCATCCGAGGAGTTGACAGTGGACTTTACCTTGGAATGAATGAGAAAGGAGAACTGTATGGCTCGGTGAGTCCCTGCTAGCCTTGGGCTGCTGTGGTCCTTACATCCTGTGGGGGAAACACTTGTAGCTCCTACGAGCTCCCATTGCACTGTGTGTGTGCTGTATGAGCACTCTTTCTGCCCTGAATATCTTGCAGTCTTATTCAAAACAAGACCCTGTGGGTGACATAATGAATGTGGGAGAGGGAAAAGGTGACAAAATCAGGAATGAGTAATAATGCAGATGAATGGCAATTTAATTACAAACAATAGAGACTGATGGCCAGAGCTGGTCACTGAAGTCTAAAGGATGTACTATAAGATTTGTAAATGTCTCCTGTCAGTGCAAACCTAAATCCAGACAAAGTGATTCCTTTTTTGTGTAGGCAGAGAGCTTTCTAGGAATTGAAGAAATAAGGTAGAGGGGGAGGGAAAGGGTGGCATATGTGGATGAGAGAATGAGAAACAAGAGTATGACAGAAGTTATAAAAAGTATAGGAATGAAGGCAAGAGGCTTGGTGGTCTTGTCCTGAAAGTTTCGCTGGTGCTCCCTGAGGGATGGCAGCAGGAGTGAGTAACGGGTGTGAGGAGGAGTAAAACTTGGTATTTCAGATGTGGGAGTTTGCCAGCCTACCTGCAGTTGATGGTTGACTGTTCTTGACAACATGGGCTGTCTTCCAGCAGAGCAGAGAGAGAGAGTGTGTGTGTGCATGTGTCTGTATGACGTGGCTCTTACCTGGGATTATTGGAGGCATCTGATGAACAACTGGCTTCCTACCCTGGGTAGATTGTGGGCAGGTTCATCTGAAATTTGGCAGATAATTCCCCAGATGGCAGAAGGCAAGCTCTTCTGGCAGTAAAATATCAACCTTCAAAGCTTACAAGGACAAGAGAAGCAGTTGTATTTGAGGAAAAGGATGGCAGGATTGAAGGGTGAGCCAATATCTAAAGCGAAAGCGAATGTCTGAAGCAAAGTGAAGCTGTGCATTCACAGGGGTTTATTAGAAGCAGAGGAGAAGGCTACAATAAACCATTGATAGTGTAAATGTTGAAGAGAAACACTCAAAAAGAACTTAAAGTGATAGAGAAGGGCTTTGAATGTAATCGGAGACACCTGTGTCACAGAGTAGTAGTAGTAACAGGGAAAAGGGTGGGGATGGCAGTGAGAGTAGGAGAAAACATGAGATGATGGTTGTGGGTGGGCAGGTGAAAACAGAGGGATAAGAGGGAAGTCCAGCTTCCATGTATATTATCCATGTAGAGGTGTGAACCAGTGAAACTAGGAAAGTCCAGCAGAAGTATTTCCATAAGGGTGTCCAGGTTCACTGATCTCTTTCTAGCAACATTTTGTGTGAGAGAGATGAAGAGGATTATCTTCTGAACAAAGAGCAAGCTAGGTGAGGAAGCCCAATGATGCAGAAAATGACAGTGTATGTGGGAGACATGGTAAAATGAGGGGCAAGGCTGGGATGGAGGATGAGTGGCCATGGGAGAAGGGAAGATGCAGAGGTGGTGAGAGCCAGTGAGCAGGAAAGGCCAAAGAAACTGAATTTAGCATAAATGTTAATATGGAGCAGGTAAAGTTTGGCAGGATGGAGAGGGAGTGAGAAAAGGAATTGATGCAATTACAGATGTAAACCAGTTGCCTGTGAGGAGCAAGTTGTTATAAGTCATAATCCTTGTGCAGCCGATGAATGTGATAAAGAACTGGCAAAGTACATGAGTACCTCAGGTTCAGTTAGGCAGCAAAAAGGCAGAACAACAACAGTAATGTGAATCAGTAACGTTGATAATCATCAGAAAAAGCAATCGTTTCAACATATAAACATAGTGAATCAGTTACTCTGCATTTCAGATATTCTGAGGCAGGAAATGTGGTTATTGATAGAGCTTAAATGCATAGGCTTGGGAAAGCAAATGTTACATCACTTTCCTGTGCAATTTATGTTTTGTATTTGCAATATGTTTGGCTGTCAGAGTGAATTAGTCAAGACAATCTTTGCTGAAGAAAGATGCGCAAGAAATTCTTCGTAAATTAGTAAGTTCACTGCATTTATAAAATAGTTGTTCCATGAACAGCAGTTCTAAAGGAGCCTGCTTTCCTAAGGAGTTGTGTCTCACAGTACCAGGCATGGGTCTCTCTGACATTCTGTCCCTGCAGTAGCACAAATTCCCTAACTTTTTGTGTTTCTTGTATGGAAAAAGGGACAGTGTTAGCTGTCCATGCTCACCAGACTGTCAGTTTGCAGGGTTTACATAGCTCACCACTCCCAAGTGGGATATGCAAATAATTTCTCTTCTTTAGCCTGGTTATGATTAGTTACAAAACTGATAGGAACTTAATTTTCTTGAAGACCTTTGCCTCCTAATTGAAACTGGTTGGCAAGCTAAGGAGAGACAAGCAGGCAAATGGATGTACAGTATAAATGGATAACCTCTTTTTCCTAAGAAATGACACTAAAAATATGAAGCCATTCATAATGGAGAGCTGGCAATCTCTGAGGCTAAAATGCAAAGTTCAGGTTAAAATCTGATGGATGATAGGGCTTATTGTCAGCCTCCAGAGATGGGACATACTAAAGAGTGATGGTAATTGAATTACATTACTTCCAATGAAATATAACCTCTAATGGCTACTCAGTGTGATGATGCTTTAAAGCCTTGTCAACACTAGCAATCCTAGTGCCTATATTTCAGCAACTGTCAGCTCCCTTGGAAACACTGAGATAAGCAGTCCTCAGAGCAGATTTTTGTGTAGAATTGGATGGACATTTTTAAGTGACAGTGTTTTGCTTTTGGTGAAAAAATGCAATTAATTGAAAATTAAGTTCTTTGATGTGAATGAATTTGTTGCTTGAACCAGAAGCAAAGCACGATCCAGTACAGAATTATCTCTCTGGCAAAGTAGAAGATCAGGTTAAAAGAGATTCGTTTTGAGACTGATGTGTGGTAGACTGTGAAAAACTTAAATCAGTTTTTCACCTGCATTAAGCAGACCAATCTCTTCAGCTGAACCAGTAAGTTGTCCTTGTGCTGCTGTGCTGTGAGGTGTATCCCTCTGTCTTGGTTCATTCTCTAAGGGCTGTGAACAGCATCAGCTTTGTCATGGAGCAGGTATGCTTAGGACACTGTGGCTGTTTCCTAAGATGGGAAACCCACACACAACTGTGAAGCAGCCTAAGAAATGCTTGGTCTTGCTCTGCATCAGCACTGGGGATCTAAGTAGGTGCTTAGATTCACAGCTTATGAGGCATTCAGTACTTGACACTATTGGAATACATGCCCTGTGTCTGACACTCTCATATTTATATTCTAGTTACTGCATGAAAAATACATTAGGCATGAACCAAATCAGTGACCTGATAGACCTCTATCCTTCTATATTTGTATTTGAAACATTTGACACAGGAAGATTTTTTCCCAGCATCAAAAAAATTGTGGTGCCACTTGAGATGGGACATATGGCAAAGCAGGGCAGCCAGGATGGGTGATTGCTGCCAGTTTTCATGAAAGACAACAGCAAAGGCAGTGTCAGCATATCTTGATCCAGTCACATCCCTCTTGGCCTTCTCAAAGTTCTGCTTTCCTGATAGATTAGCTGCCTGACAAGCTCTTCCCATCTCCCCATTCTCACAGGGGGCAGTTCTTGCTGCATTTTCTGGTCAGAGGAGCACAGTGCCTCTCTCACTGCTTTCAGGCAGATGTGTAACATAACGTGTCTGCTCTCAAATTCCTCCTCATGCCATGGATTTAGCCAGGGGAAGCTGAAAATATGTGCACATGGTGCTGCAGAGAAAGCATTGGTAGATACCTAACAATGACTCAGAGCCTGGTTAGTGACAGCAGCTTTCCCTCCTGCCTCATCTGTCCCTGCTTTCCCTTTACCTTGCCTTTCCCTGGCAGCCTGCAGCTATGACTCATCATGTTTCACAGCAGCTACTGTGCTTGTCACTGGAAAGGAGGAAAAATGCAAACTACAAAAAGGACCCAGAGGGGGTTAAGACAAGACATGAAGACCTTTTCCTTCCCAAGTACCAAACAGCTTTTGCCAACATGTCTGGCAAGGACATTAGTAAATGTGTCTTAGCTGTGTTCCTCAGGGCCGTGCTGTGAAGGGAGGAAGGTCTTTCTGATGTGTCCCACAACCTTCATGCTTTTGTAGGCTGTGCCCATAGCCATGCTGCCCTTGGGTGTATTAGCAGCTGCCACCCATGTGGCAGGCTGTGATGTGTCCCCACACCATGGGGTGCCTGTCATTCCCACTGTCCTCTGGGGGAATTCTGTGCTACCTCAAGCACAGACCCAGCAGGAACATGGGACACCCTTGCCTCAGCTGCCCTGGCTGTCCTGGGCTTTTCTGCAGCAGAGAGCTGTGCTGCTTCTGGCTGCTGGCATGCCCACCTGACTGATCTCCCACAGACATGCACCTGCCCCATTCCTCTCCTCAGACTGCATATAAAGAAAAAAAATCTTTTGGTGATGGGTCTAGTGAGGAACAGGTTGCCAAGAGACCCTGTAGATGTCCCATTGCTGAAAACATTCAAAGTCAGGTTGGACCGGGCTCTGAGAAACCTGATGTAGTTGAAGATGTGCATTGCAGGGGGGTTGGACTAAATGAGATTTAAAAGTCCTTTTCAACTAAAACCAGTCTGTGAAATGCTGGTGCCTTCACTGCTCCTTGTGCCCTTGGCAGGTGGCAAAAGACAGCTCAGCTTGGGTGTTCAGGAGGAATATTGATGGTTGCAAGAACTGGAGCAGCTACCAGGAAAGCTGTGCAGGTGGGGAGAGGAAGACAGGAGTGGAGATGGAGGAGTTGTTGAGGAAGGGGGAAAAGAGTGCTTGGAAGGAGAGCTCAGGGGAGCATAGAGAGAGAAGCTTCCTTTACTCACAGAGCAGCTGGGACAGAGCTGAAGAGCTCAGATCAGGAGCCAGGGAGGGAAGCTCCACACCTCTGAGCTGCAGACTGGCCGGGTGTGTGCTGCAAGGTGAGATGTAGGAACACTTTTAGCAGGGTCATAAATTGCTGTCCTTCAAAAAGTGAACTGAAAGCTTGATCTGGGAGACTAAACTTGCCTTTTGCTCCTGAAACACTGGGGAGAGTGTGGAGGAGGAGAGAGAGAGTACTGTCCTTGAAGAAACATGTTTTCCCAGTAAGTGTGCAGGGAGGTGATGATATGCCTCTTTATTGTCCCAGCAGGGCTGCACCTGCAGTGTTTTATGTTTTTATTTGGGTCCCCACAGTCCTGGAAGGGCTAGGAAGCTACAAAGACTGGTGAACAGAAATTTTTCTGACAAAAACCGGACAATTTGTAATAGTTTACTGAAAATTGCTTGGTGTAGGCAAGAATTTCTTTGGCTGAATTCTAAAAATATCTTTTATGTTCCTGTGCAAATAAAAGAAGGGAATTGTTCAGCCCTTCAAATGGTAGGTCAAGGTGCACGGAAACTACATGAAGAAAAAAGCAGGTTGAAAGTGCATGTTGGTAACAGCATTTGTACCAAGTATATAATTACTACAGGTATTTAAGAACTGGATAAATAATTAAATTACCCCCCAGTACCATCACACTTTCCTTTTAAATACCTCTGATCTAAAATGATTCCATATATTTCAGATTGATATTTTTAAAATAATAATCTGGATTATCTGTTCTCAGTGTCCAGGTACCACGGTTGAAGTGAGCCTGGAAACAGAACAGTCTCAGTGCACAATTTTTGGAAGGAGAATTAAAAGCAATTTCCTTGAGTGAAGGCAGAGGCTTCTAGGCTGAGAGTGGTCAAATCCCAGGAGGGATAATGGCTGCAGCACCTGGTTTAACTTCTGCTGGAGTTAGTATTATCATTTACAATAATAAAGTGGCTTCTGGTAAATGGTATAAATGGAGAGACAGAAGGTGATTCCTGTGGCAGCTGGCTTGTAAGGAGTGTTCAGGCTTTCTGCAGGAGCAGCTTTGCTCAGGACAACCTGTCACTCCCATGATCAAAAACCCAATGGTGTCTTTTACTGACAACAGCCACTGGTGTCTCCCCAGGTAAATCTGCTTTAAGCAGGAGACTGCAAGAAGCTGGCCTGTAGTTAATTTGATGGGCAAACTCTGAAGAGGCCCAGTTCAAAAAGCTGATTATGGCTCTGAATGTTGAGGAAACCTGAAACTTTTTCATACATGCAGAAATCCTGTGGAAGTGGTATCCCAGCAAGGGTGAAACTGCATGTAAGGATTTGAAGATTGTGAGAGCTTGGTAGAGGGTCTGCAGAGAATGGGAGAGAAGGGCAGGTTGCAGAAAAGATTTTGTCTTAGAGATGTAGAAGCATGGGCATGAAATGGAAATTGGTGCAATAAAGGTGATTTGGGCCCTGAAATGTGTACTTAAACTTTTCTAAGGTGAAAATTTTTTAAGCTATATACCTGGAAAGGGTACAGAAGTCTTTACCAACATGGTGCATTCAGGAGGGAGTGTAAATGCAATACAGTTTGAATGTGGATGCTAACTGGGCTAGCCCTGTTTCTGATAGAATCCTTTGGGTGGTAACATGTGTCTGGGGAGCTCCCTGCTGTGGGATGAACAAAGGCAGCAGGGGCAGCCAATACTGCTACTGAAAGAAGTGACTATTTTCCCTCCAACTATCCATCCCCTCCCTTTTGCTGGCACAAGTGTTTCTTTGCTGCCTGGGGAATTGAAGCACGAAACTGGAAAACAAATCTGGCAAAGCAAAAGGGCTTCAGCCACAGTGGTTTCCTCCCAGGTCACTGGAAGGTGCAGCAAGTCCTGGGTGAGGGAGTGTCTGCTTCCCTCTGAGGCAATTTCCAGCCTCGAGCGTGTGTGTGCCTGGGGCTGTGTGGTTTGTGTTTGGCTGCAGGGCTATCAGTCTGGCTTGGGATGTGCTTGGGACATTAGGAACATCTTTTGAAATGGAAGAGTAGAGAAAGTACATGCATGATGAATTTACTGAAGCAGGATAGTTAAAATTAAAATACTATGCTTTGGGCAAGCATAGTATTTTAATTTTGGTAGGAATATATTTTTCTAGAACTGGAAAATAGTGCTCATCTTCAGGGCTGTGTTAGGTATGAACCTACAGAAGAGAGTGTTTGTTACAGTGGGTAGAATGAGTGTTATTAGAAGACTTGTATGATAGATGGTGAAAACTCTGAAGAGAAGACAGCAATGGGGAGTGCTGAAAGGTATTAGACTGGAGTGAAGCTATTAGAGGAGTTTTTATGGATTGGTCCCTGGACTGATTTTATACCCTGGTTTTATTAGGGACATTAAACATCTTGTCATAAAAAGGTAGTGGTGTGTTATTGAAATTTTTGCAAAGCTGGGAAGTATTTTCAGCACAGGAGGCAACCTCACAGAAGGACCTTGGTAACCTAAAGTGCCTAAAATATTTACATGTGAGGAGAGCTCTATCAGTGCCACTCCATACAACACTAGGAGGATCCAGTCTAAATGCAAAATGCAGTTGGTCACTGTGTTAAAGAAGATAAATTGAAACCAAAACAGGTACAGAAAGGGCATGCTGGGATGATCAGAGGGATGAAAAGACTATGAAATTATATACTCTGAAGATCTTGACTTAGCCTGCAGAATAAAAACTGAGAGGATATGCTCTTGCTCTCTGTAAGTACTTTGAGGAGTACCACTGGGGAGGAATAAAAAGTCCTTGAAATAGAGTACAAGAATGAATTGGTTTGAATGGGTCACAAGAAAGCTTAGGCTGCATAGTGAGGAAGATTCAGGCTGTGAGGAAATGGGTTTTTGAGCTGTCCAGAGGGATTTTTGCAGGGAGGTGTAGATGAGACATAAATGCTTTCTCTGCACTGTCCAGTAGGAAACAGCTTTGTGACTGTGGAAATTTCCTTTGTGGAGGGTATAGATCTGAGAAAAGTCCATGTACTTGAGTTACCTCATCTACTTCACCCTTGCAGGTAACCCATCTTAGGATTTGGATGGGCAGTTTTGCTGAAAGCTGGGTGCTGTTAGATGGTGTTTCCCACAAGCACCAGCATGGGGAATGGGGCTGGAACTGCAACCCACTCAGCAAGGTATGAAGGACTCTCTAGAACAAAAAGGTCTTTGGAGATGTGCCTGCTGGTGTAGGAACAAATACTAGGTCAGTACACTTGACAATGAGAAAGGAGAAAGCTTTGTGAGAAACTGCAACTTTTGTGGTTGTTTTTAAACTATGGCTTCAGTCTTTTTAAAATCAGAATTTCATAGACTATAACACTGTCACCAAAGAGGGACACTTACTAGGAGTGTTCTGTGAGACAGATACTACAATTTTCCCCAAGTCTATGGTCTTCCTCAGAGGACTTCAAATGCTAACTAGGTCTGAAGATATTTTTTTCTGGGAGAAAACCTTCAGTGATCTCTTTGCCTTGGTCTGCAATTCTATGCTGATCTTGGATTCTCACTACATGCCTGGGACAGAACAGATAAATTATGTGTGTGTGTGTATATTTGTGTGTATGTTTATGCATATGTGTATGTGTGTGTATATATATAAAAGTTAAGCTTTGGTAAAGTAAGATCCTACCCAAACCCTAGTTTAATGATTTGCTTTCCCCTAACTAAAGATGTCTGAAATTTTGTGTTCTCCTGAAAACAGGAGGCTAGAGGTGCTAATGTGACCTTGCAGGAAGCTCCTTCCAGAAAGGGCAGTTCTGATTCCCTGCTAGTACTGCATGCTTCTGCTTTCTTCCCTGCTCCAACACTGGCACTCATCTGTCCTGTCAGGAGATCAGCTGAGGGATATAAAGCCACAGGAAAATGTTCAGCTTCCTGAACTGGCTTGCTGCCTGTTCAGGCAAGCACTAGGGCTCAGTGGGAGAATCAGGTGCAGTGTGGGATGGTTGATGGGTTGAGCACCATGCTTTCAACAGCAGGGAGTTGTTAAAGTGCCATAACTGCGTTGCAAACCCAAATCATACCCAGCAAGCAAGAGTGGGACGTCTTCAGATTATTTTCTTTGCAGTTGTGTAGTTCCCTGTCACTGCAGCCCTGAGCCTTTCTGGAGCTGGCTGTGTAATGATACTGGGGTGTGAAAAGGTTCAGCCTTTGGTTGATCTGAGAATACTGTGTTGAAGTGACATGCTAAAAGCATCAGCAGCAGTGACACACTGAGATGTGCTTGGGGATTATTCACTGCATCAGATAAAGATCTGATGTGCTCTGTTTCTGATTCAGGAGCCAGTGCTATGTGAATGTGGTACTCTCTCCCACTTTGCCATTCATCATTTTCAAAGAGAGAGTAGAAAAAGTCTGCCCTGTGGAGGCTTCATTAGGGATTTTGACTAGGTTGAGATTTGCTTTGCAGTTTGAATGTCTTAGGCTGATTTGGTGATGTGCAGCAATGTGGTTCATTTGTGTCACATTCGAAAAGCTTGAAAAATAAAGCGTGTTATTGTGTAAATCCATATTTTCCCCTTCTATAAGGACCTTTTGTTTCTTTTTCATTCCTTTTATACTGGCAGATATCTGATTTGAGGATAAGATTTTATATTTGTGTTCCACAGGCTGCTGCTGAGGTAAAGCTTGTGTTCTAGTGTGGATGCTGCATATTTTTGAGGTCTGGCCCAGGCTGTGCATCTTTAATCTGCTAAACTTTGCTCTTTAGATGTAACACAATTATAGAGGCAATTGTGACTCGAGAAATTTTGACTTGATTCTCTTAAGGCTGAACTACCATTGCCTTCAATGGAATCAGGATTGGACCTGCTCCTGTCAAACCACCAATTAGTTTTATGGTTGTGTCAGCAGATCCCAATCAAGATAGGAGCTGTATTGTGTTCATCATTTTAAAAACCTAAATCTAGACAGGGTTCCTGCCCATGAGAGTCTGCAATCTAGAGGCAATCTTTAACATATAATCTTACTTTTTCATGGCAAGGGGGATTTTGTCCCACTGATGCCTTTGTTAAATCATCATATAGTGTATAATCTGAACTCAGAGGAGGAAAGTTATTGGAGAAGGCTCCAGCAAAATATTTTTATTTATTTTAGAATATACAATATTGTAAAGTTTAAACAAAATAGCAGATTCCCCCCCTTTTTTACTTCAAAAATCTGATTTCTTTGGAAGATCCATGTTTGCAGGTATATGGAAGACCAACAACCTGGTGTTTGAGCTCTTCAGTCACTAGTTCTGTTGAAGCTGTTACTATATATCATTTGAGTTTTTCAGACAGAATGACAACTTCTTTCATCCAAGCTGAAATTAACTGTGTGACTGAGGTTTTACCCATTGACAGACAGGCCCACTGGTGTGCATGTGAGGAGTAGGGCTCTCGTGAAGGAGCAGAGCAGTGTTTCCCAAAGGCTTGATCACCTGTATCACTGACAGCATAAGCCATGGCATAGCAACCCCAAAGATGTATGGATTTTCTGAGAGATATTAAGGAAATACCCTTTATTCTACTCAGAAAGCAAGATACTAAAATTTTCTAACTAAATCCAAGACTTTGTGGTGGGATTGCCCCTGGGAAAAGGAATGGGGGGAAGTGTCCAAAAAGTCACCCCTGGAGAGACTGTTTATGAGAAGTGTTTGCCAAAGGAAGGGGCACTGCTGTCTGAAAAGGGAAGCGTGGCATCTTTTCTTCAGCAGCAACTATTTGAAATGCTGGCCTTCCTTCCTGTCCAAACAAGGTGGGAAATCAAAAGGCCTCATTTTTAAACAATTTAAGCTGAATAAGCAATTGAGCCCTGCTAGGTAAAGATCATAGTGTGCCTGTCCTTTGCTGCTGTGCCTACCAAAGCACACAGTTTTTAAAATTTCTGTGAGGCTTGTTGGTTTTCAAGACCCCAGTGGATATGTGGCATTTCAGTGAGGATCTTTCCAAAATGTTATAGCTTGTGATGCTGTGTTTGCTTGATGACCCCCATCCAGAATGACAATGTGATCAGTAATGTCCTTGTCCTCTGAGCTAGCACCTAGCTGGTAGCTTTGCATAGAATTAATAGCAAAATATAGAGACAGGCTTTTGTTCATCAGTCCTTGACCAAATCATCTTGCTGAAAGAATAAAACCTGTATTACTTTTATAATGTACATTTATATATCACTACATACGTAGAATGATTATTTGGTCTCTGTGGCAAAGTGTTTCCTGAAGGATCCTGAGTATTCTGCTCTTTTTATGATGGCACCTGGTAGCTGAGAGATGGGGTGCTTCTTTAATGGTGGATAAATCTGTTTTGTGGGGTACTCACTGAATATAGAGGCTCATGCAGATTAAGTACTTTTTATCCCTCACTTTACAATGTTTTTCAGCATGCGAGTTTAGCTCACTTAAGCAGCACTTTCTGCTGAATAAGGTCTGTCTGTCCTTTAAGGCTGTGTTCTGTGCTTAGAGAAGTGCAGAACAAGGCAAAAAATACTGACAAAACACTTTGTTCCATCTTAGTTGGATTTAAGGAAAGCATGTTTTATTTACAAATCTCTGTCTGGGTAAAACCTTAACTGGTATTCAGGCTAAAGACTGTGTGGAGCTGTAGGGTGGCAACCCTGCTTTGACATACAGGTTGTCTTTTGATAGAAGAGAATTTGTGGAGTGGGGAGCTGGGGAAGGTCAAGTTACAGCTTCCAGTAAATCTGAGCGTGCCTGAAGTGGTTCTTTTAATGTCTTAAAATATTTGTTGCCTTTTTATCATTGCAAGGCTGATCCATGTTCCATTTAAGCTGACGGGAACCCTTCTCCCATCTTCTTTAGAAATTGGCTCTGGCCCCTGTATCAGATTGCATACCACCTTGCTTCCTGATTCTTGGAAGGGTTCAGCCAAGCATTATGAATTAGATGCTTAGATAACATTGATGACTGCAGTTCTTTTTTGTGCCAAGGGAATCAAAAATAAAATAGAGGTTAGAAAAGTGTGACTAGTAAATGACACAGTGTGGGCCCAGTCTTGCTGCTGTGGAAGGGAGTGGAATAGACCTGCTGGTTTATTTGTTTTCTAAGAGTCGACTTTGTCCTGGTCCTGTTCCCTTGTGGTGTGGAGAAGGAAGCTGATCAGCTTCCAGAGAAAAGGCACTGTGACAGCTTATGTAGCCTGAGATATGCCCCTGGAGTTTTGTCAAGACTTCCAACAGCGTCCTGAGCAGATCTTGGGTGTTTAGGTGAAAATGAGTTTCCATCTCGTGCGCTTGGCTGAGCAAATATAAACCCAGCCTTTGTGAACTTGAAGCATGGCTGGCATGGGCTGCCTGTCCTCAGGCACAGTGGGGCTGCTCGTCCCATAATGATTTCATGTCCTGAGAGGGCATGCTTAAAGCTTGACAGATGCTGCAAGCTTGAAATCTCAAAGGAGAGGATATCAGTAAAACCAAGAGCTGAGGAGCTGGCAGTGGCAAAAACGGATGGAGGCCCAATTGGCATCTCATCCTCCCGCAGCTCACGTCAGAAGAGCTCTGTAAACAGCCCTGGGGTAGCCCAGTGCTCTGTGCCAGCCTGGTCTCCCCAGAGAAGGTTCTTGATAGTGTGGAGAGCAAGGGAGCAGGAGAAGAGCAGCAACAGGACAAAGGGGTGAAGCACTGAAATCCCTCCTGCACTGTCAGTGTCCTGGGATTTTACTGCTGGCACTGGAGCCTGCTTACTGTGTTCAGAAAGCGCTGCTTTTCTGTTGTCTGCATCAGGGTGTGGAAGTACCACAGTGTCTGCATCTATGTAGGTGTTGTGGCTTTTGGCAATGAACCCCCAAGGGGTTCAGTTTCTGCTGGATCTTGGGATCTTTACAAGATTTTTGTATGAAAGATGCTAATCTTTAAGCACCATCATTACTTCTGCACAGCAGCAGCACAGAACAGTCACACCTGTTTTTTATTTTGTAAGTGGGGATTGATGTATAATAAAAACTCTACAAATTAACTGAGAGGTTTAGGGGAAGAAAGTAAGATGGATACTGGATGTACTCTGAGAGTACAAGGTGACCTCAGGTAGGGAGAATGCAGTTGCCTAACTGTGGTTTTGCCAGGGACACCTTGCCTGATTTCCCTCATCTTATTTAACGTGCCATGGAATATGAAATGTATATCTGTTGCAGCATTGGTGCCTGACTGCTTGTCTCTCCTCTGGCCCTGAAGGATTTCCTGCTGTCTGTCTAAAAGGCTTTTGGAGAGCTACTGACACAAACACAAAAATCAGTCAGCTAGTCCTCTTGGCAGACTATTTTTTTCCCCATTTTTTTCATGTTGTGTCAAATTATCAAACAAAGCATTCTGAAAAGAGGCTGCTTGAAAAACTCATCAAAGAAAGCTCTGTGACGCTCACCAAGTCAGACACACAGTGTGCAGGGCTTGACTCACACTGTGGTCTAATTTGGAAAAGAAAGTGGTGCTGCTTGGACACTGGCATTTGGCTTCTCATTGTGGCTGGAGGTGGTTCACCCAGCCAGAAACGAACAGGCTTAGCATGAGAGTACAGAAAATGCCACAGCAAATGCCAAGCCAGACCTTTATTTATGACAGCTCTGGATGAGTGTTAATTATTAGCTGAACATAGTGTGTTCTAGAGGCTGTTTGCATTACAGCATGGGAAGGGCCAATGGCATGTAAAATGTGTGTGTTGGTAGGCAGACCAGCAAAGCAAACTGCTTCAGAGGAGAATAGGGCTTTTCTTTGTTTCCCTTCACTACATACACAGTTTTCAGTAATGCCATGTAGCCATAATGAGGGATTTGTATGAAAGTACTCAGGAGATTATACATATAAATATCACTTTTATTAAGACAGGGTGGATTAACAAGGGGTTAGTGTGCTGCAGGTATACAGGAAGTGTTGACTACATCAGATGTATTTCTTGTTAACAGTTGTTTGGACTTCTGGATTAGGTGTTTTCTTGTCTCTACTGAATCAGTGTAGCAGTTTGCTAAAGGGAAAACTACACATGGCATAGAACAGAGTAGTTTGCTTGGCATGAAGGGTACTTGCTGTGATTTTAGGGATGATGGTCTGAAGAGGCTTTCTTTTGTCAGGTTGCAAAATAAATTGACGTTTTAGCTCCATTGGGTTATAAGAAAGAAAAAGAAAGAGAGAAAGAAAGAAAGAAAGAGAGAGAGAAAGCAAGAAAGAAAGTAAGAAAGAAAAAGAAAATTGATGTGTTTTATACAGGACCCTGTACTGTTCTTTCAAGTACCAAGCAGCCTGAATGTCTTACATTCTTTAGAGTAATGAAACCATTCTCTGAGCAGTGTACATGTGTTTTATTTGTTTCTACTTATTTGCAATTAACTACTGCACATGGATAGGTATTTTAAAACAAGCTGGCAGAACTTTAATTTTGATGCCTGTAACCATGCACTTTATTACTTTAGAATCTGACTTTTAATCAATCTCCCTGGAAATAGGATAACATAATTATTTTCTTCCCTTGTTAGGTGGTGGAGAATGTAGAAAGGGAAAGGGGTCCTGGGCTTGCTAACACTGACCAGCCATTTCAGTTGCAGTTTTCTGAGTTAAATCTCTCTTGGGGTTTTGTATTTGTGATATGTGCATCTTTGTACAATGCAATTATTTGCACATTCTGAATTAAGTAACAGGTTAAAAAACCAAACAGGTGAAGCGTGGAAATGTAGCAAAATGAAAATCAATCACTTTGTAGTTGAATACTCTATGAACAGCTCTCACAGAAAACATGTGGAATGTGGTGCAACATCTGATTTATATAATTTTGAGGTCACCTCCTTATTTGGCCCTGAATTAAATGATTTGAGCAAGGCAGGCAGCCTACCCTTTCACAGGAATGCAGGTTACTTTCCATAGCTGTTCCAGTTGGGTATGTTTGGTATTTGTGTCAGCTTTCGACAAAGATGTCCAGCAACTTTAAGTATGGTGCAAGGAAATATTTGCACTGGAAAATTGATAGAGGTGTCAGTTGCTGGAATAAAAGTATGCAAAAATTGCTGTATTGTAGGGCTAAATCTTGTTCTTCAAATGTGCATAGAGGGACTTTCTAAAAGTCATAGCCAGAAGGAGAAATGTGATCAGGAAACACCGTATCCTTTCCTACTGGGAGAGTCGGTTTTCAGCAAGACTTTGCCTTCCTAAGATGGTGAGACAAGAGGGTGCTGTTGGCAGGATGGACCAGCCTCACCTCTGTGTTATGCTCATTTCTGGCTGGAATAAAGACATGCATACTTTAAATGTGAGCATAAGGTATTAATGTTATGTAGGGCTGTGGTGGTACATGGTTTAGAGGTGGGCTTGTCAGGGTTAGCTTAATGCTTGGACTCCGGGATCTTAAAGGTCCTTTCCAGCCCAAAGGATTCTGTGATTCTGCACAAATGAGTGTTCTGGTGGGTGTTGATTTCTGTCTCTCTTGGTACTAGATGAGACATCATTGTAAGACTCTCCCAGGGCATGGGAAGAAGTGGATTATGGGATTTTTGTGTCCCACATTACTTACAGGATCTGATCCAAAGTCATCAACACTGATTTACTCCAATGGTGTCTGACCACAGCCAGAATTTCTAAGTCTCCTAGAAGGAAAAGGCTTGATTGTATAAAGAAGTTATTTAATTTCTTTTAAAGTGTAATTGTTAATGTCCCTACCTATCTGATCCCACATCCTGATTGCTCTGTCATGTTCATGTTGAAGTATTTGCCTCATGTTTGTACCTGAATTTCTGAGAATTTTGAAGAAGGCCAAAAGAGATGTAGCTCTCTTGTAAGTGAATAGAAAGTTAAAATAGGATAAGCTTGTAAAATGAAGATTGAATCTGTGAGCTTGAAATCCATTTAACTCATCCAGAGTGCAGTAGTACAATGCAAACCCCCTGATTCAGGGTCTGATAGTTACGTGTACCACAGCACTGTCATGATCCATCAAACCTGCCAGATAAAGAGAGTCTATTTTAAAGTTTCTCCTTCAGGGCATGGGGAAGTAGTTCATGCAAAGATAGAAATTTATGATGATGCTAAAAAAAACCGCAGATGAAGTGAATAATTAATGAATTCACGACAGGACTGAAATATCTTCCTAAAATGCTGCTATTTTTAGCAGGGAGTTCTTCTGCAGTGCTTGTCATGTGATCCTATTGCCTTCTGAGAGCAGGAAAACAATTTGAATTAGTTTCTCTTTCCCCATGGACTTATATAAGTCCAGTATATAATACCCCTTAGCATCTGAATCTGCCTTAGGACAAACACAGATGATTTTAAACCTCATGCAAAATAAAACACTAATGAAATCTATACTTAAAGATAATCTTCTCTGCAGCAGATCACCTTTTATAATTGTACTTTTGAGGCTGTGCAAGGGGAATACTGCAATGGGTGTAACTGGCAGCTGCTGCTGGTCTGGTGATGCTGAATGCGGCTGCGGTTTCAAGCTGGCAAAGGACATAGAGGCAATTATCAATAAGAGGGTGCAGGGTATGGCTTATAGATCACGGTTTAATGTGAACAGATTTGGGCTTCTTTTGCCTACAACCAGTGTAGACTAGTGCTCTGTTTGAAGAACTTTGAACTGAAAATGTCATAGTAAGAAATTACTCTAAAAGAAAGTTGTCACATCCACAAAGGAATATGGTCGCTGTCACAGTGAATTTTCAGGTGTTGAACATGTGAAACTAGGTCCTGTCTGGGATTTCTACTTCCTGAGTGGTAATGAGGTACTCATTAAAGAGGAAGTCAGGAGCAGCTGACTTGCTGCCTTTCTTGCCTACTGGAGTTGCCACAAATTTAATTTAGAAGAACCCTCCAAATCCCAAACCTTTAGGTGTTTGGGAGGGCCTGAGGAGGACTCTGTCTTTGCAGCTCAATACCCGGTTTGTACAGGTGCAGAGGGGTGGTCGCTTCCTTTCCCCATTTGCACGGGGTTGTTTCCCCTACATGGGATAGTTCCTGGGTGGCTTCTGTAAGGTGTAGAGGGCACCTTGGACCTCTCTTGTCCCCAGCCCAGGTGGGTTGCCCTGGGAGCAGAGTGCTTGCCAGACAAAGCAGCAGAGAAACATCTGGGCCGAAGCACATTGGTTTGGCCAAGGGCTGTGTGCTGAGTCTCAAGCAGCGGAGGTGGCCCCAAAGGCACCTGCAGCTTCAGGGAAGCTGCAGGCTTTGGTGATGGTACACCTTGGGAAGCTCCTTGGTAAAGTCATGGAAGATGGTTTCTTAGGGGTGCTTGAGCTGTGGCTCCTTAGTTGTGTGCTGGCACAAGTTTATGGCTTAGGTGCCATGCATACTTTGCTGCATCTGGGACTTGGTCTCTGTTTTCCCGTCTCTGTGCTCCCATCTAAAAGGATTGTTTTAAGATTTGATGTTTGTGAAACAAATGCTTTGTATGGAGCTTTGTAATAATTAGAAATTCATCCTCAGCTGGAAGCTGGGGTGGTTGATGTGAGTGCTATTGAAATGAGAACTTGTTGCAAAAAATACATTGAATTATCACCATTTTTTCTTGTGCCTGGTGAAAAGACTATTTTCAGGCTTATTTTTCTCAGCTTTCCATCAGTTCTCCCATGCTCACCACCTTTTTTCCCAGTAATTTGTGTGAGTCCTTCCTAAATCGAATCTGGTTATCAGGTGGCTGCATTTTAAACACTCTATTAAGTATTTTTTTAAAAAGCAAATTTAATCAATCTTAAGGATGTAGAGGGCAACACACAGACTAAGGAAGTGGGTCAACTGGAAGGAGTGGGATTCTGTGGTGGCAGGGGGATCTGATGAATGGTTGATATCCTCAGTGGGTCCTGTCCTCAGTAGGATGGGACACAAGGACAACCCTGGCAATGCAAACCTGGAGGGCTTTTCCTTGCCTGCTGCATCTCAGCACACAGGGTCCACGTTCCTGTTTGAAGCTCTGTTGGGTTGTGGCTTCGTGATACAAATAATAAATCAAATGACAGATAGCAAATTGAGTGTCTTTAAATTAATGAAATGCATCAATTGAGTTGAAATGACATAGAGATTTTAAGACTGCAAATTTTATAACAGCCCTGCAGACTGGTTCTAGTTTCCTTTATTTATATCTGTTTGTTTGAGTGCCTGCACTCACTGTTGAAACAATTTGTTACAGAAGTCCAAGTATGGTCGTGTGAGCTGCTTGGGAACTATCAGAGATAAAAGTGTCTGTTTTCATCTTTGTTGTTACAGTATTGATTTGGGCAATGAGGCTTTGAGAGTAATTTTTGCTTCACATAGAATTATCCACCCTTCTGACTGCCTCCTGAAACACCCAGCAATACAGATCTTCATAGCTAAAACTGGGATAATTGAAATAATTTATTCTGCAATTTACTGAGGAGATACCAGTTTCAAGCCATTAAAACAGTGATTCTTTAACAAGTAGCTTATTTTAGTGGCTGTCTCCTTACTGCTCTTTCTTTTCTTTCCGCAGGAAAAATTAACCCAGGAGTGTGTATTCAGAGAGCAATTTGAAGAAAACTGGTATAACACATATTCATCAAATCTATATAAACATGTGGACACTGGAAGACGATACTACGTTGCGTTAAATAAAGATGGGACTCCGAGAGAAGGGACTAGGACTAAACGGCATCAAAAATTTACACATTTTTTACCTAGACCAGTGGACCCTGAGAAAGTACCAGAACTATATAAGGATATTTTAAGCCAAAGTTGACAAAGACAATTCCTTCACTTGAGCCCTTAAAAAGTAACCACTATAAAGGTTTCATGCGGTGGGTTCTTATTGATTAGCTGTGTCATCACATCAGCTCCACTGTTGCCAAACTTTGTCGCATGCATAATGTATGATGGAGGCTTGGATGGAACATGCTGATTTTGTTCTGCACTTAAAGGTTTGTCCTCCTGGAGGAGAGCCTATGCCCACTCGCTTGATTTAGTACGAGAGGGAGAGCGAGAGAGTGAGTGCGAGAGAGAGAGAAAGGGAGAGGATGAATGGGAGTGAGAGCGCGAGAGAGAGGAGCCGAGGGGAGGAGGAGGGTGAGGAGGAGGAGGAGGAGGAGGAAGGCCTGATGCATGCTGGGGAATAGACACGCTTTTAAATTTTTGATCAGTTGTACTTCGTCATATATCAGCATAGCTGCCATACTTCGATTCATCAGGATTTTTGGCTGGTGGCCTGCTCAAGTGTACGCTGCATTTACAAAGGCATGGAGGGTGCAGTCTTACTTAAACAAGAGACTTTTCAGTTAATCGCTCTCTGGGTCTCACCCCACTGAGTTTAAAGCAAAGACCTCTTAGTAAAAAAAAGAAAAATAAAAAGTTAAATTTATTTATAGAAATTCCAAAGGCAACATTTTATTTATTTTATATATTTATTTATTATATAGAGTTTATTTTTAATGAAATATGTACAGGCCAGATAGGCATTTTGGAAGCTTTAGGCTCTGTAAGCATTGAAATGGCAAAGGCCACTATGAACCTGTGGTAAATTCATGCAAGTAAATATAAAGGTGCATGGATAAAAAAAAAAAGCCAACAATAAAAAGGTAATAATAATAAATTCTAGTGACCCTCATGTACTAAAGGCGACAATCTCTTTTGTGCCCGTATTATTGTACAAGTATGCACACCACTCATGACACTGAGTCCTCACTCTTCTGACTGCTTGTTTCATAGCTTACCCCAGAGGATTAAAGAGAAAACTGGGTCTGCAACTTTTTTTTATGTGTCTGTAATATTTCCTCTCTGATAAAGTGACTTCTTACATCGTTGTAAATTTCACAGCTGTGGAAAATATAGGGGTTGGAATATATTCTACTTGTTAAAACCTATTGCAGATTATACCAAAGCTAAATGATAAATATGCTATTTTTTTTCCTAAAGAGAATGCCAGAAACAACATAAGTAATACCAACAACAATTATATTAATTTTAAGGTTCCACAAAGAACACATAAATATTATTTCAGAGGGCAAGAACCAGGTTAACAGGATCATTCTTGTAAACATGTTTATTTGTGCACTTGACTTATGAAATTATACAAGTTCCATAGGGGTCATTGTAATACCTTTTATGGAAAATTGCTTTCAGTGTGAACTGTCATAATACATGATATTAGCACCCTTCCTAAAGTAAAACTTGCAAAATGAAACTAATAAATCTCTATCGATAATGACAATGAGGGGGACAGTATTAGACTTATTTTTATTGTTTTTCCTAAAGTATGCTCAAATATTCATGAACCCTAGGTGAGGAAACAGTATATAATATTTAAGAGTATGTAGCATATTAAGATAAGCACACACATTGATTAGCAGTTACCATTTGGAAATTAACCTTCAGGAAGAGGCATTTTTTTCCCTAATACTCTGAAGAAAAGGGGGTAAAAAAAAAAGAGACGAACACCTTGTTAAGATCCATATGACAAATGCATTTTGTAGTTGTTCTACCCCTTAGGATTTCAATCCAGTGCCATTAAGTTGAGTGTAGCCTTCACCATTGGATATGTTGGGAGCAGGGCTGGTCCTGACACCCTGGCTGTCTGCATATGCACGGGGGCTCCTTTGGAGGAGTGATGTAAAAGGTTGTAGCCTACTTGTAATTTAGAAATTTTTGCTCTGCAGCACTCTTGTCCATCTGATTTATATGATTTGAAGCTTATTTCTGTTCTGGAATGACCTCTGGCTGGGTGTGCTGAACAAACGTTCCCTTTCCGTGCAGAAGCAGGTGGGAGGAGCCGCGTCTCAACCGGCGATATCAGTGATGGCAAACGCAACCACGGCCTTTTGTTGTGATTGCTCATGGAGGATAAAGAGACGTAAATCACATTAGTTGATTGGTAGGGTACCTGTCTAGGGACTGTTATTGCCTGGGAATTTACAGCCTTCAGCTGCAGCCCAGGCGTTTGTGTCCCAGCCTTTGGGGCTCGGCTGCTGTGCGTTGGTTGGGTGCCAGATCATTGGTGTGGGCGATGCAGAGACCCTAGGAGAAGAAAAGGCACTCCTGGGCAGGACCAGGGCTCACTGCTCTGTGCTAAATGCACCAAGCCCACCACGAGGAAGGGAGGTTGCAACTCTCTGCTGTTTCAGTAAATCTGACATACACCAGGAAATTATTTGCAAAGGTTAAAATGACTCTGAGTCGAGGCCGCAATACTAGGCCACAGTTAAAGTCTTAATGTTAAATTGACTTGGATTATTTTAGTCATAGGCTAATCATTACTACTAGTTAACATGTTTTATTTATTTTTTTTTTGTATTTTTTTACAGAAAGGATTAAACTCGAGAAAAATGTTATGAGTTTATGGCAGTCCTTCTAAATAAACTGTAACCGATTTACTCGAATAACCCGTAATGGTGTGTAAATACTGACTTTATGTAAATATAGAAACGTGTAATTTAACTTAGGCATTATCGCAAGACTGGAAGGCCCGGGAGCTGGCAGTTTGCCACTCCCTGCAGGTTCACTGGGTCAAATTTGGCCTGTTTCGGGTAGCAAACAACAGATTCTGTTCAGTCCCTTGTGTAAAATGAGCTATTTCTGTTTGGTTTTGGGTGGGGGATGGGCAAAGCCACGGTCACCTGGGCGCTGCTCAGCTCCTTTGCCAGGAAGGTGTGCAGGGGTACGGACGCCCTCCTGCTCCTGATGTGATCCTGCTAAAACAGGGCTGCACAGAGCTGACACGGCAAAGCAGGGAGGCTTGCAGTGCCTCTCCTCCTGTGCTGTGAACCAAGAAAAAACTTCACCTTCTCGTGCTGCCCATCTGCACCTTTCTTGAGCTCTAAAATTGACTTGAAGAAAAATCTGAGGGAATAAGAAAAGAACGATTGGTGTTATTTTTACTTGGTATTCTGTAATGGTGTGTAAATACATACAGAGTTCTGTAATTTGTATAAATATATTGCTATAGAATTTTGAAAATTGGTATTATTTGCTTGATGTCCCTTCAGAGCATTT
The DNA here is from genome assembly GCF_022539315.1 of Serinus canaria. NCBI lineage: Eukaryota > Metazoa > Chordata > Aves > Passeriformes > Fringillidae > Serinus > Serinus canaria. The sequence continues at coordinate 43,698,510 of NC_066313.1, forward strand.
TCTTATAACTGTGCACATGTGTAATAGTGGGATGGCAAAGAGATGCCCTTGCTTATTCCTAGAAAGAGTGTGAGAATATTCCAGGAAGACAAAAATCATCAATATATTCTATGCCTTTTTGCTAATTTGGAAAAAAGCAGGGAGATGTCTTTTTGGCAAGAATTGTATTAGCATTTCACCTGAAGCAGATCTGTCTGGGCAAGCAGTATGCCCCAAAAGATGATGGAGATCCAGACCAGTGTTATGAGATGTGTTATGAGATGAGGTGAGCTGCATTTGGCAATGTGTAAGGCAGCACTCCCAAATATAGGTGGGGTGAATCCTGGCAGAGCTGGCAGTGCAGAGTGGAAAGAGAAAAATCCTAGGAAATTTGCTTTAAGTTTCTACCAATCAGTGCAGAAGCAATCTGCCTGCCAACTGGTTGGAAATAAAAAAGGGTGTCTTTAAAAATGACAGGGTATAAGATGTGGAGGCTGGAGATGAGACCCTGGCCTAAAAAATCAAACTCTTCTGTTGTCCCCTTGAAAACAAGCTAAATGTCAGTTTAATAAATATGCAGATAGGAGGGAGTTAAAAGATGCTTCTGAGGCAGTTTCTTTGCATACAGAATATTGCAAGAGGTAAGAGAAGATGCTTCTGCAGTATGCCTTTCACAGTCCTAGCTTATGCTCTGCTCTGCCTCTTGTACCAAGTAAGGAAGTGTCTCTAAGGTTCAGCTCTGTTACTCACGATTATAGGAGAAGTGGATGGGCTCTGAGCCACCCTGAAAACCTTTTTGTATGAACTCCTGTCCCACCTAGGGAATTCTCATAAGGTCCCCATGAGGTACACAGGCAAACCTTGAGATATGACCAGGCTCCTTGAAACTGCAGTTTGCTTTGCAGAAATGGAGAGGTTCCAGATTCTTTGGAATTTTGTTGAAAATCTTGGAAACTCAGACCTCTACTCATTTAGCTGTGTTTGTGCAGGCAGCTGTATTTGTAGGCAAACTGGGGAAAGAAGTAGACAACCATGTAATCCTCAATATTTTATTCCACATGGCCCATTGTTTACTGATCTGAGAATAAAACCAGAAGGCTTCTGTTTTCCAGAATTTTATCTCTGTTCTTAAACTATTAGAGCTCTCCATGGGTTGTTCACAAGTCAGTTCTGTCCTGCCTTTTTGTTATCTTTCACCTTTTCATAACACTACAATGGGGTTTTCCCTGCTGGCCCCCAAGTAAGTTCCAGTAGTAAAAACTCATCTCCTCTTGTCAAGAAGCTGGAACAGCCTGACCTAGAGTTTGTTGCTGAGCTCTTTGGCATTGAAGTATGCAGGTCATGGATAATTGGCACCTTAAATCTAGGTCTCAAAAGACAATTAGTGATTAGAAACAAAAAATGCTGTTGTGAAGGTGTCTGGCCAGGTCAGATGCCAGAAGTTTGAAAGCAGAAAATATTTAATGGTGTTCTGGAAATTTTAAGTGAGAATAACAACCAAATTCCACCTGCAAAGTAATTTATAAAATGAGTACTTTTGCTTTTTTCCCCTATTGGTTTTCTACCTTTAATATCTTGTGTGTGTGTGTTTTTTTCTACCCAATGATAGTAAAAATGATTCTTTTGTTTTTTCATTCATGATTTCTGAAGTCCAGCAGCTTTTTTATAATTTTTCAGAGTTATTCTGGTCTGAACCCTGGGGCAGGACAATTGCCATGTGATTTTGGGTTAGGACAGAGGATCACATGCCTTGGAAAGATGCTGCTCTTGTGCTCAGAGTGGTTGTTAACAGTCCATAGGATGACCTTTTCTTGCCATATCTATTACATGGAGGGCAACAACAGTAATTGTACTTTAATACTTTGTATACTGTTGTTATCATGGGAGAAATCTTTCCAAATGATCCTCAAGTCATGCCAGCTTTATTAAACCCACATCTGTTGCTTGAACAAGCTCTCACAAATATCCTGTTGCAGAGAGCTGTGTGTAAAATAAATTTCAGGTCTATATTGTTTAGTGATGCAAAAGGGATTTCACTTAATTGCAAAAAAACCAAAAAAAAACCCAATCAAACAAAAAAACCCAAAAATCCAACCAAAACCCAGCAACAATAAAAAATATAAAAACACCCCCCCCCCCCACCAAAACCCCACAAACCCAAAAACCCAACCCCCTTTTTCTTTAGGTTGAGGGAAATTGTTTTTATGTACACCACTCACAAATAGCAACTACATAGTCAAAAGAATTCTGGAATTAGACTGAACTGTCAAAATGCTTCTCACATTTCTGTTTTCTTGAGAAATCACAGGCCATCAAATTATGGTGATATGCAAAATATGCCCTGTAGATATTTTTTTCCACGTCCAGAGGGTCTGGATTTATGTATATCTTACAGTTGGAGGCAGTCAGTCTAGGTGAAAAGAGCATTTCTGTAATGTTGGAACTCATTCATTTTATTGACAAGCTCCCCCTGCCCCCGCAGAGAGTAGCTTTGGTTAAAATTATTATTGTTATTTCTACCCTTGTTGAGAGAGTAGATGTAAACATTGAAACAGTGTCTTGAAATACTCCCTCACAGCTGTGCTCTTGAATGCATACTTCTTTCTTTTGTATTTCTTATGTAGTATAATTTCTATGGCTTTTTAGAAACCTTGATGCTTGTTATGAATGTCCACACACAGAAGTAGTTGCAGTCAAATTATCTATATCTGACTTCTTTGGTTAAACCAATTTTCTAAATCTCTGATGCTTTGGCTGGCAAGGCTGTGACTTCTCAGGCTGGACTCTCATTTTTCCTTTTCTCTTCTTTCTGCTACAATCCATCTTTTTTACTCTTGGACTATAGTTAATTTCACAAGCCTTTACAAAGAACCTGCATGGTAGGTCCATGTTATCTTCATTCCTAGGAAGCAGAAGACTTGCTGGTAAACAGTTCTCTGCATATTTTCATCTTTGATGTGTTGTGTTGGCTCCAGAAGAAATCAGTGCTTACATCTTCCTGTTCAGGATGGTTTGGGTCTTCATCATGCTGTGTCCCTAGTGTGACCATTAGAAGGGTGTTCAATATATAATGTCAGTTTATTTGGATATGGTGTATCCATTCCATTTCTCCTTTCACAAAGTGTTCTGTGCAAGCCTTTGTTTATTGTCCATTAAGATAATTTAACCTCTAAGCTACATTGTAGACATCACCTTAATAACTTGAAATCTCTTGATCAGCCACGTTGAATTACTCATGTTGGCAACTCATTGAATTATAAGGACTTGACATGTGTGTTAAAGATGCACAGTTTTATTGTCAATCCCTTTTGTTGTAAGACCTGAACTTTTCTCTGAAGAATTAAATCAGGTTCACATCCCCAGTTCCATTAAGGATATTTTCCTCACTGGCTCCAGTCCAACCCACTGTACTTTGGAGGAAAGCAGTTCTTTTGTCCTCTTCAATGTGCATGGGAATCACTCCCAAACAGCCTGCTGTATTATGTGCTCTCCTGTATTAGCTCTCCTCCTTCTAATCAAACCCACTCCCTTCCAGTGTTATTTAAGGTGCTTCTTCTTATCACCTTAACCTTCCTAATATAATTTTGTGGTATTTGGGTCTTTAGGCTGATGCTATCAATGAAACCTGTATTTTGTAGTTGTGACTGAGTCCAATGTAATCTCATTACCAATCAAGTCACTCTTTACCCAGTAAAAAATTTTGGAAGAAACAGTAAAGGAAAAGAAAACTGCATGTTACCCCTTATCTCTAGTGAGTTTGAAGGAGGCAAATGTGAACTTGCTCGTGCTATGATCCCTCTCAACAGAGTTCCATACTCTTAACTGTCTTTCTGGGATTCTGTAATATCCCGTTGCTTTCCAATTGATATTATCTGTCATCTTAGCAGAAGCTTTTGTCAATGTCTGTGAAGTTGATGTACAGTGAACTCCACAGATGCTCTGCTAAGGGGATGCTGTTACACACTGCCATAGTCACTGACATTTCCTGTTGCTTGAGATCAGCCTGCTCTCTTCCAAGTGGAATGTCCCTGCTTGTTCCAGCCTCAGTAACAATGTGCCTGCCAGGCTGCTGCTTGGTGTAGAAAGGAAGCTGCTGTCTTTTGGTTTATTGTACTGCACAAGCAGTTCCCTCAGCAAGAGACTACCTTCCTTGTTCCAGGACCACATGAAGGAGGTCATGCCTGACCTCAGTAGAATTTGCACCTCTTATCTTTCCCACCTCAGCCCATATTCCATGCACCTAATTAATGTTTCTATTTTTATGGCCTTATTATCTATCTGAAAAATGCACGGTTGTTGTATGCCTGAAGGCTGCTCTGAGTAGACTGGTGTTTTCCTTCTGTACTCTCTGTGAGTTGTTACATACACACAGGTACTCTGCTAGAAGCATCTCATAGCCTTCCTTCTCTTTAGGACAAACAGGCCTGCTTGATTAGATTAAGGTGGGATCCCAGGAGTATCTCCACTCTTCTGCAGCAGCATCATGGAAAACAAGAAAAGTTCTGATCTAAGTTGTCAATAACTTTCTTTGCTATAGAAATTTGGTGGTAGCCATATTTTCAGTTGTGATAGTAGGTAAGTGTTCCACGGCTCATGAAGCAGTGTGCAGCTGAGCATCTATTTCTTTCTTAATGGAAAATGTGATTTGTTCACAGAGATGTAGTCTTGGAGACCATAGTCAGCTGTTACCCGGGTATGCCATGCCTCTGATGCACAGCAGAAGTGCTTACCTCCCCACCTGCTGCAGATGCCTCTCAAACCTCCCCTCAGCTGCTGCCACCCAGCTCCAGGGTTAACTTCCATCAAGGCAAAGTGCTCACTCAGACAGGCTGAGGAACTTGTCTGCACTGCAGGGAGTCTCTCTGAAACAGGGAAGCCATGTCCCTGTGGAGAGGAGGCAGAGGAAGCAAAGAGACGTGTCGAAAACAGGGCTCATCTAAGCAGGGGAACAAGGAAGTTCCTGGGCTTGGTGGGGGAAGTTAGCACAGCCTGAAATGTAATAAAACAGAAACACAAGTGTTTCTGTTTCTTCTCCCTGCTTTGCCTGTGTGCTACCCCTTTTCCCAAGCACACTCTCTCCACTTTCCAGCTAACTGATTCTTCTTAGCAACTTTAGAAGGTCACCTCTAATGAGTGATCCATCTGAAGGCTCAGTTCCATAATGTAAGTGTTGCTAAAAGGACTCAGACCAGAGAAGAGGGTCTGTTTTGCGGCTGGGAAACTCCTTCTCCACACACTGAGGGCTGAACAGCCTCACTGTTGAGATGAGTGGGTGCTGCAGAGCCTGGTCTACTGAGGTGTGTGCTGGGTTGTGGTGCTCACAACAAAGGTGTCTGCTGAGTAAGGGCTGTGTCTGGCACCAGGAGATGTCTGTGCTCCTTCTTTGCAAAATTCCCAGTTGACCACAGGCAATTTGTTCCTAACTAGTCTTTGTGTAAGAGAGTTTAAGGCTAAGCCCTGGCTTGGAGGAAATCAATATCTGCATGATCAGTACAACTGACACAGGCTTAACAGTGAGAGGAGGTAGGATAGCCTTGAAGTTTTCCTCCCTTCCACAGTTCTCCTTGTCACAGACATAAATCAATAATTTTTGTAGAGATGTTCCTCCTGCTAAGGTCATGCTTTTTCACTGCTTTGTCTCCAATAGCCAGTTAGGATGTATTATTGGAGCTATAGCCTTCTGAAGAAATAAGTAGGATGAAAACAACATTGTGAACACCATAAAGAATGAAAATAACAAGAAAATAAGATATGTTTACTTCTAGATTGGCCTGAACCAAAAGTCAAACATCTCAAGTAGGATGACTTCATAACCTTGGGCTTCTTCCACCACTGTTGTTGCTGTTGCTGGGACCTGCTGGGTCCCAGCAGGGTGCTCGGTACCTGATGGGGGAATCTCCCTGCCCTTGACTTGCCCCTCCTGGGATTCTGGGGGTAAGAGCTGGTACAGGAGGGATGTAGTGGCCCACTGGCTCAGAGGAGCAAGGAAAGACCAGCCCTCCCACCCTCCATGCACTCAAACAGTGGCACTGGTGGGCAGGACCAAAGCCATTCCAATGCTGGCACCCATCCCTGACCTCTCTCTCTCTCAGCAAAAGCTCCCTGAATTTCAGAATGAACATCTGGTTTAAATAGGAGGCTTTCACCTAGAGGTATTATTTGATAAAGGGAAAATTTATATCTTACTGTTATTTTTTCAGGCAAGCTATCAGGCAAGTCCACAGATCAATGAGATTTTTTCCTCTTTTTTTGTATTTTATACTTCCAAGTAAAAACCAAAGGCAATTGCCCACTTTTTCCCTCCTTGAGGAGGTCATTTGTTCTGGGAAGATATGGATAGGAGTGTGTTACAGAGCAATTTAGGAAATTAAGCTGCACAAAGCTTATCATTGCAAGGGGACTAGAACAGTAGTAGATAAGCCAATACTTGAATTCATGTTGTAATTTTTGGACACAAAAGCCCCAACTCTTTTGCTTCTGAAGTCTCTAAATAATTGGGAAAATGACTTCAACAACAAGCAATAAAATGAACAGCTACTTGGTAGCGAGTGGAAGCAGAAGGGTGATGGCTCTGTCACTTGGATCCTCCCACTTCAGCTCACTAACTAGATATTTATTTACACAGTCTTGGAATTCCATTGGCTTCCCCGTGATTTATTTTCTTGTCCTGTTTTGACTCCGGTCTCATCATCCCTGTCCTTTAGTCAGCAGTAGGATCTTCATATGCCCTTGCAGGTCATTTGTTGTGAATATCTTGGTAATTCTCTAGGTTAAACCTGCTCAATTTCATGCTTCCCTCTTGAACCGTGTGTGGTGCAAAACTGGGTACAGCATTTCCCATTTTTTACACACTGCAGACTTGCCCCATCTCCTTTATAAAAAATAAGGGGGGGTTCCAATGAGCAAAGTTCCTTTCATACTATGAGATGCAATTATTGAACCCTCATCCTCTTTTTTGTCCCTGCTTTAAAGTATCAGAGCATTGTGTCCAGTTATTTAAACACATCCAAAGGAAGAGAAGATCTGCTACAAGTGCTTGGTTGACAGGACTAAATCTCTGCATTTGCTGCAGAGTGTGTTGCAGCAGAATGTGCTGCAGCAGAGTGTGTTGGCTCCTTCAGAAGAAAGTGACCTTCAGAAACAAAATCCTCTCTCTGAAAGCAAAAACCCATTTAGTATGCTAATTATTCTGCAGCCAGCAGGCTTGGTTTTAATTTGTGCTCATGACAACACGTATTTGAGAAGAAGCAGTTGAAAAAGGGTCCATTCTAACTGAGGAAACTGGACCAGGGAAATTTTAGGGGAAATGTTCCTATTTTGTTTCACATGCCTTGGCTTTATTGGAGCTTCTGAGCTGCCAGTGTTTGAACTGACCTGTGTGCATTGCATGAAAAGGTCCCTAAAAGGCAAAGTACAGAGAAATAGGCCAAAATATAATTTCCCTTCATGTGACTTTTACTGCTTTAGTGCTACAGAGACTTGCTCACTTCACTTTGCAGGCAGTGGGGAGGCAGTAGCTGTGAGCCTTGGCCTGTGGCACTGAGGTGAGCAGTGCTGCAGCCCAACAAGGTGGTCAAGGCTGCTGCTCTCAGAGTCAGAGCCAATAGCTTCAGCAGTGCCCCAGGAGCTGGGGCACCTCAGGGACACTGGAGAGGGTCCTGTGGGCTTGGAGATAGGCTTTAGTTCAACTTCTGCTTAGGGCACCCATTGCTTGCCTTTCTTTTAGCCACCAAAAATACCTACCTAGGCTGAAGGTTTGATCCCAAAAGTCAAACATTACAACAGCTGCCAGGCATAACACTGGGTCTTGTCTAATGTGCCAGCTTTGATTTTCTTCGCTGCTGCAGTGAATAAGCAAAAGCAGAGCTCCTAACTCCAGGAAAGACGAGCAGCATGAGTCAGGATTCAGCTCAGCAAATTCCCTGTGGATAGGGTAGTTGCCATTCTGTAAACTCATCTTCCTCTTCTGCTGGGACAGAAAAGAAGGCAAGTTAAGGAAACTGTACAGTTCTGCTGATGTAGATACCATGTTCTTTCAGCATTTGCCACTCTGCCTGAAGAGATTTTTCTTTTCTCTATTTCCTGGTGTCCTTATTAAGAAAGATACACAATGAGCAGCACTGCTCCTGACCAGGTACAGCTTTCGTGGGCAAGCTCAGACTCTGTTTAGTTTTGTTGATTAGGTATGGCTGGGATTGCCATAATGGTCTGTCTCAGGCAGCAGCGACCACCCGACTAGGCTTTAGCAAATAAAATACCACAAATACATTCTGAAAAATGTGAACATAATACCCATGAAGGACTATTAATGTGTACAGAAACTATGCAGGCTGCAAATACACCTTCGTCCTGACCTTCAACATTCCTCTTCGTTTAGTCCTGAAGGAGATGGCCAATTATGGTTTTATGATATAGATTACGGGTGAGCACCTGGTGCTGTTTGTGCCAATCAGAGTCTTCATGTTGGCTTCAGCAAGGTCTGAGTTTCTCTTCTTTTGTACCTAAAGAGAGGCTGGGGAAGCTATACAAGCTACTCTACAAGCTAGTTTAATTACAAGTATATACAAAGGTGGTTATTTCAAAGTGATGTGAATTTTTTTAACTAGACACTCTATATCCATAACCACCAACTGCAGACGTAAAAAAGTCCCAATGAAATACTTCTAAGGACATTGTGTAACAACTAGGATTATTTCTCGCTGGATTTTTTAATATTTTAAACCCTCTGAAATGAAAAAAAACCAGCCATCTCAGAGGCACAGGATTCCTCACTTGCTGTCAGTGGAAGAACAATAGTAATCAAAATCTTCAGTGAGAAAACTTCAGCTCAGCTGCACATTCCAAGAGGAAAGTCTTATCTGAAAAATATATTTTTGATATGTAAAATTTTGACAATAGGATGTGGCATTTTCTCCTCACAGACTGAACAGGTGGAGGAAATGGTGGTAAAGGTAAAGGTGGAAATATCCTGAATGAGGCTGCAGTGTATCTGATGTGTCCTACTATGATGTGATTTCAGTTGCAAAAATGGGAGTGCAGGGAGCTGATACTCACATGTCTGTAGTGTGAGTTACACTAAGGGCTCAGTGCCACAAACAGTTCATTCCTGCCAGCTCCATATGGAGTCTGGTTTCTCATATTTTCCATTTGACAGTATCTTCTTATTGTTCCTATAGATACTAAAGGTATCTTAATAGATACTAAAGGTATTTATTCATGGGACCTTTAGGTTTTACCCCTGATCACCTACAGCCTCCAGCTAGATGGACATCTGGGGACATCCCCATATGAGCAATCCTGCATCCAGGATGTGAGCCATGTTAACAACACTGAGCTGTCCCCTAGGGGAAGAGCAGCACTATTGATCTCCTGAATCTGTTCACCCCAAACTCGTTTGACCTTTCCAGTGCAAATGAGTATCTGTCCCCAAGCCACCAGCAAGGCTTATGCTTTCAGGAGAAGTGGCTGCAGGTCACTGTTTCTAAGAACACCTCACTTGCAAATTCCTAGAACACTTCTGCTCTGTGTAAGTAAGCTGGGAACATTGTTTTGCTAGACAGAGTATGCGAATGACCACCCGCTGCCCATTTACTCAAGTCCTCTGGAATGTGAAAAGATTTGCAGCACTGGGCTGAGTACCTCTGTTTGTTAACTTAGTGGAAACCACTTGGCATAGGAACATGCTCAAATCATGATGCAGGCTTTTGAAATTCATACTGGCAGGGGATCCAGCTGAAAGGAGCTGTGAAACCAGACTTGGGTTTTTCAGGTTAGTTCACTAGAAAAGATTCTAGAAAGTCAGTGCTGCAGGTTTTCCATTTCTGCTCTGACAGAACTGATCCTGAAATTACCTCCCTTGATGTACTAAAATATTAGTAGCCTAGAGAGGGGTCATGAAATGCTGAGACACAAAATGCAGGAGATACCTAATTAATCAAAGTAACTTCTCAACATATTTGCCATGTTACATTGTGTCAAATGTCAACAATTCCCTGGAATTTAGAGATGAATATTCAGAAAACTGCTGTGTTTCTTCCCCCTCCAAACCCATGTGGCTTCACTGTGACCCTGCTGCTGGCAGAACCTATCTGTGCAAATGGTCATTGAAGTGCAGGCATGGTCAGAGCTTTCATGTTCGGCTTCCTTCATGTTCATGGTGACCTGTGTTTTTGGGTTCAGCTGGCATAGGGACACAAAACAGGACAATTAGGAACGTTTGTAATTACAGTTTTGGGAACTGTCAATTTTTATAAGGTTAAACTTCAGCACCAAGTGAAATATACTTTCATGTATTACCTTCCTTTGTTAAGGGCATACATTTAAAAGCAGTGCTAGTCTCAGCTCACTTCATGCTCTCAGCTCCAATTCCCAGTTTAACCCAATTTTAGCTGCCACAGCAGATACTGGAGCTGATGATTGATCATGATGCCTCTAGAGCTCAGAGTTTCAGGGTGTAGCTTTCAGGATTTATAAAGACCTGAAGGACGAGAAAGAACGATGATGCTGGAGCGGCATGAGGGTAAAATCTATCAGTTCATTAACTGCTGGCTAAAGAGAATCCATTTCATCTCTTTAAGGAAAAGGATTTGATTTTGTATTAACATAAAACTGAGATCTTCAGAGTTTCCCAAGATTTGAGTTTTTGCTTTAAAATTCAAGTAATAGCGCATGAAATTCTGTAAACTTCTAGGTAATCAACAGAATTTTGTGTGTGAGCTTAGGTATTGTGAATCACAGTGTTTGTGAAAGATTTTTTTTACAAAATGTAGCTACAAAGAACTTATACAAATGGATTTTTTAAAACTAGATCTAAAAAAACTTCATACACAAGTGAATTGATTTTGTTATAATTTAAAAAGGAAAGGGAAGTCCAGTGCAGCAGTGGTGAGCTGGTGGTGCTGGCCAATTGAGAAACTAAAGGGTACAGAACTAGGAGTAAAAAGAATATCTGCTTCTTCCTTTTTCTTGCTGTCTCTTTGTCTGCATGAGACATGGAATAAAATAAGAAACCTGTAAATCTGCAGGGTGTCCTATACCAAACATTGGTTAAGACTGAAGAAGGCTCTGTGCAGTGCTGAATGAACTGAGTGGGATGATAAGCATAAGAAAAGATGAACATTTTCTATCTCACTTCTCTCCAGAAACGGGTTTCAGGAAAAATTCTGGGAGAGCCTTTGTGGCCAATCATATCAGAAGTTATTGCATTGTCTTGCAGACATTTTTAAAGCAGTTTTTCTAAGCAGCTGCATAAAGGAACAGAGCAACAAACTGTCTTGAGAGGGCAAGAGGTAGGAGTCTCTTGGCCGCTGGCGGTGGCCACTCACAGCTGTGAGTTTAGACAACCCCTGTGGACAAAAGTGGCTCAGCTGAGCAACCTCTGTGCTGCTGGTGCTCTTCTTTGGACATGTTTTTCCCTATCTCCCCAGCACCCTTTCATAAATAATTATAGAGGGGTAACTAATTTGAGTGTGTTCTTCTGCAGGCTCAGCTTAGTGTGGTGTTATACATCATTGTCTTCTTGCTTATGTGCTGAACTGTCAGTGTAAGCAGTAGGTTGTTTTTATATTTAGAAAGTAAGGTATTGGCTGAGTGGCAGTTTGTCTGGCACGTGGTTTGCTATCTTTCTTTGTCCAGCTTTGTGCAATTAAATTTTAGGAGGCAGCATTTTCCACCTTCAAAAGAACATCTTGGCAATGGTTTTTTCAATTCCCATTTGTTAGAGGTGATTATTGAAGAAAAGGTTCCTGCTCATTGTGCACAGCTTGCCTAGTACAAGCTTTCATTGCCTTAAAAATGTCAGATTGACTCCAGGGGAGCTGACACAGCATCCAGCAGGTTGGGCTGTACCCAGCCATGGTAACACTGTCCCCTTTGCCATCAGTACCGAGGTGCTGAGACCTTCACCACAGATCCAGTGAAGACACAGAGGTGAGCGGTAAGATACAGAGAATATTTTTTTAAATTGATAACCTGGGAGATACCTCATTGCTCCTGGTTTATATAATTCAAGCTTAATGTGAGATTGAAGTAGCTTTTGCTTTACAGATTGTCAGAACACTGGGGGCTTTAAAGAAGCTTGACATCCCAGTTGGACTGGTGGGAAGGGGCCTTCCAGGAAGACTGTGAGGGAAAACCTGTGTGGTGGTAGCTGCCTGTATGGGACAAGGAATGGAAGCTGGAGGGGAGTTAATGGGGAAGGGATCAATCTGTGGGTGAGTGGGGGAGCCTTTAAGGGAGTGGGGCAAGGCACACTTTGGGGGGGCCTCACTTTAGGGGGCCTTGGGGGATTGGATAAACACTGTGTCAGTGAGCAAAGAAACCATCTCCTGAGGTTTGAATTCTGCTGGGTTCAGGGCAGAAAGACCTTATGTAAAGTCTCTAAATAAATAGGACTGCAGCAAAAGAGAAAAAGAAATTCTTGTTTGCGTCATTTTCTTCCCAATGGAGAGAACATGTAGGAAACTGAAATTTGGTTACTTGCTCAAGTTGCAAAAAGTGTGGATATTAAGGAAAAGTGGAGGGAAAGGGGATATTCATAGACAGCAAATTATTTGGAAATGTGGTGTGAAGCAGAAATAATTGGTGAAACTGCAGAAGAGGAAGGGGGAATTTTTTCCAGTATCTGTTAACCATAAAGGAGCGCTGAAAATTATTCCTCTATCTTTGGTATACAGAAGAGGATTGAGACCAAGCTAGGTACAGAAAAGATTTCAGTGAGGCAATTTTCAAACTGGAGATACAATTATTGGAAGACATTTGTAAGTTTGAAACAAGACAATGGTGTCCAGCCTTCAATCACAGCATGTCCATTTCCAAAATTAAATATGTGGCTTGCCACAGTGAGACCTGAGCTGTTGCCATCACCAGTAACAATGGGGCTTTTGGAAATAACTTTCTCACATTTGTGTGGGTGCAGGTCCTGAGGATGGACACCTCAGAACAGCTCTACCTGCTGTGCTGGGCATTGTGGAGAAGGCAGCAGTGGGATCTGCACTCTGCCAGACCGGGATGGGCTTCCTCATGCAGCAGCCAAGCACAGCAGAGCTGCAGTGCAGCGTGGAGGAGAAGCCTGCACTACTCAGGGGGAGGCAAACACGGGGAATAATGCAAGAGTGAGTAAACTGCCTGGCTGACACTCCAGATGCCTGGCACCTGTCTCCTTTTTGCCCTGAGTGGGGCACTTTTGCCCACAGAGTGGGGAGTTAAAATACTGTCCTCCTAAATGTGCTGAATGTGCTGAGTGTGCTGTGGGGGATGAGATGCTGCAAGCCAGGCTGGGCTGCTAGAGCTTCCCAGAAAGGTGGTAGCTGACAGCAGGCAGCACTGCCAAATGTTTTTTCTCAGCCTTTAATAAAACTGTGAGATTCTTTTTACAGCTGTGCTGTCCTGGAGAAGCCGGAGGCTTGCATGGATTTACACGATGGCAGAGTTTGTCCCTGGGTGTATGGGAGGGGGAAACTGTTAGCATTCTTGTACAAAGAATATGACCAGAGACAGCTGGCAACCTATTTCTGGTACTCACCACTTCAGTTTCTCAGATGACATCTGAGAGCACCTACCAGCATTTAATTCTCATTAGTGCATTCTCAACAATTTCTGTAGTTTGCATGATGTGTGAATTCTGAGCCCCTTTTCCTTTGCTACGCATTAGGGGAAAAAAATTGTCGTGGGAGACACACATCCAACTGTTTTCTCCAGCCTTGTGAGTCCCACTGCTATGTGCTTTGGTTTGAATGCTCCATCACTGCTTTTAACAGAGAGTGTAAGATTACTCCACCCTCCCCTTCCTTTTCTTCTCTGCTCTAAACATAAAGAGGTGAGGAATGAGCCAAAATGTCACAATATACAAAGAATTCGTGTCAGCAGTCAATAAACTAAAAAATCTTGAATGCTGTGATTTAAAGTAGAATAATAAGTGATGTCTGGAGTTTACCAATATAAGATCTAAGGTCAAAAATAGGAGGGAGGTGGCTCTTGTTGCCTGTGCTTTAAATTGAGGTACAATTCAGCCTGCTTCAGGCAGGTACCTCCAGGACATGCTTGAGGTGAGGCAGAGACACTTTCTGGAGGACAGCCTAGCTCTGGAGAAAAGGATGGAGTCAGCAGTCTCTGCCAGATTTCTGAGGATAAGGAGGGGAGGAGAGACTGGGCTAATGGAAGGCAGCTTGTCCTAGTGATGAAAGGTCATGTAATCATCCAGGGGAGGAAGAGATGGAAAGTGCCCCAGATGGAGGGGGAGGGTTATATTCAGGTGGGTGGTGAACAACTGTCATATCTAAAAAGGGACTGAGTGTACAACTGGTGCATGAAGGCTACCTGGCTTTCAGAATGAACACTTCTGTTCTCCTGCCTTTGCTGTTCTTTGTGAGGACGATGTTTTCTCTGCTTCTGCTTATTTCACTTTATGCTTTTCCTTGAGACTTTCCTTAAAGTCAGATTTAATATTGGGAAAGAGAGAGGAAGAATTGATTTTGATTCAAATGTGGGCTTGTGAGCAAAAGAGAACTTCTAGAAATCTGTTAAATCCCCAGATCTAGAAAGATATTTCAATTTTTCAGCAGTTTCTTATTCTGAGACTGCCTTGAGGCTCAAGTCCTTACATCTTGGGAACAAATAGGACAGTATCAAACATTCATTTTACCTTGAAGAGGAACCCCTGGTAGCATGAGCCTTCATAAGATAAAGATAATGTGTTTCTATCAAACAGTACAGTGAGTTTTTCTTAGAGTTTGGTGAGTATTTTTGGTCTCTGACTAAAGCAAGAAAGAAAATGAGCTTTTTCTTGTGGCATAGAAGCAGTAGGGGAATGGTTGGTACAAAAATGGATTAAAAAAAAAAGGCACACATGGCAAGAAGAAAAGCAAGCTGCCCTTGTGTCTATCAACTTTTCCTCCTACTTCCATCCTCCAAGGTCAACCATCACTGCAACAGAGACGTGACCTACGCTGTAGGAGTGGAAGATGTTTTTGGACCTTTTTAAGCAAGAATGTGCCCTTTGCAGCAGCCTCAGGTGTCCTGGATCTGCCCAGCTTTGCCACCAGCAAATCTGCCAAATGGGTCTGGTGGCTAACACACGGAGTTGTGTGCAGGGATCCCTCCCCACTGGACAGTTGCTGCCTGGAGTGGGTGCATGTGTCTCCGCTTGCATCCTTTATGGAGATCTCAGGCTGCTGACTCAGCATCCTGTCTCACAGACATGCTTTCCTTACCTGCTCCTGGATTCTTCTGTGTTTGGGGAAAATTCCTGGGCTCAAAAACAGCACTGCAAAACTATTTACACTGAGACTAAAATGGTGCTAGCTCCCTCTTGGAAGTCCTGTGTTTGGGTCTTCCTGGCATGGCTGTGGGATGAGTGATGTGAGGTGTGCTGCACCAGAGCCTCATTCTGGATTACACAGTATAGTGGGTTTTGGTCAGAGCTTCCTGCAGTGCAGAACTTCTGTTTCTGGTCACTGCAAGAGTGGTGAGTGGCTTGGGAAACAGCTACAATGGGGGCCAGGACAAAGCCCTCAGAGACTTTCCAGGAGTAGCCTTGGATGTATTGCTACATGACACCCGAGGCAGCCCCCTTGGAGGGCTCTGTGCACAGCTGGAGACCCTGCAGAGGCTCACCCCCACCCCACTGAGTCTCAGCCCTTTGGCAGTGCCTTTGCTGGGAACCCTGTGAGTTGCTCAGCGGGGGGAAAGTAGGCTCAAATTCCTCCTGCTGGAGAAGGAAACCTGAGGAAAGGCCATACATGGATGTCAGAGTTATTTGCCTCGCACGGCTCTGTGATGCATCTCTGATCTGCTTACACCCATGCTGTGTTGAAGCTGCAGACTGCAGATGACCTCTGTATGATGTGTGCTGCTTTGGATCCAACACCCACAGTTATTTTCACACAATCTCGCCTGACATGCAAACTGAGTTCAGTTCCAGCTTCTGAATGAGGGGAGAAGAGCTGGGTGCTCTCCCAGACCTCAGGGCCAAGTTTGTGGAGGAGGGTGCAGAAGATGTGCTGCTTGGACGTTTTGAAGTTATTCTGGGGGAAAATAAAAGCCAGGAAGCGCACAGTAGGAGTAATCCCAAGCCAGGAGGGAGGTGAACTGCCTAACCCCAACAGGTGCTTTCTGTCCAGCTTTCATGAAGCAGGGTGGCTGTGTGCTTGGAGCAAGAGTAATTAAGACTCTCAGGACAAATTAGGAAAACAACCACTGGGTTTAATAACCACTGTGCGTGGGACAGTGTACCCCCACCAAAACTCCCGTGGCAGAGGTGCCAGCCCTTGACAGATGTCTGCTTTGGTGGCAGGGACTGGTTGTTCCAAAGATGCCTCAGACCTCCTCTCCACTCTTGAAAGAGCCCTGAGTCTTTAAACCTGTGCCCTCAGGTGTGCCCCTAAACTGGAACAATACCTCACCCTCCCAGCCCAGCAGGGTTACTTTCCTGTGAATAAATTTTTCATCTTTCACACAGCAAGTAGAAATTCTGTTTTCAAAAAACTCTCAGGTTGAGTAAAATTAAAATTTGAAAGAAAAAGCACATAATTAGCTCAAAATTTTCTAAAGATACCAAAGAATATTACAGAACCAAACCAATCCTACCCCTGTTAGAGCTCTGTAAATTGCTGCCCCGCCATTCTACCTTCCATCCTGTGTCCTGCAACCTGCTCCATATCTAATCTCACTATATTGCACAAGGTGTTTTCTAACATCCAAAGTATCTTTTACTTTTCTGAATGCTCTTATCAACATCTTGGTGTAAGCAATAAGCCTGACTAGGCAAACAAACACTTTTTCACGTTAAGTTTCACTTAATAACTGACCAAAAATTCACTGTCTCCAATTAATAAAATGCTGAGCTGGAACCATCTCAGGCTTTTTGAGCACACCTTCTGAATATTTGCATCTGGAAAGTACACAGTGTTTACAAGAACTCCTGTTTATTTATCTAAGAACACTTCCACAGAAAAGCTTCTTTATGACTAGCTGTACATTTCCCTTTGCCAGTTTATTGACCTTTTGCAATGCATGGCTATTTGCTTCGTAAAAACGATAGCATTGATTTCAACCTGCCATGTGTAATACATCTTGGTAACTTGCCATTGAAAAAAAAATATTTTGGGTGCCAGAAAGCCCCCCATGCCACAGGGAAGAGCGTTTTCACCCAGTGCAGCTCAGTAGTAAGCAAATATCACTATCAGATGACCCTTGCTAAGTGGCTGTAGGAAAATGAGTCCATGCTGGGAGCTCACTTGTTAGCACATCCCCAGTGATCCTGCTAACACTTTCAAGCTCTGCTAATAGATTTTGTCCTTGGGCCAAGGAGGCCATGCAGCTGGGTGCTCTGCTGCTCAGGTGGCCCTGCCAGGTGCTGCCAGTGGAGGGCTGGTTGGGACTCGGGAAACTGCTGCCTCTTCCCTAGTTAACGGGACAGCTTTCATTCCCCTCTCTGCCGAGTCTGGCATTTCCTCGGAGCTAAGCATATTTGTCCAAGAGCACTTCCGCAGAAAAGCTCCTTTATGCTTTGCTGCACATCTTCCCTGCCAGCATCCTGACCTTTAGCACTCACCCGCAGGCTCGCCTCAAGAAAGTTCATTTCAGCAGAGCCCTGGCTGGACTGCGCCGAGGCCAGCGGGCACCCACGTGGGGCTGCTGCTGTCTGCCAGAGACCACTGTGTGCAGAGCCGGGCTTCCACGAAATATACCTGGCTGTGCCAGGTGCTGCTGGTTTTCCAGCTCTCCAAGTACCTGGCTGAGCAAAGCTGAACTGCTCAGAAATGAGGGAAGGCAGGAAAGACAGAGGAAGGCATGTGGGCAGATGGTAGATATTGACAGATTCCGTGCCCCCCCCGCCTCAAATTGCAGGGATAAAGAGTCTTTAATTTAGTCCCTTTTATGAATTGAGCTTACCTCCAAGTTTGATTTAATTAAAGAAGGTTTCATGCAGCATTTCTTTCTTTACACAGGAAGCTGTTTTCTTGTGCAGGAAGAGATTAAAGACCTGAATGTCTATTTTGTTATTCTACAGTTTCATATTAGAGTAGCACAGGAGCAGAAACTGCATCTGGTTTTCTGTGATTCCAAGGGCCCTGAGCCCAAGCTGCAGAGTCATAACCATTGTTCCTCAGCCCAAGGAATAACTGGACCTTGCAGGTTAGAGTGGCTGGAGGAGACAGGGCTGGAAAGTGGTGTTGCACATATCTGCATATGAAGGGCTCACTGTGCTGCTGCTGGTAGCTGCAAGTCCAAGATGGGACCTGAGGATGGGGAATCTGTACATGAAGGCCCTGAGCACTGGGATCACAGGGGCAATTAATCATTGGAAGGGCCTCATTTGAAGGCTTTAAATCAAGACTAGAAACCTTAAAACACTACTTGTGGTCTTCTTAGGAAGACGCTGCTTTTAACTAAGGAACAGTCAGGGTAAATCCTGTGCTGATCTTTGTGCAGGGACTCCAGGTGGATGTTCAGTGCATTATGGCTGGGGTTGCTCTGGCAAGGTCTGGGGGTGCCATGCACTGACCTGAGATAATACCTGAGCCTGGCTTCACCTCTCTCTCTGGCAGACTCTTGGCCTAGAGGAAGGGAAAGGATGCAAAAAGAGCAGAAGCTGCAGTGAGTTCTGGAAAAGCAGTGAGGCGGTAGAGGCATCTTGGGAACCTGGCTAGGCTTCATGCTGAGTCTCCTCCCTTGGTTTGTGCAGTCAGCACTTAAACCTGAATTGCCAGGGACAGGGCCTTCTGACCAGAGAGCCTCTGGCTTTGCAAAGGAGGAACAGCCTCTGGGGATCTACATGAGGGCAGAGAACAGATGCCAATAAGCTGCTGCAGGAGCCTTAGGATATATATATCATCAAGCTAGCAGTGGAAAAGGGTAAGAGAACCAGAGTTCTCTGTAGCCTGTTTCCCCCAAAATTTTCCCTATAGCTGATAAAATAATACCTTAATTTTCAAAAGCTCTGAGGTCTGGTATCAGTAACTGCATTTCTTCTGCAAAACCAGCGAGCCATCAGGTAAGTGTGACTAATGTGTGTACTCTGTGTCAGCTCCTAACTACTCAAAATCTAATTTTGGTGAGCCCTGTACTTGAGCCTCTGGGGATGTGCAGAGCCAGGGAGCAGGTGCTCATCCAACAAGAATGATCACAACAATCCAGTCTGACTTTTAAAGTGCAAAGCAACCTAAAAAGTTCACTGGGAGTGTATGGGCATTCAGTGCCTCACAGGTCTGGGCTGTCAAAAAGTGATTTTAGTAGCACACTAAGTATGAGATGCTGGAACGTGATCAAGACCTAACACAAGGAAGTAGCTTTTAATTAAAAAGTTCCACATGCTATGAATGAAAAGTAACAGACATTAAAATTTATTAGAATTAAGTTGCACATCTAAACTCCTTCAGTGTTGAGTTTGACTGCTTTAATTTAAAACGAACATTTCTACACGGAGGTGGCACAAAAGAAAATTTACTTAAGTTTGATTTTTATACTACTAAAGAGGATTTAACAGCTTAGAATATATGCTTTATTTCACACCATACAACTGGTGAAAACTGGATTAATTATACTGCTTTCAGCAACACTACTGGCATAAACCATTAATAATTCAGATGCACAGAGTTTGTTTTGCTTAATTCATTTCCAAAAAAATTTTTTTACTGTAGAATGCTAAACTAACATGTAAGCGAATATTTGTATTTACATGGTGAGTTTCAGCTGGTAAAACCCATAACTAGAATAGCATTAGCTGTGTTTGGATTTTGAAATTCTAGAGAGTTTCATCGAAAGCAATCCTGTTAAGCCAGAAACTTGAATACATAGTTTGGTTTGATTTTGATGATGTTTTCGAGCTAACATGAATTATAGCATTGCTGTAATAAGAACTAGAGGGGTCAAGTCCCACCTAACTGCATCCTCACAGTTCTGTTGTCTCCCAAGTCTCCCTAGCTTTGGCATGTCATTTTACTAGGCAGAAGATACCTTTGAATGTTCTTACAGCGCCATAAAGCTCTGCTGCTACCTCTGGAGGACTGGCTAGAGAATCAGAGGATGGAATGTGCTCTTTTGAAGTCCTCTTCACAAACTAGATCACAATCTGTGTTTTCACATTTTTCAGCAGTTTTTAACTGTTGCATGAAAGCTCATTTGGAATTTGTATTTAAAAATTAAATAACCCAGGATGGAACTGTATGGAGGGAGAAAGGAATAGACAGGTCTTGAGGGGACCTCTAAGAGGACTGAATCTGGTCTCTGCTACTGCAAGTAACCGCATCACAGGGTCCCCTTCAACAGCAATTCATAGGTCTTCAGAAAGCCCTCTCCACTATGCAGAGCCTTTGATTTTGGGTGCAGGCTAACTGTTTAGCACATACATCGCTGATTAAAAGGAGAAGGAGAAGAAAATTTAAGTCTGTGCTGATTGATGTTAGTATTTACTGAATAGTGGAAACTGTCATTCCTCCCACTAAAATGTGATTAATCAGAGCTTGCTCTGTTGCCCAGTACAGCCAAAGGCAGGAACTGCTTTGCAGGCTTGTGTTGTGTACAGATCACTAGCCACCATCCCTGGAGAGTAGCTGTGCTGCCCACATGCCTGGGGTAGGAGGTTTAGGTTCAGCCTCCTGTCTGCTGCTGCTGCTGTAATGCCTGTCCCCCACACTCCCAAGCCACCACCAGCACCATAAATGTTGTCAAACAAATAAATATTGTCATTTTTTAGGCTGGGATCCCGAAGCTTTTGATTTAGAGTTTTCAAGCTTTTTTCCGTAGTCAGAAGGGCCCCATCTGCTTTGATGAAAGTGATAGCTCAAACTCCACTGTGTAAACTCTTCTCTGTGTGTCAGGAGTAAAAGCTCATCCCAAGAGGACCAGAGAAGCCTACAGGCTTCCTGGCATACCAGTCAGCTTCCTGTGAGCAGAGTGGCTCTTGCATATGATTTTTTTCAGTGTTTTGTATCCCCATGTCAGTATGGACTTTAAGATAAATTCTGCTTATTTGTCCCTGTTGCTGTGTTGGTGGCCCCTGTGCAAGACACTGCAAGGAGGTCACAGGAGGAGGCTTTGACTGATGCCTTATTTGCTAAAAAGAAAGCTGCCTTTCTGCAGATCCAGATCTACCTTTAGTGTATGGTCTGACAATCACTTGTTTGAATGCTGAACATTTCATGCTTCCCTAACTCCTGCTCCTTTCCTGGGCACTCTTCCAGAGCCCCGCAGCCAGGCTGCTGCGGATGCTGCCTGGCCCCTTGCTCTTCGCACAAGCAGAGGTCCCCATATTGGTTTAAGGGGTTCACTGAGATCTGAGGTTCCCACCTCCAGCAAAACAAGGTCTTCAGAATCAGTATGAGCTTTGGCAGTTTCATTTCCTACTCTAAAAATCACTCTCTAAAGCCTCTTGTGCCCATGTCTTTCACGTCCATTCAGGCCTCTCAGTGCTACCCAGCACATCCCACGCAGGCACCCCTTGGCTCTCCCCACGCTCCCTTCCACTGCTGGTGGTCAGGCCCGCCCCTTTGCCATGCCAGCTGTCTGGATTAATTGCACTCTCTCTCTTTCCACCTCACCAATTCCCCATCTGTTTTTCTGCTATAGCTTAAATCCCTTTTGATCTGATCCTGAAATACTGACTACTACAGGAGCCTCTGCACATGGGCTGTTCTTGGGAGCAGGTCCCTCCCTCCTCCCACACCATGGCTCCAGGTGATGTTAGCCTGAGGGGCTTATTGCTGCAATATTGAAATTCTCCTGTCAAGGTCTGGATCCTGAAAAACTGTGGGAACCATGGTCTTCATCTCCAAGTGTGCACAGATAGCTGTGTTTTTTTTTGGAGCCTATAAATTTAGTTGAATTCCAGACTGTACTTAGGGTTTGTCTGGAGAACACCCAGAACATGCAGCACTTTGCAGGGTGGAACCTTTCTTTCCTAAACTGTTCTATTGGCATGCTACAATCCGCAGTATAGCCAAGCACATAGGGAGCACTGGTCCTCTCATCTAATTTAAAAGACATTTTATTTACCCTAGCAGTTATTTAATGCCATTATCTATTTATTCAGTTTAGTTAACTTAATGCACCATGACTTAGACAACATATTTGGACTGGAGACAGAGACCATCACGTTAATTGAAACTGCAACACGGTTCAGTTATTATGTGGTCATGAGAACTTAATTGTGTGATCAGTAAATAACAGAAACCGTTATTTACTGCTGGTGACCCTTTTGTATCCCAAACACTGGCATTGATTGTAAACCAAAAGGCCAAAAATTATACATAACAACAATCTTCACAGCCTCGTCTGTCTTCTGGATCTTGAAAAGTAGTACCACAGAATGCCCTATTCACCAAACATTTCTCAAGACCGAGGCAGCCTTTTTCACCCATGGGTGAAGTGATTAAGCGGCGTATTCATGAACAGTTTGGTTGTGCGCTTTCCAAATGTGTACTTCAAAGTGTCTGTGTTTTCTTGGTGCTGTGATAGATAAAACAGGTACACACAAGACCCCTCTACTCTGACAAACATGAATGCAAGGGACCAGAGTGCCTACACTGTAATTACAGGATAAGCAGAGAGAGCTAATGTAAACTGTTAGTGAGGAATGTGGGTTTGGGTGATTGAGTCTCCCTTTTTATGTGCGGGAGCTAAGCAGAGAAAAGGATCAAGGCAAACTTGCAGGTGAGCACAGAAATCAGCAAAATAGAAAAGCAGTATCTGGGAATTATCTGAAACACCTAATCCATATAAGAAATTACTGTAGCAATCTTTTTTAAATAGGCTGATAAATGGAATGGAGTAGATTACACCAGCAAGGAAACCAGTATCTTTGGTGAAGATTTGAAAATTTATAGAAAAGAGGACAAATGGTAATCATCACTTGATGTAAACCAAAGGAGAAAGCTGAGCTTCAGGGAATACCATTAAGCCTGCTTTTAAGGTTTGATCTTGCAAAGCACTGAACATCCTCAGCTCCCACTTCAGTCAAAAGAAGTTGAATGTCTTCTGTAAAAAAGTGGAGTCAGTAGGCTTAGGTGATTTATTGCATTCAAAATACCGAAGGTGATTTTGTGACATCAGAAGAAAGTTCTAGAATGATCTGTAAGGAAGACCAAAATCCTGTTAGAGAAAAATAGCAAGTTGTGCCATTGGAGCAATGAGACCCTCAAAGGGGCTAGAAGGGAGAGCGTGGGTTACCAGACACCTGATCAAATAGGGGTTCACAGGGATATCAGTGTGAGGGCAGGAAAAGGGCAGATTTGTGGAAGCAGTCCCCAGTGCTTTGCATTATTGCCTGTGCTCCCTGATTGCATCTAGTTTCATATTTGACTATTACCCCAGACTTGAGCTGGCATAAACAGAAGGAAAACAAGAACTGGCAGTGATGTGCTCATGGAGGGACACAGAGGAAAAGGCGTGCTGGGCTTGCTGGGCTGCCTGGAATCCTTCCAGACTTGGCCCTTCTCTGTGCCAGCCTTACCTGTCCTCTGCTTTTCCTTGGGGTCATGAGACAAGGCACTGCTGCCTTTCCCCGAGGCAGCTGATCCAGCTGGGTACCCTCTCCCCAAGTTCCCACACTCCAGTCCTTACCAGGACTGACATCCAGTCCTAGGAGTAACACCTCAGGCTTGTATGTGCTCTTTTGCCGGCCCTGAGGGCACTGACAACCTCAGTCCTGCTCAGTGTGAAGGTCTTACTGTGAGCTCTGCTCAGCTGCTCTTACCTTGATGTCTGGTGCAGGCCTGATCTTGGCTTTTAAGTAACTTTCCTTTATTCTTCTTTGGCATCAAAAAGCTCCAGCCATTATAAAATTACTTTTTCCCTGTAAGGCACTTCTAGAAAGACTGAAGGGTGACAAGAGACCTTTCCCCTCCCAGCTGTGTTGGACTGGCTGGATTTGACTGCCCCAGCTGCAGGTGCTTCCTTTCTGTGTCCCCCAGTCCCCTCAGCCCAGCCAGACTCTGCTCTTGCAGCTTTTTGGAGGAAAGGACAAAGAAAGTGGAAGGTTTACAGGAGGAGCAGTGGGTTCAGCACAGGAAAAAAACCAAGGCTGAGATTTCTGCTGCTGTCTGTGGTCACTGAAGAGTCATGGAGTGGGAGTTCTTGGAGCTTTTGTTGGTTGGGGGGGTGAAGCATCTTTGCTCTCTGATACCCACAACTCCTCTGATGCCACACAACTCCTCACAGCTCCAACACCCACAACCACACTCCAACGCTCCAACAACCACACAGCTCCTCAAGTCTCCTAAGAGTCCAGCAGATTCGAGCTGAGTCCGAGCAAGCTGCACTCAGAAGTACCAGGTTTGGGATCTGGGAGGCACACAGGCTACTTGGCTGGAACCTGGGTACTCATTGCTAATGAGCTCTGTCTCTCTCCAAGATTTATTGACTTGAGCAGAACTCTGGGCTGACCAAATTGTTCTGGAGGGGTCTGTGCCCCTTGCTGACAGGCCCTCCTTGTGCTTACCTGTCCATTCAACCTTCCAGCAGGAATTAAACTTGAGGCTTAAGTATACATTTAGAAAAGAAGAAGCTTAGGACCAGCAAGTGTTTCTGCATCCAATTTGCAGCTCACAGTTCTTGTTTCAAGAGCTGTATGCTGTACAGCTTCATATCTCTGCAAGAGCCCTTTAGCTACCCTGCCTGCACTGTGAAAAGAGTTACACTATTTTACAGTTGCTGCAGCATGAAATGGCAGGGAGAAACTATCCACAGAGGAAGAGGCAAGGATATGTATGTGTGCATGTAAGATAGGCAGACATATCTTGGAAGAAAGGAAAATGAATGCAAAGCAAAGCCATACCTGGAATTCATTGGGCTATCTGCAAAAGTACTTAAGGGGGCCTCCTTTGGGTTAATTCTTTCATGGGTCTCCAGAGAAAATTACAGTCTGGTTATTTTTTCCACATTAATGTTTCTGTAGCAATCACCACCTTCTTCTTCATAATCTTTAGATTAAGGCATGTATTAATTATTTATGCATCTCCATCCATGTATGTGGACATTTTACAAAGCAAATAAAATGAGGTCTTGTTCTCAGTAGAGTGTGTTATTTAGCACAGGCAGAGGCAAGACAGGCAAAAAATTCAGGTGAAGAAGCAGCAATGGAGAAGAAACTAAGTCAGGAAGTACTTGCAGAGGAGGTTGTTTTTCAAGAAGAAAAGCAATGGCATTCAGGGCCTGGGGTGGGCTGTTCTGCTGGGAAATGGAGCTTGACCAAGACAGGGGTGTTTGGAAGTCAGTGTTGGTGGCAGAAGAAGCAAAGTCCTGAGCAATGGCAACAGAGGTCATATTGGGACATGATTGGGTTGTCCAGGATCTCTGGTGTGACTGAGACAAGAAACATGTTTAAGAGAAAAAATATCTGAGTGGGGAGAAAATGAAAAAATTGAGCCCAGTTGGTTTTCAGTGCTCCAAATCTCTCTCTACCGTTTCTGTTTATCAACTGAAGGCCATGATGATCTAACCACAGGTCAAGTTAAAACTAATTTCAGGTGACTGAAGGAATAACAGCCTCACAGACACAGGAGGATGGGCTGTCCTCCATGTGGCACTGTTCACAGCTTGTGCTGTGGAATAAGTCAAGGTTCAGTCTTGACTCCTGGACTGTTGCTGCATTTCCCATGAGCTGTACATTGAAGGGTATGGCCTTTGCTCCTGGACTTTGCTTCTACCTCTCTGATCCTTCCTGAGCCAGTGTTTACCACTGGAGCAGACGTTCAGCAGGAGGAAACAGGCACAGCACATGCATGTGTCTCATTTCTGCTCATCTCATCTGCATCTGAGTGTAGTTCATGATGCTCACCAAGAGATACAGGTAGTTCAAAAGGCAGGTAATTTGTAGAACCAAGAAGCCAACCCTCCCAACCTCCTTCTTAGTTTGGGAAAATTGGAGTGCTCTTGCATTGTCTCAGTTAGTACACCCAGCTCCCCTGTCCCCTCTGCTGAAATGAAGCCTACAGCTCCTTCTTCCTTGGCTTCTTATGACCTGCAGCCTGTCAAAACTTCCCGAGTAGAGCTGTCAGAAAATCTGCTGCCACTGTGAGTGCATCAGAGGATAGTGGGGCCTGGGGATACCCACCTCAGGAGGGTCTCCCAGCACACTCTCTCACTCTCTCATGGGAATGGTTGGCTCTGACTTTTGGGAGCCTGGTCAAAGAGACATACTGCAGTATGACATTAAAACTACCAGAGATTGGATATCTTTGTTGAGAAATTATCTTCTTATCCTGTGAAGCTCTGAGATTTAGAAAAAAGTTCCAGTTTGACATATCCTCAAAATATATTGCTGCTTTTCTTGGGAAAAGCACAAAACCAGAGCTCTCCTGGATCTCATAGCTGTCCCTGGACTCACGAGGAGGAAAACTCATGCTCCGACTTCTGATCTCTACTGAGCCAAACCCTTTTATTTCGGCTAACTGGATACTTTGAATACCAACAAGTTACAAGGACTCCTTCCCTTTCTCTGTCCCTAGCTTTCATCTAGTCCTTCAGAGCCTGCTCCTGAGTAAACTTTAATCAGAACAGCTAAGTTTCTGTGAAAAACTGTGATTTTCTTGAATCACTGTTTCCCAGTAAAGAATTGCTCAGTAGAAAAGTTCTCTACCAAACCTGTGGGAGAGACCTGTTGTGAAGACCCACCTTTACACACCTGCACCACTCTCTGGTCCGTCCCTTGTAAGAGAGCACTGCAGGCCCTCTCTCCACCAATTTCTCACATTTACAAACACGTTTATTTATACCTTGCTAGCTCTTCCTACCAACCCTTGCCCTGCCTGTGCAGTTCCCATGGTACAAGTATCCTGTAAAACACTTTGCTGTTGCGTCACGCTCGCACTGAGCTCCAGGTCTGTCCGTGCAGACCTGCACACCCTGGCACGCCCTTCCTTGTAAAAGGGTCTGTTAAATGTGGGACATGAGATTCAGGGTCTCTTACACAGTTTTATTTTTATCTATATTAAAGCAGCTTGCTGAGGTTTCTTAGAAAAAGTTTACAATACTTTTCAAATAATTCTGCACTTGAAGTAAGTGTTTTGCCCTAAAGACAAGTTTTCCTGCTCATCCTTCTCTGTCTCTTCTCCTTCCTCTCTAAATACAAAATGAAACTGAAACAAATGGCACCAAGAAAAATAATGACATGAAAAATCTTTGCTGATTTCCTGGAGCAACACCACACAACCTCTGCATTTCACTGGAATGGCCCGGAGGAAGGCTAGGGTGCACTCTAGCCTAATTGGGTTTTCTTCTGTAGATGTTTTCTGAAAAATGACATTATTTTACACAGGTGGAATCAGCTTCTCTTCCTGCATTTCTCAGGGCCAGTTCTCTGCTTGCGTGACACCAGTGCTCCTCTGTTATGCATGAGAAGGCTGCTGCACAAGTGATGGATGAGTCAGCCAAGAAAATGAGAGATGTCCTGACCTCAGTTAACTGCTGTAAATATTTATCATGATAAAAAAAAAATCGATTTTTATACATCTCCATGTGAATATGAAGTCAGTCCTCCCATGAACTGGTTTGAATTTAGCAGTTTACAAGATAAGTTGGCTATGCACTTTTGCTTTTAATTATTTATTTACCCTACAGTTCTTCAACTAAACATACTTTTTTTCCACAGCAGCTTTCTATGTCACATTACTGGTAATATACAGTGACTTAAAGGAACACATACCTATGCACAAATCATGGGGTGTGTGGGCTTGACATTGTTTTAAAGGTCATTGCTATTTACCACCAAACATATTTTCCTGCTTATTTAATAATGGCAGTTTTGGACAACAACACGTAAAATGTTTCCATGTCATAGTCAACAAACAGCTTTTCTAATTAAAAAGGTGAGGAAGGTTTATATTTGGGGGAGAAGGGAAATAATGGATACAAGACACAGCTGCTGATATTTGGATACTACTTTGTGAGTGTAATATAATACTAACTACTGAGACATAAATCCCGTGCACTCAGCAGTCCTCTAGGCAACTGCTTGCCTCATGTCCATATTTTAATTTTTCTTGGAAGTGTGTGCACACTGGGAACATGGTCACTTAACAGCTGGATTATGGAGCTGGTGTTTTTTGAATTCTTGCAATTTATCGCCTGTTTAACAGTAATTCACATGCTTTCCTGGTCAGCAGTGTCCCATCCTTTCTTGACCACTTCTAGTTGTCCCTGTCTGGTGTATGTGAGCGAGAATGGGCCTGGATCCAGTAAAATATTGAAGCATGTGCTTAACTCTGAGTACCTGATAAAGGAGAGGGCTTGTGAAGTACTGGCACAAATACTCCTCTAAGTGCCCGTCAGTTCTGTCTGAGAGTGCTTTCACCAAACTGGCTGCAAAGAAGAGAGGGAGAATGGATGCTGGGATAGACAAAGCCTCTCACAAGAAGAGCACAAGCAGGAGAAGGAAAGAGCAAAAGAAGCTCAAGCAGGAGGTGGCACATCCCTGGGTCAGCAGTTGGCCGTGCACTGGCAGTGCTGAGCCACTGGCCCTGCCACAATACCCACTATCCATGCTGATGTCCATGCTTCTCCCTGCTGGAGACAAGACCTTCCAAGTGGTCCCTGCCCATTTAAGGAGAAAAGGTCCCCCACGCATGTGAGATGCCTCTCAGCCAGTGTCAGCAGTGAATTTCATTTATGTGCTCTTCCTTTCTGTGCTGAAGGCATCCTTGGCACTTCTGCACAGAGATGTCCAAAACCAGGCCGTGAAAATCTCCACTCCCTGTCTTCCTTGGGTCTGCAGCTTCCTTGACCTGCATAACCCACACTGTCCCTCCATGAGCCTGTTCTCTGCCCATCTCACCCCATCCACATGGCACCTCCTGTATGACACTACAGCAGGTGCCTCAGTAGAAACCAGGCAGAAGAAACACCACACATTTTCTTTGTGCAGTTTATCATTAGATAACCATTACATTTGTGATTTGGTCTGTGACTTGCTATCACTAGTTTTTAAATGCCTGTTGTATTAATTTGTTTCTCCCAGTGTTATTGATGGAGTCCATTCAATAAAACTGTGAAATGATTTTTCTCTCATGGTAAGTGTGTCAGTACTCCCACTTTAAATAAATCATGGTTAGATCCCGGAGAAACCTATTAGAAGAAAACAAACATCTATGTCAGGCCTCATCCACTTCTCCTGGTTCAAGAGAAGCTGAGTCCATTCACTCAGTTGGGCAATTTAAGCTGATTGGTCACCTTTTCCACTGAAAATATGTAATGATGCTGTGTTGAGGACATCCAATACATGTAATCTGGGAAGTTCTTCCCTGTTTGCAGATGTTCAGGGGTTTTCTCTCCATTTTATACAGTTTGAATTAGTATTGAAACTAGTGAGAGAAAAATGCTTAAAAAGCAAAGAAAGAGATTACTTTCCACATCAACACTTTCTATGGCTCTTTTGGTTTTTTAACACAGAAAAACTGGACAATTCATATAAGACGTGCAAAGAACTGTATATTAAAACAGCAACTTTTGAAGAAATATTGTTTGACTATGATTACACAGATTTTCTTTCCAAACTATTTAATTTAAACCATATTTAATTACATTTACTATATTCCAGTGATTTAATAAAGTATGACTTTAATTTCAGTCTGCATCAAAATATAAAACTTTCAATATAAGAGAATGCCTTCAATGCCACCAAGGAAAAGCAGTGGAGCAAATTCTTTGCCAGGAATACAGATGCTCTCAGAAAACATCTTTGAAACACTGTAGGAAATTTTGTCCTTAACCACTCTGAGTTATAATACAGTGAGATGAATTCTGTTTGTTTTCATAATTGAACTACCAAGGGCCTAAGTACAGAAAATTTTAGATCATTTTTTAAACTATCACTGATTATTTTGTAACTTGGGAATAGTTTCCAAGAAGATGAATACTCTTTGAAAACCTTTCTTTTCTCCTCAGAATTCTGAGGGAATCTGTGACCTGATGTTTCCTTCTACATTTCAAGTGAGTTCAATTCCCAGTTGCTGCAATGAGCAGGGATAGAGTTGGCCCTGTATAACCAGGATTTATCTCCCCAGTGTACTGCAATGCTATGTAAAGTTTCCCAAGTAGCTCTGTAGAGCTGTGTAAACATATTTGTCATCAGTAAAATAATTGAAAGGTGCTATATAAAACTAACCTCAAGTACATGAGGAACATGTGTGTGTTACCAGGGATCACATCACATTGTTGCAACCAAATTTCCACACTTGTCTTTGTTGTGGCTGTTTTTCTTTTGCGTTTCCCTCACAATAATCAGCATACCTTCACTCAGAGATTTTTGTATTACATAGATTACCATCTTTTGGGGCAAGAATCTTGCAGGCATTTAAAGCAGCATGACAAGCCTTTGAGGTTATATGCATCATAAATAATGAAATTAGAGTGCACAGAATTCATAAAAATCAAGCTATCTGAAGGTTTTGTCAGGTCAATGTTTAATTCAAGAAAAAAAGTTCTAATAAAAATTCCACATGTGGGGCTGGAGATGTTAGATTATGAATAAGAAGATTTGAGGTTCTCAGAAGAATAACCAATGAAAAGCATTGTGTGTCAGCAGTGCTTCCTTTTCCAGACTTGGACGAATCATGTTAGGAAAGACACAAATGATTTTCTCATGCTCTAATTCTGATAAAAGTCATTACTGCAGGAGGCTGTGTCAGTTTCCTCCTTTCTCAGTGCTAAGACTGCAAACACAAAGCAGTATTTTTTCTGTAAAATCCTTTGGTGCAGACCAGTCCTACCGAGGGTGAGGCACTGTCTGATGAACAACTGTGCAGCCCTTTCATTGGAAAAGCTTGGAGTTGTGTCATATTGATAAAAAACAACCAAAAACCCCAAACCTGCTCAGCCAACCAAAAAAACAACCCACAAATCCAGCCACAAACCCCAAACTGACAGTTTTGAATCTGTTCCAAAACTCGTGTTCATCCCAAATTTGCTGTGCTGTTTTGGGACAAAGTGACAAAATGTGCTTTGTCTGTTTCCCAGCCAGCACTTTGGGGAGCTATCCCACACTTGCTGGGGCAGGCTTGGCTTTCTGGACCCCAAGTAGCCAGGGGGCCTCAGCTGCACAGGAGGTGAAATTCAGAGCCGAGACAGGTTTGGGAGGCACACGTGCAGCATGTGCATCTTGCCTGCTTTTCCAGCCAGCTGGCTGGCTGCTGACACTCTTTGAGCTGAGAGGTTGCTCGCAGGCAGTAATGCCAGTGCTGCTGTTGGTGCAGGGCCAAGGCCAGGGCCCCTTGTGCCACTGGACTGAGGTCACGCAAAGGGATGGTCACCTGGGTGCAGTCTGATCCCTGGAGGAGGATTAGGACACACATCTGCAGAAGCACCTGAGCTCCACCCATAGAACTGACACCTGAATCCTGTTTTTACCAACAAACACATAGCTTTAGAGAAAGGTGGGTGGAGAGGGCAAGAAAAGCATGTTCACAAAGTTGTGTAAGCTCACTCTGCACACAGTGTGATCGTTGCAATATCAATTATGCTCCCCAGCTTCCAAGAAACAGCTGACCACAAGGATGAAACTTGTGTGGGAGGAAGAGGGAGCATGCTTGGCAGCTGGCCTCAGATGCAGGAGTCGCTGCCACAGGAGGACAGGTTAGTAACAAACTGGACTTACTTGGAGCACAGTGTAACATTTCCCAGTTTCAGCCCCAGTTCCTTCCGTGATAATAACTCTCAGAGGGAAAGAAGGAGGGGACAATGGGGAAATTTTTTGCTCCTGGCTCAACTTTCAGGGTTATAATGTACTGAATTGAAATGAAGGTGGGGATAAAATTGTTTTCTCCTGTAGACCTGGGAGGCTTGTAGTTGTGGCTTATATTTTCTCTTGTGTTAAACTAATATGAGTGTGTAGTCCTAGATACCTGTACTCTCAAAGGATATTGAGATGAGAGCTACGGTAATTCTGGGAAAAGGGAAGATTTTCCCCTTTTTTTTCTGGACATATTTTAGCATTATCTGAAAATAATAGTGATATTTAAAAATATTGTAGTCTTATGGTTTCATAAAGAGGAAACATTAAACTTGGGGTACCTTGAGAGAAATGGCACATTAAACAGAGTTTTATGGCTGTTTAAAGATGTTTATGAGTTTAAAGACTGATTTTTCTTTTCCTTGGGCCTTTACACGCTGCTGATATAGAAAGAACAGTCATCAGTCATTTTTAGCTGCTGCTTTCATAAGTAGGAACCAATAAAACATTTTAGGTTGGACACATACATGTTATGTTTAGAACAGCCACCCACTACCTACCATATGCTGTCACACTTCACAGAATGAAAAAGACTGAGTTTCCTCACTTGTTTTTAAGGTGTTTTCTCTTCAATGCCTTCCTCCATGCACTTAATTTATTTTGAAATTTACAAATGAAAGACACTATTTCTTTTTTAAAGTAGACTGACATGCAGGAAGTCTGTGTTTCATGGTTATGGTATTGCAATGCTTCCAGCTTTGTATTTCCCACTTCATGAAGAAAGTTTTCTGAAATGGACCAAGCTCTACAACTAAATTGAAAATCTAGTACAAACTACCTCATTATAGCGTGTGAATGAGCTACAGAGTACCCAAGTGTCTGGGGCCCAATCCAGCAAACCACTTTGGAAGCATGCAAAGAGTCCTGGAAAAAACAAGGAGAAGCTATTGTGCAAGGCTGCAAATGTTTGCAGAGCACATTGTAGGTATTTTTCAAGATTGGGCCAAAATGCTCATGACTTCACAAAACTGATAGTTACTGAAATAATACGAGATTCCTTATGTCATGATCTTATCTACAGGTTATTTTGTAACAGCTAATACTTTCCATAAAGCTAAAACCACACCACTGAGGTCTATGAAAGAGCAGTAAAGGGCCCACAACTTGGGCTGTGCATAGTTTCTTGTCTGGTGTGGTAGGGGGGGCTGAAATGCCTGTAAATCACGCTCCTAATGCTCCCCCGTGAGCAAGGATCCTGCTGGGTCTATCCAGGAGGGCTTTAAAGGCCAGCATGGAACACTCAGGGGGGCTGATCCCTGGCCTGGGTGTACTGTGGCAGTCCAAAGGTGAACTGAAGTTAAAATTGACCCACAGTCCTGGCAAGTGTGGCAGGGCTTCCTGGGTGGCACATGGTGGAGGAGGCCAGACCACACCTGTCCTGGCGCTAACCTGGTCACTGGGAGTTTCACAAACCTTCCTCCCTGAGTCAAAGAGGACAGTTAGCCATGCGTGTTTTCGCTGAATTGCATCAATGTGCAGAATACTTTCGACATGAGATGACTTTCCCCTCTCCCAGATACCTTCTGCACTTCTAATCTGCCTCATTCAAACCTACCTGATAAGCCTGAAGTAGCCCCAGGCACTGGCCAGACTGCCTGGTAAGCAGGACAGTTTTCCAGTTTTATTATCTGCCACTGTCTTTTTCTGGTTATCTTATGCTCTTGCACTTTTGTCCTTGAATATTTTCAGACCCAGTGCATCCACATGAACAGAAAAGTACGGATTTAACCCGTGTCCTCAGAAAGGGGGTTAAACCACAGACTGGCTTATGGCTGCCTCCTGCTACAGGGACAAGGTGGAGGAGATGATGTGGCTTCAGCTGGTGGAGAGGGCAGTCATACCCTGCATATGCAAGTCACTGTTTTTTGAAACAGTACTAGCCTCATGGAAAATGTTATTTA
The DNA here is from genome assembly GCF_022539315.1 of Serinus canaria. Taxonomy (NCBI): domain Eukaryota; kingdom Metazoa; phylum Chordata; class Aves; order Passeriformes; family Fringillidae; genus Serinus; species Serinus canaria. The sequence continues at coordinate 43,732,110 of NC_066313.1, forward strand.
TTGCTAAGCCTTCACAAAGGTTACTGTAATTATAGAACCATTAGGCAGCAGGACCTGTGGGGCAGGGTCTTTATCGACCCTGAGAAGCAGCTAACGCACTCTGAGATAATCTAAGCACTGCCACTCAGCTTCATCACACTGTCCAGGAGTCTGCATCATGCTCCCATGCTCACTGGATCAGCTGGATATATAAAGAGAGTGATCTGAAGAGCAACACATGGGCAGTAAATCAGACAGTAGGGAAGAGAGTGCATTGCCTAGCTGTATAATGGGATTTCTGCCAGGTGGTACTTTTGGAAGAGCCTTTTAATTGGTAAGGTGTATTGGTGATCAGTTCAGCTCAGAGAGAAGCTCCTACTGGTGCAGTGCTTTCTTAGTGAGTGAGTGGTTGGTGTGGTGCTCGTGCTCTGCCATTCTTCAGGCTCTGGAAGTATCAGCCCTCACATAATGGCAAAGGACACCATCTACCAGTACAGCATATTTACTTCTCTAAGAGTAGTGCACCCACTATCATGAAAGACCTTTCCCACATCTATTCTCCAACTGTTCACCACCCTTACCTTCCTAGATCTCGCCCAAAATGCCTCCCTTCCCAAGTTGCCTACCAGAGGGGGTTATAGAACCACTCGCTGTGGAGGCATCGTGCTGGTCACACATCTTATAACTGTGATCATCTTTTGGTAATCTTGGGGTTTTCTTCCTTCATCAACTGAATTGTTTATCAATGTCACTAATTGCCTGATGTAAAACTGGGTTAAACACAGTGAGAAAAGGAGCAAATAATTTCTGATTCTTTTGTAAAGATTACTCCTGATATCTCTTAAAAAACCATAAAATTACCCACCATTCTTTGGCAGAGGAAGATTATTACAACTTTCAAAACACTGGTAAAGGATGGAAACTGAAGGATGAAGTGCCCTCAGTGTTATCCATCATGGCCCTTCTGGATCTAAAAGTAAATAGAGCTTCCTTTTCTCAGCCCAGATCTGCTGGAACCCATGGCTCCTTTACTAACAGCTGCTTGGAAACCACCAGAGCCTCAGGATCCAGTGTTTCAAAAGTACCTAATCATGTATTTCCATCTTGCAATCTACCCATTAATATTTAAAGAAGCCCCTAGCAACATGCTTTTAAAGAGCAGCTGTGTCAAACTGTCATGGTGTCAATTCCTTTGCTGAATCCCCTCTGTATTCCAGCAGAGCACATCAGTGCTGTATGTGAATGCTAAATCAGCATTAAGCAGTGGCTCATTCTCAGTGTAGCCATCGCTCCTTACAGGCCTACTGCAAGGTATGTGTTCTGGTTTTGCTGCTGTCACAGGCATTTCTGGGAGAAGTGGCACTCAGGAGGTGCCCAGAATGGAGTCTCACCTGTGAATGCTTTGACAATCGCCATTCATTTTGGGGAGTCTGAAGTGAACTCTGTCCCTGTGAAATCAGAGCAGCAGGCAGCTATCACCTGTACAGTTTCTGTTGTCATCACTGTCCCTAAGCATTGGAATATTCCTGTGTGAAACTAAAGAGCCCTGCAAAGGGCCTTAGAGCCAACCTTGAGCGTGGAACACCTGGCAAATAACTACACAAGCTGTGTGCAGGCATATGGAGGTTGGGAATCATGTCCTTATCATGTATGTGAGGAAATAGGGAAAAAAATTTAGGTTGATAAATGAAAATGAGAGAGAACATGAGGAGAAAGATTTATGGAGAATAGGTGTTCCAGCTCCAGGCACAATGTGTATTTGTTCTAAAGCAACAAATCCATGGAGTAATTAGAAAATGTAAAGCACAGTATAAATGCTAAGGGATATTTGTCCTGATGATTTATACTTATATAACATTCCCTTCCAATTAAATTTACAGCCATTTAGGTGTACCTATATTTTTGATCTGTTAGTTTTGTAAGAGTAATGCACTTAGTCCCATTAAGGAGAAATGAACCAGATAAGGAAACTCCTGGATGGGAGTGTGGATGGGCAATTCTGCAGCCTTATGCTTTATTCTCACAGGATTTACAGGCAAGTGGGAATATTGAGGGGGAGAAAAAAGTCTGGCATTGTTGCAAGAATAGTTTGGAGCTCATCGGACAACCTATGCATATTTTCACAAATATTTGGAGGGGGGATGGGGTGGGGAGAGAAAAGTACATAATTTAGACCTGCAAAGAGGCATGTTTAACTTGCACTCTACTCTGACCACTTACATGGAACTTTACTCCCCTCCACTCTCTAAACACAGATAATTGCCATGGCAACCCCTGTATTTCAAGACTCTTACACATATACTCGCACCTTTCTTAAAGAAACACAGAGCACAACAATGTGGGATCGACACAGTAAATCACTGGGCTGTTTTTTATTTGTTGTTAGCCAACTGTCAAGATTTAGGGAAGAGCTGAAGACTTTCAACCCATATCAGTTTCAGGCCAAAACCAGAAGATGTTTAGACAGACACTTTGACATCTTTACTAAAAAATTGGATGTTTGGTAACTCTGGGCAAAGGAATGACCGATGATCTCTCCGGGTGCAGGGTGAGAAGATTCCTGAGCTAGGGAAGGAGATTAAGGGCCTAAAACTGAAAACCAATGAACCACCCTTAGGATTAGACACTAATTTATCAGAGCAAGGACCTGTGACACTGGAGGAGCTCCTCAGTAACGCAATGAACTTTCAACATTTCCAGACCTGGAGGGTAAATGTGCTGGACGATTGTCATCAGCTCCATTGCAACTTGCTATTTTCAAGTTTTTATTCCAGCAGCCCTGCAGAAATACAGACCCAGCCTCCTAGGTGCTGTGCAAACACAGGGCAGGAAACCCCCCCTGCCTCCAGAGCTAGCGATACAGCCTGCTGAGAAAAGCACCCCAGCCTGTCCCACCTGGGTGTGCAAAGGGCAGGGAGCGGGAGAGGTGCCGGGCTGTGAGGCAGGTGCAGAGCCAGCATGTCAGCACCAGCCCTGTCCTTGCCCTGTGCTGCCTCTCCCCAAGGCTTTCCTTGTTTACCTCAACAGTCTGACATGGGTGCAGGAAAGTGGCACCTGAGGGAAGGTGCCAGGCCTTTGCCCAGAGGGCAGCATCCAATGTGCAGGCATAAACATCGTTGGTTGTTTTCCCCAGTTATCGCTGATTAGCAAATCAGGAAGTAAGAAAGCAGGATCTGTGTTGTTTCGTTTGGGAGTGGAACAACCTTGCTGGTTTTTTTTTTTTTTTTTTAATTTTTTTTTGGTGTGTGTTAATGATCTTAAATCTCTGTGTTTGCAATCAGGACTTGTACCTCAGTTGGTTCTCACGTACTTTATGAAACATTACTAGATGGTATTATGAAGATGTGAACTTTCAAGGAAGGAAAGTCTGAAATATTTGAAAGAAGCAATATCTAAAACAAACTTGTATGGCTAAAGTGCAATTCAACCATGAATTCTGAAGTATCCCTATAGCTCAAAATAGCACCCCTTCTCCCTCCCTTTCAAAAAAATATCTGTCTGGGAGTAGGGATATTAATTTGCCTAGATGACACATTGATTGTGGCTTTTTTTTGGGAGATTCCTTCATTCCACCTCTGAAGTACAGTTCATTCCCCTTTGGCCTTTGGTATTTGTAATAAATTTCAGGAGTTTGCTCTGAACTGGAAGTCTTCACAGCAATTTCAGTCTGCTAAACTATTTATATTTAGTTTCCACAGAAAGATATTTGCACAAAATAATAAAACTTTTTCCCTCCTTCCATGGAGATTGTGATCATATGGGAATCCTGCTGACACAGAGCTGTTCCCTTTTTTTGCAGTTCTGGAGAACTCTGCTTAATTTAAGCACGTCCATAAACATCTAAGAGCTGTTCACGTTAAACTGGAGAAGGAATTAAGGGTCCTTCTTTCAAACATTCCTTGGAATCTGTTCATTCTCAGGTGATAGTGTAAAACAGGGTTACCTTGAGCAAGCAAAAACCTTGTACCCCATTCTCTGAAAACTGATGCTAAACTTTTCTATTTCAGCTGCCTCACAGCTTTTCACAAAAGAGGGAAGATGAGAGATAGTTCATTTAAAACAAGAGTACAGAAAGATTTGCCTTCTTTATTTACTTATTTATTTATATATTCTGGAATTTAGACCTTGATTTCTTGTTAGAGAACTCGACAGAAGTTTTCCATGACTGCCAATATTGAAATTATACCAAGGGTGTATGTTGTAGCATTTGAAGTCAGTTTTGGAAGAAACTACAATCTTCACAGTGTAGTGAGAGTTATCCCTTAAGGGGACACATCATCAGGAAATGAATTTTGTTTCTTTCAAAGAAAAGGAAAACAATATTTATGTTATCTGGTGGGTGTTTACCCTGCTGTGATCCCCTTGGGTGGCTGTGCCAGAGGACAATGCTAAGACAGGGAGGCCACTGCCTGCTCTTCCTCCAGTGCTGACAAGGAGGAGGAATGGGCTGCACTGGAGGTGCTGGTGCTTGCTGTGCTTGGGCTGCAGCTTTCCCCAGGGATTTCCAGAGAAGCAGACCCTGCTGGTGGCTGACTGGTTTTGTGCATCTTTTCAAATCAAGCCTGAATTTTGCTTCCAAAAGATGGTGCTGGAATTTGAAAGCCAGAATAACCATCTTGAGGTTGCTGCTCCCCAGCAAGTGGTACCAAATTCTGCTGCTTCCCTGCAGTGCCGTTCTGCCCTTCCCCTTCCAGAGGGACAACCTTGGGGATTTCCCTCCTCTCTCTCACCACCACTCCCCTGCAGACTTACAGGAACTCAGTTTGTTTTTGAAATTCTTCCAGGTTTGGCTGAGGTTTGTCAGTGGCTTCAGGGGTTATCAGGAGGGACTGACACTGCAATCACATATGCTTGATTTAAAAAAAAAAACCAAAACAAAACAACAGAATAAATTTCTTGCAGTTTGTTACTGTTGAAGTCAAGCAATAGGTCCATTGTCCACCAGTTGTAACTGGATGGCAGACTTTTTATGGGTCAGCCTTTCCAGGGAGCCATGATGGCACATGGGCACCCTCAGGCAGAATATTGAAGCTACCACCACAAATACATTGTTTTCTGGGAATTTTCCATCCCACTGGGGTCTTCAAAAGGGCTCTGCTGTGTACCTGGAAAGAAGGCTTTGTCCTTGGTTTTATGCCTCAGCTTGCATTAGCAAGCAAAACGTATAGGAAGTAGGTGATTCTGTCCCAGTCCTTTAGCCAAAGGATGGTTCTGTGGTTAGAGCTTGGGAAGGGTGTGGTCATAAACAAATCTTCTCATTCCCCCTTTGAATCTTTCTGAAAACCATGAGGTGTTGAAAGGATACATGAGCCTGATTATTCTTGATGTCACGTATTAGATATCATGTTTAAGAAAGAGACGAAATGTAAGTGGCTGTGCAGATATATAGCATGGAAGTGTAAATGTCTTATTCCTGTTTATGAAACAGTAATGGTACGTGTGTTCTACAGGCCAGGATAAAACTCAGAGGCTGAACTTCTTATGATTTAATGCTAGACTAGGTCGCAGGGTTGCAAAATAATGCAGAAACACGAAGTATTTGAGAAACATATGTGCAGAAACATAGAGTATTTGAGAAACATACGTGCTGATGCACCATTCATAATAATGGCATAACCTTATATCAAGCAGGACAGCTTTATTTGAAGTTCTGTCATTTACTCTGCAGGGTATTTTCAAAGATTTATGTTTATTGTCATCTACAATATGTCTGTTTAGAGTGTGTTAAGCAGTATTTTTCACAACAATTTAGTACTGATACTTAAATTCAGACAGAATCTTGGCCAAGTTGTGTCTAGAGGAGAGACAAAGAAAGATAATGGCAAAACAAAGATGACTTTAGCAAGCTGACAAACACTGTGGTTTGCCAGCCACTGACAAACACGAACAGGCCAGTCTAGGACAATTTTGTACACACAGTGTTTTACTTTGGGAAGGTGCATGCTATAAATATATTGCAAGCACCGTGAAGTCATGAAGTTGTCTATAATATTGAATGACTATCTCTAAAGAGCTGGTGGAGCACAGATATGATTAAACAGCGAGTGGATATCTAGCAAGGTTTAAATGTAGCTCCACAGGACTGAATAAAGTCGTTCAATGTAATTTCTTTCTTTGCTGATCTCCTTTGGCACTGGTCTTCACCTTAAAGCCCACTTAGAACTTTTTCACTACATCTGTAAATACTCATGGCTTAGATAATACATCTTTTTACTTTATCAAGTCAATTTGTATATTTTGTTCTTGGCAAAAAGGGCCAGACTGAGTTCATTAGCTTTTGTTCCTGACCTGGATTTACCTCACCCATTTTTCAGACATCTGAGGTGTTCACATCCTTACACTCAAAGATGAAGAAAAGATGAGAGAAACTTCCAGAAGCCAGCACTTTACATTTGTATTGGACATGACTATAGGCTGAAATTAATGGCTTTCTGGATTTCTTTTCAGCTTATCTAGAAGAGTCATGGGTGACTTGTTCATACTAAAATGCTTAATTTTTAGATGCCTAATCTAGGGTGGAGGAAACTTTCCTTGTGACAGTACCTAATAGCCCAATCATGATCTCCCAGGATTTTAGCAATGGCACCAATACTTTCCTAACTGTGAATTATTAGAAATGGCCCCTGGTAGGTTTCAGGCTTGCACTTACCTTGGTCACAGTTGCATTATGCTGGCAACAGATCCTGTGGGTAGTTAGCACATTCAGGGTGTGCTCCTCACCTTTTGAGCGGATGTGCTCCTAGTTTATTGCATAAATCTGTCTTATAAATCCTTAGGTACAGAGCATACCATTTGATTCCATTAAATATTATCCCATTTCAATTGCTTCACTCCTTAAGGTCATCTAGTTCTTCCTGTTTGCTTGGATTCTCCTCCCTAATAAGAATGCTTTCCAAATTTCTGTTATCAGAAAATTTCTTTAGCGAGCCAACATTTTTGTGGCAAGGTACTTCCCCACTTGCTCGTTGTCTTTAGTTGGTTCCTGGTGCACCTTACAATTCTTGTATTAATCCCCACTTATAATCTTTGTAAAGATTGATTTTACAAAGAAAGATTGTATCCTACACATAATTTTTTAAAAATTTAATCTCTAAGAACAAGAGTTCTTTTGAGTCTGGTATGCTAATTTAGGTAAGCTTTTATCCCATCTTCTATTTATCTGCATGTCTTTAATTATTCCTATAACGCATTTTGTTTTCAAGCTATATATGATTTTGAATTCAAACAATCAGGTCCCAAAAGTGTAGATTCCTTTTCTCTTCACATTAAGAACTAGGTTTTCCATTTTCTTTCACTTTTTGTTAGGATGGATTTACTAGAGTCCCATGCTGTGTGTTCATTTTTATGTTCCAGTTTTCTCAGCAAGATGAAAATAATAACAGAAGACATATTTTTAGTTCCTCTAACACAGCCTTAAGCTGGACCAAGGGAAATATAGGTTGGATGTTAGGAAAAAGTTTTTTACAGAAAGAGTGAAAAAATATTGGAATGGTTTTCCGGGGGAAGTGGTGGAGTCATCATCCCTGGATGGGTTTCAAAAAAGACTGGATGTGGCACTCAGTGCCATGGTCTAGTTGAGGTGTTAGGGCTGTGTTGGACTTGATGACCTTGAAGGTCTCTTCCAACCTTGTGATTCTGTAATTCTGTGATTCTAATGTGCCCGCTCCTAAGGGAATAACAAGGAGTGTTTTCAGTGCTCAAAACCTTGTCCTTTGTAGAGGTCAACAGTTTGAGACCACACGTGTGTCCATGTTTCCTCATGAAGCAGATCTGCTCACAAACAAAGACACAATAATCATGCAGATGATTATATAGAGGAAATATATAGGTTATTTAGAGATTTAGCATGTCTCCAGTCAATGCATAGCCAGCTACTTAATTGTCTCTTCTTTGCTATCGAAACAAATTTTTTGACCATTCACTTTCATTCTCTTGGCAAGCTCAAACTCAACTTGTATGTTGACAATCTCCTGTTTCTCTGAGAACTTTTGTGTTTCTGTACCTCCTTTTCCTCTTGCTCCCCGTATCCTTCTAACGTATTTTTCTTGCTGGGATATGATTTCTGCAGAGCCCTCCCTTTTGCTGCTTCATTTACATCCTCTTTGGTGTAACAAGTCTTGAGGAACTCAGTTCCTCAAAATCCTTGTGATGGCTCACGGTCTCCACCAGCAGACAAAGTGTCCCCTCACAGGGATAGACACCCTGGCTGGCATTTAGCATTTCTGCCAGTTGTCACCTCTGTCACTGGGGTCCCATCCATCCTCCAGTTCCACCCAAACATGAAGGCTGGTGGTTGTATGCTTAAGGCCTCACTAGTCCTTTAGGACCAACACCAACATTCCTCCTGCTTCCTTATTAACAATACACCTGAACAGCCACATCTGCCTATAGAACCCTTTGCTCCTGTTGGGCTGGTCATCCCTTCCCAGCCACTGCCTGCTCAGAGACACCTCCTCCAAGCAGTGGCCTCATCATGTCTCAAAAGGCTCTTTTTCCTTTTGTATGTTACTTCTCTCTGTCTGTGGCTCGGGACCTATCTCAAGTCAGTCTGCCAGCCCTACGCCTGTGCTGCTATTTGTCCACACACCAGCTTTCCCTGAGGGCATCCTTTAGACACAACCTGAAAGCAGCTGGCACATTTATTAAAAACTTTATAGGCTCATGAGTTGTGGAGTTTGTCATTCTTCCCTCCTACTCCATCACACTTGAGCTGTTGACCTGCTTTCAAGCTCCCTTTCAGAAAACCAGAATTACCTCATGACTGCTGCTCTCCAAGATAATTTCTATGAAAAGGCCTTTTTTATAGGCCTAAAAAATGATCAGCTGTGGCTGGCGGAATGACTATGGTGAAGAAATCTTTCCAGTGTTCCCTTGAGAGGAGTCCTCCACATGATGGGAATGTTTGTTCTTTGGTCTGCACCTGAAAGCCCACGTCGCACTGACTTCAGCTTCACAACACTCTCCTGCCATTCTTCCTCTTTACAATAATGGCAGAGCTGCCTTATGTCACACCCTGGTCCCTGTGTGTCCAACTTTTAACCCAGAACTGCCAAGTCCCTCACTAAGCCCTTCCCCTAAGCGCCACATCTTTGTGCCTTTAAACATCTGCAGGGATAATGACTCCACAGCTTCCTTGGGCAGCCTGTTTCAGTGCTTGGAAACACTTGCAGGGAAGAAGTTTTTCTTCCTACCCAATCTAAACCTCTCTCTGACCTGGCAGTCAGAAAACAGGACTAGCTTTCAGATGATATGAGCTCTACTTCCTGCTCTACCCCAGAACCTTTTTTTGTTATTTATTTTCCCCATTTGTAAGGAAGTGTAAGGTTGCCAAAGCCTTTGTTAAGCACATTGAGACCGAAATGCTGTGCATGTTCATCCAGAAGTGTTTGTGATTTTCCTTTGGAACTAGGCTCTTACTCCCTGGGTCTGGTGTAATAGTGCACAAGAGGTGGTACTGTGTCAGAGACATGAGGGTGCTGCTTCACAAGGGAGGATGGCCACCCTAGCCAAAAGGAAGAGTTCAATGCTCACATCCACCTTGCTCTGCACCATCCATTCTTGACTTTCACCTAGTGCTGCCTCTGTCTCCTGTCAGACTCCATATCAGTTCACTAAACCAGCACTCCAAGCTGGACTGTGGGAGACAGGGCCGACAGTGGGGAGAGGAGGTGGGGGGATAAACAACCTCCTTTCAGACATTTTACTATTCTGGCTTCACATTAAGTGCATCATGATGAAAACTGAACCTGTTGAATCAGATTCAGTCTCAGTAAATCTTTATTTTGTGTTCAGTGTTTCTATCTCATTACTAGTGTTTTTTAAGCATCAATGACGTGGTGTCTTTCAAAACATAATAACTTCAAGCTGCACTGATCTATATATATTATATTCCAAAGTCCATAATGTAATTTCTCTGAACAGCTACACAAAGAGTTCCTCAAAGCAGTAGTTCCTGTTCATGATAAAGGAATCTGTAAAAGTTTATTTTTATTGCTTTAGATTTTCTGATTTATGGGTGTTTGTTTGTGTTTAGTATTGCAATTCCAGGTGGTTTTCAGTAGATATTGGTGTAGTCAGAATGATTATGATATCAGTGTAAAATGAAGGAATTTTGTAAAGAAATAAAATTAGTTTGTACTTCATGTGTGTGCTGTTTTTCAATTAACATGCATAAAACTCAAATACTTAGGAAACAGTTGGAAGAAATGCTCCTTTGTGAACAATCAATATCTGTGTTTTATCTGTGGTATCCTAGCTATTCCTCTGGGCTGTCAAGGCCTCCCACCAAAAACACCCCCAAGTGAGATAAATGTCAGATGGTAAATAGGTTTTATTAGACCTTGGGTATTTAACATGCAAGAAAAATATTTCAGTATAGTTAAATAAAATAGAACTCTCCTAGGGCTTCTTCACACAAGAACTGGTCATGATGTTGTGAACTGACTTCACTGAAGGACAGAAAAAATGGAGAACCTTGGCTGTGAAAGGCATTCCTTATTTACACAGTTATACCCAACAGCAGCAGAATGAACACAGAGGGATATAGGCTAGGTAAACTACTTTCTGCACTAAAGGCATTCCTTTTTTTTTTTTTTTTAACTACTGTAATTTTTCAATATAAAAGACTTACTCTAAGGTGTAATTTCTTTAAAGTAATGAGCATGTATTGAAATTTGTCCTTCATCTTCTAACCAATATCCCATTATGGTCACCAGATCTAAATATAGCTCTTGCCTACAGTCAGGGAACATAGTAATTATACAGGTTTTTATATATTTTCATTCTACTTTTCCAATTTCTTTCACCCTTTTCAGGCTTCTGACACCCACATTGTCAGACATGAAGCTTTGCACACATTTTTTCTGTGAAAATAATAAGTGAGGTAAAGTCCAGAAAAGTTAGAGTTTACATTTAGTAAACTGCACAGATGTAAAATCTTTTTCTGGCATCTACAAGTTCACCATTTTGGGATTTGGAAGCTTAATTAGTGTGTGTACATTTATTATTTTATATAAAGAATTGTTTTTACTTTTATGCATGGTATACAATTAGGATTTTCATAAATCTGTAAAATTTATGAGGCAAGATTTATACAGCTATATAGCCTCAACGTTACTGAGTGTTTGGAAATCTTAGCAGTAAAGTGAATCTTCTGAAAACTTAGCTGATAAGACTTCAAAAAGTTGGAAAGATTTTCAATCTGGTAAAAAAAATTCCAGAAATTTAGTATATCAAGGGTACAAGGTAACTTGTTTAAAGTGAGATCTGTCTGCCTCTGTTATCATTAGTTTCCTGAGAGACAGTTTATGGAAGGTGGTTTTATGATACATTCCTGAAACACCTCCAGATTTCAAATATGCAATATAAACCACCTTATGAAAACTGCATAACTTGCCCTTGATTTATAAATAGTACCACACCTACTTTGGCTGTGCAAAATTTTTAAGTCCTAATGTATTCAGTTAGTAATAAAAATGGAGTTTAACACAGAAAGATTTGCTAAAGAACCAGATAATGGAGGGACAGGAAACCACCTTCTAGATTAAAGTGTGTTGCCTATTCCTAAGGTAATGGATGGAAGAACTTAGCACGTTGGAGAAAACCCAAGAAAAATTTCTCTCACCAAGGCATGTTGTGAGCAGTTCCTTTAAAATCTTGTGCTTAAAAGGTAAAGATATTGCAGTGATCATCAGTATCAATGGTTTATTAGCAACAAATGAAATAGTCTCAATAAAGAATGGTCCCCTTTGATTCAGGTGATCACAAATATTTTTGCATATGCAACCTGAATTGTGGAGCCCTGGGAGCGTCGTCCACAGCACAGGAGATTTTTCACTCAGTGGCCAGCAAATACCTTTTGCATGAAAGTCACAAAAAATATCACACAACGTTTTCCAGGACAATCCACTAACCCTGTAGTATCTGGAAATCCCCCCAAAATGTCAGTCTAACTAGGATCATAGAGAAAAAAAGACTGATTTTTCCAAGATTCTATCATGGACCTATTCTTTTTCTGGTTCTGCTCACTTGAACTCATTGCTTTCATATTTGACCTCTTGGTATTTTTCATTCCATGCATGACATGCTGGTCTTTTAGTTGATCTGCTGAAATGTTAGTATAAAAATGCCTTGAACATCTTTTTATGAGTCCCAAGATACTCAGCAAGTTAGAGGCAGCTATGATGAGACAGCCTCAAGAGATGCAGGGTTGACATGCAGTTCTTTTTTTTTTCCTTGCCTCTTTAAAAATCCAAGTCTGTAATGCAAATGTGTAGTTACAAAGGTACTGTGTTTCCTTGCTTTATTTTCCACCTGTACTTTCATAGAAATCTCACTGGAATCAGATCAGTGAACACAGACCAAGGGTTTTGAAGGGAGCAGTCAGAAGGACAATTTTTCATCTCTTGCAGATTGTCTGACCTGCTTTCAGTGCATAAATACTGTTCAACACCTGACCTACCCCACACTCTGCACACCTTCCTTCCTGCCACTAGCCTTCTTCACCTTTGAAACAATGGACTTGTTTCTCTGATCTTGTTCAACTCTGCTGAAAGTATGGAAATGAGTTTGCTATAAAAATATAAATGAAAATAGAAATAAGTGAAAATGGATTCAACTTAAAGTGTCTTCACAGAACTCTATGTATCCTCCTGGGGATGCCTGCATTGCTCTCAGAGTGCTCCAAAATTAGGCTAAAGTCTCAGGTTTCTCTGTAAATATTTGCTTATATTTCTCTCTCCATCACTGCAGTGCTACTGAGTACAGATTGAAAAGGACCCAAAGATGTCCCTGGCTGAAATATGATAAAATCAAAGCAAGTCCACCTTGCCTTGGCAGATCAAGTACTGCTAAAGGGGACAGATCTCACCTGAGGGCAGCTGTCTGAAAGCTGGAGGTCTGAGCCAAGTCAGTGCTGTAGGGTCTGCTTAGAGACAATGGAAAAAGATAGGCACTGCCCAGTTCTTCACATCTAATTTAGGCTGTGGTTCCCTGAGAGGCAGTGAATGTTATTGCAGCTTATTGTTGCTGAAAATGTAAGGTCCCTCCTTCCTCCACCCTCCTCTATCACTTCTGGTCATCTAGCTGTTTATTCCATGCTGGTTCATCAGGCCCTTCTCCGAACCAGGCACCCTGGCGGAAAGTAAGTCAGCTAAAACAAGGGAAGGGGAGGAGTTTGACCAGAGAGGAAGAGTGAAATGCCTTTTTCTTTAGTGGGAATGGGATGTTGCACCAGGTCAGCTGCCCATGAAATTGCTACCTGAAGCTTCTGCTGGGCTCAGAAATGGGATCACCTCTGGAAGCAGAGAGAGTTTTGATGACAAAGGGAGTCTCAGGACGAATTTTTGAGTGTTCAGCTTTGATCAGAAAAAATTATTAGAGGGACTTCTTGGCATTTTTTATTACTGTAACTCACATATTTCTAACTAAAAAACTACTTAGTCTGTGAAGAGACAACCTCTCTCTCTGCTCTCTCTGATATTCAGAGCTATAAACTCAACAAGGGGAGTGAAAGCCAAATTAGTCCTGTTGTCTTGACCCTCCTCAGCTCCAGGACAAATGTTTCTCAGGCAAAACTCTCCTTTCAGATACTTGGGTTATGTCACCCATTGTCTCCATTTTGTACTTGTATCTTCCTGCTCTGTGGGAGCTTGTGCTTGGCTTTGTGATGCTCTTAATGATACACAACTATCTTACCAGTATGACCACTTCAGTGATAAAAGGAGTAAGACATGGAAAAAATATCTCTCATTCTAACTACTGGAAGAAGAGAGGTCTCTGAATTTGTGGATGGGAATGATAAAAAGTGTGAAAAAGGTGAAAAAGGTGAAAAAGGTGCTGATTCTACAGTAATTTCTTGGAGTAGAATTGTGCTTCAATGCATTTTCTTGCATAGTACAAAATTTTAAAAAAAGAATTCACAGAATTTTAGAGCTCAAGTTTCTAACATGCCTAAGGAGCACAGAGCCTTGCCTACAAAACATTTTCTGCATTTTGCATCAGTGGTGAGACATCAAGGATGCAACTTCTTCTGTCTCATGAGTTATAGATGCACACACCAAGAAGTTTTCCATTCTTGATTTGGTCAGCCTGAGATAGCTAGTGGGGATATGTTTCAGGGATGATTATGGTGGTGATGGGTTAACCACTAGACTAGATAATCTTGAAGATCTCTTCCAACCATGATGCTTCTGGGATTCTTTGAGACTGTTTTGCCTGTTTTCAGTCTCTAGTTGACCTTCAAATCTTTGAAGAATGGGATGAAATTCTTCTGCAGAAGTTAATTTGTTTTGATGTGATGTAAGGGCATGGTAATCATAGAGAAGTTTGACTAAGGAGTTGCTCTGCGTCTGAGCTCTGACTAAAGCCCAAGTTCATCTCCTGCCCATGCTGAGTGGGTGTATGTCTGCTGTCAGATGTGACTTTTAGCCCAGATTAGGGGTCTGCTGCTCCTTACAGGGATCCAAGGCAGGTCTGCTGTGTATAGTCCTGTGTTTTTCAAGTACAGGACTTTATAATGGGCTGTCCTCATTACCCATGAGTTAAGAGAAATACACTGTCCTGTAGGTTTGGATTTGAGAAGGGGAAAATAAACCTCCTAAATGATTAAAAAGTATTTACCATTTACCAGAAGATATCATGGCATTGGTGTCATCATAGGCAAACTGACTGGAATTGAGGGATGATTTAATCAAAGCTTGTAGGTATGACTTGCATTTGTGCATAGGGGACTTAGAAGTCCAGGTGCCTATTTAGTATGACTTAAGGATTAAGGAATGCCTACATCTTGGCAGCTGATACAGGTAAGCCCAAAATTCAGAGAGGGTGCTCCATGGTGCTACAGTCTTTGCTGAAAGAAAAGGTGGGATCTTCCTGATAGAGTGCAATTCTTGCTGATCAGCTTCTTTTAAATATCCTACTATATTCTAATATTCCAATATTTAAATATTCTTTTAGATATGAAGGGAATTTTGCTTAATAGCAAATTAGTTATTTTTATATTACACAGGACTCATTTTTTAATAGAATGATGCAAAATCTTCTGAAAACACAGTACTTACATAAGTGACACTTAGCAAATGATAGCAATTGCAATACAAAGCTCAGTCACAATTCCAGTGTGATTCCCATCACTGGTCTCTATAATAGGCTCACTGTACTAGTGTCTTGGGGAAAGTTGAACATAAGGAAAAAGTTCTCCATTGAGATAGTGGACAGCCCCTGGAAGAGAGTTTAAGGAGGGTCTGGACAGTACTATTAATCATATGGTCTTGTGGTAGTTCTGTGAGGAGCAGGGAATTGGGGTCGATGATTTTTAAGGATCCCTTCCAACTTGAGATATTCTATGATTATGTGACTCTATGACTCAATGTTGGGACTCTGGACTTCCCCAGTTTCTAGGAAGGGATGGGTGTGTGGAAGTCCACTGTTTTCAAAATTCTTTCGTTAGTTTATACACTCTGCATCAGGCTGACTACCCTCAGAATGGTCTGGATAACTCAGGGAGACATTTACACCACTGGCTGATCCACTCAAGTGCTGATAGCTACTTGGTGAAGACAAAGATCCCCTCTGGCCCCCTTTGTTTTGAGATAAAGTCAACTGCTTTGTGTTCTCTGAGCTTCATGGGCACATTGCCCTTGCCCATCTCCTCTGAGATTTATTCCACTTTGGGGTTTATTGGTCAGTCACATCCACTAGCTCTCAAACATACCCTCAGTTAAAAAAAAAAAAGAATCAAAACCCCCACAAATATTGTGTACTGAATCCACTTTTGAACACACCCTGCTGAATGCCTCAGGCTGCCCTCTTGGCCTGAGAATACCAAAGGGTGACAGGTATTCTCAGGCCAAGAGGAGAAGAGAGCAGATGTTGCTCTGCTCTCTTCTCCTCCATGCCATGAGAGCTGCTTTCCTGCTTCCTCCCAGGTATGGTTCCTGACTCACACTCACTCCCAAATGCAGGGTATTTTTGGGGACAGATAGGTGTCACAGGTTGGATCCATATCAGAGACCTTACAAACAATTTAGTAGATTGGAAAACCTGAGTTGTGGTGCCCAAGGATGTGCCCCTAGCCTTTTTCAGTTGCTTGTGATGGGGTCCTTACGGGCTCACAAAAGTATTTAGATGCTCTGAGAATCAGTGAAAAATATGTTGCTGAATCTCTTCAGACATATCTGACCTTGAGGCACTTCTTATTTCCAGTTGCAACCTGATCTCGTGCTGAGATGAGCCCTACATGGAGCTTGTTTCCATTATCCTTGAATATTGCTTTTTCACAGTGAAGAACAGGAACGAGTGCCTCAGAGACAAAAAACTCCAGCAGGTGCAGGTAACCTGGAGATGGACTGGCACAGGGCACAGCCACAATGTCAGCTAAATGGGATTGCTGCCTGCATGGATTTGGCCTTTAGAAATGTTTGAATGAACACAAGAAATTGGGAATGAAATTATATAAACCATTTAATATCTGTTATATTTTTTTTACTTTTAAAAAGTAAAAAATGTGTTCTTCTACCATTCACAGGTCATCTCATTTTTGCATGAAGATTTATCAAAATAAAAACTACACCAAACAATAGATCTCTGAAAATGGCATCATGTGGACCATGTTTGTTTAATTACAGACAGGATAATTTTTCTTCTTTACTCCCCATTGTATGTTATTAATTCTATAAGAATGCTAAATAAAAAGTGAAGGATTTTTGTTTGACAGCATGCTGGATCACCTCTTTCCAGATTAAGTAAAATGGTGGCAGTTGGGCTAGCTGAAGCTACTTTGCCATGGAATATTTTCTATCACAATTATTTTGTTAGAAATAAAAGTGCAGCATCATTTCTTTTTCACATTACTGTCATATAAAGACAATATGATAGACAAAAAATGTTAATGGAGTAATTCTAACACCATCTTTGTGTAATGTAGAAATATGGGGCCTGCCTCTTCACAGTCACTTGTAATGGGTATAGGCAAAAGAACAGCTCATATTTTTAGGTTTATGAATAGAAAAAATTAGAGATATTACACATGAGGACATGCCCAGTATTATTTTATAGTCTGGAAGGGGGTCCCTGTGCCCATATATATTAAAGAGTGCACCTGCCTTCAATAAGCTGACATCAGGATATGCAACCAAACTGCATGCCAAATTTGCCTTGTAAAGGAAATGTAAAAAGAGCAGACTTATGCTCAGGAAAAAAAAAAAAAAGAAAATAAGTAAGTATTATTAAATGAAAGGCAATTTTAGGTGAGATTTAGAGAAGAAAGTGTTTGAGTGAGGCCAATGGAACAATGGAATCAAAACCCCAAAACCCGAATTGTAAATGACTTTTTAAATTTCTCTTTTTGGAAAATCACAGCAAATGTTTTAAGACAGCTCAGCTTGTCATGGGCTTTTGTGCAGACCCTTCCAGTTTTTCAGCTATGTCTTCCTTGCTTGAGAGACTGACTATGTTTGCTTAGACCACGTTTGTGAAGAGGACTGTGCCCACCTCGGCTCTGTTTTTAAGGGCTGATGTTGGCCTGCTCTGTCTTGCTCCTTTGCAGGGACCAGAGACTCTGGGAGACCCCCGAGGTCTAAGAATGGCCAGCATGATTGCCATTGCAACAGGAGCCACATCATCTTGTTCACTGCTTATCTATTAATGTCATGATCTACATTACTGCTATTGAGAGAGTAATCTGGTCTCACAAGAAGATGAAGAAGGGCTCTTCAAATAAATGAACTAATAGCTCTGAATTCTGGCTGAAGCAAAACACTGGTGGCTGCCCAGCAGACTTTGATGCCCCACAGGCCATTTTATTTCTTGCTTGGATATTGGATACTGTCAGCCACCCTAAGCAGAGCTGCTTGTAGCAAACCAGCAAAGAGCACAGTGAGCAATGCAGGCTGTGTGCAGGAGCTGAGCAGAGCCAAAGTGCCCCTGCTATGAGTTATCTATGGGAGGCAGAAGGAAAAATCCCCAAGTAGTTGCAAGCTGTAGGGGGTTATATTGATGGCTTAGGATTTTAGGTTTTATATTTTTCAAATTCTGTACTGCTTTAGGGTGTAACTCTGAACTCCATATAGAGTATTAGTTACTGTCTTCACATTTTGGTCAGAATAAACAATCCTTCTAGGCCTGGAACTCAAGGACACTCTACTGCCTCAGGCTGGATGCTGCTTTTAATTACAAATCAAGAGATTATTTATGGTGACTCTGATCTATGGGATTTATGAAGCCACCTCTGCCTGCTGCTCCCTCCCCCTTGGCGTAAGTGGGAGGAAGGCTGCGAGTGGGATAATCAGAGTGTGAAGAGCTGTGCTCCAGACTGCCTGATCCTCCACCTGCACAAACTGCAGTGGAAAGCAGAGGGGTCCTTCAGGACTCTGCAGCTCATCAGCAGAGGTGGACAGTCCATGCCCCAGGGCCTTTGAGGCTCACTGAAGAAAGTGGCTTGCTGGCGTAAGTAGCGTGTCTTTGGATTACCTCAGAAGTCTTTCTTCATCCTTTTGAGATTTCACTTTACTTTTAGACATCTGATCCATTTTTTTGTCTCCTGTTTGCTCTACAGAAGACTTAAAAGCTACTTTTGAAATCTTCGGTCTTCTGACATATCCGACCATTATGCACAGAAAAGGATCTATGCCTTCCAAAACTCAGGGCCCTTTAAATGAGTTCCTGTTACAAGAATATCTGGAGCATATTTTGATACAGATTCTGCTCTTTTGGAAACCTGTGAACTGATTATAAAAAGAGAAGGAAATTGATTCTGAATTTTTCATTAAAGAAAATAGCCTATTAACACTTGGGTGGTTTGAACCTGTGTGGCAGTTCAGTTTGTGGTGCATTTTTGGATGGTTTAAACCTGGCTTTATGTTTAAAGATCCCAGTTTCACCTGGAGAAGTTTTGGAATGGCAGATGCCTTGGATCTCTGTGGCAGTGGAGGGTGAGCTCTCACAGGAGGAGGAGCACTGGGGTTCTGCAGATGAAGGGTCAGGCTGACTCTTTTCAACCAGCCAGGGACCAGCAGGGACTATCAGTGCAAGTGGTGGGCTGGAGGGTGGTGTGGCTCCAAATCTGGAAAGCTGCCTCCCAGGTCGATGTAGTAAGTTGTGGCTTACAGCCTGTGTGCAGAAACATGATGTACCTCAATCCTGACTGCAGCTCTCACTGCAGCCTTGGCTAAGTGAGCTGCATGGGCCAAGGGAGAAAATCATTCAAAAGCGCTGCCCTTGCTCTGCTGGGGTCAGTGCTCAACCTCTGAGGCTTGCTGAGCCTTTTGGCCTCTGCCTCAGCTCCTCTGTCCATAGAAAGGGTTAAATTTATGGACTGTGGTAACTGCTGTTAGAAATGTAATGTACATGATGAGTGCTGTTAGAGCAAGTTTCCCACCTCTCCTGAACCCCTCACACGAGTTTTATTTTGGTTTTAATGCAGTCAAACTTACACCAGTGTGCTTTTATGCTTGCATGCTAGAGGAACCAAAGAAATATGTACTTTCTTGAGCAGGTGCAGTGTAAGCTCTGTTAAGAACAACTGCAGAACATCATGCAGTGGGACTTACACAAACATCTTCCAGTGGAAATTAAAATTGCAGTTAAACTCTGCCATCAGTAGCTCTAGTACCCTAATGAAGCAGGAGAGTAGCAGGGCAGTGGTATGGTAAGCAAGAGACACAGAATGTTCTTCAAGCTTTGAAAAGAACCTGATTTTTTTCCCCTCTGTATGGTTTTACTTGCTTGCAAATGGTCTTTTCCATAGTAAAATAGGTTTCAGAGAATAGTGGCCAGACTCCAGGATCTAAAACTGATGATATCAGCTCTTCAAAGCTGCCAGATCAGAAACATAAAGGTATACATAAAAGGTTCATTTCAGTGAGAGCTTATTCATTATTTTCAAAGCAAAGGAACTTTTTCCCCCTCCTACAAAAAATTTTATTTCATTAAAATGTTTATACTGTGGTGTGTATATGAGGGGCTGTCCTTTGAACACATTTCTTGTGGCCTACAGCATAGAAGAATTAAACTGGCATTTAATCAGTAGATTAAATGTGGGCAGGACCCCTCTGTAATGTGGTAGATAAGCAGGTGGATGCAAGATAGGAATTAATATCTGTCTGCTATAAGAATAACAAGTAGAGTAATATTTGCCTACAAGAGTTCACTGAAGACTTAAGAAAGACAACAAATGACATAAGCCTTATCCCCTCGTTTATCTCTGCCTTCCCCAAATGAGTGTTGTACTTCATGTAGAAGGAGCACAGTGTTTAGTATCTGAAAATCTGAAATAACCTTGCAAATCAGTTATTTAGAAGAGATTAAACATTGCCTCCCTCTCTCCCAATGTATATTTTGAACCAATGGAAAATAAGAGTGCACGTAATTACTACATGTGAGTAATTGTAAACAGCAAATTTTAATACCACTATCACCAGCAATAGTGAATTAATTGTAGTGCCTGGGGGTTTCTCCCAGAAGCCTGATAGCAAGTGTGTGAACAAAGAGAAGAAAAGGCAGCTTCACCCCAGAGAACTCATTGCATGTTGAGCAGGAATGGAGATGGAGGGCAAATACAAGCAAGAAGGTAAGAGGGAAACAGGACAGCAGCAAGTGGAGCCACCAACCACTCTCATGGCACATCAGACAGTCAGACTGCTTTCCCTTGGGAAGCCTGAGCAACAGACAGCTGCTCCCCAGCCCTGCAGGGGATGCTTTGGATTCCATACTTTGTTTTTCAGACTTCTTTTGGAAAGGGTTGAAAAAGTCAGAGAAGACATTACTCTTCCATGAACAAGGCACCCCATAACAATGTCTACATCATATACAGATGTAACAGAGGAAAAAATGCCAAGAAATGGGTTAATTAACAGCCAGGTGAGATCAAATATTCGCAGATAAAGCAGAAGATACAAATCCCCTGCAAACAGCTACTGTCAAACCCTGCTACAAAACCCAGGCAGTGAGGTTGGAGAAGATATCAGCAAGTCAGTTAGTCCATTCCCTTGCTCAAAGTCAGCACTAACCCACTTCACTTTTTCATGCAGGTACTTCTTTCACAAGTTGAGTCATTCCAGTGATAGGATTGTGTAGCCTTTCAAAGTCATCTGTTGTAGCTATTAATGATCTGTAACATAAGACTGTTTTGAGAATTTCCTGTGTGGAAATTTATGATGCATCATGCTCTTCCTCAGAAAAAGTAGCACAAATTCTTCCACTTTTGCAGACAGAACTCCAATCACCATCTAACTGAAAACTCATATTTTCCTTGAAAAGTGATTCCCCAAGCTGGACATAAACTCAGACTCCTCTTGGCCTTTCCAATGCCAAGAAGTGTGGGAGAATGACTTCAAATGCCTCAGAGTGACCCCTTCAGCCAGTTTGAGGTTTGGGATTCGGTAGAAATTCAGTGTGGTGACTCGTGCACTGCTTTTAATTTCCCGTAACCATCCTTTCCTGTCATTCTTTATTTGTACTTATGTAATGGGCTATTTCTACCTACCTATAAAGCTTATTTAATCTCATGGTGACATTTGCAATCTGTATCAAGTTTCTGAAAAAATCATTCTGGACTAGAGATTCATCCCTAACTGAGGTTCTGACTTCTTACAACTGTTGTTACCAACAGCTGATTCAGATACAAAAGATACATATTAATATATCAGTGTATCTCTTTGTTGTCTGTGTATGTGTTTATAGCAATGCATGTTTACTCCACCTCACAAGTAATTCAGGAAGATATATGACAATAGTGGACACCTTTTTTTGACAGTGAACCACCAAAAATTTCTCTGTGTCTGATTCTGCATCTGGTTGTGAACTATAGCATGTACAAAAGTTCTGAGCTTATGAGAATGTTGTAATAAGCAGTGTGAAAAGCTTTTCTAAGGTCAAACTATATGTTAACTAATATTAAGCTATATGATATTTACTATTTGTCTTTCCCATGGTCTTTTCCTCAACCACAAAACAGACTTGCCAGTTCTTGCAGGAAGCTAGGTCAGTTTTGCCTAATTGGAAATTTCCAAATACACTTGCTGCAACCATGTTCTCTTATTTTTTTAAACTAGTTTTTTATTTCTTTGGTGTATTTTAAGGAAATTATTTGTTCCATTACTGTAAGGGAACTCAAAATTTGAACCAGCCTATTATTGCCCAGGTTCTTTTTTACATCTGTTTGAGGAATAAGCATCTCATTTGTCTTTTTGTAGTCTCCTGCTATGTCACCAGTCCTCTACAGCTTTCCAAAGATAACTGATAATGTTTCAGGATTTGTATGAACCAATTTTCTAGACATGTCTTGCTAAGTTTCACAGGGTTCATTGATTTACAATTTACCTGAATACTTTTCATTCCTCATTTTAATGTTTTTTTTTTTTAATTTTCTTTTTGTTGTTGTACTGGTTGCCATTTTATGACAACAAAAATCAACCAGGCATGAAGCACTTGGCCCTCCTTGGCATCATCTGAATGTTGAATGTTTTCCTTCTCTGATGAACCATTTCTTCCAAGTTCTTCCTCTCACAATAAGGTACCTGTAACGTAATATCCTGTTGTTTTAAAAATTTTCCTTGTTTTTGCATTCAAATGTATCAAACACATATTTCTGCAAACCACAAATCTACACGTATTTTTATGAGATATGGTATGTCCATGGATTCCCATCTGTAATTACTATTGCTTCATCTGTACCTGTTTCAGATGGCTCCAAGGGGAAATTGTCTTTCTGGCATATCTGAGGTGGCTGCTGGAGCTTTGGGTTATGGTGCACTTGGGGAATGGTGGGCCTTCGGGAACCAGCCCTGACTCCTTTTGCTCTATTTAGACAATCGTTGCCTCATCCTTCTGTGTAACGTCTGTCTTGGCTAAAACCACATCCTCTGGTTGCTGCTCACATTACAGCTAAACATGGATTTGGTGCCACTTGCACATTTCTGCTTGGGAATAATTTTTAACATCTACCCTCGGAATTTTTTTCTTTCTGGTACGGGATGATCAATGAGCCCAGACTTTTCCCTTTGTGGATTTGCTTTCCCCTGCTCCTTTCTGGGTTATCTGTCAGACTGATGAAGCACAGTGCGTGCTCTCTCCCTTGCTGTCTGTGTGCTGCTTTCTGATGAGGTGCCCCAGCACTGCTGCAGTGACCTGCAGTGGCAGCTCTGCTCACTGGGAGACACCTGACATTTCAAACCTCCTGGCACTTTTGGCCTCGGTCTTCACAAAGACTCATCCGGGTGTCTTGGGTTATTTCTTGGTAACCTAGTTCAGTTGCATTATTAGCAATTTAAAATGTTGCTCTGTATGCTCGGAGGCTGCTACTTCAGCACACCTCAGTTCATTGCATAAACCACTGGGAAATTCAAATTCTGTGTGTCAGAGAGTCAGCAGGTGAGTTTTGAAATCACATTAGTGTCATCTGATATGAGAATCCTTGGCTCTGGTATGAGATTTATGAACTAAGTCCGATAGTGTAGAAAGCTTTCCAACTTTTAACACGGTTAAGAGAGACCTGGATAACAGTTTTTAGCATTAATGTCCTCTGAGTATATAAAACTTAGATGCTGCTCTTTAAATAAAAGCAGTTTCACATTTTACACTGGGAGTGTTTGGCATGGCATTGGCTTTCTTCTTAATGCATGGAAGACTCTGTGCTAATAGTTGTGCAGTACAAGCTGTCAACTCTGCTGTGTGGCATCCTGGGCAACAAACTGAGGCAGCAAAATGTTACACAAAGAGGTGCAAGAGAAACAGGGAGGTGGGAAGTGAAGAGTGGGAGAGGAAGAGTTTGTCCTAGAAAATCTATTTTTTTTTTCTTTTTAAAGGCTTATGTACAATATCCATGTCCACCAGCAGCATGGAAATAGTGAGCAAGCAAGGCAAAGGAGTTCTATTGGGGCTGAGGAAATACTGCATTTATGGGGAAAAGAAAGCATAAGATTTTCCAATTTGCCTTTAAAGCAAGAATTTGTCTATAAACTATGAAAGGTACAGCTCACCAGATGTTTTGCAACAATTGGTTATGTATTAAAAAGTAGGCTACTGTTTTAGTCTTAGAAATAAGAAATCAAATGACTTCTGATTGTTTCTGATATGCAACAGCATCAACATATGTTTTCAATGAATAGGAAATAATGGGCTCTGCAGTTTTACAGAAATTGTTACTTTGTTGCAACTTTCAAAGACATTTGTCGCCCTGTTCATGAAATATTTGTATTTCTCCTTATGTCAAAGGCACAGTATTCAGCCTTTGTCCTGCTTTCCCCACTCAACAGGATTTACACGGGCTAAGTGAAAGGGGAATTTGTCCTCTTGTGGCTTTCCTGCTATTTTTTTCACTTGACCCAAAAGCTAAAAAGTAGCATTGAATTAAGCAAATCCTGTGAAAAGTTCTGTATAAAGAAAGCACTGCAGACCACCTACAGTGTGACACTTAGTGAGATGAAAGGATATTAACCTAGGAGCGCCTTGTGCTTTCAACAGAAATCTTGTTCCCTGAATTACAAACAAAGATAACTAACATAATTTAATTACACCCTAATAGTGGTTGAAATGTATATGTCTTTTGGCATAATGCAATTTTTGTTTAGAAAATAAAGTATCTGCACATAGCCTACAATTTTGCAGGAATTCCCTCCTGTGGGAAAAATGTTACCAAGGGGCTGTTGTCTTATGCATATTTGCACATACTATTTATGTTAACAAGCCTGGGATTTTTTTTCCTCTTTTGAATTGAAATGAGGTTCAAGGGGTAATTTTATTCTTTTCTCCTTTATTTTAAGACTCTCAGTATCACAATGTCACGGCTACTCAGTTCCAATAATATGTTTGTGGCTTCTAGCATTCAAATGACAACGAATTGCCAGAAAAAGAGCCATTTATATTATTTTTGCTTTTAAATTATAGAAAAAATATACATAAAAGCTTAAAAAAAAATCAGGAAATATTCCAGCTAAAGGCAAGAGTGAGGTTAACGGTGCCCCTTTAATCTTTGCAGAGTCTCAAACATTTACTTTTACCACAGCATTAGCTCTACATGGATATATTTACATGAAACTGGAATGTATGAAAACCATTTAGGAATGTCACACAAATGCAATGAAATATCTCCTGGCAGCTCCTAACTAAAGTTTTTATGTTAAACCTACTGGGCTGCACTGGGGTGTCTGAAACCAGTTTGTTGAATATTCCACTGTGCTTCCTATTTTTATGTAACAAACAATAGCTGAGTTTTTTTTCCTCCTTTTTTTTTTTCCCTGAAAAGAGACTTAGTGAAAGCACTTTTGGCTAAGTAAATATTTACATTTTTGTACCTAAGGGATTTTGCCAGTTGAAATAAATTATAAATCAACAAAAAATATTCTCTGTAGAAATATTAATTTTCATACAAAGAGTTGAAAAATAGTAATAGATCTGCTTTCTTTAAGAATTTTTAAACATGTTAGAGATGGATTTATCACTGATGATCCTAATGCCAACACCAGTCACCAGTCTCACAGTAACATTGCACAGTTTTGTTTAATCGCTTGTCACAAACTTTGGACTTTGGAATTGATTTTCTCAGCCAAAGATCCCATTGTGGAAAAATTCTGTGGACTTAAGTAAGTGGTAACCACCTCTACATACTTGTAAAAATAATTCTAGAATGTTGTCATCTTTGCATAATATTAAACGCTTAAAAACTATCATACCAGGAATGTTTCCCTATTACTACAGTTTCTGGATTTCAGGTGTTTTAAAGTCTTAAAAGTTATACAAATATGTTTAGGGCTAGGAAGGAATGTTCTCTTTGGCATTTTGCTTCATAGCTACTTAAAGCAAGATTAATTGTACCTGCCTGTGATGTGTTTGCTACTGCCTCTCTCCAGGCTATGGCTGCTGGGTTAGGTTCATGGCAGAACAGGACATTTACTCTACCCAGGATTAAAAGGGGCTCCTATGCTTCCAGTAGAAGCTCATTAAATTTCTCTACTATCCCATCATGTGAAAGTGATATACTGTAGGGTTTTCCTGAGTTAGGGTTCACAATTTGCTCTCAGGTATCTTGTATATCCAGATTTAGGTCTGCATCACATGACACTTTGGGATTTACCAAACAGCAATGCTTCTTGGTGTCTTAGCTGTCAGGAACTACATGCATTGTGTTCAAAAGGGCAGGAGAGAGCAACTCAGGACTCTGTAAAAAATCTGGTTAGCAGCAGCTTTTTTGGGGGTTTTTTTGCATAAATTTGGTTTTGCTGAGCAGTCCATACAACATGCAATATTTTGTTTATAGCCTTTGAAAATTAGCCTGCACTTAGTGTTCAGTGCAGGGAAAAACAAACCACTTAGATTTTAGACGCCTTTTGATGCCTTATCTCACATAAACACCTTTTTCTTGTGGTTCTTTCAAAAAATTGAATATAAAAGACACTGGGCTATGAGTGGTGGAAATCCAGAGTCTGGAAAGTGGTTGGCAACAGAGCTCACATCTCTTGTAAATGGTAGGAGCTTCAAATAAAACTTATTTCTACTTAAGAATAATTTATGAACTGGTTCTCTTTTCCAATTAGTTATTAATGGCTTGTATTAGCAGACTATTTAGACATTGTTTGCTACCTGGCACTAATGTTTCCAGCGTTGGGCAGCTGAGCTTTGATTATCCATATTGACTGATTCTCTTCTGCAGCCAGACAAGACAGCCTTCTGCTGCTGTGCTGGGAGCTGCCAGTGAACTGAAGTAGGAATAGGTGTATTCCCCTCCCTTGGACAGAAGGTGCATCTTGTGTCATGTCAGTGAGTCCTTCCTCACTGCAGAAGTCCAAACAGGTAGGAGCTTATACTTCTGTGGGAATTGAGCTGTACTCTCACAAGAACTTTTTTTTTCTCCCTGAGGATTACAGAAGATTGAAAAAAGTTTTACACATAATTTTACTATGTGTTTCAGTAGTTTTTTATTTTTCTTTTTGCATCAACATGCTAATGGTCTACTGTAGGCTCCAGGTATTCTTCTGACTTGTCTAAACTGCCTTTGCTCATCAGGCTGTCACACCTGAGGGATTTGCTATTGGTCCTTAACTTTATAACTCTGTGCCTTCTGGAACCTTGCATTCTGTTCTTTTAAGATCCCTTTTCCCCATTATTTTTGAATGCTTACCCTTTAACAGGCATGAAGTCTCTGTCAGCTGGAGACATCTGGAAACTCAAACACACATGGTACTGAGTTGCCCACAT
Source organism: Serinus canaria (assembly GCF_022539315.1). Classification (NCBI taxonomy): domain Eukaryota; kingdom Metazoa; phylum Chordata; class Aves; order Passeriformes; family Fringillidae; genus Serinus; species Serinus canaria. Next base: position 43,759,278 of record NC_066313.1, read on the forward strand.
CTCTCATGGTGATATCAAGGAGTACCAGACCTTGCTTTAGGATACCCTTCCACTTTGGTAAAGCAGCATTGAAAACTACTTTCAGAGGGAAGAATTTCCAATAAAACTTGCAACATTTTCTGATAGGTTCCTCTGGCATTTTTCTAGTTTGTTTGTCACCATCCCCTGAAGCAGCTGCAAAACCTCACCTGTGGCACCTGCGAGGGGCAACTGGTCTGTCACTCTTTCAAAACTTATGGAATACTGGGACTAAACACAGGTAGCCACACTTCTCCAAAGCTTGGTGTTGACTCTAGCTAATGCATTGGTGGCCTCCAGCAAGAGCAGGGTAATCTCTAATTACTCAAAAGGCCCCTAGACGGGGAAATCGGGAAGGCTGATGTTGAAATCCTTCCAAATTACTAGTTTAAGTTTTTATCTGGCACCATGCTGGTGCTGTGGGCAGCCCACTACACAAACCTGCATGAATGCAGACCATTTGTATTGGTGGCTATAACTAATTTTAGCTTGAAAAAACAAACAGCCTATCTGTGGTTTTATTCAAAAATTGTAGTGGAATTCAATTATGAATGCCTGCTCAGAGCCATTTAAATCAGAAGTTGCTGTTTTTTAGAGATACAAAAATGGAGTTGAACATTGGTTCTGTAAAAGGCAACCCCCCCCCCCAGTTCACACTTACGTGAAAGAATAACAAAGCAAAAAATCCCAGGGAGACTAGTGAGGAGATGAAGTTAAAATGAATCTTTAACAGTCTTCTTGGTGTAATCACTTACTGCAGCTGCTATAGCTTTTTATAGTAATAATCATACCTGTATAATTTCTCTTTTTTGTACTGTGGTGGAACACTCTACTGCAATGTCAGTGGAGACTTCTAAAATTATCTATATCTCTGTGTGCTGATAACTGCACTTTTGGGCTGAAAATTATTTGCCTGATTTCAGCCCTAAACTTTTTTTTTTTTTTACTTTCTATATGATTTATATGTGAATTCTGCTTACAAGGAAGAAAAAAAAACCCTTTTCTGCTGTGAAAGGATTGGTCTTGCTTTCAAAATTGTCAGGTAGTCAGAAATACCAGTCAAGTCAACAGGAGCTGCAGGTGCTGAACACTTCAAATCAAGCTATTCCTTTTCTTGTCTTCATGTGTGTAACCAAAATGACAACATTACAAGCTGGAACTTTCCTCGTAACTTGTCTCTGAGGAGGATTAGTCTGAAGGCTGATTTTCTGACTGAATGAGATGATTGTGGTGTTGAACAATTGAATTCCCACATATTTTCTGGCACTGAGCAGGCTGCAAGGCAAGCCCAGGCCCCTGAGCTGGGGTGTGTGTGTGTGCATCCTCCTCTTCCGAGCACTCAGGGCTGCACTTTTCCTGAGGAAAGCGTTTTGGCCAATGCCTCTTCAAAGCTGCAGGCTTGGAGTAGCTGCTCTCACTTCATGACTGAACTGCCCATTTCACACCCCCTCTCCTATTTCCCTGTCGTAACAGCGAGCTGGGAGAAGGGATCTGCCTGTCTGGTGCCAACAACTAATGGCACTGATGCAGCAGTGCTTGTGGAGGGACATCAGCCAAACCTGAAGAACCTACTTCAGTGTGCTGCTCTGAGCTGTTGACACTGTTATGGCCACCCTGAGCAAAGGCAGCTGCCCAGCAATTTGGCACATCACTGAAGTCCCTCATGGCCCTTGGGTGTGCCTACATCATGGCATAGCCTTTAGTCAGGCCCTTTGGCATGTCCTCCTTCTTCCTCACAGCACGATGCTGCCTGCAGGATCTTGCCTTGGCACTACAGGTAGGAAGGGCTGACCACTGCACAGATGGATCTGCTGCTGAACAAAACAAGCAGAGAGCAGAAGAGAAAACAGCAGAGCTTAACTCAAGTGCAGTGGTTCCTGCAGTGTGTGTGTGAGCTGCAGGGCACCCAGATGCCAATGGAAGACCACAGACCACCTTGTGCTCACCCCCTCTCTGTGAACCTCCTGGGTTATCTTGATGTCATGTCTCGAAACCGTGTGATTTATCTGGTGTCACAGAAGATGCCTGTGGCAAAGTCAGGATCTGAATCCATCTCTCTTGATCTCAGGTTGATTGTATCTCCAAATCTTTACTTTGCTTTCAGTATATTTGGTGTTTCCCTCGCATCATCCCACATCATGGGACAAATGCTATAGGGATACAGTCCCCCAACTCTTGTTTATGGCTCGCTGGCCATTTTAGCCATTTGGTCTGGGAGGGCTTAAAGGAGTCTAGTGATGCTGTTTTTATTGCCTCAGTTTATGTGCTTCTGCACTTGTTCTCACAGGGAGGAAATGAAATGTTTGGAGGTGCAGGGCTATACAGCTAAATCATAACACCAGGCACCTCAGGGACATATCTTAAGGAGACATATCTTTTTTGCCTTAAGGAGTTGTACTCTCAATAGAAGCAACAAACCTGGTCCAGTTGCATTTTTCTGAAGTACCTGCTGTTAACAAGAATCTTCACTGAAATGAGTGAGAATTTTTCATAAAAGCTGAGGGACAGACTGTCTTCTTTATGGTGTGATTCATACCCTGAGTCAGCCTGTGCATCTCCACATGGCCATGGCTGATCTCCCTCATCATGCACGAGATCAGCACAATACCTGACCTCAGAAGAGGTGAAGCCAAGTGGAGAAAAGAACAACCAGAAGCTATTTACATCAAATGAGGAAACATGTGTGACGCCATATGAGGCAGCTTAGATGTAAAGCCTTTCAAGTCTTCCACTCCAGGGTACTTGGATTGGTGACTATGAACATGGTAAACACAAAGTGCTATTTTGTGTTCCCAGCCTGAGAAATGACAGCCCTTCTGCGATTATAAAATGTTATTGCCACTAAAAGAACTTCTTGTTTTGCAAGTTAGTTCTTCAAAACAAACACATTAGAGAAATCTTTGGTTTGCTGTGTGGTAGGTGAGTCAATGTTATCATCAAATCTGAATAAACAACTGTTTATTTTTAGATATTAAAAATGTAGCATAATAAAAAGAGTATTTTGCAGACATGTTTTAGTTTATTCTCATTTTGCAATGAAATCACTTTTATTTAATATATCTTTATAATTTCTTATTTTCTATGTGGCCTAAGATAAAAATCAGAGCAAAATTTTAAGAATATTTCCAGGGTCTGGTTATTCCACACCTGTTTGAACAATGGTTTTTGGCTTCTTCATAATTTTGGGTGGTTTTACCAGTTCTTGTTCAGGTAACACTGAATGCACATTGGTGCGTTCCAGTTTGACTTACAGGAGTGCAGATAGTTCACAGCTATCTCAACAACAAGATTTATGAAGTTATAACAGAGCAGAGTACAGCTTCAGCCTACAGCTGAAGAGTTCTGGATTTTTCCAGCAGGCTTCCAAACTAGGGGTGGCAACTATGTAGATGTTTTTATTGCCACCATTCTGCATTCCTCATGGGACTGTCAGGTGCCTTTTTCACCTTCTCAAGGCTGAGAAAGAGTAATATCATTGCGTTTAATCTTACTAATGTGTTAGGTGACTGCAGCATCACCTTCTTCCACACAAAGACAAAAATAGCACTTCCTATCCCTTGGGGGACAAATGTGTTTTTTCTTGCCGCGTTTTGCAATTCCAATGTCTTTTACTGCTTTCTTTTGTTTCAGGAACTGTGAATATGCATTGCCTACATTTCATCTTCTATTGTAGCAACTGAAGTGTCAAAGCATACTACATGAAGTGGATGAAATTTAACCCTCTTCAAAAAGTGCAAAGGAAGCAAGTTAGAACAGGATCCTAAAATCCATGAAGACTGAGCAAAAGTATTTTAGACAGTGGGAGATTACATATAAAGGAAAGAAAAATAATTGAAAAAATATTACAGATATATCCTGAGTTTGAGATTGTTTTTATAAATATTCATCATCAATTACAACACTAATCAGCATATCTGAGCCCTTCTGCTGGTACAGTTTGTCTGTCTGCTGCTGTAATGAAGCAGTGCTTAGAGGTGTTGATTTTTTAGTGGCGTCTACTTTCATATTGGGTCTTGTGTGATGGCAGGAATAAGTACATACTTACGAGGAAGAAAAGAGAGACTCAATTTGAAGCAGAAAGGGGTTTTATATTGCCTGCTCCATGCTGGAGCTAGACAAAACACTCTAAAGAAAAAACAGCTATTGGATTCTATTCTGCCAAATTCAAGACATGCTTTGTCTTGTATCTGGAAAAAGGCAGGCAATTACAAGGACAGTAAAAGTGTGGGACTGAAGAGTGGTGAGGAAACCTTGAAAAGGACCAGTACTAATGTCCCTCCAGACACCAAATGCCAAGAACAGAGCTCAGCAGAATGTGCCCAAACCTCTTTGAACATGGCATAATCCTCTACCCTAGGAGCTTAACTAGGGCTGTTGCTGAGCCTGCTGGTTGTGGCAGCCTTTAGAAACCTACTCCAGAATATAATGAAAAAATAATACAGAGAAGGAAACCCATTTCTTGGAGATTTCAACAATCCCTTGTTTTATCTTTGTTAATTTCATGTGAAATACCTAAGCATGATGGCTTGATATATTTCCCATATAAACCACTTCTAAAGGTGGAAATTTTTACCTAAGTCAGACACAGGATATATCAGTTTCATACTACAGAAATGGATGCCTTTAGATGACATTAAGAAATTAGATTTCTTTTTAAATTTATATATCTAGTGAGTACAGCCTGATCATCCTGGGGAAATGCAGCCACTCCAGCCAAGCCCATGTGCACAGAGAAGCATCATAGCCCATGGATTTTGCCTTTGTGCATTGACAATTCAACTTGCTGCTTACAGGACATGAACACATCTGAACTGCCAATAAAATACACTTCAGGTGGTAAAATTTCAGAGTCAGATCCAACATAAGAAGGTACAAAGCACATACTACTTCATCTGTACATCAGCCACGCTGTGATCCATACAAGTAATCCCACAAATGCTGTATTTCGGGCAGAGCCCTACGCTTAAATGGATGTTCAAGGTTTCATGACAGGAATGCAAACAGCCTGCTAAGTCTTAAAGCCAGTGTATTTCTCAGGTGGTAGGACTGCAATTTAAAACTCTTATTTCTTCATTCATGCCAACCTTGCTGATCTGCCCATGATGGATGATTCTGAGATATGTTCCAATGAGATGCATAGGAAGAACGAACTCCCGTGGCTCTTAGAAAAACATGCAGTCAAAAGAGTTGTAGTACAATATTAGTTATCTAATATATACAGTGTGAAGAGCTCATTTCAGGAAATTTTAACAAGCACATTATACAGAAGATCCATTGTTTAAAAGTTGCTAAGAGTTTTCATGGTACAGGCAGAAGATATAGTTACAAAATGTAAATAAAAGATACTTAATAATATGGCAAAGGAACTCTGTGAATGAAATTCCTCCTGTGCAGCAGCCCATTCAAGGTTTACGGCCACTCAAGTTCCTCCTAAACCCCCAGCAGAGAATTTCAGTCTTTGCGACTTCATCTGGATTTTGCTGACATGCAAAGACGTGTCCTGGATGGAATCTGGAGACCAGAGGAATGAAAAAAGACACTTCAAGTGCACAGAACAGCTTTTAAAAATGCCTTTTTCATCCACTCCCCTTGGCTAGCTTGATTGAATGGTTTAAAATTGCTTATTTTGTTAGCATGCCTAGTTGCTACTGCCTGGCCATGCACAGCTAGTTTTTTGCTGAGAAATTAAGCTTTCTGAACCAGAGAAACCAATGAAAAAAACCTCAAATCTTTGCCCTGCTGGGGCCCTTTTCAAGAGTTCACCTATTTGCTTATGTCACTTTTGTTTGTTTTGCAGTAAATTCAGTGCTGGGGTAGTAGTCCCTTTAGCAACTTACTTGTATGTTTTGCCATTATCTGAAGTAGTACTTAGCCAAGGTCTCCTGGGGGAAGGCAAAGCACAGAACATTTTTTAATCTCATTAACAATTTCATAGGTAAAATGATTTTTAAATAGTGCCTTGCTTAACTGCAGGAAAAGAATATTTTTTTGAACCTTAGCAAGGAATATTATTAACACTTTGCCATGTACTCTGTTGCTAAGAAAAGGAAATAATTGTAAAAGCCTAATTATCCAACCCCTAGTCTTAACTGGCTAACTTGTCCTTAGTTTCTAGGAGACAAAATGAAAAGAAGTAAAAACTGAATAAGCAACTTGAGATTTTATTTACCAGCCTGCCATACTCTTTCAGTGCTTCAAAATGGAATGAAATAAAATTGCAAACAAAGAATTAAATTCTCACTCAGGGGTAGGGATTGCTCCCCGTGGCCAGGTATTTTATCACTGGGGCTGGACAGCAAAGGTTCTGAGCTCACTCTGGCCCCGGGCTGGCAGCAGCCAGAGGTATTGCCCCCACAGAGGGGGTCTCTGTTCCCATTCTCCCTCCTATCCTGAAAACTGCCGTGCAAGACACTCCCTGGAGGGTGGTGAAAGCCCTGAACAGCTTCCTCAAAACCTGCTCATAAACTCAGCCCACACACAGCACAACCAAGCCACTTCCACGGGGTTCTCCACAGTGGCCAGATGTATTTGATCATATGGGTGTCATATAGGCTATTAATAGCCAGGACAAACAAAATGCAGAAAAAATAGAGCTTGGGGTATTGCCCTTAATATGAAATTTAGTGGATATTATGATTCCAGCAGTACTTGGGTTCAGCACTCAGACAGTCTTTGCCAAATTACATACACTCCTTCTTGTCCTAGCCCTATGGCATTTGTTTCTTTTCCCTTTCTCAGGAGTGAATAAGAACAGAGAGAACAACCTTCCAGGAAGAAAAAAAAACACCAAGGAAATAAATGCAACTTGAGATATTCTTGTAAGGAAGCAAGGCAATTCCAGGAATATAAAGTCTCTCTTGCCCTTTCTCTAGTGAGATGCCAAAGTCTGAGTCTACACAGCTTGGTGGCCAAGTTGCCGTTCTTGAGAAGAGTCCTGGCATGCCTGGTGGGATGCCTACACACATGGCCATGGACAGGCACCCAGGCTGAGCTGGAATCTTGTAAATGAGAGCTGAAAGGTGGAAAAGATAAAAAACAGATTCAGAAACTACTTCTCAGCCACAACTTACTCTGAGATTAATGGGAGTTCATTTCAGGGCAAAGACAAACAAGCTGGCTGAAAAAACCAGGAATGTGAGCTTCTCCTGTCCAGGGATGGATGGGTTTCATCTTGACAGATGCTGTCTAAAAGTCAGAGGTCTCTCCTGAAATAGTTGTCTTCAATCTCTGCACAAAGAACAGTGAATAGACCCTTCCAGAAGGTGGTTAGTCCCATTCCATCCTATCCCATCCAAGATTTGTTACCCCAGATTTGTCTCTGGGGAGGGTCTAGTGACTAGGTCCCTAGCTCTCTCCATCCTCAGTCTTTTTTCAATTGTGCTTCATTGTGGGCAAGTCTAGGGGTGACTGGAAGGTCTGGTATGGCACTGCTGTGGTCCAAGGACTACAGTGAACTGTCCCTTCAGACACAGGCCATGGTTTGAACGTTATGGACACGTTAATCCTGCAGTGAGCTGGTGTTTGGCAGGGACTGAAAAGAGCGTATTCAGTCTACAGCTTTTAAATTACACCAGAGCTTAGGGTTCATCTGCAAACTTACTGGAATGCTCATACACAGAAAAAAAATAAGCTGACTTCATGCTCACCAGATGTACCTCAATGGCAGGGCTGATTTTGCAAAAGTCGTTGTAAGGTCCAGTTAAAAGATCAGTTTTTTTGGATTGGAATATTGTTTAAGAATCAGATGGCTTTCAAGTCAGTGAGTACTCTGTTTTAGTAGAGATTTTCTAGATATGACTTGCATGTAAACAGGTTCAGCTGACCTCTTTCAAAAATTTATTTTCTGCATGTTCCTTTTACTAAAGGTCAGGAGTAAACTCGACACCTCAGATAACAATAATGAAGGTGTTAAAGTTACTCTAATGTACTTTTTGCATAAAAATAGCCTAAAAAGGGAACACGGATTTACAAATTGCCTCAAGATCACTTCAAGCATGGTTCAATAGCTTCTGCTGTCACACTGGTCTGTAATGCCATGACATCTTCTCAATAATGTGAGTACAATATGCTCTGGCCAGAATACGGTGATCAGGATACTTCAGAAGAAATGGAACTAGAGCAGCTGGAGGCTGTCTGAAGACCACACAAATCCATTTACTTTAGCATTAGGCATCAAAAAGCTGCAAGTCTGGTTTAAGCTAGTGGTCTAGCCTGCTCTGTAACCAGTGCAGAGATGGAGGTCCCTCTGAGGTGAGCCAGCTTAGTCATTTAGGCTGGGGAGGGATGAACCTTGTCACACGTGCCTGGGCCACATTTGGATGAGGTGCCTAAACTTTGGGTGGCTGACAGAAGTCTTCCCACCAAGGTAAAAGAGAAATGATTCTGAGCCAGACACTCAGAGGTTTTACCTGCAAGTAAAAAATGTAAGTGATTGTAATCACTGATCCAAGTGGTCACCAGGATGGTAACAGGGTGCCAGGACAACTTCCAGCTGGGAAAAGCATGGTTTTCTCCTTTGAGCAGAGTGTAACTTCTGTACATTACCTGAAGGGTTAAAAGTTTAAATCTTGGCAGAGACAAGGATAGAGGGTTTTTAATGAGGTTTAGGGACGTGGAAAGGGCAGATTACCCCATTGTCACCTTTTGCCTACTCCTTTTACCAACTGCTGACATGAAGTGGAATTTTTCTGAAGATGAGGATTAATGTAATGGCTGCTTTTATTCCTCAGTATTTTTTTGGATGAAATTTGATCACTCTTCTCCACATTCCTATTCCTCACCTGCTCTGAGAAGCGAACACAATTATTTGAAAACAAAAGCAGTCCAGGCCAAAAATCTCAGACTATATCTCACTTGAACTCTCACCAATATTTCTCTATTTAAATGCAGTTAATTCCTTAACAGTCTGATCACTGTGAAAACCAACTAGCTTGGAATTTCTTCAGTACAGGATTTCTAAATACTTTAATTGCCGTATTTATTTCTAGATGTGCCCTGCCCAAAACAATATGAACAATATGTAAGATGTCTCTTGTTCTGGACATACAAAGATAGCAAAAGTAAAATGTTACAGTACCTCAGCATCTTTGGGGGATTAATGTCATGACGTTATTGAGGGCATTGAGAGAAATTCTAATCAGGAATGGATAGGCTGACCTAAGGCCTGGAACTCATTTGTCCAGTTCTGCTCAGAGTAAGGTGGTGTCAGTGTCTTCTGACACCTGCACCCAGGTGTCCTTTGGCAGGGTGGCTTGTACAGCTTGGGAAACGTTGAGAACTGTTCCTAAAAGATTGGATATTCCTAAAAGATAATACACTACAGAAGTCTTTCACAATTCCTGCGCAGGCTCTCATCTAAGCTTTTATTTTAGTTTCTGTTTGCAGTAGCTCTTTGGCTCTTTTTTGCTTAAAGATGATTTAGGAAGGTATCAGTTTCCTCAAAAATGCCATTAAGGCCCAGAGCCATAATGTAAACACCAAACAAAGATGAAGGAATGAGTTTTCCTTAATATTTTGGTCAGTGGCCTTCCCTGGAGTGGCTGGAATCAGTGGCTTTAACATTTAAGAATGATTGTATTTTGGAAGTGTGTTTCTGAGCAAGATCTGAATTGAAGAATCCCCATTTTCACAAGCTAGAGAGTTTTATAGGAGGACTGTAATGTCTTGCTTGCAGTTGTTTCCTTTCCCATCCATTTTATTCAGAAATTCAAAGAAAAAAAAAAAATCTGTGAAGAGCAGATGCAACTCACTTCATTAAATGCTGAAAAGCCTCATAATATCTAAATTAAAACACATGTCTAATTCATTCCCTTTAACTGCATAAATACCCACACATTTTTTAATCACATTAAACATGTGTTTTCCTAATGGTTACAATAAAAAAATGCAAGAAAAATACTTAGGAACATTGTTAATATGATAATTCAGTGTTATCTGATTTAGCAAGTCAATTAACCAGATCAAGGCCAGAAGATCTTATGCTTCTTTTGCTTGACTCCTGCTGAGTTGAATATGACTCTTGCTATTCAGAGATCAAGTAACCACACTGTTAATTGTACTAGAGGTACACAAGGGGCATTAGAGGGAAACATAATCTGACAGGAAAATCAGAGAAGCCCTAGGATGGAAACAACTGCCAGCCTTTATACAGGATAATAGCCTGCTATGCAAATGAGAGTGACAGCTAGGAGGAAGTTTCAGTTCTGTCCAAACATTTTATTTTTATTGTGCTGTAATAATGAGCCAGCCCAAGGATGACTGTGGTTGAAAACAGAGTTAGAATGAGGCACTAAGTCAGGCCAAGAATGCACCAAAGTACATCCCTGGAGCCAGTTCACAGCAGCAGCTGCTCGGTGTGCGCTGGAGAATTCCCAGCTTTATCTGCGATTGCAGTTAGGGATCGAAGGATCCTTTTTGCATCACATTTGTATCACTCTGCTTTTAGAGCCTGGCAGCAGCATCAGAAACACCTGAACCCTCCATTACAGGAGAGCATGAAAAGCAAAGCACACATGGGGCCCAGTGGCAGAAGGAATAAAGCCAGTGCACACATTTAGTGATGGACTCAGTTTTCTTCCTGCTTTATTGTGGAAAGGCTGCTGTTCTGCAATAAATATGAAGGGAGAGAACCTGGAGGAAGGCAGGGAGAAGAAAAATAAAAAGAAAATTAATTCAGTGGGATTGAGAAAATTGCACATGTAGGAAGGGGTTCTGGAGCTGCCATGCTCCCCTGGGTGCTGATCTCACGCCTACTGTGGAATTGCTTTGATAGCCACATTTACAGCTGGAGAGAATATCTGAAAGGAGGTGATGGAGGCTGAAGAAGAGGAACTCGTGGTCTTTTGAGACTGGGGAGGAGACGCAGCTTCATGGGAGCAGAGATATGCAAAGTATGGTTAGTGGCAAAACCCACACTTTTTATTAAAAAGATCTCCTGTAGCACTCAGAGCCATGACTGGGAGATTTTACCCAGTATAAATATAATTTTTTTGCCCCCTTTCCTTGTTGCATCTTAGGCAGTCTGGTGTAACCTGTGAAAAAGTTTTCTTTAAAATCTCAGTGTATTGGGCTCTGGCCAGCCTGCTCTCCCACAAGGGAGCTGCTTCACTGGTGTCAGCTGGTGGGTGTGCTGTGGAGCAGAATCCAACCTTTTGACCTTCACGTATTCCAGAAATAATTTGGGAAATGTGGAAGTTTTTCTTAGCCTTCAGCTCTGCGGTGGTTTGTAATCAAAGCCAATACATAGCAGTAACAAAAGGAAGCTGTCACATTGATAACTCTGCACTGAATGCAAGTGCAAATGCTCTCTATCCACAAACAGCTACTTTTTGGTGCCATTCATCTTCTGAATGCACGCTCGGATTTTACTTTGGCTCTTTTGTAGATGTTTGTTTTTGCAATTTGGACAGGTGAAACCAGCAAGTATGTGATTTGTGTAAACTAAGTGGTCTGTTAAGTGAAAAAAGCTTTAAAGTACACTGGCTCCAGCTCTGATTTCCACTCCAGCAATTCCAGCATAAGGACAGGACATGTGGATGAGTTCTTTATTTTGAAAGCAAGTTCCTTTAGAACAACAGAGTGATTTTTGAAAGGTGTGGATATATATGAGTTATGAGATTTCTAAAAAAGTCCCACAAATATAAAAACATCTCAATGACCCAAAACCTCAGAGGCAAAAAAAAAAAAAAAAAAGAAAAAAAAAAAAAAGAAGTAACCTGTGAGTGAACTTAAAGGCTGTTATACTATTTTTTTAAAAAGTAAGCTGACAATCTGTGTTTCAAAATGAAGACTGTTCCATGGAAGAGATCTATGACTGAACTATTTTGCTATGTCTTTTTAGTATTAAAAAACAACCCATCTGAAAATTTTCCCACTAGATATCCTGATGAAAACCAGAGTAGTGGCATAGGTCCAAAGGAATTAATGGAGAGATATCAATTTGTACCTACTGCAGGTTTAAATCTTGATTTGTATCCAAGAGCTTCAGCTCTTAGGAATATAACTAAACACTGATTTTCTCTATGGTGTTACGTAGCAAAGGATGCTGTAAAATACCTCTAAGTTGAGAAAAAGAACAAAGAACAGGTAAAGGAGAACTGAACACAGGAATAAAGGTCTAAGCAGCCTCTGCAGTTATCATTGGGCAACCTCTTGTGACTGAGAGCTGAGCTTTGTTTGCTCAGGCATCTCTGCAGCTCTCGCTGCTGTGGGAAAGGAGCTGTGTGGCACCATCAGTGACAGCAGCGATGCCTGTGCTGGCCAGCTCAGGAGGAGATGTTTTGTCCTGTGGGTAGCCCATGTTGGTTCTGATGTCTTCTGGATCAAAGGCAATGAGCTCAGCTCTAATGCAACAGATAGTGGAGCGGCCTGCATATTTTTGCCTAAGAAAAACAAAACAAAAAAAAATTAAAAGTATGGGCCAAATAAGGTAATATCATCCCACCAGATTTCTAATAAATTCTAGCAATTTTAGAGATAAAAATAACATTAATTGAAGCACTACCAGCTAAAGTAAACCCATTTCTTAGTAAGGGAAAGACCTACATAGTCTTTGGTGATGATGTGGGCAAAATGGGAAATGGGTAAAACAACAACTGCACAAAAAGAGTAAATTCATCCTGCCACTGCCCATCTAATGTGCTGCTTCATACATCCACCCTCACAGGAATGCATCTTTAAACCATTTCTTTCTCTACCAGTGGGCCAGTAAAGTGCCCTGGAAAGAGGTAAGACATCAATTTCATAATAACTTTTGCTTTACCAGCAGGTGAGGCAAATTTTGAAGAGATGAAACACTAAATTTGATTTCATTATCTTTACATTATGAGCAAGATCTTTATTCAGAGTTTCATACTCTCCTATGTTTTAAGGGTTACTGTGTGACCCCTGTGGAAATAACCTTGGACTGGGAGCTGGATGGGCAGAAGGAAAATAAAGTCCCACTTCACAACAACGTTTTCAAAGACCAAAGCAGCACTTCATCTCATGCATCTGTGACCATGTCATGACCATGGACTGGTCTAATAGGAAAAATGCCTCAAATGTTAGTAACTTAAATACGTTAAAAAATGCAGAAATGGTCTAATTTCTGTATTGTGCATAAAATATCATGATTAGTTTCAAGAAGATGACCTTGGATCTGGTATTAATTCAGCAGGAACTTATTTTTGTCTCAAGTATGAAAAGGAAGAAATTATCAAATAGCTGTTCAAGTTAGCTTAATACAGCCACACTTCCATTTACTAGCAGTTCAATGGTATTATGCTCATCTTTGTGCATTCTTAATGTTGGCTCTTGATTTCTTTTGCTTCCTATTTTGTTGAGCTCTGTAAGGTCATCCAGAATCATTCACATGAATCTAAAATATGGCACGATATTTATTTACTGTCAGTTATTTCTTTGCCAAAATAGAGAATGGCTGTAGACTTAAAATAGATCCTTGCATTATTCCCCATGGTCTATTCAAACTCAAGAAGCTGGAGGCATTAATAGAGACAAATTAAAATGCATGTGGCTGATAAAATTTAACATATACAACAGAAGTTGAGATACTCAGAGCCTGTAGTTTTTAATGAGAAAACAAACCCATAAATCATATCAAATGATTCATATAAACACGTAATAAGAGCATCTATTTACTTGTCCAAACCTTGAGAAAAGTAATTTGTTAGTTTGAGCAGTGCAGTCATTGCTGAGTGCTTTTCTCTGCCTTCAGATTTTGATGTACGAACCAGATTCACTGGAAACAAATTGGATGTTGTAAACTTTTCTTTCGGGTTTTGGTTTCCTTTGGTCTCCCAGACTGCTTGTAAGGACAGTATCATCATTAAGTACATGTCTATTTCTTTAGACATCTAAAAGAACCGCAGTTCACCTGGTACTCCTGGTTGTTGGAAAGGAACTCCTTGCCCTCCAGCCGTCAGTTCCCATGTAGTGACTGCCTGCTTTGCCACAGCCCAAGCCTGGTGCAAACCCCACTTTTGAGCACAGGTGTTGCCTGTAACATGTAGATGTAGTAAACATGTCCTCTCTCTCCCATCTGACTCCAGTCCTGATGTACCACGGGAGGTTTGACAGGGGTAATGAACTCCTGCTCCCCATAACAACAGACAAGGGAGAAAAACAAGGGTACAGAGCTGCTTTATTTAGGCACATATTTTAGCCAGAACTTTGTGTGCAGTGAAAGAACTGAGGGAAAAATCTCTTTGCTTCATCTGTTAGGGGCAGAGAGAACCACAGCTATAGAGAGAACTTCCTATAAATTCACCACTTCAAAATTGCTTAGGGATACTTTGGGAGTCACTGTAAACAGATATGAAGCAGAAATCTAACAGATTTTAGAAATGAAATAATATTTGTTGAGAAAAGCACACCTGCACTGTAGAAATGAATGCTCAATATTTCTTGGTGGGTCTTAGAGGCTGTCTTCTCTTTCTCTTCCTTAGGAACCCCTGCTGCAAAAAATTGCCTTTCCTAGGTAGCAAGTGTTAAAGAAGATGTAACACCTCTGTGTTTCTGGCCTCTGGCAGTTACTGCATTGGACTGGATGAGGCTGACTGAATTCCCACAAAGCACTTGCTTCTGCCTGACCACACCGTGTTTTCCACAGGCAGGGTCACACCTGTTGCTGAAGTGGCTGTAGGATGCTATCCATGAAAATGAATCCCACAACCTATATGGTCGAGAGGAAGGGATGGTTTAAGGATGCTGCCAGGGTTCATTCTGATGGATGAGGCACAGGACACCAGACTACTACCAAAGGTGAGCTGAGCATTTGATTTTGCTTTTGGGCACACTGTTGCTGTGATCTTCAAAGCTGTGGTCTCCTTTACAGTGAAGATGGAGATGCCTTTTCATTACAGATAGAGAAGGCATATATTAGTTTCAGAAACTGCAAGTCAGGGATGTTTGCTAGCTGGAATTGTCTCTTAAATCTCTTTGGTAATTATGGTACTGATGATATTTCATGAAAGATGAATTATATATGTCTTTAAAGTGTCAATTTTATCATGTCCATTAACATAGAAAGACTTGTACTGCTTGAAGATATGAACAGCAGCTTTCCCTCACAGAAGAAATTACTGGGATCCTCTGAGTTGTCCTGATCTGAAGAATACATGAAGGACTGTGTGACAGGAGGAAGTGCAGCTGGCTCTGTTGAACTACTCCTACATATTTTTTTTTTAACTTGCCTATTTTTGTTGGATTTTATTCTCGACAATATCCCTGAAGTATTTATGACCAAAATTCTTTGCACTTGATTACTAACTCTTGAAAAGAGTCTTTTTCTCAAGAGATCATTAGATGGCTGGCATGGTTGACCACAAAGGAAAGGCAAAAATTTCATTCAGAAATCAAAGAAGAAAGACATGAAAGAGAAAGCTAAAAGGAAGGGGGAAAGGGAGTTTGAATGTGCCTTACATAGGCCTATTGAGTTCACATTTTATTTGTAATGGGTAACATGAGGAACAGTACTGAACACTGCAGTGAAGCTCCAGGGAGCTTTTTAATTCTTTCCTTGCATCCCAGAATTGATTGTTTTCTGAAAACAGGTACCTCAGGACTCTCTGAGTAGCTTGTCTTCCTTTGTTTTCACACTGGTGACTCTCTTATTCCCAGACCCAGAAAAGCCATATGACTCTCGTTCCCTAATGTATGAACTGACAACTAAAACTGCCCCAAATTTTAGCCTGCATGAATAGCAGGAGTTGATTCTGGCTCCTGCCATGAACCACTGTGTATGAACTAATTTTGCTGCATGGACATGACTTTATGAAATCAAAATTTACAGGCTGAAGGAACAAGAGGCTCTGTCCTGGAGTCCCTTTTCTTAGTCTGTGGTTTCACTGCTCAACCCCCTGACTTCTCCTGAACTAACTAATTTCTTCCATAAATGTGCATCAGGCAAGACCTATTGATTGGCCCCACTGCTTTTCTATTTAAAATGAAATATTGACTTTTCACAGTAAAATGATACTTTCTTCCCCCTTTTCATGCTTAAACCAAAAAGGCATGGATGTCTTGCATTAAGCTTTTGGAGGTTAGGGTCAGAGAAGGGCAGTCACTCTTCAGATCTTGTTGTATCATGTTATTTTGAATGAAAGCACAATGAGAACTTGGCCACTGCAGTATGTCTCTCGGAGCTGGAATGAGAGGAGCTCCATAACCGCACATCTGAATGGCTGGTGCAGAGGCAGGGTAGAAAGGATGGACTTGATGGCCTGCATGGGCTTGTTCTCTTTCTTTACCTGTACTCTGACACCAGCACAAGGTTAAAGAGAAAATCTGTTAAATCACTCAATCATGACTTGAGATAGCCACGTAATAGCAGTTGCCCTGAAAGGCATCAGTCAGTCAGAGACTCTCTGGATGTGGCTGTGAATGGCCAGAGCTGTCTCCTTTACCTACTGGTGGGGTGTTGAAGAACACAGGGCACTGCTTGCAAGAGATGCAGAGTCAGGTTCTAATCTCATTTGAATCCAAGAAACTCCATTGAGTTTGTGTAGTTTATATTTGATTTACACCACTTGAAGACCTAAGAAGAGATGTGTGAGGTAGCTTATTTCTATAATATAAATTCAACAAATTCAAACTCATCTGGAACAATCAATGTCTATTGTTGGCTATTCAATTTGCATCGTCAGAAATTTTTGCCTTTTTACTGGAACAGAAACCCCCAAAATCTTTGTGTTAGCTGGAAACTGTAACATTAAACCCTGGATCAAATACCCAAGACTTATGTTAGTTCTGCACAAATCTTTATAGTGGTCCCTGGTGAGTTTAACTAAAGTTAGCAAATGCTGAAGTCTATCTAGTGACTCTCTGGGCATTGTGTATGACTTCTGCCTGGCAGATGGGCTCTATGGAATTGAAGCAGAAGGAGAGTTTAAAAAAGGCAGCTGGGCATTAGCTGGGAGGCAGTATGACACAGACTCAACAGGTCAACAGCAGAGAAGTTTCTAGCCTAAACTTACTGTTTACTTATTTTTTTATCTTTTCCAGATTAAAGACAGGGTAGAAAATGAGTAATCCCCCTTAATGATAGGATATACGCAGAACAAATAATATCTCCCAAACAGTCTTCATGAGCTTCTATTTATGGTGAACTGAGGATCTAGAAAACCATGGAGTAAATCTGTTTTTCTGAGGGCTCTCGCTGTACTCTACACTGCAACCTGATTTGTGCAATAAAAACCAAACATAAGGTGGTACTGCCCTGGCAGGGCAGACTTGCTGTGTCTGCATGTCCTGTCTTTTCTGTTGCAGATCTAATGGTCATTTTACTTTCTGATATAAGTTAAGATCACTAGTGTTATGGCTTTCAAGTCATTAAGAAGGAGCAAAACACGTAAGGAAATTAATTTATGTTTAGTTTATGCACATAATTAAGTTATATGCAAGGAAATTTTATAAGTAATGCATAAAATATGACAAGAGTAATTTATAAAATTAATAACTGGATTTTGTTATTTTATGAAGTGGTGATTTGAACTTGCAGGATAAATTTTGTCCTCAATTCTCACAGAATTAATTTTTTTCCAATTTAGGCTGGTGTAACTGAGCAGAATTTGCTCAGTATGTTTAAAATAGAGACAGAAATTACTCATAACCAAGGCACTTCTTCACTACTATTCACACTTGTTCCCTTAGCACTGTTGTTGCTGTTGTTTTTTTTCTATGGCAGCAAATAAACAAATTAACATAAATAATATTTGGTAGGTTACACTATTTAAAGGTGTTGAGACCATGGAGAGAAAAAACATTAATGATGAAAGCTACAAGAAGATCCACCTCCTGCAGACTTTGTGTCTCTGTGATTTAAGCAACCACTCTAAATTATTCTCAAGGTTTCCAGACCAATTTTGTTCAACCTTTAGTAAAAGATCACTTCTAGCAGGCAACCAGTTTTATTAATCGCTTGGGTGGTCATATAAGCCAGTGTGCTCTCTGCACAAATGTCTTGTAATAACTCTACAGTGACCGTAAAACTGCTGCATGTTTTATTATATGGTGACATATAGGCAGGAGAGAAAACGTTATAGCTGTAGGTGAAGCATATTTCTTGTAGCCTGGAGTAGTGAATGAAACTGATACTCAGGATTTAGAAAGAAAACCCCATCACTAGAGACAAAATTACAGTGTGGTGCTGCTTTTCCTTCCCACCAGAGTTTCTGCAGTGAGATCTGCAGTGCAGCCTGCAATTCCAGTCCACCAGGGCTAAAAATAGGTGGCCAGAGCTTGCTGGTTGCAGTTCTTCACATCACACAAGCATAGGGTCCTGGGGGACTGTGGTGAGGCCCCCCATGATCAGCAAGCTGCACTAAGAGGCTGCCAATCTTGCAGGAAAAAAAAAAATCTTGTTTGTGAATTTCTGGAGCAAGGATGCTCCTCCAGGCTCCCCTTTGCCTTTCTGCTGCCCCCAGCGAGGATGGGGACCAGGGGAGCATCCAGGGTGGGCACAGGGGTACTGGGGTGCTGTGTTTGTCTGTACCTCCCTCCAGCCATGCCTGCCCTGGTGCTGGTTCTGCTGCCCAGGGAGCAAATTGTTGGGTGCATTCAGTGCAGCTGGCCCTCGCCTGATGTCAACCCGCGTGTACTGGCTATAGATGGGTGAAGTAAAAACAGCCCCTGCTTTCCTGTTTACGCACTCAGGCTTCCTCTGAGAAGTTCTTGAATAAAAACAGCTGGGCTTGACAAAATAGCCTTTCTATTTATTGCGTTGGGAGCGAGCACAGTGATGGTGGACGGGGGCTGGGTTGACCTAAATCGCCTGCTGGCAGCCGAGGGTGGGGTGACACCGGGTGGCTCCGCAGAAGGGGGCTGCTTCTGGCCTGCCTGGTGTGCTAGGCCATGGCTCCAGGGGCAGCCCGTGCTCACCACACTCCACCACACTTAGAATCCCTTTTGTCAGAGACCAGGAAAGAGAAAAAGTTCATTTTAGTGGCTTTGTGGCATCCCAGGCTCCTTCCTTCTGCCCTGAGGAATTCTTTCTTCCAGTCCTTCCCAGTTAGGTTGTTAAAACTGGATTTTGGGTGTTTTCCAAGACTAGTAAAGGAGATGTATTTTCAAATATGACTAGACAAGCATTTCTATAGATAGGAAGATGTTAGATCCTGTGTCTTCATAGTCTTTGGGGTAGTGGCTGTGACAACTGTTGTTCCTTAGTTCACTGTGAGAAACAGGGCATAAATTCTTCTTAGAGACATGGACACAGGATAACTGCAGTTGAAAGGGACCTTGGAGGTCATCCAGGCAAAACTTCTGTTTAAGTCAGGGCTAACAAGGGTATGAGGAAATGGAATGAAGCTGTGTCAAGGGAAGTTCACAGTTTGAATATTAGGAAAAGGTTCTTCACACAGGGGGTGGTCAGGCACTGGAACTGGCTCCCTGATGAAGCAGTCACAGTACCAAGACTATCAGAGTACAAAGAGTGTCTGGACAATGCTCTTATCCAGATGGTTTACTTTTAGGTATACATTTTGGGTAGTCCAGAGAGAAAGAGGGATTTGGACTGATCCTTATGGGTCCCTTCCCACTTGAGGTATTCTACGATTCAATGATTCTAACTTACAGCCAAGTCTGACTGCTACCTCAAAGGATGGAGATGCCACCAGCATCTCTGAGCCCCTGTCCCAGTTCTGCACCACCCTCACCAGACCTGGTCAGATTTTCCCTTGTTACAGCCTTTTACTGCTGCTTCTTGTCCCTTCCTGTGTTTCCTCTGTAAGTCTCCTCTACAACCTCCCACTATGTAGTTCAAGACAGCAATTAGACCCCTCCTTAGTCTTCTCCACATTGAAAGACTCACCTTATCAAATATCAGTTGCTCCAGTCCCCACACCTCTGCTGGAGATATTCCTAGCTGGACTAAATCTCTCTGATAAAAGGGCTGAGTTAAATTACTCAGTTAATTGGGCTCAGTACTCCAGACAGAGACACAAAAGTACCCAACAGAGCTGGCAACTTCTTCCTTTTGTCTTCTTGCAACCACCTTGCTAAAGCAGCCAATGCATGGTTAGTCTTTGAAAGGTGCTCTGATTGTTCATATTTAACTTGGTGCCCAAGACCAGCCCAGCACTTCCTTGCAGAGCTGCAGTCCTCAATCTGTTCTCCTGCATCAGGTCAGCGCCAGCTCTAGCACGTGTCTCTGAGGAGCATTGCTCTTCAGTGTCATTCCTTCCAAGTATTGACTGCTGTTTTCTAAGCCTGCCAGCCTAGAAAGTCTGTCAAGCATCTTGGAACCAGCCCAGGGTCCATGTCTGTCCAGTTTGTCCCCAGGGGTGGTGCCATGAGGGTCATCAGCCCTGCTGGTGTTGAGGCAAGTGACATGAACTGCTTTGTTTCTCCACAAAACCAGTCCCCCAATTGTAGAGGGTGGCTGAGTCAGCCAGGCAGTTTGTCACTGGTAAACTTATGCTGGTTTCTCCCAGCCAACTTCCCCTCCTTCCTAAAAGTGACTCCTGTGAGGATTTCTCTATAATCTTTACCAGAACCAAGGTAATTCTGAATATTCTGTATTACTCCATCTCCTTGATTTTCTGAGGTTACTTTGACTGCCTGTAATATTCTTCATATATGGGAATTATTGATTTTTAGTAGTCTGGACTAAGATGTAAATATGAGGCCTAGAACTTAAGGAATCCATCAACTATTCCTTAGAGTTGCCCACATTCCCTAAAAACCCAGTGTTTCTAATTTTTAGGTGTTTGGCAAGATACAACTACACATAGAAGACAGATAGCTTTCCATTTCTTTATTTACCAGGGGCAGGATAGCATCATAGCAGTGGAAAAAATTGAAAATAATAATTTAGGTCAAAAAAACCCAAGTATACCTGAAAATCAGGATACAGTTGTAATTCTGTACATCCCAAGTGAGGTGTCTAACTATGAAAACATTTAAATGTGTTTTCAAGTGTAAGAGTTTGTACAGTGCAGCTCATTTGAAATTAAATATTTTGAAGTCATTTTGATGGGCTTTAAACTAAAAATGTGTGTCTAATTTTATAAATCAGAGTCTCCCACCAGTGAGACAGACCAGAACCCCAAACTCTACCATTTGAAGAGGAATAATACTATTGAAAGAACCTAGTAATAGATCAATAAGCCAAGCAGCAAAGGGCAAAAAAATACTCATTCATTCACTGGAAGTTGGGTGATCTGTTCAAGGAAACAAGCTTTTTGGTACATCTGGATTGAGAAAAAGAGGGGAAAAAATTTCACCTATCTCTTCTGTCTTAGGTTAAATTGTGAAAAATTTTCTGCAGTGCTGCCAGTTTTGACAGCTTAATTTCAAATGTGTGTGAGGTGGCACAGGACATGGTGTCCCTACATGATCAGACAGCCATTCAATGAGCCAAAACTAATTGTGCAGTTGAATCAAATCAATTAAGAAGTGAGAAATATTTCTATATTTAATAAAGTATCCTTTTTAATTTCATCTCATTGCTGGATTTCATTGTTCATTTGCTGTTGTTCCAGGCATGAGCCATTTGGCTTACACACATGTCTGGCCCACATTCCTGCAAGAGGTCTGCACTTACTATGGTGAGAGAGTCCATCAAAGAAAAAGAGAGAGATGTGAAGAGAAGATTCTTGGAAATTTGATGACTGGAAAAATGATAGTTCTTGCCAAGGATTTTTCTGAAGACTGGAAAAAACAACAGGACTGGGGACCAGCTATCTGTGGGGTAAGGGAACTTTTAGCGTTGACGTCTTCCATTCCTCAGAAAGACACAAATTCCAACCCATTAATCTCCGGTGGGGTCAGCGAGGTCTCCTGCTGCTCATAGTGCATCGGCAGTCAAAAATATTCTCAAAACATTTCAATAGGATTTGAGAGCTCTCTCCAAAACATTTTTTAAAATGTCATCTGACAAATAGTATTTTTAGCACAGCCTGATATTTATTAAAAGCTGAAGAAGCTGAACAAGGTATCATGAGTTAAGAGTTTACAAAAAGCTGAAAATCTTTCTAGTTGCAACAAATGAAGGCACTGACATTGCTACTAAATCTTACAGGGTATTTATTAGCTGAAATGATAATAACTTTATAAATCCAGACAGTGTGTGACAACAGACACTGATTTAAGGAGAAAATTACTTTGAGCTATGGTAAGAAGAGGTTTCTCAAGACCTTGGCCTCCTTGTTTCATGTATAAAATTCCACCTCTCTGCTGGTAAAGAACAGCCCTTGTCTAACTGTTAGGAAAAAAAAATAAATAAAAGAGACAGAGGTTTGAGCCTCTGCTCAGATGATTGAGCCCTACAATGGCAAAGATGAATTATTTTCTCTTCTATGCCTGAGAGGAAGAACTATAAGGAACTGCTGGACTCGTTCAAATGATATGAATTAGGCTCTCTGAAATCATCTATCATCATATGGACTACTATTGCCACTTAGACGGTTAAACTTTCAGAACCGTTTTTAAGTTTCTCCCAGTTTCTCCCAGTAGGTGCAAGGTTTGGATACTTTCAGTGAGGTTTTCATACACTCACATCACTCCTGGTATTTTAGGAGCAGCAGTAGCTTCTGATGAAAGTGTGTCCATTGGCACAACTGGGCCTTGTGAACCTCAAGTAGCACAGTGCTGTCACCAAGGTGCTCTCTGTCATTAATACCACAGTGCAGGTGATAATTAGTTTTACCCATAGGTTCTGTTAGTTTAGCAAATGTTTATTCATACTGAAGCATGTTTTACTGGCAGAGAGCTCCAAATGCAGACGAATCTCAATTTTCTATTATTTTTAGCAAGTTTTGAGTAATTTTTTTCTGAGAACCACAATTATTCCTTTAAAAAGTCATATATGTAGGGCTCCAAGGGAACACAAGGTATCCTAAGACAGGAGGACAGAAGGTGCCTGCTAATCTTTTCCTGTAATTTTCTTGATCCTACAGTGCCTTGTACTGCTGAGGAAATGAGACTGTGAGCCAAAACCATCTCCCCAGGGAGTTGTCAAAAAGATGCTTTGTCCCTGAATTGTGAAGATGATTTTTTATTTCTTGCTCCTGTTTAAAAAAATTATGCACAGGCTTGTTGGCCTTTTCTATTTGGTGCAATGATCTCAACACGAACAAATCAACATGAACAATAAGGGGAAGACAATGGTGTGTGATTGCTCTTTGCACCATTGCAGGAATAGCATTAGCCTGCCAATTAGCTTGTCTTGTAGGATTTGGGTGGACTCTGCAGTGCAGAAGGCAGTGATGAACATCTGAAGACTAAGTTGTTTGACACAGAATCACAGATTCACACATTTACAGAATGGTTGATGCTGGGTGGGATCTCTGGAGATCACCTAGACTGGCTCCTCTGCTCAGAACAGGGTCACAGGAGGCTGTCCAGGACTGTGTCCACTTGGGTTTTGAATATTTCTAAGGATGGAGTCTCTATAGCCTTTCTGAGAAACAAGTCTGGACACTGGATGCAGCTGAGAAGAACCTGGCTCCATCTTCTTCACCTCCTCTCCCACTGATGGGCTCCCCCAAGCTTTTTCTTTCCTAGGCTACAGTCCCAGCTCTACCGCCCTCTCCTTGTATGACAGATGCTCCTGTGCCTTAATCATCTCTATGGTCCTTCCCTGGAGTCATTCCAGTATCTAAGGGACTCTTTTGTGCTGGGAACCCAGGCTTGGATCCAACATTCCTGCTGAGTCTCACCCACGCTGAGAGAAGGGAAGGGGTGACCTCCCTCAGACTGCTGACAACATTTTCCTAATGCAAAGCAAGATGCTGCTGGCTTCAAGGACACACTGCTGGCTCATGTTCAGCTCGGTGCCACCAGGGTGCCTAGATCTTTTTCGACAAAGCTGCTTTCCAGATGGTCAGACCCCACTTGTACTGGGGCCAGGACTTGGGATTTCTCTTTGTTGAACTTCATGAGACTCCTATTGGTGCATTTCTCCACCCTGCAAGATCCTTCTGAATGGCAGCATGTCATGTTCATCTGGTGCATCAGCCACTCCTCTCAGTTTAGTATTGTCTGGAAACATACAGAAAGTGCATTTTGTCCCATGATCCAGGTCATAAAGGAAGACACTAAACCCTGTGGGCCTCAGTACCGACCCCTGAGGTGCTCCACTGTGACTGGCCTCCATCTGAACTTCATGCCATCGATCACAAATGTTTGAGCATGGCAGTTCAGCCACTTTTCCACCCATCTCACTATCCACTCATCTAGCCAGTGTTTCACTTTGTCAATGAAGATGTTATATAAGACCTTGTTGAAACACTTGGTAAAATCAAGATTAAAAATCTTCACTGCTTTCCCCTGATCCACCAAGCCAGACATCACAACATACAAGGTTGGTCAGGCATGTTTTGTCCCTTGTAAATCCCTGCTGACTACTTCTAATCATCATTTTGTCCTTCATGTTTGTAAATGGCTTCCAGAAGGGTTTGATCCCTCACCTTCCCAGGGACTGAGGTGAGGCTGGCTGGGCTATGGTATCGCAGATCTTCTTGCCCTTCACGAAGATAGGAGTGACATGAGCTCTCTTCAGCTGTCAGGATTTTTTGGTGCTTGTCATAATGTTTCAAAGGGAATTGAGATTGACCTTCTAGTGACATTGGCCAGGTGTCTCTGCATGTGTGTGTTTGTCCTATCAAGTCTCTTGTTCTTGTTTATATTTACTAGTCTGATTCTTCTCTACTGTGGATAAATCTTCCTTGCTTAAGACTGTTCTTCTGGTCTCATGGCCTGGAATGGCTGAAGGCTACTCTAACTGGTAAAGATAAAGGTGTAGAAATCATTGAGAACAACTGGGTCCTTTGTCTCCAGGTCTCCTGCCCCCTTCAGCAGCAGGACCACATTTTTCCTAGTTTTCCTTTAGCTGCTCATACACATTTTAAGCCTTTCCAGTTATCGTTTATGTCTCTCCTGAAGTTCAACTTCTCATTTTCTTTGGCTCCCAAAACCCTGTTCCTGCACATGTAGACAGTGTCTCTGTTATCTTGAGTCACCTGCCACTGTTTCCATCTCGTGTATGCTTATGCACAGTGACAATTCATGTCTCCACCCCTCCCTTCTCCTTCCCTGCTGCTTGGCAGGCAGACAGCTAGGCCACTGCCAGAATTGCTCAAAGATGTAAATGGTTTGGCTGTCGTATAAGGCACTTATCTTTAGGTGACTACGCCACACTGCAGCAGCAGAAGTTGCAGCCAGCAATTGAGTTTCGAGGTCTTGACTAAAATGCCTGCAGTTCCCATCAGTGACTAAGCACTGGATTTTGTTTTCATTAGCTCAAAGTCAGAATCTCAATTACTGTGTAAAGTGCTGCGCTCTTTTTCCCTGCTGATAGCTTGGTATCCAGATTTAAGCCCCAAACACATTTTCAGAACTTGGCAGGTGTAATGAAGCAGTGGAGACAGCTTTAGCTGTGGCAAAGATATCGAACAAAACTGTCATGTGGAGGACAGGAAGCACATGAAAATTTCAAAGGCAATAATAATGCTCTTGCTGGTCACTGCCTTTTGATACATCTTTGTTAAACTTTGAATAGCTGTGATTTTGCTGGCAGTGAAGTCTTGTCTTAGACAAGAGGAACATATGCTATATTGGCACAGTTCATGTGTTGGGGAGTCTCAGCTTTTCCTTCCATTGGTTTCTTTCGGAAGTTAATTGTCAGAACAGCAGTTATGACATTATCCCTCTATTACTGTGTTTCTTGACTCTGTTTTCCTTACTGGCAAGGCCATTTCTGTGAGTTTTTCCATAATGCCATGCAACACCTAACTCATTTGCCTCCAAAGAAGCAAACATAACAATAGACTGGTTAATACCTTCTATCATATTACTCTGTGAAAAATTGCCATTTAAATGCAGGCTAAGAGGCCTCAGACACAAAATGGGTCAACCAGATATGGGAAAGTCAGTGTTGAGAAAAGAAACAGAATCACAGAACCACAGAATCAGAGAATAATTTGGGTTGGAAGGGACCTTTGAAACTCAACTTGTCCAACTCCTCTGCAATGAGCAGGGACACCTTCAACTAGATCAGGGATGGCAAGCAGGACAGTCAAGTGCACAGACTGCACTTTCATGTCTGTATCTCATGACTTGCCTGTGACAACCTCGGTGGCTGTAGGTAGGAAGAGAAGAGGCGTCTGTCCGGTGTTCCCCGTTTTTAGACCATCTGGTTGCTGGAGTGCCTTCTGGGCCAGCAAGACCTGCAGCTCCTGCTGCCACTTCAATTGCTGCCATCTAGTGTCACCTTGTGGGAGGACAAACAGCAAAGGTTGTGCCTGTTCTCATTGTGGTGAGATCAGGGAAGATGCTCTCCTTTTGCTTCAGAATCAAGTTGACTAGCAGGTGTGATTTCAGCCATGGGACAGGCTAGCTTCACACAGCTTTTTTCTCTATTTTATCTGCTGGCTCGAGGCTAGAGCACTTATCCAGGAGCCTTGAGCTATAGACACTCTTTTCTGCTAAAGGGATTTGAACCCACATCATCTACTTCCCATGAAAGTGCCCTCAATAGTAGCGTGAGCACTTTCTTCTTCTAACCTATTTCTTGTCCTACCATATGTAATCATCCACTTGCCACTTCTAGGGATGCCAGCACAGTGGCTTGGATTTGCTGTCTTTGTCCTCTGTTGTGCTAGTAATTTGGATCATGACTAAAGTGAGTCTTTTTACAAGTTTCCTGAGGCAGGCAGGATTTCTGGCATCCTCTCTCTCCTGCAGTACCCCAAAACTGGGACAGAATCAATCTACTTCTTCTTGGAGTATTAACAGGGCAATTGATTTGCTCAGTCTGGGTATGTAGCTACCAGCAACATGCAGGAACATATTAGGTTCCTGAAGGTTATCTGAAACAACCAGGTGAGATTCTGTGTGTTCTGTAATTATCTTAAGAAGCAGCCTGCTCATTTGATAGTATTTTTTTTCCATTAGAATGTGATTTTCAAAAACCTAATTTTTCCTGACCACAGTATCCTAACTGATGAACACCCACTTTCAGGGAAAATTTGAAGGGATTTTGCTAATGGATACAGCAGGGTTTTAGGGTAGAGTCATAGGTCCTCAGGCTTTGACAGGAATTTTTTAGGAACAGGGATCCTGTGTGTGCAGTAAATACATCTATATGTGTATTGTCTAGGGTATTAGCAGAACTATTCAAGTGCAAGTAAATATGGGAATGTTATGTTGAAAATCTCAGTTATTTCTAATTGATGAAAATACCCTGGTGTTTATACAAACCTACACAGTGACTCACAATGAAATGAAGTCAGCAAAATACCAGACGTTTTTACATCCAAAACAGAGACAAGTGCCATATGTTCATAAAATACTTTTCTCCTTAGTAAATGTTTATGAAGAAAATGAATGGATAATTTCCAAAAAGAGAGACTTGTGTAATACTATTTTCAGATAACAGAAGTATTTTTCATTTCAGATTTTTCCTTTTCATTTGCTTATTTTCATTGCAAATCAGATAACACAGAGAAGCATCTTCTATAGCACTTGTTGATATTACTTTATTGTGGTCTCTGACTACCAATGCCGCAAAAAGCACAGGAAAACATTTTTCCCTGCAGACAAGAAACTCCTGACTGTTACTGATTGATGGCCCAGGATCCAGTGCCCATGGTCAGACAGAATTGTACCTAGTAGGTGCTGAGCCTGGAGGAACTTGATGTCAGTGGAAGACAATTCCCACCTCAAAGCTTAGTCTTGGGAGATTCCGAGTTCAACAGCAATTGAGCCCTCTAAGGATATGGTAAGAGTTACTGTTTCTCCCTCAGGTAAAAACAAATTTTGTTTTAGTCCTGACCTGATACTAAATATTTTCTTTTTGAGCTTTTCTGCATTAATCCAAGTTATTTATTTTCTTCAGTTGCTTATGGATCTTTTAGTAATGAGGATATTAAGCTACTCATCAATGTTGAAAGTATCAGCAGATAGACCCAAGCAGATCCTACAGGTAAGTAGGATTTGTTTGGAAGTGTTTGCTTTCTTTTACAATACAAGGACAAGGAATCAGTTTCAAAGCAAACAAAAGGACAAGGTTTCATTGAGAAAGAGAGTTAAGCTGTGGAATGCCATGATGAAAAATACCATGGCTGTTAAAGGTTTACATAGGTTCAAACACAACTGAGCACATGCATAGGAGCAAAAGGTCTACCAAGAGCTGTTGAAGGGATAGGCACATTCCCAGCCAAGGATTTTCAAGTGTATGCCTTATTTTCATACTCTTCCCCTTACATCAGCTCCTGGAGCTGAGCAATAGGCTGGATTGACCTGCAGTGTGAATTCTGTCTATCTATCCTTAGTGCAGCTACATGTTTGAACCTTGTCTTCCTGCCTATAAAGATGGCAAAAAGCAGATCTCACATTTAGTTCTGAGCCATCCTCAGTAGCCTGTAGTGGATTCCAGGTAGCAGGAGAATTGCAGAATATCAAACAATATACAGAATACTATATAGTGTGTAATATGGGTACATTATGATAGCTGTCCTGGGAAATAAAAGAATGGGGACAAGCAGAGTTTTTATTTAATCTATCTGTGAGAAGAATTATTAATTTGACTGAGTTGAAGACTTTCATAATCTGGAATAATACACTGCCTATTTTTGTATGCAGAAAGAAAGTCGCAGGAAAAACCCACACAGATGTATGGATTCATCCAGATTCTTTGCTGGTGTTGAGAAATAATTTTACCTGGGTTCTAGATTCAAGACAAGCTATTGTAGATAATCATACTATTAACATTTTAATTTGCTTTGAGGGTACTCAACCAACCACTAAGCTTATTTGTTTTCTTTCACTTGGCTATATTTTTGACATCTGCAACAGGATGGTTTTTCTGTGTCACTGTTCATTTGGGCCAATATAAAGCCTCAGTTATTTTCTAATATTTGAATAATTGGGTGTGATGCTAAGGGATGGGTTTACCACTCTTTTCTGTTGTACTGGAGAATTTGATATCCTGTGGCATGTACCCAATATCACAGCTAATATTCAGAGCTCCTTGCTTAGATCATAATGGGATAGGAAGTGTGCCTTATGGCTTGCCCTACACAAAGTGTCTGATAATTTATCATGGTCCCAGTGGTAGTTCTGGAAACCACAATCTGTGTTTTGTTTGCAAACAGGTTTTTCTTAATCAGATGTGGAGGTACACAATCTACCTGGAGCTTTGTGTCCCAAACTTAAGGGACCACGTTTACAATCAGTAGATTTTTCAGGGTTTTATTTCTTTCATGAAATTGTGAGTTGAAAGTTGGTTTTCATGTTGGTGAGACACAGGAAAGACAAGGTTTATCAAGTTCCTTTTGTTAGCTAGGGCTGATGATAGGCTGATATTGTCCCTACAATCCAGTATCTTAATACCTTTATATGAATGCAGCATTCAAAAATGCTGGCATTGGCAATTCCAGGTGTCAAACTTTATATGCTGATTCCCAGTCTTTACTGGTCAAGACCTAGGTCTGTTTTGGAGTAGTTTTTGAGGCTACTGTGTTAGTTCTTCAAGTGCAGAGATTCCTTAGCTCTTGCAAATTCTCAAAGTTGTTGTGCATCCACTGGGCTGCTGGCAGGACAGCCCTAGCAGGATGCTGGTCCTTGCTCTGGATGAAGCTCTCCATCCCAGTGACTTCTGATGGTCACAATCCTCTTTGCACTCAGTCTGTAGCCTTTTCAGTGTGCACTGGACTCTATACCTTGTTCAGGGAATGAGGGCTATTCCCTCTTCTTGATGTTTTCATTTTGGTCTTTTCTAATGTATTTACATAAATCTTTAATTCACATATTCCCACAATGCAGAGTAGCTCAGTATTGCAAGCTTTGAATTTCACCTTTTTAACTTATGGGTGCTTCTTTCAAAGCTAATGAAATGGTTTCTGGCATCCTTTTAGTATGTACACCTTTTCAAAGCTTGATTTAATTAAAAGTAATTTTTTTATTGTAGTTTTTGCCACTTTTCATGCTGATAGATCCGTTGTTATTGTCTTGTATCCACATGGTACAAGTTAACCTAGGACTGTATGTGTGTAGAGACCTGTAATCTTTTAATCTTTTGCTATTCTTGTAGGTTGCTCTGAATGCCAAGCATGATCTTAATTTCCTATATTTGCCACCATGACCGATTCTACACACACCTTTTTGTTGTTGTTGCTGTTGTGGGCTCAGTGAGAGAAAGAGCTGCTGTTTCAGCATGTCACAGCACATAAACCCCTCTTCAGCAGGTGTTTCTGCACAGGCTCCTACCCTGTGGAGAAAGAGAGTAGCCCAGGAGTGTTTACCCTGTGCAGCCAAAAGCAGCCTTCCTTTGCATGCCCCATGGCACAGCTGCTGCTCAGCCCGTGGTGGGCTGGGTATGCTCTCCTGCAGAGCCTCCAGAAAATGGGACCACTCCAAAGCAATTTCTTAAACGATCCACAGGCTCATTTGTCTCCTCTCTGGTCAGAACAGGAAGCAATGTCCCACTTCAGAGGAGGCTCCTAACCTGCCTTCATTTCAAGGACAATGGAAACATTACAAACCAGGCTGAGGAAGAAAAAGCCTGTGCCTTTCCTGAGGTTGAAGCAGTAACCACCAGCCACATTTAACATGGGAGAGAGAGCTGCTCTATCCCAAGATAACCCCATGGTACCCACAGTTTGCACCTCCAGCTCCTCCTGCTCCGTCTGCACCCACCTAAGGCTGTCAATGGTGAGGACCACGTCCAGCTCATTGCAGACTGGGGTCTCTGGGCCTGCCAGTCCCAAGAGATGCACTAAGCTCATCAGAGTCTTGTGGTAAAAGTAAATGGATCACAAAGGAATGGAGAAAAAGAGAAGTTGTTTTCACATGGGTTCTGCAAACTCTGAATTCTCTGTGTACTACCTGCATAGAAAGGCCACGTGCAGCTCAAGGATGAGAAAGGAGAACAGTCCCCTGACTTGGTTTCAAATTGGTATCTGCCTTCCTGCCTTTCTTTATGGGAGTATGTGGTGCTGTGGGCTGGGAAATAAACAGATTTAGCTGGAAGCATCAGATCTGCTTCTTTAGTCTCACAGCACAGCACCACTTGAATAAACACGAAGCGTCCCTGGGAAGAGCCCTCCGGAAGCTACTGCCAAGTGACAGACGGGTGAGTGGAAAGGTTGCAGCGAGAGAGTCAAACAGAAGGGCAGGTTCATTAATGCAGAATGCAAGGAGAGAGCAGGGAGAATCAGTCCTTGAGGAGGCAGAAGGAAGACTTGATACTTTCTCAGCAATGAAGTACTGCCTCTGGGAAATATGGTAGCATGCTAACAGGATATTTTGGGGTTTTTTTGGTTGTGTTTTTTTTTTTCCTAGTTAGAGAAATTTCCCAGAAGCTTGGTAGAGGAGGGAATATTCATAGCTTTAGCAGGTCTGTATATAATTATATAATACTATGATCTAGCTATATAATTATACAATATTATGACATAATATTATAATATTGTACTTTACTTGTATGTTGTACTGAGAGGAGAGGAATTTTAAAAGCCTATTACATTACTACATCCTTTCTACATGTCTTGTTCTTGCTGTAAGGATGAGGTAGGAGACACCTCACAGGTGTGTCATACAGCATCAGGTCTTTTTCGTCACAATTGTGGTTAATTATCATCATTGATTAGTAAAGTAATTTGAAGTCTTAGTCTCACACTAGAAGCAAACTGGAGGGAGGATATGTAAAATAACTGAAAGTAAGCCTGGGTAATTTCTGAGAGACCTGGGGTGAAGCCAGATCCTGTGTAGCAGGTAGTGTTCTCAAAACAAGTGGGACAAGGCAAGAGCTTGTGAAATAGAATGTGACTTCTCAAAACAAGCTTTTAAGGCAAGAGCTGGTGAAATAGAATGTGACTTCTTTTCATTTCTACTGCAAATTTTATATACATCTAATCAGTGCCATATCACAGTTCTTTGCTCTGAAAAGTAAGATGTCCTTATGCTGCAGGTCCAAGTCTTGCCCAAGGCCCAAGTCAGTTACATGCTTGGCAAAATGAAGGTACTGTAAGACTCTGTGTGTTTTAGAGATCTTGGACTGCTCCAGGCCTTGGAGAGCCCATTATTTTACATGTAAGCAAACCCAGAGGGCCTGGAGGTGTCACCAGGCAGCACGGGCTCTGAGGCTACTTGTTTTCTTTCTGAGTTGAGTACTACACATCTTCCTTTCCTTCACTGTGTACTTCATCCTGTCACTAGCCCTATCCTCTGATCTCCTTCATCTGGGAGCTTCTGAAGGAATAAAGAGGACGCAACCATGTTTCTGTTCCCATGGTGTCTGCTCAGGGTGATATTTCTCCGCTTGATGTTTTGGAGACTTCTCCATGTTCCAGTTTTTTTCTATATTTTAAATAGGCTGAAGAGGATCTCATCACAAGTTAACAGCCGAATTCTCTGTTGACTCTTACAGGATATACCCACTCTGTCTGGAGAATACAAGGAGTGAAGGCAGAAGCTAGAACCACCATGGTCAAGAGATGGCTTTAGTCCTGTTCAATTAATCTATACCAATTTGTATAAATCTGTGAATTTATGATAAAACTCTGATTTTTTGCTTCTGGAGGTTAAGCATTTGATACTTCTGAAGATACTGAATGACCAGTACATGCAAATTTCTGTCGTTCCCTTGCCCTTATGTTTTTTTCCCAAATATAAATATACTGTCTTACTAAATATAAATATTCTACTAGAGTCTTGTAACAGATATGTGTCTATGAGCTGGAAAACAAGAAGAAAAGTTTGCTCAAAAAGAAGAGGATGAAAAAGACACTCTACTTTTTCAGTAGTTCATGACCATATCCAGGAAGTTTTCTTTAACCCAAAAGGTGCCCATGATTTCATTATGCATCTTTTGCATTACTGAAGGTCATTTTCTACGACACAACATTGAATAAATGAAGTGGCTCATTGAGACTGAAGATGGATGTGACCTGCAAGCACTAAAGACTCTCAGTATACCTCTGCAGATTTTACTGACCTTGCAGGGATAATTTGGGAATAGTTGGCCTCTGTAATATAGTCTTGCCCATGCTGCTGTTTAACATAAGAAAAGATTCATAGCTACAAAATGCTTAGGGAGTTGCACTGAGTCATGTACAGAAGAGAACTCTCAATACAAGATGTCCTAAGCTAAAGTCTTACACAACAGACATGCAAGTACAAGGGTGGGTTATGAGGCAAGTATTGTTGCTAGCATGAAAACATGGTATGTTGTAATAGCAGAAACTTCCAAAAAAATTTCACCTCTTATCAAAAAGTAATTTTTTATGATGCAAACACAGATAAATCTTAGACAAAGTTAATGTAGAACTAAAGACTTACAGCCAGGAATTAGACACTGTTCCCTGTGCAAATGGATCAAACTCCACAGCATTAGCATGCAGATGAGGCACAGTACTGACTTGAGAGAGAATTCCAGAGGAGTGGTATGAAATCATGTGAACTTCCAGGTCTTTGCTTGTGAATAAAAATATGAAAAATTTCTCACCAAGCAAAGATAGCCATTATGCTGAAAATTTTAGCAACAATTGATAGCTTGCTCTCATAAAGAGCATGTAGAGCTAGAAAATGTTATATCATTGTACCCATTTGGGACACTCTACTTAGATACACAGTATTCACACCCTTCAGGTGTTGGGAACACTGAGAAAACTTACTTTTAGAGAAAAGTAATATGAGGCCTTGAAAACTTGAGAATATCCAGAAAAGACATCGTGTTCCCTAGTAGACATGAAAACACTGTGAAAAGACACCATGTTCCCTAAATTGTTTGTTTAAAGTGTATTTCAATTTTAAACCCTCTTATCCTAGCAAAGATTTATTTGCACATCTGGAATTTGGTATTTAGGCATTTTCTTAAGAAGTGTGTAGATCCTTCTTGTCCTCTCTACCAGTCCTATCATGTTTTCTATCCAGATGTAGGTAAAGAGCTTGGCTTGGACTTCTGAACTTTTTGCCACTGAGCATAGAAAACCAGACAACTTCGAAATTCTCTTAGTGTCCTATTACAAAGCACTTATATGTTCATCTTGTGCCAAGACTTCCTCCTCTAAATCCTTCTGTTAAAATACTAGGAGCTTGATCCCTTTCAAGCAGGACTGGCAATTAAAAGGCCTCATTCCCCCCAAACCCTGGTTCTGTAGTAAATGCAAATCTTTATAGCTGAAGAAAATTCCTTTGCTCGTGGTTAGGGAGCTGACTGCCTCACTCAGCTCAAAATATCAAAAACTTTCCTGAACTTTCTTCATCTCCTTGTTAGGTACTTGAGTTCTAGGAGCTGATTGCATAAAAAGCCTTGGAGTCCAGGGTGAATCAAACTCCAAAATTACTTGATTCCATGCCCTTTGATTGCACTGAGATGGGTTGTGCTGGCAGGGCAGTAACCTTCTGCTTCGAGGCTGTTGGCCACAGAAGTATCCTTCAGAAGAAAGATGGATTTCCTTGAGCTCATCCTACTTTGTAACTGCAGAGAGACATGTGGGTATGAGTTTTGATGACAGATTGTAGCTCTGAGCACACTAAGCATAACTTTGGGTAGAAACTAAGTCTTCAAGGGATATTCTGCAAACGCGGCAAGAAAACAAATTTAATTTCATTTCTCTTTTTCTTCCAGGACATGCCTTGCTCACAAAGGAATATTAAGAGGAAAGGAATGGCTTGGCAGAGCAACCTCTTCTGCAATGCTTAGATCAACATTCTGGCATGATATTTGAACAGAAGTCTCTTGTGGTAATATACATTATATGCTGCCTGGCACGCTGCTCCTCTTTGTTGGGCAAAATACTCACAAAAAGCAAAGGCCATGTTTGCCTGACAACGCTTCTGGGAAGTAGCCCATCTTCAGCAAACAACCCTGCTAGGACCTGATCAAAAGCCTGAGAAGTCAGTGATGGGCTTTAGCCCCTTGCAGAGACCTTGCTGCCATGCCCTCTCCTTGCTGGAAGGGTGCAGTTCCCTGCTCAGGTGTGCACCTGCTGCCTCCTGGCCAGCTGCTCCACATGGAAATCCACTTACTCGTGTTTGCTGCCTTGCTGTGGGACAAGCTCTAGCAAGCCTTCAACACGAACTGCCTTTTCATGGCTGGAGTTCAAACATACAAAACGAAGCATACCCCATCTATTCAGGCTCTTTCTACTCTTTAATCAACATCTTTCTTTACTCCCCCATCTAATTTCACCCTTTTTAATTTACTGTGTGAAACAATTACACATTTTTGCTTTCTCTAGAGTGCAGAGATACATTTCCTCTAATTACAGCCCCCCAATACCCTAAGAAAGATTCTATGTAATTTTTCCAACGACTGTAACCATTCTTTAGCTTGGAGCTTCAGCTGTGACCCTACATGTGGACTCTTCCTAATATTAGAGGTCTAGTCTTCTTTACAGTGTGACCACTTTGCTAGTAAAAAGGGGTTTAGAAGAAAGGGAAATTATACCCTGATGAAGGATTGCCAATTCTCACACTATTATTATGAGTCTTACAGTATTTTGCTTGAAGTCTTAACTCCTCAAGGCAGGTGCTTTAGTGAAGGTCTCAGTTTTCTTCCTTTCCCCCCTTTTCCTTTTTTTTTTCCCTTTAATTTCAAGGGAATATTTCTAGCTCCTAAATTTATAAAGATAATCTTTAACATTTCGTCCTGATCTAACAGGATCAAGAGGCAAAGAAAAACACTTCAGAAAGTTAATTGAAAACCAACATTTTCTAACATTTTCTAATTGAAAACTAACATTTTCAAGGTTATGAGCTAGTCCCAGTTCCAGAGTAAAGGACTGATCATATCAAGAGATGGAGTAGTCTACCAAGCTTCTAAAGACAAACAATTGTTGTGAGTTTATTGACTGTTATTAGCACATATAAGTATTTTATATATCCTTTTTTTCAGTCATTCACCAGGTTCTCAGGATGATGACCTTGGCTAGATCTTTGGGTTGATACTGTAGTAAAAATTATGTGTGGAGCTTGGTAACACCACCTATAATTAAGGTTTCCTAACATTCTGTATTTTAAGATCCTGTTTTTTCTTGCATGTAATTTGCCAGATTAACTATTCAGACTGTAATTATCCCAGGTGTTTGCCTGGGATAGAGGGAACCTTTTTCTGAGTGAAGTTTTATCTGAAGTGTTTCTCTGCTTCCTAGAACAGGTTGAGGGGTAAAAGGTAGTTCAAAACAGTTTGCATGAAAAAGTTGAATGGTTTCACTGGCAATTGCTGGCATTTGCCTGCTTTGCACCAGAGGCCAGGGCTTTGTCAGGAAACAGGCACTGCTTGCAGAGGTGGGCCTTGTGTTATCCCTGACAAGCTCTCTTCAAATCTGGCCTGGTTTGGGCCCCCCACAAATCTCGAGGTCACAGATGTTTGCCTGACCTTTGGTTAAAGGCCTCTGCTGCTATTCTGCACCCTCTGAAAGTGGATTGTCCTAGTACTCAACTCTTATTAGAGAGGTTTAATATCTATCTAGAATCTTCCTTGCTGTAAAGTAAGCTAAATTCTTCTTGTACAACAGTGAGTGGACATAGAGAACAACTGATCACTCTTCAGAATAACCTTTAATGTATTGTAAGACTGTTATCATGTCCCTGTTCAGTCTTCTCATTTCTAGACTAAACAAACCCCATTCCTTCAACCTTTTCTCATAGTTCCAGTTTTCTAAACCCCTTATCATCCTCATTGCTCCCCCTCTGGCTGCTTTCCAGTATTTCTGCATGGGCTTTTTTTTTTGCTGTGCACTGCCCCAAAATGGACACAGTTGCAGTAACGTAATGCAGGGTAAGTACTGCTCCTGCATCCTACACAGCATTCCTTCCAATATCCAAATATTCCATATTTGATTTGCCCTGCACTGTGACCATTCTCTTGGTGCTGTTGCCTGATCCTTTGCTTCTAGTTTTACTAGCATTTTACTTCTCCTTCCTAAGTATAGGGCAACACATTTATCTTCACCAATTTCATTTGGTTAATTTTAGACAATGCCTCCAATTTATCAAGGTCAGTTTCAATTCTAATCCTAACCTCTTAAAAGCTTTCAGCTCCCTCCAGCTTGACATCGTCTGCAAATTCTACACATTTTCTCTCTTTTCCATTATCCAAATCATTAACAAAAATATCAGATAGACTAAACATTACAGAACCTGGTCGGACCACACTTGAAATTCCTTCCCAGCAGAATATCAAGTAGCAAAATTACTTTCTACGCAGCCTTGGTGGGTGTGTGACCTCACATATTTACATGCTCCTGTTTTCAGTAGCAGCAAGAGTATTAGAAGCAGAGAGCAGGAAGCAAAATTCCTGGCCCAGGAATCCACCTGTCTGCTGCTGCTGGGATTGTGAAGTGAAGCCCCCAGGAAGAGAAGTGGCAGCTCTTGTGGCTGTGTGGGGGGCAGCAAAGGAAGTACAGAAGACCAGAGAGCAAGAACAGAGACAAGGTGTGAGAGGCAGAAAGGCTGGTTTGGAACCATGGCACCCTTAAGTGTCTGTGCAGATGCTCCAGGGATCAGGACTCAGCCATCTGCCCTGGCAAGGACACCTGCAACCTGCCACAGGAGAGAACAGGTTCTTGAGGCTGCTGCTGTTCACTCAGCATCAGGGCTCAAAGGGGTGATGGAGCTGGAGTCTCAGGCTGCTGTAATGCATTCAGACTGGGAAGCTGGGGAGGTTGCTGTACAGTAAAAAAATGTTTAAAAAATATATATACCCAAAAAAATCTATGAATGTTGAAAAGACAAATATTCAGTACTCACAAACCACAGAAATGAAGGCTGCTGATGGAGATTCAATTATTTCATTTTTGGGTGTGCTTTGCAAAAATTTATAATATCTTGATTTTCCAGTAGGACTCAAGGTATCGAGGAGCAGGTGTTTAAGTAATGCTACTGCTTGTCTTCAGAATTCAGTGTGTCTCTACATGCTGTATTTGCCACACAGTAGGGGTTCATGCAACACAGACTGACAGTGGATTGCACTTTACAAATTTTTTTGAGATATTCTTATCAGGTTAAATACAATTCTGACAAAGCCAAGATGATAAGGAAAAAAAAAAAGGAATCATCTGGAAAATGATACTCAAAGACTGCAGAGTCTGTCATTTTTATTTATAGATTAAGATGGTTCTGCTGGAAAAGGCTGGATATAGGGAAAAGAGGAAAATTTTTATGATGAATGTTGATCAAACAGTAATGGAGAAATCACCAATATTGATTGGTACAGGACATCCCTTACAGGCATTGCCTGTCAGGCCAACCAGATGATGGACTTGTGAGCATTATTCAACAGTCCAGGCTCCTGGGAGACATAAAAAAATATGCAGGTACTGTGCACCAGGTGGACTAAGATTACAGGTAGGCATTAAATAATAGCATTTTTAATGTTTTTTAATATGAAAACATCCCCTTTCCAGCAGGTTTTTTTTTTCCACTGTGTAAATAATCCTGAAAAAAATTTGCGCATCAAGAAAAAATGTACTTTAGGAGTTGTCTATTGATTATTTAATCTACTGGTCCTTCTGACACTGGAGCTTCCTTGGATCAAGAAAAAACCCAAAGAGCATGGAATTGCTGCTCCTCTGGCTCTAGAAATTTTCTTCTTTTACTCATAATGTGTAAGTTAATTGTTCATCAGCCAGTATCAAGGACACACTTTTGCAAGCTACAGAGACATTTTTAGCATTATGGGAAATCCAATGTCCTTTTACTAATGACATAAATCCACCCTAGGCAGAGGTATGGATGTTGGCATGATATCTTGAGTTACAGAAGCTTTGAAACAGGTCCAGTGCTTAAAAGAATTTTTGCAGTTAAGCAGGCTTTGGGATTGGATCAATTTACACTGCTTTTGTGCTGTTTACTTTAGTGATACTTTTAATGGCAGTGTTACCAATGTGCATATTATGCAAAGGTACTACTCCCCTCAGATTCATAGTAGATGTTGTCCAATTTACTGAAAGCAAGAAATGATTCTGAATAAATTTAAGGCGCACAATGAAGCAGTTATCCTGAAGTTTACTGTCTGAATTCTCTCACAGGTCAATGGAAAGAGTACAAAAGCCTGCAAAATTTCCAGGCAGAAGCAGACAAATTTGCCCTCTGGAAGCATTCACAAACACATACTTCTCTCCACTGACTATAAAGGAAATTTGGCACTTTCTTTCAGGGCACAGGTTACTTACACACCTTAAGCTTAGGTACAGGTTAGGAGGTTTTGCACACAGTATATATTTGGTTTCTGCTTTGCAATCAGGAGAGAGGCCCTGTGAGCTCTAACACATGCCATGCATTGGAGAAAGTCTAAGGGTAGTGGGCCTTAATCTCATTTTAGCCAGGTGTTAGCCTGGGGTAACTCGCTAATGACAGTGGAGTCTTGCCAACTTTGCACCTGTGCAGTGAGAACAAAAGTAAGTCCATTAATGATGCCTTTAGAGCTGGCTGGAGAACAGCAATTCCACTTCATGATAACTTTGAACATTGCAGAATTGATATTTTTCCTATATTGGAATGAAAACAAAACCTTCCAAGCGCTTTGTCAGAGTGTGTTTGAATGGAAAAATGCATTTTTGGATCAAAACCCCATCACATTTCTGTCTGTGCTCTCTTTCCCTTTTCCTCTGATCTTAGAAACCTCCTTCTCTCCCCCAAGTCAACATGGTCACTTTTCCATAAAGCCTGTCAGCCTCAGCAGAGAATATTGGTTTGGCAAGAAACTTCAGAAAAAGAACTTTCCAGACACAGCCATGGGTTCATTCCATGCAAATACATAACAGTTAGAGAGCCGAGAACAAAAGAGTAACCAA
Organism: Serinus canaria; assembly: GCF_022539315.1. Classification (NCBI taxonomy): domain Eukaryota; kingdom Metazoa; phylum Chordata; class Aves; order Passeriformes; family Fringillidae; genus Serinus; species Serinus canaria. The sequence continues at coordinate 43,799,036 of NC_066313.1, forward strand.
ACAATAGAGTCACTTCACTCAAATCCTTTCCTGAGGTTTTGAGAAATCTTCTATGATTTTGTGCATTGTTTTTAGTTTTGTTTTTTAATTTTCATTTCTATTGGCTTGTCCACTTGTGACTAGCAGCCGAGACTACAAGCAGTAGTGCCAAAACACCACTGGAAATAGCATACTTTCTATTGTTCTGGCCATATGGTGTGTTGGTACATGTAGTTGGTATCCTCTAGAGGAAAGAAGCTGGTTCCCATCAAATATCCAGGCTGGGTCACCCAGTAGTTTTCAGTGTTTCCATCACAACCTAAAGATAACAAAGAGTAGGACCCCCTTCAGGGCAAGGAGAAATTTGAGGGCATTTCTCAGATTTTTTTGGATGGCCGTAAAGGTGACTGGTCACCTTTCCTTCTGCTTGCATCTCCCATTGGATGCTGAATAACCTTCAGACATGGTACTCTGGGTAGTTACCCTAAGTTACTCTGTTACTGAATAGCAACAAATCCATCTTTTCTTCCCTTTAGCCCAGAAGAAGAGGTCAGAAAATTGTACCAGCTCTGAAAGTCTTAATTCAAGCCTCTTAAATTGCTTCCCTGTGCTTTTCATGTCCAAAGGATTTTCCAAAAGTGCATGTGTCACCTAATGTGTTACTGTTTTTAGAAACAAACACATATTTCCTGGAGATTGCTGAATGACAGTTCTTCAAAGCTCTGTATTTAGCCCTGTTTGAGTCCTGCTCCAGCAGATAGAAAGGCAAGTTCTTACAGCCACAGTTTAGTGCAGCTACCATGGCCCATTAAATACGGTCAAATTTTGTTATCATTCTTCCTCTTATCCTGCCTCCCTCTATTTTTTTACACTTAAATAGATTGGACATTCAGAGCATCTCATGCATGTTGGAGGAATTTCTTGATGTTGGCAACAAGCTGATGCAGTGGCAATCCCCCACAAGCAGTGCAGCAGAGAAGAAAAGAGCAGATTTTGGACTTGCCATCTTTACAGAATTTTTCTGCCAATTCAGGCAGTATCAAAAAAGCACACATTAGAGACAGCAAAATAACCAGGGATGCACTGATTCTCTGTAGGGAATACTGAGATAGCTACTAATAATGCAAACTAGCAATTACACAGCATCTAAACCTAAACTAACCTGTGAGGAATGTGAGCTACAAATAGATGTTCACTGATCATAATTTTTACAAATCCATCAGCCCACAGGAAACTTTATAAAGCAGGAGCCTATTTCTTCCCCAGCATGAACCTCTGGGAGCACATGGATCCCTTTCCTTCATTGTACATATAATTTTTAGGGAACAGCAGGCTAAGCTGAGGGTGTTGGCTGTGCCTTCAAGAGGCTCAATGAGCTTCGGCCAAGTCATCCAAGAATCAGCTGGTGAAGGGTAAAGATTGGAATCAAAGCTTCATCCCTGTGGCTTAATGAGAGAAACATGCACAGCACACAACCTTTTCTAGGCAGGAGAGAAAAGCTGGCCTCTCAGAAACCTGCTGAATGCTGTCAAAAGGATCAGCTTTGATATTAGGGACTATGGGAAATTGCATTCTGGTTCCTGCATTGGGCAGGTTTTCTGACCTTGTCTTCTTCATATGTACCAAAGAGTGGCCTCTTAGTGCAGATATCTGTTTCTGCTAGTGAAGTGATCACACTTCTAGTCAGTGGAGAGAGTGGTCAATGAAATCTTCAGGTAAAATTTGTGTATATGTACTTAATACAGGTTGGATGATGTGTGTTCCTAAAATGCATCCACTTCCATCCCAGTACAGGAACTGTGGCTTACTATCTCCCATGTAAATACCTATGTTATAAGCCTGAACTTAGGTTACATAAATCCCACCCAAAATAACATTCAGCTTAGAAAATGAAAAGCCAAGGAGTCAGACAAAAATTTGAGTAGAGCATCATGACTTCTCCCACCAGACAGTTTCTTCCTGGGAAGACAAAGAGGACGAACCATACACAAGGGTATTAATTTGCTTTGACTAACCTATAATTAGGAAGTGAACAGATGCACTACAGGTGCAAGGCAGTATAAGAGCCTGTGTGAGATCAGCATACAGCAGAGACACAGTGAAGTTGGTTTAACTAGAGTGTGGGTTGGACACAATTACATTGTTGAAAGCCTTGAAATACAGAGTAACTGTTTAATGGTAATGGTGGAAGAAGAATATTTAGAAATGCAAGGCAATGGGGAAAATGCAGCATATTTCTAAAAAAGAAATCCAGACAAATCTTTGTATTATATTAAAGGTAAATGCATGGCCTAGTGTCCTGATTTCAGCTGGGATAGAGTTAATTTTCTTCTAAGTAGCTGGCACAGTGCTGTGTTTTGGATTTAGTATGAGAATAATGTTGATAACACACTGATGTTGTAGTTCTTGCTAAGTAGTGCTTACTCTAAACCAAGGACATTTCAGTTTTCCAGAGAGCAGGTGCACGAGAGAATGGGAAGGAGCATGTCCAGGACAGCTGACTCAAACTGGCCAAAGGGCTATTCCATACCAAGGGACACCACGTTCAGTATATAAACAGAGGTGAATTGCCTGTGAGGGGCTGGTTGCTGCTTGGGAACAGGCTGGGGACTGGCCAGTGGGTGACAAATAATTGTGTTGCGCATAACTTGTCTTTCTGGGGTATTATTCCTCTCTCTCTCTCTCCTTTTAATTATACTTGTTATTGTTACTATTTTTTTTGTTGTTGATATTGCTTTTGTTGTTTCAATTATTAAACCGTTCTTACCACAACCTATGAGCTTTATTCCTTTTCCCAACTCTTATTCCTACTGTGGGGAGCAGGAGTGAGTGAGTGGCAGCTTGATGCTGAGTTTCTGGCTGGGATTAAACCATGACATCCAATAATTGAAAGCTGAGCCATAGAAATATTTTGTATCAATGCAATCAGGATATTTAACTGTTAAAATCAGAGCCAACACCTTCTGTTGCTGGGATAAACTACATCTCCAAACCTCTTCTTGCTGCTGCATCTCAAGGCATTTTGAATCCAAAGATTCCGCAGGCTGTGCCCATGCACCCTCTAGCCTTGTCCCCTGAGCTGGCTGTCCACAGCCTGCCAGGGCTTCTGCTCTGCAGGCCCCTGTTCCTGGGGGTAAAACCTCCTTGTGGAAATTCCTCCTGGAGAAGACTGTTTTGCGTCTGGTGGGGGACATATCTGTGAAAGCTTTTCAAAGCTCTCTTTTTATGATGTCTCATGGTTCAGTCCATATATGTTGTAGCCTGTGGTTTAACTAAACCTTTCTGTCTTTAAGACTAATAATTTGAAGGATAATCCCATTATCTTTCTATTGCCATGGCCGAGGCAGGGCGACTCTAAAGCTATTTTTGGAGCTAAGACTTTTCTTTGAAATGTTTGTTCTGAGTCAGAATTTTTTCCAACCTTGGTTTTAAGTGACCTGTAAGTATCTGGTGAAACCCTATCAGAGCCCACAGAGCTTCTGGTCTGTGTTTCAAACTAGGCATGTGCTTAAATCATGAATTTAAATTAATGCTTCTTGTATCAGGGCTTTAGTTGATAGGGGTTTTTTTTCAATAAGCTGGTATAAAATTTCTTTCTAGTTGATGTATTGATGTCAAAGTGCCAGAATTGTTAGGTTGCCAGCCTTTAATTTCAGATCTTTCTCTTCCTTGCTAATCTGGGATAGCAACCACTGTCTTGATTTTACACGAAGTGTTTGATCCTCCATGCATGTCAATAAAAGTCAAAGTTTCCATTCACTTCTGTTGTGCAGGAGTACTTCCACAATATACTGGCAGTTCCTGTGGCTTGACACCGAGGCACTAAACTAAGAAACATGCACTTTTATTGCCAAATCTGAAGACTTTTTTCATTTAAAAATACCTAAAAAAGCAAGTACCATCATTTGCAGCTTAAAAAAAAAAAAAAAAGGAAATAATTTTTACCTTACTTTTATACACAAACATCCTGTTTTCTGCAAACTGAGCTACAGTGCTTTGGTCTAAACATGGGACAGAAAATGGCTTTTGCCTAGACTTATGGTTTTTTATACAATGGCAATTATATACATGAAAATTGTTTTTCCTTCAGCAGTGTTTCCGTCAACAATAAACATATTGCATATATGCACTTAATCCTCTCTCTCTATTTTGTGTTCACTTATGGTCTCTAATTTGATCACCACTGATGAAGAATTATATGATATTTGAAAAATGAAATGTGAGGGTGCACAATGAACATAGAATTATAATGTCAAATAGCTCAAATATGGAGATAGACAAATTCAAAATAGTGGTCAGACAGTTATTTGGAGACAAAAAAAATGTGAGGTGAAGAACATGATCCTAAGAAAATGTTGAAACAATTCAACAAACTGTATGGCAGATATTCCATTAATGAAAGCTCTTAGGTGAGGTATATTAAGAAGAAACTTGTGGTGTAATACAGGAATTATTTCATGGTCTGTGCTTTTATTCAGGATATCAGTCCATTAAATGATTAGAATGGTCCCTTCTTACATTAAAATATGTTATCTAGCAGTTTCACAACCGAAACATTATTCAGGGCTCTGAAATCCTCTAAAATTTTAGAAATTACACAAAGATACAGTATTCTTAAATATTTCAGATTACAGTCTCTTAGAGGGGCTTGGATCCACTAGTAAATTCAGTCAGAAAAAGTGTTCTGTTATGATTGAGAGCAGGGGGATAAGGAGGGCAGGAAGGTTTATTTCCTGACAGCCTTCCACCCTGGCTAGGATTTCTGGGCCAGAGTGAGCTGAAAATGAGCTCTAGTGTGGTGTAGTGTGAGTTTTCCCTCTATGAACAGCAATGGGATGCTTTAGTAAGAAAGACAAGATGAATTTACTTCTCTGCATGTTAAATAATTAGCTGCTGCTAATTGCGCAGTGTGTACCATTTTGGCATGTCCACATTCAAAAAAGTGAGACTACAGAGGCTGGAGCAAAGTGTGACAGGGAAAAGGACCTGCTGGTGAGAGACTGGAAGCCAAAGCATTTGCCAACATAGTTGTTGTGAGATACCCCAATGGCAATGTGCTAGCACCCACAAAGTGGGGAGGGGAATACTGTGTGGTTTTTTGATGGAGAGGAGACAAGGGCTCTCTGCTGGGCACTGAGCAAAACCAAAATAAGAGGATTTAAAGTGGTCAGTTTTTCTGAAAGGTAAACATTAGTCAAGATATTAATCTCAACACAGGAGTAGCTGATAGAAGACCACAAGAATGTTAAGATGTTTAGAGGAGCTAATATTCTTCTTACTGAGATTTTTAGATGAAAGCAGCAGAATCAGGGACAGTATTATTAGAATACAGACCTAATCCATGCCACTCTCATCTGCTACAAGATTTCACTCCAGGGATGCTGAGAGGAAGATAAGTTTCCATGGAAGCAAGAACAAAGAGGAATTTTCTAAGAAGTAATATTTAAATCCCGAGCAGTGAATTTCTGCATGACCTGGAGCTTTTGTACACCTGGTTGATGGGGAAGATTTTGAATCTAAAAAATGACTGCATTGAATTTCAGTGAGAGTTCACTGCAGGAACCTCGACATTCAATGGGAGTTCTGTGATGAAATTGTGTAATGTAGATACATGGAATCCAGAGATGGCTTTAATCTGAAAGGTCACTCTGTCAGAATTATTTCTTATACATATCATGGGTTAGAGTACTACAAATGACATCAAATACAAATTCCTATATATCACGTTCCCCAGAAGATGGGGGTTTGGGTAAATTGGGACATAGATAAAATAATTAGTGTCTTTAGGCATTTAACACTTGATAGAGGAACTTGTCAGACCAAAATTACTATTTCTCATTAAAAATTTTATAAGAACAGCATAATTTTGTACAGTTCAAACTTTATCTTCTTCACGTCCACCTCTAGCTCACAGAACAGCAGTCCTTGCTGGTTTCATTATCCTATGTTCCTCACACTCATTGGTGAACTCATAACAGCCCAGTTCTAGCTGTTCAAAACTCATGTGTGTCAGCCTCTTAATAATTACCACTGTACTGACATACTTATTCCTGCTTACATCAGCATATGTAAGCAGGCCTAGTACTTTCTTTGCTTTGATATTACATCACATCCTCATTTTTTTCTCCAAGGAATAATGATTATAACTCATGGTCACTCAGAAGCATGTATCCAGTCAGTATGGACAGTGGAGTGAAATCTTGTTAGAGCTCTTACTTCATTCCATTCTGTTTGTATTAATTTAGTCTATTTACACTTTTAATCCTCTGACTGGAAGTACAGTTAAGTAGGTGTTATGGGAAAATAATTTTCTTGGTGAATTCATTAATCTTTTTAATTTGACTTCTTGCTGAAGAGCTAGATCAGAAACTCTTCCACTCAATCACTTTTGGGTTTGCTTTAAATAGAGATAATTGAATGGGCAAGAGATGCCATTCACAGCTCTCCGGAGCTGTGAATTTACTGTGGGTTGCAGTGTGGTCATAGAGGTGCTGAGACTCAGCCTTTAGGACTGCTCTTAATGTAGTACAGAGGAGGAAACATTATCTTGTGGGAGTGGTTAAAGAAAGAAGGAATGAATATTGTCAATGTCCATTGTCCAAAGTCCAACACTGATACTTTTTCAATAGGTCCATGTGTTGGTGGGAATGGAAGCAGCCTGGTGACACCTCTGAAGAGTCTCTTGCCACATTTTCTGCAGAGCAGGGTGGTTGGGGGCTGTTAAATCTGCTCTATCAGCTCTGAGCTGTAGTTGTCTTCAGAGCAGGAGAGATCCTGCAGTCCAGTTCTCTGGAGGGTGAAAAAAGTGCATTTACACTGGGTTGTGAAAGTGTATTTTCTAGGTAGGAAGGAAATTAATTATATCCTCATAGGTGTGACTTGGGGAAGGAAATGAACACAGTCTATGCAAGAGGCTTTTCTTTTAGGAGACAGTAAAGGAGGTTCAGTGCCAACCATGGATGATGCTGTTTAGAAATTGAAGCAGCCAAACCCCAGGGTGGGTAAAGTTCATGAGATCAGCATCTGCCATGTGATAACTGTACCATGATCTTTTACCAGTTATAGCTTTGAGCAGGACAGTGGGACTTTTCCAATTCCTGTGTTCCTGAGTGATGTTCATGAAAAGAGAATTTCAGGAAAGCTTTGCTGATTGTATCAAAGTGTCAGGGTCCAGAGGGCACTGTCAGCTCTGTGAGTCCTACCCAGCCACCCCCAGAGCTTCCCCCACCTGCCACAACGCAGGACCCTATGTCAGCCCCCCTGGCTGCCCCCATCTGCCCTTCCCCTGGGCACAGCCGGAATGGTGGGACAGGCTCTGCCTCCACCCTGGGGAGCCCCCAGCTCTCACGAGCCTCAGGGAGTCCCTGGTCCCTGTGGTGCCCTGAAGCAGAGGATTCTCCTTAGGATCCTGGGAGCAACCTTCTTTCATAGTAATCCATCAGCAAAGTGATGGCATAGGTAATGAGTGATTGCATACCTTGGCCTCACATCAACGGAGACTCACATGGACCAGAGTACCTAGTCTGGATCAGAAATGATATGCTGAGACTGATCTTAATTCAAACTTGTAAATCACAGATCATAAACTATAATGAGACTTTACTTTAAGTAAGGACAAGCAGAAAGTCTGTGTCCAAAACACCTTGTATACAGGGCAGACTTGGCCATCAGACACGACGATGACATAATGTTGCTCTTTATGGAGTCAGCCTTTTCAAAAAGCCAAATTGACTGGACATTGCTAATTCTTTTTTTTAAAAATACATTTTATAGTAAAAGAAACTACCTTGATTAAGACTGCTCATTGTACATGGAAGAATCTGCTGATACATATTTTTGAATTTTTCAATGAAATGTGGCAGCTGAAGTCGGGTTTTTGGACCTTTTATTTCGAGAGATATAAACAGAGGATGTTAGCTTATCTCTTACTTTTGATAACCCATCACAAACTGAGCAGGATTTGTGAGAAACTGTTGTTGAATTTCTGTGGGTATGGCCCTTCCATATGGTTGGAAACTTCTGAACATAAGGAAAAATTTTTCTCTGGCCAGAAAAGTTGAATGGAAAAATTCAATTATTGTTTGATATGGAAAAAGAAGGTGAGTCATGCTCGTTTCTTCCACAGTGAACAGCATGGACTTTCTGCATCCAAAGACAGAGAAGTAATTACTGCTAGCAAAAGTGGGAACAGACTGACCAGCACTGTTGGGAGGTAAAGGGCATAATGTGGTGCAGCAAATGCCCTGATGCCATTTTGACATGGTAGCAAAAGTTTTTCCACTGAATAATTTCTTGAATAAGTCATATTTTGAATAAGTTTGATAACTGCACATCTTGCTATCTGTAGGAGTCAGTTTGATTGAAAAAGGAGGGCAGCAGTGTCACACAGAGATTGCTTTCCAGCAGTTAATGCTCATCTGTGTGCGTATAGCTTCATGGACTTGAAAGTTAGTAAGAAAAACCTCATGGATCTTTTGGGATCTTGTTGCCTGTTTATGATTTTTTTAGGAAAACTAGAAAACTTCCAGGCTGCTTATGTACACAGAGGTGTATGAGCCATTTGTTCTGTACCGAAGTAGTTCTGGATCCTGAAGGCACAGGGAAAAAAGAAAAGGCACTCAGGATTTCAGCTGGGATGTTATTCTTCTCTCCCTGTTTGGATCTTGGAACGCATACCCTGTGAAAAGAGGCTGAGTGTGTTCTACCTGGAGGAGAGGCAGCTTCAGCAGGACCTGACAGCAGCTCCCAGTGCCTTTGGGAAGGTCAGTGAGGGTACAAAGCTGAGCTCTTCACTGCCATGCACAGAGGAGAGAAGGCAGATTTCTGGAACTGAAATTAGGTTAAAAGGTGGAGGGGGCAGGGGGTAGAGGGTAGAGGCAAGGGGTGGGAAATACATCACCTTATCTTTGATCTTTGGAGGTTTACAGACAGCTGACATAGCCCTGAGCAGCCAGATCTGAATTCAGTCTTGACCCTGCTTTGAACAGGAGGTTGAACTGGAGACCTTCTCAAATCTCCTCCAACCTCAACAAGTCTATGTCTTCTCTGGATAATAAAAAGCAGTGTAGCATAACCTCTTTAGCATTACAAAACACAATATGCTCTTTGTAAAACCTGATGTATTATCATCATGATTAGATCAATTATGATTAACTTTATCACTTATTATATGTATAAAAAAGAATATGCTATTTCCTTCTTGACTCCAGTCATTTTACTCTTTTAAAATCATGTTTTCCCCATTGATCTTATTCATAACATTAGCTGACTCATCTTGAAATAAATTATTTACATAAATTTCCCATGGTCTCTGCTGAGGTTTTTTTCTGCAAATAGCTTCATAATGTTTGATCATTGTGTGACAATTATGTCTTTTTTGAATGAAAATTCTGCTTTTAATAAAATCAGGCAAAGAGTTTATCTTCATGGGCCCACAAAGGACTTTGCTATGCAGAGTGCAGGACCTCTTAAGTAGTGTGAGATCATAGGATGGTTTTCCTTCGCAGCACAAACCAGGAAGGGTTTGTATTCTAGGCCATGAAAATTTAAATTTGGCTCTTCAGCAAAGATGGAGAGTACTTTCTGCCAAAGCAGTATCAGGATTTGCTTCCTAAGACTGTCAGATATGTTCATGTCAAAGAAAAAGCCCTTTCCTCCTGAAATCTTTACTTTTGAATGTTGTTTCTTTTGTTTTATGATCTTGAGCTAGAAAAGAAAAAGTGTTCTTTGATTTTGTCATTTTTTGCCTTGATGCTGAACCAGGATTTTTTATTTACTTACATATAATCTGCAGCAATATCAAGAAATACTTATAGGGAAGACAAATAATATGGTTCTGTGAATTAGCTACTTCTAATTTCTTTTTTTTATACTGTGATCTTTTATTTAACCCTCACAGTGCTAATTTAGACCTCTCATTTTCCTCACATAACACTGAAGAATAATCAGGTTTCTCTTTGAGGGATATATGAAAAAGCATTTATTATATCCTCCAGCATACATAAAGATATTAAAATACAGAAAATTATTCAAATTTAATTTCTGAGCCATTAAAAAATATTTTTCAAGCTTATTTAAACAGCTTGGACTCATGAGAGTTAGTGTTTACTTCATTTAGCCTTCCCTTCTTTAAAGAGCTAGTATTGCTCCTCAATGACATTCATGAGTGCCTGCAGGACTTCCTGGGTGACTCAGGCCAGAGGATACTGCTTTTCTTTGCATACATACCACATACATGAGCAAACACTTAGATGTTGGACAGATTTGTTTACAAGGGATTTACTGAGTATTTTCAAGGTACCCACAAGTTCCAGGAGTGCAAGAAAGAGGTACTTCACTACTTGCCCATTGTGAGGAATTATTATACTTTTTTTTGGTCTTATTGTGAGAAAGACCTTCTGATCAAGTACAAGATTTTAGCTAGCCAGGAATAGAGCTTAATTGTTATTTAATAGGCTCAGGAGCAGTTAAAGTTCAAACCAGAAAGATCTTCTGGTTCCCAGCCAAAGTAATAGTACCATGGACTTTCTATGCAAAAAGAATTTCTTTGAGAATCTCACACAAATTCTATCAAAAAAAAGAGAATGTCATCCCTCTAAATTCTAGAAAAACATTTGCATGTACTTTGAAAATGTGGCAGATTGTCTTTTACAAAGGTAAAATCAAGGTTTTGCTTTGCTTTTCCTTAGTGGTTTGGCTAGTTCCTCTGATTTGGAGTTATCAGACCCAGAATTAAATAGGGAGAAATGTCTATCCATATTGAAAGTGGGGCATTAACTGCAGTGACTTGGTCAAATTCCAGTTGGAATAATTGCACATACTTACATGAAATGCCCTTTGACATTTCTGTTAAGGATAAACATTCTTTATCCCAAGTGATCTTGAGCTGAGGAGTACTGATAAAAAAGAAAAAGTCTTTGCATTTCGTGTGAGAGTGAGTATTACATGGATGGGCAAAACTAATCTGGGCTGTTCATGTGCCACCATGTGTAGAAGGACTGATCCTGTGGAAACAAGTGGCAGAACTTCATCATATTTCCTAAGTGCAGGATTCCACTTATCATTCCTGTGTCTGCTTTTGTCATCAACCTCACACGGCATCTTTGTAAGTTACTTCACTACTTCACAGAAAAGATTCATCCCCCTCCCCCAAATTAATGTAACTTAAAAACTGACCACAATTTTAATGTGGTCAGTTTAATAATAATAAGCACTGTATATGGTCTCTCTTTTGATATAATTATTATGAGCAAGGCAAATAAAAGTCTGTTTTGTTTAAGCTTTTCCATCACAGGACTCCATTTTTCAGTTACTTGCGTCAAATGACCTGAGCTCACTTACGTTTTCCATGGAGGGTAAGGACTTCAGCCTCAGGTCTTTTGGAAATTTCATCACAAATGGTGTGCATTTTTCTTCCTATCTGTAAAGAGGTCCCCAGATTTGGCTGAGTTGTGTGCTTCTTGAAACCTTAGTTCTTATTTGCTCAGCAGGGCCCTGGCAGAAGCTGGCACTTAGGTTTCCGAAGATGCCATCTGCACTGGGCATCCTCTGTCCCAAGGCTATAGGAGATGAACATAACTTTCCCTGTAATTTCTCCTCCTGTTACCATGTATGGCTATGGCACAGCATCTAATAGCAGGCTCTAATATCCTCTGCTCCTGCTGCTTTTCCTTCTGGTGCCCTAGCCCTGAAGAGATGGAGGCAACCTGAGGGGAATGGGAAGGATGCAAAATTAAGGAACACAGGATGAGGGAAAATCTGCTCAGAGCGACTTACTCAGCATCACAGAAGAATTCAGCGGTACGCTCAAGCATAAAATTTGCTTTTCCTAGAATAGCATTATGGTTGCCAGAGATGCCCTGTAACATGGGATTTCCTGAATTATAGTCTCAACTTCCACATCCTCTATTAAAACGTAGAGGTGATTGATTTCCCTGTATATTTCAGAACTACAGTCTTTGTAAAATCTGTTAATCTACTGCTAACTTTGATCTCCATCTTCTCTGTGGGTGTTTTTGTGTTTCATTCCTCACATTGTGTGGATAAACCCACTTCTGAGGGTTATAACAGGAGGTAACAAAACTCACACATTCACATGTAGGATTTATGCCCCTGCTAGAGCGAGATACACTTGGCTGACCTCAGGATGGGCTGGAAATGGACTTTCAGAAAAGCAGGTTTTTGGGTATGGAAGGAAGAGAGTAAAGCTGAGAACAAGCTGAAATACCAGTTTTAGTTCTGGTTCAGAAAGTGTTGAATGGTTGGGGAAAAAGGATTTCTGGTGGTAACCCCAGACCCCAGTACAGGGGACAGGTGTGATAAAGGGGTCACAGGGATGTCTCATGCTGGATAAATGATTTTGAGACCATTAGAGTCTCCTGACACCAGGCAGATCCCTCTGAACAGCCCAGTCTGGATGGAGTAACACTATTCACAGGGATTCTGGGGAATAAACTTTGTGATCAGGTCTATTTTTGCTGATCTTCACCTTCTTTGTTCTACAGTGGATATGTTGGGATGTTTCTGAGGGTCCCTGTCCCACTCTGGAACCCATCTGAGAGCCTCCACTTGAGCTGACCTTCAGTGCTAGTCAGTATGTTGGCTAAAGCCACAGCGAAAGCCCTCAAGAACTGGTGAATACGAACAACTCTGAACACTCCTTCCTTGTGCATGTGCTGGAGCTTCACAGGCCCCATCCTTTGATTTCCAGGGACAAGCTGGCTCTGTGGTGTGCTTGGCAAACACAGAGCTGGCCTCAGGAGACAACACTATCTGTTGACAAAGGCTGCCCTGAAGGTGCCTTGCCTGTATCCTCAAGGGCACTCACTCCTGCCACCTCCTGCAGATGAAGCTGGTGGTTGCTGGAAAGAGCTGGCTGATGTTGTGGGTCACCTTTCCCTTAGGCTGTTCCTGCTGGCAGCAATGCCTAAACACTGTAAAATTTTGTTTTGAACATCTCTGTTGTCCTGGTCTTCCTCAGCATCCTTTTCCCTGCAGCACCACATTTCCAGGCACAGCTCCTCTGCACCGTGGCTGTGGCTGTGGCTGCTGAAGATTGCCTGTGCTTGCTAGAGTTCCTCTCCCTGTGCCCCTTTCCAGCACTCTCATTAGGAATGTGCATAATTCGGTGCTTGTAATTAGTATATGCTGTTTGAGGCCTAATTATACTGTGTGTTCTGGTTTATCAAAAGCTGCTCATCTGTTGTGTGAAAAACAGTTTAGGAATTTCAGGCTGCCTTCTGCAGGAGTCCTCCTCCTTTGAAGTGGGAAGATCAGAGTCACGGCTGGGTCAGCGCAGCACGAGTTCTGCCTCCGCTCAGGGTGCCGGGTGTCAGCAGCGGAGCAGGATGGGCTCCTGCTGTGCAAACGTGGCTGGAGTGCTTCATGTCCCACAGTGCAGCCCAGAGACAGCCAGAATCCCCAGCTGAGCCCTCGGAGCAAGTCATGTCACAGCTAGCTGCCTTCCCTACTTCTTCCTTTCCTTTCCTCTCTTATTCCAGTTAAATTTTCTTCTTGCTCTTAAGCGTTTTCCCTTAGTGGTGACACCAGCTACCTTCTTCTTTTTTAAGAACAGTTGATATTCACACAACCCTGGAAAGAAATACTTTGTGCATAGGCCACAGGTCAGTATTTCCAATGGAAATCATAGTGTGTGGTATCACAAGCTATTTTAAATCTAATGAGAAATGCAGGAAATCCTGCAGTGAAATGAAGCTGACCTCAGTGACCGTGGCTGTCTCTCAGCATTGCACATACTAGTGCAGTGTAAAACATGTAGAAGCCTGGTCTTAAATAGGGAGGCACAAACATCTATTTTATCAAATATTTTATAGAGAATTGGGAGTAAATAACTTTGATAACCACCACCCTCAGTATCTACTCTTTTGAATGAAGGAATATATTTAAAAAAACTAGTTGAACCTGTGTAATAATAAAAGGGAGAAGAGATATTTTCAGCATGCACTACAGAATAAGTGGAACTAAACATATCCTGACACCTTATTTTATTGGATTCCAAGTTTGAATATATAATTAAGAGTTTTGGGGGGGTGGGGGTAGAATATCTGGGAGTTATCCAATGTAGCAGCAAGGATCAAAAGAAGGTGCTCTCACTCACTTGCAGGAAAGCTGGCACTTTGCAGGTATAAATGATAGTGTGTTCAGGGCAATCATGGCTGGTTTTGGACAGTACCTCTTCTCTTCAACAAATGAAGATCTCTTCTCTTTACAAATGGAGCACCTCCCCTACCCTAATCACTGTGTGATTAGCAGGACTTGGGCTATCTGGGGCAGCATACAGTGATAGTAAGTGAGACCTGCCAAATGCCACGGGTCACTGACTGAGAAAAGATCTATTGGTGATGCAAGCTAACCTCATGCCACGGAGAGAGGTATTACATCAGCCTATCCTAGGAAAAGAAAAATGGGATGTGGAACTTAATCTTTTGGGTGTGTTAACAACTCAAAACTGTGTCTAGAAAGTAACAGGACAGGACTGAATGGCATCCTGTGTCTCCCAAGGAGGCACCCAAGGGAAAAGGAAGACAGTGCTCTTGTGTATCACAGCACTTGCCAGCAGCAGGGTGCTGCAGAGACTTGCTGCACACAGTGCTTGTCACAGGACATCCAGACACACTCCATCCTGGAGACCTGACAGATTAAACACCCTAGGAGATGCATGGTGACATCAGATAAATGTGACATCATGCCAACAGATCGTGTTAGTGGCACTCAGTGTTTGCAGGGCTTATGTGAACTCTTGTGTTTTCTAAAAAAAGGACAAAGTTTAACATGGTTTGTAATGAAGCATCTGCTCATGCCTACAGAAAGCTGCATGTGTCACGTGCTGAAGATTTAAAGAGCCTGTGTAATATGCAAGATTTGCCCAAATATTTTTATATGCATGATATGCCTACACTTATACAAAATATATCTTATTATGAAGCATCAGATATGTGTGGCAGCAGGAACTATGCACATTTCCTAAGTATCCCCCAAACCCTGAACCTGAAGAAAAAAGGATGAAGACTGGTTCCTGAAGAAGCCTGAAGAAAGAGAAAAAGGTTCCTGACCTGAAAGTGAGATGATGTCCCTTGTCCATTTTAAGATATGCTTGTGAGCCTCCCTGGGCAAGGTTTCAAAATACACACCCCACTGCTTCAATTCTGTTGCTCAGTCATACTGAGCTTGCAAAGCAAAATACAAAAGTGGAGTTAGAATCATGATGCAGAAGTTTTGTTCTGGAGAAAATCGGACAATCCCAGAGGATATCTGCAGCAAGTTCAGTGCCCTAAGCACACAATATGCTCAGACTTTGGGAGAACTGCCTGATGGGTTTTCAGTGAGTCCTAGACTTGAAACACATATCAAGATGCTTATTTTTAGTGTTAGCAACAGGCAGTATGTCCATAGCAGGATATTTTGGCATCTGATCTGATAGATTCACTTATATAATTGAAATAATATCTTGGCTTTTTGTGCTCTTGGCTTCCTGTTGGGAAAAAAAACCCTGAAAAGATGAGGACCATGAATCATAAGAAAAATTGGAAATTTTGTGGTACGTATTATCACTTGGCTTGTTTTAACTAAATAATTTTAGGGAACCATGGTGTGTTCCTGCCAGAAGATTTAAATGTTCTCTGAAGTCAGTGATTCAGCAGTGTTTCTATGAGAAAGATTGTTTTGTTGTTAACTCTTTAGAGAGGATACAGTCAACATGCACATTGATTTTAAAATTGTCTCTTGAAATGTACAGCTGATTGTTTATTATCTTTGAATCTGCAGGGATTGGCACCTAATTTTTTTAACTCCTTAGAACTAGATTTAGAGAAGTTAACAGGAAGTCTTATTTAGAGATATTGCCTTTAGTCCACATTCTACATCATGTGCAACTTGGGTCTTACCCAGTCTGCTGGGTCGAGGTGATTATAGGAAAGGAGACAGATCGTGTTCAAGCTTTCATACTCAATTATCCTTCACTAATACTACAGGAACAAACTGGGGTTAATAAAAAATTATTTTATGAGGTGTAGAAATCTCCATTATCCCCTTTTTCATACCAGCTTGCTTTTTACATTCTAACCTAATCAATCTATGACAGGAAGAATGTATTAAGGTAGTTTATCATAAGGAGACAAATTGCTTTCCATGTTACGGCATATGATTTTTGATACTACGTCACTTGCAGTAAACCATCACTACAGGTTGTTTGTTGAGAATCAGATTTCTTCTGGAGAAGTATAACTGTGTCTCAAATAAATCAGTTCTTGGTGTCTGTCATAGCTTAAAATAAGTGAAAATGTGTATGGGAGAATAATTGATTGTGAGTTTAAGGAGAAACAAGCAGGAAAGCAAAACGTTTCCAGAGAGATCATACACCGTGTGAAGGTGAAGGAGAAGAGGAATGGGGATGGTGACTATGCTGAACTGACCTGGGCAAAGGGACCTGAAGGGTCCTTCCAGCTTGCTGGGTACAGTGAACAACCATGGTCCCATTCATAAACTCTGGAAATTCCACCACAGTACTGCTTCCCTAGTATGCAATTAAAATAGAATCTTTCTCATACTGAGAGTTTCAGCCATAGAAAGAAAAGCACAAGAATTTTTTGCTTTCTTTTTCTTATGTTTGCCTGTGTCTGACAGAACAGCAAGCTGAATAATGCAGCTCTGATCTTTTTCAGGCCCCAGTTATACTTCATACATAACATTAACAAGTATAAACCATCATAATCAAAAGAAGTCATGATGCATTGGTGACATTTTCAATGCTTTACTTTCCATCATCTGCTGTACCAAGGAACCTTTGGAGTCTGCTTCTGTCCACTGTGTGCAAAGGCTGCCTCTGTGTTTTGTCTGGCCTAAAAGGACACACTCCTGAGTCTAAAATATGTCTCAATGCCCTGTGAAGAGCATCTTGGCTGAGCTTCCCACTTGCTTTTGCAGCTGTGCTATCCTGGCACACAGTTAAGTGAGTGGCTTGTGGCTGTGGCTGGGTAATCCTGACTGGACAGGAGGAACAGTGAGTTTCTTGCTGTCACCATGTGAAAGCACAGGGCTCTCCAAGATGATCCTCTTTTGTGATGGACCCATATTAGATTGCATTCTGTTCATTTTGGAAATGTCACTGCTAGAAGATTTGAGAGCTGCTTTATGAGTGTCATATTTAACCCCTGCTTTGTTTTAAGGTGTGTCAATGTCATACTGCTGTGTTAGGCTGGAGAACTGAGGGACAATTTTCAGTTTACTGCAAGCCAATGGAAATACTTTCAGGTTTGTAACCACAGCGAAACCCTTCTACTTCAGATACAGTAAAATATAAATTCACTGGCAACAGAAATCTTGCTTTTTTGACATTAAGAACGTTCCCCCTCTGAGATAATATAAAATGCTTTGAGGTACTTTTCTGGAAACCTTGACATTTGCTTTAGTCTCTATGATTTTATAGAGTTTTTGTGTGCTTCTAAAGTGAACAGAGAATTTAAAGCTATAGCTTTGTAAAAAAGAGAGGTTCAGTGGTTAGCACATGAAGTAAGAGTCAGGGGACATCAGGACCTCACAACACTCTGGAGTAAATTGTCTCTATTACTGTTCCTTATTTTTGGCTTTAGTCAACATGACTATATCAGTAGTTTTGTTTTCATTGTTCTTGCAAACCCAAGCCAAGCATGACAGCAATTATGACTATTTTTGTGATTTTAAAAACATCAAGCTTATTGATTAATTTATTTTAAAATTATGCAAACCTTCAAGTTCTGCAGGTTTCATAGCAATGAGAATTTCTGGGTAAGTCTTAGTCTTGAATGAAGGTCAAGAAAGCACTCATTACCATTAAATCTTTCTGTGTGGACTTGACCTACAATTTTGCAAAATGGGTTTCTGGTGGTTTTGTTTATTTGTCTTTTCTTACTGTGACAATAAAATAGCAATTCTTCTGGGACCATATTACTATTCTCTCTGATAATGACTGGACCATGGTGACAGTATTGGGAACTGAATGCCTTGGAAGACCTCAGAGGGATAACACTGGTCTCCTTCCAAAACTGACTTAAAAGGGTTCTAGGCTACATGGCCTGTGTATGCATAATTTCTCTGTATATTTATGAACACACTAGCAGCTAAGAGCTGCATGTTAAACACATTACCAAGGATTTATTGGATATAAAGTCACTCTTGCAAAAAATTGGTATCTTTTTCAGAAGAGCCAGCCAAGTGCCTAAAGTGCCTCCCTGCAAATAAGAATATGTTCTGCAGGTAGGTCAGCTCTGAGTTAATCCTAAACAATAACAGATATTAAAAAATCTGTGGATGAAATGTTAGCCATAGAACAAACCAGAGCATCCTGCTTTGCAATGATACAGTCTTTTTGTTTCCTTCTCTCAGGGGCTGTAGCGGCTGTGCAGTGGAATAAGATACAGACGTGGAAGTCAGACCTTCCTCTTCTTCAACATGATCAGCTGACTTCCTGCATGACCTTCAGGTTGAAGCTGTGAAAAGGCCATTCAGCATTAGAACTTGAGATGTGAACAGTCCAGAGAATTTTGGATGATTTTCTGGGCAATTAAGTCTACCATCTGCCTGGGAACAATTATAGCTGCTCCATGTGCCGTGCTGCATTTACCTGGTGAACCCCACTCCTCAGGCACGCCTGTGATGTTGGGAGAAGAAACTGGGACTGGGCTTTAACCTCCCCTTCCTTTCCCCAGCAAAACTCTGCAACCCTATGGTCTCTTCTACAGCTCACTGCCCTAATGTCAGTTTTAGAAAACCACAGTGTTCCCTGCTGCTCTGTAGGAGTGCCCTGGGACCCCTAGAGCTGCTCACTTGCTGCATCCTCTGCTTCCATTGTCTTGAGACCCTGAACACTCAATTGTGCCACTCCCCCACCTTCTTTGTTCTCTCACCTCCTGCACATTCATGTCAGATTCTTTCCATTCCCAGATTTTATCAGGACCTGGAAGGATCCAAGTCAGGGTTAACAAGAAACTATTTTTGTGGGCAATAGGAAAATTGGTGGTCAACTACCAGCTTCAGTGTTTCAAGTGTTTGATGCAGGATAAAAACTTATGTGTTTTGAGAGTGGGAGGGCTCTGGGAATTGTATTACTTCCTCCTGTCTTGAATGTGGTTAGACTAAATCATAGGGTGTAGAGAATGAAATGCCAGCTG
Organism: Serinus canaria; assembly: GCF_022539315.1. Taxonomy (NCBI): domain Eukaryota; kingdom Metazoa; phylum Chordata; class Aves; order Passeriformes; family Fringillidae; genus Serinus; species Serinus canaria. The sequence goes on from NC_066313.1 coordinate 43,818,178, forward strand.
TGCTGCAGTACTGCACAATGGAAACAGCATCCACAGCTGCAGTCCTTGGTTTTGGTGACAATGTGAGGAGTATTGAGACAAGCAGATTTTGACTTGTTTTTCTAAGAATAGCCCTGCCCTGCTGATGTACTCTTGGACACAGCACTATTTCCAGAGAACTGAATTTGAACAAGAAAGTCCAGTCAAAGCTAAAATGCTCTTGGATAGGTCAGATCCCAAAAGACCTGGCTATTTAAAGATTGACCTTTACAGTTTCAGATCAGAGTCTGCTCTATATTTCAATGACACTTATGTAAAACTTTTTCTCCTGGATCTCTGCCTTATTAGCTACACTCAGTTTTACTGTTGAAAAATTGGAATTTTGATATTAATGAAGAGGACTAAAAAAGGGGAAAATAGAAGGGTTAATATGGAGGTACTCCCAGTGTCTTACTAAGGAGAGAGGAAAAAAATATTTTCTTCACCAATGCAGAAAGTTTTGACACACAATTCCAGCCCTATGGAAAGGATCAGCCTGGCATTATAAAACCATACAGCTTTGCATCCCATAGTATAGGTGATTTTCACTTTCTGACAAAGAAGGCAGCAAAGCAGCACCCCACCAAGAATGCAAAAGGGCTGCTGTCCAGTTGATTCATGTTTTAGTGAGCTGCAGTACCACACTTGCCCATTGTGTAATGTCTGTGGCAGAACTATTTTCAGAAATGGCTTCAGCAAACAACTTTGAGACAGGATATAGGCTGAATATCAGCCCTTCTGGAGAGTATAACACTTCTGGATTGTGTAACATGCCTCTCTGAGAGAATCTCAGGAATCTCTTATATTTCAGATATCTGGGAATGTATTTAATCTTTTTTTCTTTATTTTAGGACTGAAGTTCCTGCTTATTTTCAGTTTAAGTTAACTGAAATTTTATCCTACTAGTAAGAATGACATGGATATTTATAAATAACTTTAAAATCTGAAGGCCAGGGATGGATGGTTGACATTTGAAGGCCTATTTTTGTTAATGAGATGTGCCTTGAAACATATGACTGAAGACTTGAGCCATCCTTCTGGACTTTCACTGTCTCTAAAAGCTATGCCACTGAATTTCCCAAGATTCTTCAAGAAAAACAAGGGAAATACAGACCCTTCCCCCCTTCCCAGCAGTTAATGTGCTGCTTGCAAATCTGGGGGAGGATGCAGCCATGCAGGATCTCCCATGAGGAAGGGCAGATGCAACAACCAGTGCATAGTGAACTACCAGAAATCAGGATTAAGGGAGCTGGAAAACAGGGAGCATTGTTGGTCTTGTAGACACTGCAGTTCTGTGCTGGTCCTTTGTCTGTGCAGGAGCAAGATCAGATGGATTTTGAATTATTGAATCAATAGTTCCTGGTGAGTATTCCTGGTCCAGTCCATTTCCCTGTGGGATGTTGACACAAAGGTGGGGAGGGCGCCTCATGGTTGAGGTGGCCCATATACGCTGGTATTTACTTTTTGTGCTGGAAAAATCAGTGCACAATTTTGTCACAAAGTGTAGTAGATTTTGACTGTTGAAGACAATGTAGGGCAGAAGTTTAATCTGTATTTTTAGCTCCTCCGCTTTCACTGCAGAGTTATTTTTTTTCCGTGCAGTTGCACATATTAACCCATTGCTATGATCCCATGTACACATTCACATCAGTGCCTCTGCCTCCCCTGGGTTAAGAGCAGTGCTGCTCAGCTCTGCCTCTCTACCTAGATCAATGAAGGGAAGATACAAATCTTCTGAGGGTATGAATGTTCTGCAAAATCATTTTGTTTCAATTAACAACACCTCTTTCATTATCTGAGGCGTGGCTGATAAACTGCATGTCTGTCAGGTCTGTCTTGCTTCACAACTAGTTCACTAAAACAATTAACAAGAATTAACTCCTAAACTGCTCTCTCCAGTCCTCATGCTCCCCTCCCCTCCTTCCAAATTGGGGAATTCTTTATTTCAGAACAAAGCCCCTTAAAATCTAATTTTTTGCCTGAGATTCATTCAGAGCATCCATTCATTTCCAGCCCCAGGTCATGAATTCATGCTTGCCCCTCATAGTTTGGGACAGCAGGCACAGCTAGAGGCACCCTCCGAGGGCAGAACCTCATCTGCACAAACACACGGCTTGAAGCTGCACAGAGGCTGCTGTCAGTCGGGGTGGAATAATGTTTGTGTACATGTTACAGAGGAGACAGGTCATCCCTGGTGCCTGCAGCACAGCAGGGAGCTGAGCCCTCGCCTCTGAGTGTTGCTCCTATGCCTCCAGAGAGAAATACTGCTACTGGGCTTATTTATGCTCCTTTGTGGTCTACCCAAAGTGTCCCACTCTCTTCTGGGACCTTGCTGCCATTCTCTCCTCTGACAAATCTTGGCTTCTGGGTGGGTTTTTTTTGTTTTGTTGGATTAGAGCCAGTAAGCTAGGTAGCTGAACAGCCAGAGAGCTGCTTGTCAGCCTCTGATTTTCCAGCAGGGATTTTGCAGGAGGCTGCTGAGGCAGTGACCTCTGGGTGTGAGGTGAGGACCGTGAGTCCTGCAGGGATACTCTTGAAGGACTGGCTCCTTCTGGGCTGCACAGGGAAATAGATTGGCACATAGGTGTCTCTGCTGCTGGTAGTGAGCAACCCTACAGCAAAGTAGTAGCTCTTCTCTGCCATGGTTTTTGTGGCTAAAATAACTAGTTGGTTACTACAAATCAGAGCCTGGGTATGCACCATCATATACTCAGTGCAGAAAATTAAAATAAATGGGGTTTTCAGCAAAACAGAATAAATCAAATTGACAATACAGATGTCTTTACCGACACTATTACTCTCACTGAAGAGGAAATATTTAAGCCCAGATTAAATGTTTTATAGACCAAGCTTAAACCTGCTTCATTGTGGAGTCAGAGATAAGGGAACTCTTTTAGCTAGCACCTTGTCCATCTGCTAGTTTCTTGTCATTAGAAACTTGTCCTTATTTTCCTTAGATAACCCTGAATATTGTCAGAATTTTTACTCAGAAGTAGGAGACCCTCATGCCAAAACTGCCAGTAGCTCATGGAGGCTGCAAGATCTACTTTCTATGTATGAGGCAGGCCAGGAATAAAAACCAAGCCTATTACATCCTGGGAGGGTGCTCTAATCAGCAGCTTCTGAATCAAGCAATGTCTCTGAAAAACTATTTCTTGAAGTTCAAAAACGCCCATGCAGAAACCTTGTGTTGAACATGGCAAGATAGTAAGGAAAATGTTGGTTATAAGAAATCATCTCTTCCAAAAGACTAATGGAAAAATTCCTGAGCTGCTTTATATTAGGTATTAAGCCCACTCTGGTGAGAGGTGCAGCTTGACCAACAAAAGAAGTAATATCTACAAAGTGTTGTCTGTAGTCTGTTGGACTAGTGACAGGAACAATGCAAAACATTACTGGAGGCTCTGGCAGAAGAACAGGCACAATTTATTGGCTATGCCACTCAGGATAAGGTAAGATGAGTAGAAGTGAGGATCTAGGGAGTAGGTTACAGGATTGCCATGCAACAGAGCAGGGCTCAACTCCTGACTTAGCTTCAGACTTTTTTTGTTACTTAAGGAAGGTGCTGAAATCTTTCCTGTGTAACAGTTTCCCATCCTAAAAGAAGGATAATGATAATTTCTTACATCCACAAGGATACAGGCGAGGTAAATGATAATTGCAAAGCCTTGAGATACTGGGGGAGGGAGGGTCTAGGCACAGAAATGTTCAATCCTGTATCTTTCAGTAAAGGGAAGAGAATGCAGAAAATATTTTCTCAAGACATATTGCGAGGTTATTTTCCACTCTCCCAAATGTGGCATGTAGAGACATATTTCAGTTTTGATTTCTATCCTCTATTCCTTTTTAAGTACATTCTTTCCTTCTCTTGTAGGCAAAGACATATGTATAACCAAGTAGATGATTTCTAATGCATATGATGTTCCTGAATTTCTTCAGGTATGATGTGATGGATTTCTGACACCAAAATAATCAGAAGTTTTATATTTGATTTCATAGTGCATTTTCTGAGAATTTAGTATTTCACTTTGACCCTCCAGATCCTTCAAAACAGCTTATAAAATCTTCATGGTGTGGGAGGGAGCATTTCTGGAAATCTTTGTCTTTCCAGGAGTCATTTTGTGTGAAGCTATTTTGATGGATTTGCTATCACATTAGTCAAAGCTTTTCTCTACTAAAAATTTACGCATTTGTTTTCATGTAGGAAAGCAAACAAAAATCACTCATTTCTAGAAGATAAACATTTTACTCAGCAATTTACAGAGTGTCGTTTCCTTTGAAACTCAGTTTAAAGAAATAGATGAGAGCTAAATGCAGGCAAAATAGATCCAGCTGTATAAAGTCAGGCACTTCTGGAGCATGAATCATTTCCCATGACAGATGGCATTGCACTATAAAGGTATCTGTTGCTCATGTTTGCCTTCAGAAGAAACCTGAATAACTTGTTTAGGCTAGTTACCTGGTTTTGGCCAGGCAAAGTTGGGCAAAGAATATAATTGCCATCAATAAGTATACATTTTAAATCATTGCATGACCTTCTCCAAGTGTTTAGACATAGATTAAAATAGGCTTTCCAAAAGTCAGGCACCTAAAATGCTGAGCATTTTTGGAACTGCAGGACTTCTTACATACAGGACTTAGGTATTTTCAGGGGAAGAGGTTTGACTCTGGCTTTATTTGGGTAGCTGTGCTGCTGGTGTGATCTGGCCTCAATACTGCATGTCACACAGATCTTTCTGCCACATGCCACCTTTTTGGGTAAGAAAGCCCCATGAAAAATGATCAATAAAATTGAACTAATCTTTTAGGTGAAGCTGTATGATATTTCTGTTATTATTATTTTATTTCACAAGGACCAGTTGCCCTTTTCCTCCCCTGCCTCAATACTTGCAAAGCCTGAGAGAGGGTTCTGTGTCAACTCTGCTCAGAGGTTGTGTTGCCACCTCCGTGAAATTCAGGGTTTGTCCCTTCCATGCTATGTGCACTGTTCACACTGCTTTACCCTTCCTGGTTCCCCTGGGGAATGAATAAATATTTTAGCTGGGGAGTCCCCTCAGTTTTCTGGTGGTGGGGTTTTTTTTGGGTTTTTTGGTTTATTTTTGGGTTTTTTTTTCAGTGGAAGTGGGGAGGCATTTGAGGGGCTTGCAGTATCTTGTCCCTTCTTTCCCCAGCAGCATCTTTGTGCTGGTTTGGGTGGTGAACAGGCTTCAAGGCTTACACAAATCTGTCATTATCTCTCAGGGCCAGACCCCAACAGGACTTCCTAATGGTACCTTCTAAAATCTTGAGTAGAAATTAGAGCCATGGGAACAAAAGGAGACTGCCCAGGATGGTGAGTTTTGCTGCTTTTAGAGATAAGATTTTAACTGATAGATGTAATGGGGCAAAAACATAGTATTCTGTTCGCCTTGCTCAATTCAGTATTTGTAAAGCTCCAGTCACCATGGCATCTAGGCATGAAAGATACCTTATGTCAGCAGGATATGCATCAAAGGGGTCCTTTTCTAACGGATAAACCTGATATCAAAGAACTGAAGAAACTGAACCAAAATTTACAGGTGTCCTTTGCTTTGATCATTAATTAAAATGTGACTTATACTCACAGTGTCCCTATTAGAGGACTTGACACAACAAAGCATCTGAGGTACCCGACTATTTCTTGTAATGCTGTGGAAGACAGGTGTTCATTCCTGGGAAAGCTTTGAAGCTAAAAATAAAATAAAACAAAATTAAAATTAAAGGATATTTCCAGGTACATAGTAATCATCTTAATACTTACATTTGAGGGTTTTGTGTGTGTGTTAAATACTGACAAAACTCCTGGATGGAAAGGAATGCAGACAATGAGGTAAAGTAAAGCCTTGTATGTCATTTGAGATCAATTGTCAGAGAATTTGTCTCAGCCATGTCATTATCAGATTAATAGTTGAGTTCCAATTTAAGCTGGAGTTATTTGGATAACAGGAATCAAAAGGAAAGTTTTTGCAAACAATTTGCCTTAGAGCAAAATAAAAGTGTTAGAGATAGGATTTTTTGTGATTTTCACCACACCCCTTGAAATTCTATGCAGACTTGATTGCTTCATAGGCAGACCATGACAGCCACCCCCAGCACCCTGGGTTATTCCAGCCTGGAGGTGTGAGATGGATCAGGGCATTTCATTTCCCCAGCTGTTAGCCCAGACACAAGAAATCCAGTCTATCAGTGCTAATGGGCTGTATGGCTGCCAAATATGTTGATGACCCAAAGTAGCTAGATTAGGTTATAGATTTGAAGGTCACAGAATATCCTGAGTGGGAAGGGACCTGCAAGGACCATTGAAGTCTAACTCTTGATATCTTCTTACAAGAAGTCATTTGGCAAGTGAGCATTCTTGCAGTTTTTCTCTGCTTTGCTCTCCATAGAAAATTGAAAAAAATCTTCCAGCTTTGCCTTATTTTTGACTTCTTGCTTAGCTTTCCATCCCTTCTTCTTCCTCTGTTATTCATCTTTCAAAGGCTTGCAACTTAGTATTTATCTCTCATGTTAAATAGTATTAAACATTCCTGGGGTTGAATCAGCTTTTACACGCACAGAATGGAAAATGCCAGAAAAATCCTGCCACCCAACCTAAATAGTTAACAACTTCCTATAAGCACTAAACGTGTTTTGTCTTCCCCTCTCGTGCTGGGAATCTATGAGTTTCATAAATACATTCTACTACGCCAGTGGTTGTTGTACCATCTGATCTTTATAACACACTGGGGTGCAGGGATCCAAAATGCAGAAATTTCATTTGCAAGAGCATTGGATCTTTGAGAGGTGTCACATTGTGCTGTAACCCTGAGGTGGTAGTAGTTACCTCTAGGTGCAGTGTGGCTTTCAGTGCCCTGACCAAGTAGTCACCTTTGGTGACCATTGGTATCCATCCCCAAATTCATGGTTTTCCAGAGTGAGCAAGGTGAGAAAAGAGGATCCTCCACCTCTGTAATCCTAAGTCCCTCTGTAATCTATAGGTACTGTGGATATTAAGAACTTCTTAGACCCTCTCATCTTTCAGTGTAGAATACCTGAATAATTTTGCAGCTCTGGAGATGCTTTTGACTCTGTACCGTAGTGGGTACAGTGGCAGTGTGGGAGAAGACAGCGCCATATCAGGTCCAGTTTGTTCTAGTTTAGACAAGAACCTCCTGGATATTATTGCTTCCATTCAGTGGGACTTGTGTCCCCATTTGGTTTAAATCTTGCTGTGACAAATGCCATCTGAAAATCTGGTCCTCTCATAGTGTACCATGTAACAATTAAACTAAGGGTTTAAAGACTAACCTTAGAGTTTTCCTCTATTTAATTAGTTTTACAACTTTAGGTTCACCAGGCTGATTTGTGAAATTTAGGACTTCTGTGAAACATCCTGTACTGAAAAAGATGACAATCTATGAGCAGGCTCAGTAAAAGACTAGCACAGCAAATTGCAGGTGTTTCTGTCAAGCTTTCTGTAAAGGGGTGACACTAGGAAGTCCTTTGTCACTACGAGTGACATCTCTCTTGTTGCACACCCTTTAGTAAAGCCCACATCAAAGCCACACAGGTGGAGCATTCTTCCTGGAGAGTTGACAGCCCCATTATTTTTCAGAGACTTCTTCATCAGGGTTCAGCTTCTGGTTTAGCAAAATAAGTGACTCCTAGAATATGAAGACATTCTTCCTACCCCCAACCCCTTTTTCTTTCTTGATGTCAAAGGACACAACTCTTTGTAATAATTTTAATATCAACTGCCAGTTTTTAATTCATTCTTGCCCTTGATGTTGTACCTACAGGTAGATGGCTAATTGGTGGATGTATATATTAATTCTAGAATACATTAAAAACTATTTTAAAAGGACTATTGACATTTCTAGCTGTAGCCTATTTTCACAAGATGTGTTATACCCATTCACAGATACTGTGTTCTCACTCCATTTTTAGACACCAGCTTAACTTATTCTTTGTCAGTAAGCACCCTTGAGGAATATTTCTGTGAAATGCAAAAAGCTTGCAAGTATACTTAAAATAATAAATTAGTTAGATGAATGGCACAAAGACTGAATCAACAGCCATCCAGAACACCAGACTACTGCAGACAAAATGTTTTATCCTTCCCAGAAAGAGTCTGCTTGATTTCTATTATCATTAACATCTGCACTCTTCAATGCTGATCACATGTCTTTAAAGAAATGTAAATCAACTCCATATTCCTAGACATTAAGTTCTAAAGATGGACTGTAAAATCTTACCCCTTCCAGCAGAGTTGCAGTATCACCCTGTTTACTAATGACCTAAGAGTCTGGTATTTGAAGAAAGGGAAAATATAGACAGTATCCATCTCCCCTTCCTCATCCCAAGACCTGTAAAGAGAAGACAGCCACTTCCTGTTTACACAGCAATTGCTGATGTGAGATTGTTCCATGCCTTTTAGTTTCTACCTTATTTTGGTAATCTTCATGAAAGACGATTTGCGAGGGAAAAAATCCTTAGAAGAAATAATTTTGATATTACATCACAAGGAAAATATAATTCTACAATTGGAAGGAACTAAATAAAAGAAAACTGTTGAATGTCAAGGACAGATGCAGCCGTAGTTATCAGGTGTAAAATGGAGGGACAGAATCCCTCTGCTCTGATGATCTTTGGGTGCAATGTCTATGAACTTCTGGGACTGGCTGAAATAAGCTGTGGCTTATTTCACTGTTGGCTGTCTTGTGAAATATTGATTATTCTGAAGGTCTGTGTCAGTAAATTTCCAAGAAGTCATTAACCAATAAAGGTATGTGCTTCATTCTGGAATCATCACTGTATCTTTGTGTGTGTTACTGATGACTTGATTTGCCTTGGCAGGCTCCGAGAGAAGGGCTGAGTGCAACTTACACATTCCTCTTCCAAGAACTGTAAGAGAGGGAAACTCTGAACAAGAAAGCCGAGAGAGAAAATTTCATGTCTGATTGAGAGAAAATGCATCCCTATAATTGCAGATTTGGCCAGGGAAATAATTTGAGATGGATTGTTTATTTAGTGAGGAGTTTAATAAATGACCTTTATTTAGATGTGGTAAATTCATTGACAAGGGCCAAGACTTGTTGGAAGAATTAAAAAAAACAAAAGTGAGGGGTTAAGGTGAAATTCAGTCTTGAACTGAGCACCTGTCACTTATATCTGTGAGGCACAGGATCTGCCTGTACAGGAGCAGCAGAGCAGATTCATACAGCATAAATGCAGGAAATGAGTGTGACTTTTTCTGCATGACTGCTACAAGCATGACTACCACAGGCATTGTGAAATCTTCAGTAATTCTAAGGTCTGCATAACCATCCAGAGCTAGTGTGGTACAACAACTAAAACCACATGAAAGTGAAATTAAAAGAACCCTGAAGTATCATCCAAAGGCCTTTAAGCTTGAGTATGAACAACAAGGATCATACACTTACTGATATATAGATGCTTACCTATATATTTCATGTGAGCAGTTTATTGTTTTCCAGACAATTCTGATGCCGTGATTCCATTTAATAAGAAAATGTGGATATGGTGCCCTGTGTCCTTCCTGTCACTCTCTCAATAACCATTTTGAAATAACCTTAATATATCAATCAAAAGTGTAATTTCTGGATCATTGGTGATCAAAGAGTAGATCTTTGGATGTTTATGATATTTTAGTTACATTTTTTCCTTATTCTTTCAAAAATTTCTGGGAAAAATACTTGCTTTTATAACTGTCACAGGATTATTTGCATAACACTTCTGGCATTTTTCTTCTGGAGATATATATGTTGAATAGAACGAGACTGGTAAAGTTACCACTGCTGTGAGCAACAGACTTTTTTTCCCCAGAATTTCCCTTGTGTAATGACCAACCAAAATTCAGTTTCTTCAAAAGGTAAAATGAAAAAGTTATAGGTAAATTACTTGACTTGCAAAAATTACTAATTCTTCACAAATCAAGGGCCAGTATATTTCCAGAACTTTCTTGGCAAGTCTAAGCATCTGATTTCTATACAGGAGTAACTGGATGAGATTCTATGGTTTGAATTAAAGAGGTAGACTAGATAATCAGAAGTTTTCACTCCAACCTCTGCATCTCTGAGATGGGGGTAAACCATGTGAGTCAGGCTACTTCTACATAAACATATTTAACCATAACATTGTGGGGTTTTGTGGTGCTAGGCCCTCTCTGAGGAACTCTTGCATTATTCCACTGCTCTGCAAAGCCAAAGTTTTGATTTCCAGATACTCAGTTGAGTAGAGCTGCTGGGAAGATGCACCTGATTTTGATAATAGCTGTTATGGACATTTTTGTATTGTTTGTAAACTGCAAAGCATAATAATTCCTGAAAGCAGTTAGGATTGTGGTAACTGAGGATATGAACATGTTCTTGGATTACTGCTGTGCTTCTCCAGTTTGAAGTTGTCTGTCAAAGGCTGCAGAGAACATGAAAATGTGATCAACCAGAACCATAAACAAAAATCCCTGCCCAACAACCACATGGAAAAATAGCCAACCGGAGTCTGGATTACCACAACTGTCAACAAGATTTCCATTCAGAAATCCTCTCTTTGGCTTGTCTTCTGATGCTTTTGCTAATGGAAAGAATGCTCTTAAAGAAGGCAAACTCCTTTATATAGTTGCTTTTGATCACAAATCAAATAGAGTTTCAACCAGAGAAAATTAATAAACATCTGTAGGAATTTCCAAACAATTAGAAAACGTTTTTTTCTGCCTCTCTCTCTTTCTGCCTATCTTAAAACAAGTATACATGGACATGAATAACTTTTTCAAATTTGTTTAATATTCAAATATTATTCAGTGATATTTTTGCAGTAGTGGAATTTTTCAATCTGTGCTGCAAATTTTCTACAGAGATTCAAAACTATGCAGCCAGAGTGTGTTGCTTCATTCTGACATGTCAAATGGGATGTTGAGTTTTCTTATAACATCTCTTGTAGGAGAAGAGGCTGCAGTAGCAATAGTTGCAGGAAATGTATCTGGTTTTTAAGGGCTCTGTTTGGGGTATTTGCAGATAGGGTTACAAGTGCTTTCTCAACACATAGCTTTAGAGATTCCACTTTAGAGATACTGCAAGGAAACCTCTGGAATTTTATTCAGCATAGTAAATGATACTGAAGCGTCAGTTGCTGAGATGCTGGCTTTGAACTTCCAAAGTGACATTTGTGGCAGTGGAACAAGAAAGATAGATTCAGAATCACAATTCCAGTGCTTGACTGGTTCTTGTTGATTTGGTGAAGAGCAAGAAATGAAGCTATAAAGCAAGAAAAGAAACCTGTAGGCATAAAACACATAAAAACCTGTTCCAAAACAGAGAGTGTTATTGATTATCTAGTTCAAAGCACAGGTGCTTTTGTTAATGACAAGTTATGACAGCTGGAACATACTTCTTTTATTTAGTGGGGAAAATGAATCACTGACTTTCTCATTACTCTGGTCTGTCTATAAATTCAAAGATGTGAAACAATGCTGCCATGGTTAGTGCTCTGACTGTGGCCTGATAAATCCTGTGTTGTCTATCTTTTATAGTTGTTTGTACATAGAAAACTGATGTGAAATAAGTCACCTCCATTTATGTGCAACAAAACACTCCTGGTTTTATATAACAGCTGCTGTTTGAAAAATACTGGTATGTGGACAACAAGGTTCATAACCTGCAATGGATATGTGAGGCTGTCTGGCAGTTTTTATTCACTGACCCAGCATTAAACTAGTGACAGTTTCTACAATGGATTTTTTCAGTTCTGTAAATACAGCTTGAAAAATGGACCAGATTCTGCAATTGTTCTCTGTGAGGAACACACACTTGCATGCTAATAATCTGGATCAAGGATATGAATCTGATAAACTTGGTCTGCAGTAGCTTCAAGAATGATTTTAAATTACTCATCCTAGTACTTGCACTAGAAATGGCCTTCTCTGCACTGATTTTAAATAATGATCTCCCCTGATGCTCAGTGCCTAGCCTGCCCACAGAAACATCAGTCATTTGGAGGCTGTTGCAATTCTCAGTCCACTAAAATTGTGAAAGACTTCCTTTTCTTCAAGGATCTCTTTGCCAGCAGCAAATAGCTACGGCAGGCAGATAAGAGGAAAAGTACCTCCCAAGAGCAAATTGAAGTTTTATTTAATGTTCCCTAGGATAAACACTGCATTAAAACATAAGTTTGAGAAAATTTCTCCAAACAGTTGTTAAAACAGAGATATATGGCAGTCGCTTTTGCCACATCACCCCAAATGCAAAAAAATCCCTAGAGGAATACATCCCTCCATTTCCTTGTCACCCACAAATTGCTGGGTAGGTCATGCATTTCTAATGTTAGCCTATCTCTAGACACTTTGAGTTCATTTTCTATACAGCAGCCTGTGGTTTTTCTTGGGAGTTGTGAGTTTTGCTGAACTATTGCCAGAATGAGCATTGATACCAGGTGCCTACTCCGGCAGAATCCAGTTTCACACCTACAGATAAGGTGTAAAATTACATGTGTCATGCCCAAGCACCACAAATTACTCTGACCTTCATCTCAAATAACATGATAACTCCTGCTTTGAGACTTCAGACAATGCAACTTTGGCAAAAGGCAAGTTTTTCATAGCCAAGAACATCAAACCTCATGTCTTTTACTACACCGAAGGAGTTGACTTTTAAAGAAAATGAATTGCCAAATTAAATCTACCTTTGGCTTATAAAATAAAGCACACTATCCTGGGCAAGCATGGTGATAAACAGTCTTTGACTGGTTTGGGAGGGACCACAATGGGCTGCAGTGCTGGCTGCTGGAGGCTCAGATATGAAGGTGATGCAGATAAAAGCACATCAGTGTTCATGATGAGAGAAACAGATGGTGAGGAATGACAGCCATCTCCTCTGAGATTTCTGACTCTTGCTAAAGTGTCTGAGGGGTCCATGCTTCATGCTTATGGCTTGAAGGCTGTTGAGAATTTGAGAAAAGCAGAGGTCATGGCTGGTGGCACTGCACAGGCCCTTGGGAGGAGGGTGAGGACTATTGGGACCCTGAAGGCTGCTACTGCTGCCCCAAAACCACTGACACTGTGTGGGCTGGTGAGAGCTTCCTTCCCACCTTCCCAGATTAACCATTCACACTCAGACACTTACAAAATATTTTTTTTACTTGAATTACATACCTTAGTTTCTCTGTTCACTAACACATTTTGAAATTTTGAATTCTTCAAATCCATGGCTGATCTAATTAACCTCAAACAAAAATTAACAATTAAAATTTGAATTTGAAAGTGAGGCCTGATTGAGCAGATTGTAATTTTTTATTGGAGGATAAGGCAAAAGTACCCTACCCCTTCTTCTACTTAGAGAGAAATAAATAATCCTAAAGAACTACAGTTGTAAATAGTCTTCAAAAACATGCCTGCAATGTTTTGTCAAAAACTTTTGCATGAGGAAGTTCTTAAGACGGTAGAGAACAATGCCTTTTTTCATACAGAAATGCAGGAGTTTGAAGTGAGGAATGGATTAGACTGCAGAGAACTGTCAGCAGGGATCAGATGAAAATTTACATGTTATTAAGATCAAAAGAGTAATTTCCTAAAGGTTTTTTTTTTAATCCATTTTCAGGCAAAGACAATAAGGTTATTCAGGACATTGTACTTCAACTAGTTTAGTGGGATAATAGCCTTAAATCTGGGGTTTTTAAAAAAATTTATGGACTAAACAGTAATTATTATTTATAGACATAATAGTTATGTCACCTTCTATCTCAGTCTCAGTTTTATTTTAAATTTTTTAGCCTTTTTACATTTGCTAAAAAAAAAAATGGTAGGGAAAATATTGGCAGCTCTAAAATAAGTGGCTGCTCAGCATATCATTGCTAATATGGAACTGGCCTGGTTAATGATGTTCCTCTTTAAGAACAAAGATAATCATCTTTATAGCTTGCAAATTCCTTATTAGCGTGCAGATAGTGTTACTATAAATTCAAGCTGCATATCATAAGCCACACATTTTTAGCTGTTAGAATTCATTCTCGGAATATTTAGTAAGATGATGAAGGGATGAATGGCGACTCCCCAGCTGGACACAATTCCAGCTTAAGCAAGATGATAAACTTCTAATATGAAGATGGAACTTATGGATTCTGGCCAGAACAAAATAGCATTTCTCCAGTGGAATTCCAGTTCAAACTCTATTCTGGAAAGAAATTATTCTAACAAGGTTCCTCGCCCTTTTAGGGACTCCTGGGAAAAAAAGCATGGAGAAGCCAAGTGTGTGGTCTTTTGAAATTTCAAATAATTTGTAAAAGAGACAGCATGGGCAGCTTTTAGGAAAAGAAACAGAAAAAATTGCTGCAAGTTGACAAGAAATATTTGCTGCCCCTAAGCTCTTATAACGGCACCCATGACCCTGCAAATAGAATTATTTTTTTCCAGCAATATGTCTAAAATAATGGCTCTTATACTGCTGTGCAAATTTTTGAAGTGATTTCACATATTTTTAAGGAAAAAAAACCCCCAAACATAAGAATAATTATTTAATTCTTTTGGGATACATAGGTCTCAATGTTTACATTTTGAGATCTTTTTAGATTCTTGCGTTGTCTTTACCCTTGAAAGAACTGAACAACTTACCTTCTGTTTTTTCACGTAGCTCATATAATGGCATTCATGTCTTGGGAAGGGCTTTTGGTAGATAGGTCCTCACATGCAGCAATTCTCACTTAAGGCTGAGTGGTTTCAGTCACTATTTTTTCCTGAAAGTATGGCAATAGCATGGGGGTCCAGCAGGATTGTGTGGGATTGCACTCCATAGAAATCTATGGAAACACAAAAATTTTCAATACACTGGGTGTGATCCTAGAGTCAGTATCTCTTTTAAAGTCTTTGTATTTAACATTCTGAGAAAAAACCCCATAGTTCACCGCAGGCTCAGGCTGAGTTTCATGCCAGATCCAGGCACTTTGTGTTAGTCACACAACTGTCCTGCAACCTCTCCCAGCCTGTGAAGTCAGAGGGTTTTTTATTCATCCAGAAGGGATGTATTTGTCTCTCTGCTGACTCCATGATGTACTTGCACTCCTAACCCATGCACCTTAGTTTGCTCTCTGTAGCTAAGTGGGGTTGAATTCTGGCCCCAGCACCTCTTTCCAATTAGTCCCCAGTTGTAGGCATTTACCTTCTTTTGATACTGACTCTGTTATATACTGAGCTTCTCAGGCTGTGAGCCTGACAGAAGAATAAAGCAGGATCCTAAGGAGCATTTAGTTCAAAGGAAGTCAGAGGGTTTGCAAAACATTGCTGGAAGTAGGATGATTTAATTCCATGAATTAATGGTAATTTGAAAATTTTTCCCCACAGAGATCAGTGGGAAGACTCTGAGATAGCTTTCAGCCACATGAAAGGACCCGCTTTTCAGATGGGAAGGAAATTCAGAATAATCAACAATTTGCATTTGAGATACTACTAAAATTGATGGCCTTTTTTGACAGTTTTGCTTTTGAAAGACCTCTAATTAGCATGGTTGATAGCCTGCCTTCTTCCTGTGCACTACACTTCAGTGCCTGGAGCTGCAGGATGTGCCCAGTGGAGGAAAAATGAAGGAAATAGAGTTGTTACAGATTAATTGTTTTACATGAAGGTAAACACCACATTCTCCTTTTAAAGCAATTGTTATTATATCCCCTAGATGCCATTATTTACTGTGAGTCCAATTGTTCTCATTCAAGATGAAAACTTAGCTTGCTTCAATACATCCAATTAAAACACTTTAAAATGGTTTCCCAGGGAAGCTCTTATGCAGTGATTGCCACAGAACCTCTTTCCTCAGGTAATAGAAAATTGAAAACTGCTAGTAGAGCGCTTCATTTTGGAAGAGAGTTTGGTTAGTGGAGCTGGGTTGGGTTATTCTTGGTCTACAAAGACCTCAGCAAGATGCAGAGCTGGCAGTCACCGTAGTTGTGACTTGTGTGAAGGGCACAGTGACTTCATACCCAAAGGCTTGCTGGGAAAAATGCAATTTTCTAGTTCTCTGGAGAAAGATGACCTGCACACTGCACGCCCTAGATGGAAGTATGAAGCAGTCCATGATGCAATATTTTGGCAAAAATTTCCAAGTATACAAGAAACCCACAAGAAAAATCAGGCACCCCTTTTATTTATGGAAATGTTTTTGTTTCATGGAAGTCCTGGAGGAAGCCCAAGCGTGCTGTATGATAATCCACATTCACTTACAAATCTACATGTCCTCCATAAGACTGAGGCATGAATAAATCTAGAGAACAGCTCCTGGAAACTCTCACCTATAGTAGTAATGTTTAAGACTTGTGGGGACACATTCAATTAAGGCTTCATGTAGTTGCCATACCAAAGAAATCCCCACAAAACAGAATATATAATAGTGGGGAAAATGTTTCCAGCCTACCCTAACCTATAGAATGGCTTCTTTACACTGCTTTAGAGATGTAAAGGGACTTTAAAAATTTTTAAATGATCTGTTAATGGAGGACATAGAGGACATTAGCACAAATGAAAATCAGCTTCATGAATATTTGGGAGTTAAACTATTGACTGGATGACTTGGCTTCAGAAATTCAAAGAAAGGTTATGAATCCAATTCTGACTTTGAAACTTATTAACCCTTTTCAGCTTTGCTTTTTATTTCATCCTTTCTTCTCAGCTATGACTTGAGATTTTCTGTTCTGTGACTCAGCTTCAGATGAAGAGAAGGGAGTGTTTTTATTTCAGGCAATGCTGTGGCTTAGTTGTTGGACACCTGCCAAGACCTGTGATGTGGGTTCAGGCTGTGGATTTCAATCCACTCACTGCCTGAAAGAACACTTGAACTTCTTGACCAAGAGGTTGATAACCTAAATCAACCTTTTTTTGATACCAAATTCGGTGCTATCTTAATGAATCAAAACAGTCTAATCAATCAGTCTCCCCTGGAGGCTTATGTGGGATTTCTTTGCTCGCATCTGAAATATCAGGAATTTAGATATATTGTTCCCACCCATGTGGTCAGGAGAAAGACTTCTGAACTTGCTTGAGAAATCAGGTTCTCTGAGAGGTGCAATGATATTATATCTCAGGCTAGACAAATCTCCTATGGCTGAAGAAGTACTCAAGGCAGGACTGAGGTGAGAAGTTAAGGTTCACCAGGGTAGGGATTTGAGGCAGGAGTGAAACATAGACAGGGATTTAAGGAAGACCTCAGCAGTTAGTGAAAACTAATTTGGGAAGTGCCAGTGCAC
The DNA here is from genome assembly GCF_022539315.1 of Serinus canaria. NCBI lineage: Eukaryota > Metazoa > Chordata > Aves > Passeriformes > Fringillidae > Serinus > Serinus canaria. The sequence continues at coordinate 43,835,431 of NC_066313.1, forward strand.
TAAGACTGATTTTAAGTATTGTCATGAAGGTTGGACTTTTTACAGTAATCCTGCAGATCTCTCCTCCAGATTTGTGTTGAGTGAACATGTTGGCTCTTTTCTGGAAACAGGATTCTCCCTCATCCCTAAAGCTTAGTTAAGACTCTGGACACAAGACTCTTGATGCAATGGATACCTCCACTAAATCCCTCAGTACATCTAGGAATTTATTATTCAGTTAGAAAGGGATTAATAGGATCTCTGAGGCTAAGGACTTGATATCTAGGTTCAGTGAAGTTGCCCATTTCTAAGCATCAGAGGAAACTTCCAGTAGGAAATTTCTGAGTCCTGAGGGAGAAAAAAAATGTCTTGAAGACTCAAGTGATGGCAGTCTGAAAATCTTCTGGGGAAAGAAAGAATTTTGCCATTCAGCAAGCACAGAAACCAATTTTTGTGGTTCTCATAACAGTTTGAAAATCCACAGAGCTATGAGGGCAGAGTTAGGGAATATGTGCAGGGCTCATGGACAGAGCAAAACAAATAGATATAATGGCATAAAGAAAATTAGAACTTATGTCATAGAGCCTTTGAACAGATAAGTCAATGAATATAAATCCTGCTAAAATACAGGTGGAGGCAGGAGTAGGTGCCCCTGTCAGAGTCTGGGAACTGTGTTACTCATTTGTCAATAAGAAAGGCATGCATGATCCAAGCAGAAGGAAGGGGTTTCTACTTACAGTCATGTGTAATGTCCTAGTCACCTAATAGCAGCATATTCCTGGTCTTTCCAGCCTTAAATGTGCACCTGGGTTGGGTTGCAATGTTACATTTCTAAGTCAATGGTCAATTATATTGAAAGACAAGTAGTGCTAGCATATTGGAATGTGCTCTTAGTGTTAATACCAAAAACCAATAATTTGCTGTTTCACTACCATGCCAGTGGTACCTCACTGGAGCTTGTGATGCAGACCATGGTGAAGAAGCTGTGCCCCTGCAACCCATGGAGGTCCTCAGGTATGGCGAGATCCACCTGCAGTCCGTGCAGGTGCCCATGCCAGAGTGGGTGGATGCCTGGAGGAGTCTGTGTTCCTGTGGGAGACCCATGGAGAGAGGGCTCCTTGCTTCCAGACTGGAGCAGCCTGTTCCTGAAGAGCTACACCCCATGGAAGAGTGATCCATGCTGCAGCACTTTGCAAAGAACTGTTGCTCATGAAATGGAGCCACACCGGAGAAGTTCATGGAGAACTGTCTCCTGTGGGAAGGACCCCATGGTGCAGCAGGGGAACAACTCCTCTCCCTGAGCAGCGAGGGAAGTCTTGAATGACAAACTGACCATAACCCCCATTCCCTGCCTCCTAGTGCTGCTGGGATAGAAGGAAGAGCTTGGAAGGAGGGAAGGTTTGGGGGATGGTGTTTTTAAGGGTTTTATTTTACTTCTCATTATCCTGCCCTGATTTTGTTAGTAATAAATTTACTTCATATCTCTAAGTTGAGCCTGTTTAGCCCTTGATGGTATTTGATGAGTGATCTCTCCAGCTCCTTATCTTAACCCATGAACACTTTGTTAAGTTTTCTCTTCTCTGTCCAGCTACAGAGGAGAGTGAGTGAGTGGCTTTGGTGGGTGCCTGGCATCTGGTCTGGGTCAACCCACTACAGAGCTGCCTCTGCTTTCACTTTTAGACATTCTCTAAAAAGTCATGTTAATTCATTTTAGGCATAATTTCACTTAATCATTTCATGGCAATTTGATTTCTCAATCGAGTAGGCATCCCATCTAGAGCTTGCCCATGCAGAATGAGAGCTATTAACACTGACTTCATATAAGTCAGAGGTGGAACATCACTGAAACTTTGTCATTGGCTGTATAACTTCTACAGAAGAAGATGTGATTCTTAAGGAGATAAAACAGCTGCTGGAGAGACTGCTTAGGAGCTGAGGTGGCAACTACCACTTGGGAAGCAGCATTTATCCATTCTGTGCCTGCGGTGTTGCTAACAGGTCTGAAGGGATTGACCCACCTGTTCACTCCTCTACAAATGCTCATAAATACTGGCATCATACATGGAACACGTGTATCTTCCACTCAGGGGTGAAGTCCGTTGTAGACTCAATTCACTTAGTAGCAAACAATATTAATACATTAAGTAGGGAGATGCCAGAGGAGCCTCTTCCTACAAAATGGCTTGGAAGAGTGCTCTCTGCTAAAGAACATCAGTCTGAATCTCCATGAGGAAGATCTGGAAGTTCATCTGGGCTTTCATCTAAATCCTCAGGGAGGCCAGAGACAGTCCTCTCAGAAAGAGACAGTCTTCTCAGAAACATGAAAATAAGTCTTCTAAACTTCATTTATTATCTTGGATTGAATGAGTGAGGATTTGTTTGGGTTTCGGTGGAGTTTTTTGGTGTTTTTGTTGTTATTTTGGTATATTTATGTTTTTTCTTCAATAATAGAAAGTTATTTGTTATAGCTTATTTTGAATGAATCTGAGGGGTTTTTCCCTCCCTTTAGCAGCCAAATTAACAATCTCTCCCAACCAGTTATTTACATGGGACACTCCTACAATCATGATTCATTCAAAAGAGACATTTGAAGTAGTTTAAAAAACAGAGAACAGAAGATTAAGGAGAAAGTCATCCTTACTGAAGTTGATGAAACCAAAGTAGCTAATTCCCAGCTAAAGCCTAACACAGGTCTCCAAGTCCATAATGACCTAGGAAGCTTGTAAGACTTTATCTGACAGACTGGAAGTGGTCACTGCTGAAGGATGCTCAGGGTGAAGCTCCCTCCCCCCAGGGAGCCACAGTTGCAAAAATCCAGGAAAAAGAAAGAAGTGAATTACTCATAAAAAAGAAAGCAGGAACAAACCCATCACCACCAAGAATTTATTTTGTTATAAAAGAACTGCCATCATCAGACCCTCTCCATCATCCTTATACAACATACAGTGGTAACGAAAAACAACGCTGATGCATTTTTCACTTCACTTCTCAGTCTCAGACAGCCAATGTGAAATATTAAATTATGATGGTTTGTTTGATTCCAGGAAAGTCTTTGTACTGAATTAAAAATGCAGTAAAGGCTAATTGGAGTTGATATATCTCCTGCTAGATTAATTTTGAATCAAATACTATATTATATTGACATCGTGTTAGTGATCAAGATGTTCTCTAAACTGAAAGTGTTTCTGAGGGAATAATTACAGCTTGGAGGAAAGAACAAAAGTTTGAAGGTGTACAGGATTAAAACTATGTAAAAATAACAGTATCTTTTGCTTTATAGAAGCTACAGAAGAACAAGCAAAAGGACTTGCCTAAGTAATTGAGGAACTGTTGAAAATATTTTGATGATCATTAGATATGGCTGGAAGAAAATTCAGTTCAAGGAAGTTGTATAATTTGGAATGCATCTTGCCTTATGTTAGAGAAAGGTATACATTTCTTAATATTTTCATAAATGAGAAAAAGGTCCAGGGCAGCACAAGCACACAACCACAAGTGTGATCAGCACAGGCTCTCATTGTATTCTCAGTCTTGTTCTGCCTTCACTTCTTTCAGTGGTGCTTTGTCAGGACAAATCTTTTTTGAATTTGAAGACAAAGTTTCTCGTGGCCCTGAGAGAGCATAATCAAATCAGTGTTTAAGATTTTGGATTTTTTCATTGTTTTGACCAATGAACTGTTCTTTGTGAACCCATTTTTCTTGGTATGGAACAGAACTGTTAGCAGCTGATGTCTGGGAGGCTTCATGGGAGCTCTGCTACCTGTGGGACTTCTGCCTGGTACCCCCTAAGGGATTGTGGTAGCCTTCTTTTCTGTCCAAACACACTGGCTGCCTCCTTCCTCTCATGTGTCCACTTGCACTCACAAATTTGATTCTCTCAAGCTCAGACCAGGGAAGCTGTAGACACAAAACAACACAATGACTTATTTTAGACAGTGTCACTGCGTGCCTGTACTTTCAAATATTTTGATTTCCTGTGTGAAAATGTAAGATTTTATGACATGTGAGTATAAATATCTTCTTACACATGGACAAAGCCAGACTTCATGTCAGAAAGTCAGCTCTTTTATTGTTGTTTTTCTTGGGATGGAGGAGGGCACAGAGATGTGTCAGCTGCTTGCCATAGAGCTGGAGGGAGGAAACCTGTGTGGGCCAGAGTAAAAGAGAAGTAACTCCCAGCAAAGTCTGAGGGAAGATGGCAAGGATTGTGAGAATGGCCCTTTATCAAAAAGGATGACAGGAATCTGAGGGCACCTGGTTGGCACCTGGAAGCCAGAGGCACATGGCTTCTGCTGTGTCTTTATGGCAAAATGCAGTTGAACTGCAGTGGGACTCAAGCCTTTCTGAGCATACAGGAAAGCCCCCAGATTGAGAACCTGTGTTTGTGTTTTTAAAAAGAAAAAGAAAGAAAAGAAAAAAGAGGAGCCTCAGCATTAGGTTCCCAGTCACATTATCTGCAGCTAACAAGCAGCAAACCCACAGCAATGGACACACCAGGTTTCTCTAACCCTTTGCTCTTGGTATGGAAACTCTTTGCCCTTAGGAAGATATTGTCTCTTGTTTTTCCCAGTGGATATCTCGATGGTTCACTTAACCTGATAAGATTTCTACCACCTTCTCTGGGAGTAATTCCACAATATACACATGGCAAGCTGGCAATATATATATTTTTCAGTGTGTGAGGGATGCCTATGTTTGACCACAACTCATGCAGCAGCTTTATGTTTGGCCAACAAAGGTAGAAATTTCGGCTATGTCCCATGGAACTGGGGCGTGTTCCCAACCCAAAACAGTCAAAAAAGAAAAGGTCCATATCCTACAATTAATTTTCAGAGCCCTTCAGCCTCATAATAATTGAAACAATGAGTAAAATAGTAATGGATCATGAACATATAAATACATTTTAAACAATGTATCAGTTTCAGAAAGATGCTTACCTGCGACTAGGTAATCAGGTGTTATCTAAGAAGCTGTAGGAGTTAAAAAAATTGATAAAGAACTTCAAAACTTATGGAAACATTGAATATTTACTTGTTTTCCAATTTTTTTGCTAGTATAATCTGTTTTGCAGCCACGCAAACCAACTGATAATTAGCAACCTTTAACAAAATGTCCCCATTCATAAATCAAAATTATTCACCACAAATATTAATTGCAAATGTAGCCTTTTTTTTTCCTTGTTCATGAATATATTTTCATGCATAAATATTCATTGACTAGTTTATGAAAACAGATTTTAGTCTGTGGGTTGCTTGTAGGATGTTATTATATCTGTGTAGTTTCTACTTGTGCATCACAATTAGTCAATAATTCACACAGGTATCATATCATATTTTCTCCCTAGAAATGAGATTGTTTGCTTTAAAGACAAATAATATGGAAAAAAAGTATAGGGCTAATTGCAGTGCTGGCATCATTTACAGGAACAAAACACATGCACTAAAATTTGAGTAAAGTATGAAGATTCATGATTATCATGACAAATACCCACAGCTGTGTGGGGAATTATAAGCATGACATATTATAAAAGCACAAATAGCAGGAAACTCTGCTTATTTCTTCTATTCACAAAAATATTCTTGAATCACAGCATTATTGTAAATGCCCTTTTTCACAATGATACAATTTCCTATTTTAATCTCTGAGCATCAATTGTAACTGTTTGTCAGCTTCCAAAAATTGTTAGACAAGATAATATCCAAGCTTTATGTTCACTTGAATAGATACTGCAGTCTGTCCTTTCCCTGTCCTCCTCCCAGAGCATCTCTTTTACTGAGGAAAATGAGACAAGCTGCTCTTTCAATTTTTGTTGCTGAGAGCCATTCCCCCATCAACTCTGCACCTTTTAACCCTCGTGATGTGATGTTGATGGAGCTGCCACTTAAAAACAAATTTTGTTTGGCCATCAGGGAGCCTCCTGCGGTGATGGAGATGACAGAGCCTTTTTCAGGAGGTTGCTTTTGAATCTGCTGTTGGGGGGGAAACCCTTGTTGTCTGATATCTAACAGCATTTGGGTTCAAATGTGAAACCCCTGGGCTCATTCTGGATTCCTCATGTATAGGAGGCGCAGCCACCAGAGTGCTTGGGAGGGAGCAAAATCAAGGGAAGGAAAGTCTTGCTTGGCATGAAGCCTTATTTACCCAGTCTTGTGGAACAAACAAGCAAACAAAAAAACCCTCTCCAAAACAAGCCCCACTGTGTAACCCACTGTTTGCACTCAGAGTTCAGAATATCTCCTGGCTTTAAATTCAGTGATTTGAAGTAAGAAACTGCAGGAATGCCCTTGGATAGTGACTCTTTCTTTAATATACTAATTATTCTTACTAGACTTGCTATGATACGGGACTTAACGCTGCTTATTTAACAATATTCTTTTTCTAGCACAATGGCCCTCTGAACAGGTGGAGGGGATTTTATCCAGCACATCTTTGGTTGTTAGCCAGCACATTCTTGCTCTTCCAGACGTTAAAATATTTACATATTAGTAATATGAAATGACATCTTTCATTTTATATAAAATTTGTAAAATGGCACACTAGCAGCTTACCATATACCTCTTTCCAGCAAGAAATTAGTACAGACAAACACACCTCCACCTTATTCACTGCCCCTATCTAACACCAACATTTTAATGTTAACTCTTTGTCCCTGGGAGTCGATTTTTCCCAGCACAGCACCTCAGTGCAAAATGCATTAGCGCAAATGTCTGAACTCCAAACCCATCTGGCATTAGGAGCTATAAAATATTGCCATACTTGTCTACAGTAGATTTTAACAGACTTTCTGGACAATATCATTTAAAAAACATTGTTGTGCAATGGAATTAATTAGCACAAGTAACATGTACAACATAAATTTTTATTGTTTCTTATATGCCGTAAAATTTCCAAGACAGAAGCATCTGGTAAAACCATACCGTCTGACTGGGCATGGCATTAGGAAGGCCTAGATGGGAGCAGATGGAAAGTCTGAGGATGAAATAAGAACAGATGGGAAGTCTGAAGGTGAAATTTGAACTTAGGTATTTCAAAGTTCACATGGCTGAACATAAAGTCCCATTAAACGTGCTCCGATGAAGAGTTAAACCGACAGGCTCCACTGTGCCTTCCCTCCTTTTGTATTTCCAGTGTCACTTAGCTGTCAGTAATGTTTGTGGCAGCAGTTAAAAAAGCACTTTCCTTAACTCTGCCTGCTCATTTCAAACCCACGTTTTTGTCATCCAGTCTGTACCTGGGATTTTATGAAGGTGTTAGCGCTATAAACATGGCAAAGCATTTTCAGGTTTCATACCGGGCTCCCCCCTGTAATTTCCCTCTCCTTCGTTTAGGCAATCGGGCAGGCACAGGAAGCCCTGCTGGCAGGGAGGCAGCAGCACGCTGCCCATGCCAAGGGGAGGACAGAGCCACAGGGCTACAGAAGATAGCAGTGAGCCTCACCCACGGCTGAGGGTGACTGTCACTGACAGCAGCTCCTGCTAGCACACCTCCATGCACTGTGCGGTTGGCTCATTTCAATTGGTACCGCTTCTTGGAAATACTTTCCCTCCTACAGTTTTTCCAGCAGAACAGATCTGTTGCAGTTTTAACAGAGAAATAGCATCCAAAATTGTGGGAACAAGTATGCTTGCTACCTATACTTAGAGGTAAATCCACACAGGAGAAAAAACTCAAAAAACTCTGGACCCATTCCGTGATGCCTGTTGGAGTTTTTTGTTTTTTTGCACCTGTTGGGAATCCAGTAAAGGATTTTTGTTTTAGAGTGAATCTGCCTCAGTTCAATGGGGTTTTATGAAGAATGAATTTGCACAAATTCCTTTGCATGGATGATATTAGCTAATGTGGTGAGCTGGAAAACAAAGGCCTGGTATTCCTACTAAACCATTTTACTTTGTGTGACATTGTTACTTTTAAAATCTGTGAATCCCTGATACGTGATTGTCAGTAAAGATAATTTTTTCCAGCTCCCACAGACATACCGAATTCTCAGTTTACAGCCCCACATCGGTTGTAAAACACAAATACTGTACCTGGCTCTTGTTCTAAAGCCAAGGCAGAGAGAGATACTTTTCAAGTTTAAATAAATTACTTTTTTCAGATGTTGGAAAAGGCATGACAATTTACCACTGATTCTGAAATATTGCTGTAATTTTTTAACAATTGCCATAGCAGGGTATATCTGTTCTAGGACTTGATTTGGAAAGCACAAAGAATGGACACCCTTTTACAGTTGATCAAGTTCTCAGGCCACTTCTCTCATGCATGTGGCCAGCTGGGTATTTGGGAAGGGCCTTTGGTGCCAAGCCAGCTGGGGCACCTAAGTCAAGTTTGTGGTAGGTTTCCAAAGCCTAGGAATTATGTTTTTCTTCCAGCTAACTAAGCTCTTCGCCATCATTGTCAAATCAGTCACTCTGTTGCCATGTCACGTCACCTGGGTCTTGAGGATCATTGTATTCTAAAATTCTGGAAAGCTTTTGAGTAATGGTCTGAAAAATGACAGGCTCTCACATGTTCCTACTGTACTTGAGGAAGTGCATTTCCTGTGATTAATGGCCTCTCTTCGTGCTCTGCACAATGCTTTTTAAGATTTTTCTTTCCCTGCTGTAAGCCAAACCAAAGAATGTTTCCAGTTTCTCAGGCTCTATTTACCTTCTCTCTCATTAATGGAGGCTCTCTCTCCTTGCTTTCTGATGATTGTGCACATACTTAAAGCCTTCTGACTATTTTCAGCTGCTACTGCTGTGTTCCAAAAATCTGACACAGCGGAACGCATCACCTCGCTGCCGGCGTGCAGCAGGCACTTCCCTTGGACTTCTGCCATTGCATTTGCAATCCATTGGGGGAACCAGGTAGAACTGTGACTCCAAGGGTTTTGTAGGGACTCACTGAGCTTGACACACTTGCCCTGCTTCCTGACACCATCCCTCTGGCTGCTTCAGAGTTTCAAAGGCTACAGGAGCCTGGCAGGGTGAGGGCAGGGGAGAGAAGGAAACTTGTGTGTGCTGGGCTGGAGAAACGGGCCACAGACTGGGCAGCTGATGTAGCCCTTTAGCTGTACACCATGGATCACCAGAGTAATGTGCTGGAAGTCCTAGCCTGATTCTCAGCTTTTCAGTACTAGCCAGTCTACCAGATTGTAATCTTACTTTTTATTTTACTCTAACTTTTCCCTGATGACAACGCAACATAGTTTTAGTAGAATTCAAGTGTAAAGGCACTAAAGTTTCCTACCTCATAAACACAACATTCTATTTTCATGGACACTGGCATGGGTGGTTCATAAAATATTGTAAACAGTTTGTTTGGTAGTGAAATAGCCCAGAAAATTGTCTTTATTTTCAGGTTGTACTTGCAGCTCCACTGAGTTCTTTTACGTGATGTTTGCAAGCCATGACTGTGGAAGGTCAGCCCTCCCTTGGTTTCTTGCTAAAGTGAAAATATTATTGCCCACCACCTGTGTATCTTTTTTACTGCTGTGGAGTACAGAGATGCAGCATCTCATTCCTGGTAGGATCTACAGGTACATTGCCCTGCTCAGACTGTGACATGGTACCACAGCAGCAGCGGGTGCCACAGGGTGGTGTGGAGAGATGCTGCTGCTCTGGACACCCCCGCTGTGAATCCATGCCTCTCCGTGACTTCTTTCCAGGGCTGCATGGGTGTAATTCAGTTACTTGCATGAGGAGTCCTCAATCCAGACACGTAAATGTGTGCTGATGTGTAGGAGTTCTGCAGTGGGTTTCAGGGTGTTTGAAAGGCAATGGAATAAAATAGGTGGGTAAGAATGCAATTACACTGAAAAAAATGACCCCTACTTCTTTCCTTGGATGGTTTAGGGGCTATGGCTGAAGACACACAGCTTGGTAAAAATCCAAGTAAACCACACCAATTTATGTGTCTTTCATGCTTATTTTTCTCTGTTTTGGCTTTCAATTCCTTTCTGAACTCCCTGTTGTTATCTATGGATCATTTCTTTGCACTCAGTAACAATTTGGGTCATGAAAGAGCTCAGATAAAAGTTCTGCTGCCACAGTTTGTGAAGGCAGAACTTTGTCCACAGCATATTCATTTATCCACTGACAATTACTCTCAGAAGCATTGTCTTTGCTGTTGTCCAGATTTTCAGTTCTGTATTTCTCTTTTAATATAGTGACCAATTTGATGAATAATTTACAGAAATGACTGGCATTTTGTTCACAGTGAGTTTCCTGTCGTAGTGCTCTACTATTGTTTTAATTCTTTAGCCTTCTGAAAGTAAGTGCTGAAATAACATGATGCTTTTCCCACCGTGGTTGCTCAGGGACTCCAAGCACAGGTGAACTGTGTGCAGTAAGACTGGACAGGTACAGATAAGCCTTTGTGTTGGCAGTCTTGGTGCTCCACTTTCCCAAGATTTCTCAAAGCACAAAGTGGGCAAGAAACAGACACAGAGCATCCAAATGGATTTCTTGAGGTCCTTCCCTTCCCCTTCCTTGTAACCATTTTATTCTCCTGCACTTCAGGGTTTCTGGACACATCTCTACCTTTATCCACTTTCAACTCCAGCTTCTCGGTGTGCTGTAGCAGCATGACAAGATTTGGAACAGTGTAAAATGAGTGCTGCATCTCCACAGAGAATGTGTGTTTCATGTACTTGTTATTTCCAAGTACTATAATGTAGTAATCAAAATATAACAAAGCATAGTTTTATATATTTTTTACTAGCACATAAGAAGTGTGATAATTAAGAATAATTCATCTGAAATACTTCAGAGTTCATATTGTTTCAAGTGTGTGCAACAGGACAGGTTTTTTGTTAATAAAATGGCTGTTGTTAACAGAGCTGCACAAACCCAGGATCTCTACTGTTTAGCAGAAGAGAGCTTTTAAAGCGGTAGCAGTCAGGTCTGCAGTGAAGAGGAAAGGGCGAGTGTCCGACCGAGTGCTGCAGCGCTGACGGCAGGCAGCTGGCCGGCTCTCTGGAAGGTGACCAGTCCGCGCCGACATTTCTCTGAGCAGCAGCGCAAGAATTGATCCAAGAACTATTCGGAAAACTCCTGTGGCATGATTACACTTAAGTTGAACTCTTTTTTCCTGTTTTGACTATTTTAAAAATTTCAGTGCTGCCATTATATTTTCTGTGATGTAGATCCCTTACATATGCTGGCTTGGCCCATTTTGGCTATTTTTTTCATGGTCAACCTAGATTTTCAGACCCTCCTTTCTGTTCTTTCCTGACACAATCTGGATTTGAGAATTGGCAATACATATTGTTAATGTCCATTTAATGTAGCTCTGTCTGACTTGTCTTCACAGGTGTTTTCACAGGGGCAGTTGTTGGGAAGAAAAAAACCAAAGCCAATAAAGTGTAGTGCAAGTTTACTGAGCAGATGTGCCATCTCAAGGGGAGGAAATATTTCCTTTAATATTTTTTTTTTACATGTAGTTTTAATGGCAACCTCAAATACTAAATATGTTTCTTTTAAGTTTCAAATGTCCAAATAAGTTTTATCAATTGCTGGTGGAAAGAAAAGCAAAAGTAGGGTATTTAATTTTTTTTAAAAAAAATTCAAGACCGTTGATGCACACTGGTTCAATGCAGCAGTAGATCAGTCTCTTGGGTAAGCCTTTGGGGTGAAGATACTGCTTTATCCTGTACAACAAGTCCTCTGAAGCAAAATGTTTAGATATTGTCCTGTTGAATATTTTATGCATTAGCCTGCTTGGGCTTTGTGAGATGAAGGACTAGAAGGAACAGCTAGAAATCTAGTCTGATCTTCTGTGTATTTGAAGCAGTTAGCCATTGCTTGAACCATATCTATTCCTTGGCCAAAGACAAATGATTTTCAGTTTAAAATATAAGGACAGCTGTGTTTGAAGACATGGAAATTTCAGCCAGTCCAGTGCCTACTTTCTTACCAGGAAGTCTTAGGAACGGAGGACAGAGACAGCAAAACCAAAATCTGATCCCTACTCTGTGATAACTTTCCAAATAACAGCAATGTGCAGTGAGGTCAAATGTCATAGCAACATCTTTTAGTAGCAGTTAGGAGATTTACTCTTCTGCTCTGACCTAAAGAATATTTTCTTTCAGTAGATCACAATTTATTGAAAAAATGTGTTGCTCTAAATAAATATCCTGTCCCCATTCTGTTATGTTATTGTATTAATCTGTAGGTGAGCACTAAATTTGTTCTTATTGCTTCTAATTAATACAATAACATTGACCAGTATAAGACATAGTAACAATCCTTGAATAGTCCCACTAGTAACACAGCCTTTCACCAAGTTTTCCAAATCAGTGCTCAAGACCTGTTATTTGGTCATTTCTTAGATCCATTAAATGAGTGCCCCAGAGAATGAACAATGCTATTTTTAATCAGAATATTATGTTTTATTGCTTTGAATGAGTAACAATATTCCCAAATAAATAACTTTTAAAAATAACCTTTGCCATCTGGATTTATAGTCTGAAAGACTATGATGTGTTTAGGTTTTTGTTTGTTTTACAGCAGCTACTGAATTGACAGCAGTTAATTCTGAAGCACTTACTACCTTTTTCATTACTTTGCCTGAATATGACATTAAACTAGTCAGACTGTAGTTATCCAGATCTCTACTTGTCTGCTTATTTTTTTTTCTAACTAAGTATCTTTCTAAGTATCTTTGATGTGCTATAATCATCAGCAGGTTCATTAAAAATTAGCACCACTGGAACAAATATCACTGTAAAAAGTTATATAAGCACAGCTTCTTTAAAATATTTCTCTTTCAGTTAATGTAGCTCAGAGTTTCCTTTAGATTTTTGGAAGTAGCTATTCTGAAACATCACATCTACTGTATGTGGGGCTGTCCTTTGTTTGGGCATCTTGAATGCAATGAGGTCATGATCATTGGTTCCTAGGCAACGACCAACTTCTACTCCAGTGATTAATTCATCTTTATCCATCACATGAAGTCCAAGGCAGAGTAACCTTCTGTGTCAGAAACTTCTGCTCCATAACTTTTAGAAAGGCTATGACATTTCATTAGTGTGAGACTTTGAGCACATCTTCCAAATGTTTCTCATTCATTTTTGCATTACAGACATTAATTTATTTTCTGGTCAGGTAAATAAACTGATATTAATCTGTTTACTTTGAAACATGTTGTGGATTCTATATTTAGTGAGATACTGATACATAAATTTGCAAGTATGAACTTTATAAATGGAGAGAGAAGAAAAATTTTGTGAGGTATTTTTCATTTTTATAGCACCCTCGTCTTACCATCCTAAATGGACTCTAAAAAATGAATAAATGCACTATTGTTAGAAATTTATGCCAGTCATTGCAGTTTCTTTCCTCAGTAAAGTATTGAGCCAGATAAAATGCTATTAGCTTGATTTCTTGGAAGTAGGGAAATGGAAGGGCAAAGTGGTTATGTTCAGCATTTGAAAAGTGGGCATCTCATCCATATTTAGGCACCTTTGTGGCCTGATTTTCAGAGTTGCTGAGCTCCAGCATGATCCCATTAGAGTAACTTATCAAGGTCATGCAAAAATCCTGTACCAGGAATAGTCTTGGCTCTGTGCCCTGTATGTTAATGGTTTGTAAATCCAAAATTAAGATATCAACTCCTTTATGGATAAGGCAAAAAAGCCCAGAGTTTTTCATAAAAAGAAGAAATGGGCCACATCCCCTTACTTTCAGTTTCATCAGGTCGAAACAATTTCATCTCCATCAGTTGTAGTGAGCTCACAGCCATATTATGCTGTTCTGAAGATCCCCAAACTAGCATTAGTCAAAGCACAGAATATCTCTATTAAACAAGCTCTTCAAGGCTGCTGTCTCTTGTCTTGATGGATTTCTTCATCTGTGGGCTGGTCACCGTGCTCCCAGAGCAGGCAGGGATAGGATAGCAGGCTGTGTCCTGGTCCCTCTGGTGAGTGGTTATAGAGGACCCACAGGCCTGAGTTTGACATGCTGGCCTGAGACAGATTTCAATGCAGCAGAGTGAAGATAGAGAATAAATGCAAATTTCTGTAGCAGAGAGTGGAGAAATGGAATGGCAGGAGGCAAAGAAGAATGATAGCAAGTTAATTGTTCAGCCCTAGATGAAAAGTCCTGTGCTGCAGCCCCATGGAGACTGTTATCTCAGAGCTGTATGCCACAGAGGTTTTACTTTATAGGACTGGAGAGTAATGGGAATAGAGGCACTAAGCCTTAGCCATTGGCTGGGCAGGGAATTCAGATGCTGCCAGAGCAGGATTGCTGAAATGAAAAAGTTATGTTTAGAATGAGTTCACTGGAACATGACCCTGTCTGCACAGGATTACTTTCTTTCTTTCCTTTGCTATTAATTTTTGGTAAGTGGCAGGCAAGTTCTGGGACAGATTCCTGATATGGAAGAAGAGAGAAGCAGAGTGAAATAAAAATTTTGGAAGAGCAATTAACCAGGAAACAGGATTTAAGGAATGGCATCATTGCCTGTCATTTACCTCCTCCCCTGCTTTACCCCTCACCTTCCTCAGAGAGCAGGGACTGAGGAAAGAAAGACTGCTGGGAGCAAGGGACAAACATTGTCTTTACAAGTATTGAGTAGTCTGGCTCAGTATAGCCTGTCTGGTGCAGGGTCTTTACTGCTTACCTTTCTTTCACCATCACCTTTAATTAAAGTCCCTTAAGGGTCATCATGAGCATGGGAGCTTGTCTTTTCTATTCTCCACTCTTTTTTATACTGAACTGACATGCTAGCCAGATTTTCCGAAGCATGCAAGTCCCTTTTGTATCAGATTTTCCACCAGATGAAAGTGTGGGTAAGAAAAAGGGTGAATATGATTTTGAAATATTTTTCCTTTTTTTTAAGCTGAATAACTATATGTTAGGCCCATTTCTGCTTTGATAATAAAGGAGTTGGTATTGTACCTTTGTTTTAAAGCCTGCCAGGTGAGAATTTCCCCCTGTGGCTCCCACAGCTCTGCTTTCAGGACAGCAGATTGATTTAGTGGAGAGCTGTTCTCCTGGGGATGCAGGGAGGTGTGCAGCACTCGTAGCATCCTCTTCTCCCCAGAGGAGCCCCCAACAGCCCCATGTCCACAGCCCTCTGCAGTCCCAGGCAGGACATGTTGATGCATTAGCTCCCAAGGAATAGATGTCCCAGGCTGCACTTCCAGCCCACAGTAAGCACAGGGGGTGTTTTTTGCCTTATAGAGTAGCTGATGAAGAGTTTGGCAGAGGATGCAAAGACAGCCCTGGACAGTAAGTGATTTCATGGGAGGCCTTTACCCTGGTGTTGTGGCCCCCCCAGAACGGGTACAGCAAAGGGTGTTGTGCTGAAATACAGCGCACAAAACCTTTGTCACAGCTGCAAAAGTCAACAAGACTCTGCTGAGATTTTGCCTCATTCTGGTCTTTTCACACTTGGGGATTCTTGTGAAAGTGAAAAAACATGTTTTCCATAGCTTGCAACACAGGGAGCAGGGGCCCATTGCCAAAATATGATCTGCTTAGAACATTTCAGATGCTCTAAAGTAGCTAAGCCACCCACGCAGAGCTGATAGAAGGGACTTAGGATCCATGGGAGATCCACACTTGTCTCAAGCCACAGCTGAAGGTCATGCCAGATACTCAGCAGCATCTGAAATGGCATGAGAAGCTTGTGCTGAGGCAGTTCAATGCTTCCCTGGGAGTTCACAGTGGCTGGAGATTGCAGGATCCAGCTGGGTTAGCATGACAAGCACTGTCATTCACGTGTTTTGTTTCGCACATGTGTGTGTGCCAAAAACCAGCAGGAGAGGTGCAGAAATGACCTTTAGTGACACCCACCTGGCCCTTCCCAGCTTTGCCTCGCACACTGATTTTACACTTTAATATGTCCAAATTTGACTTTAATATGTCCAAATTTGTCTTTTTTCTAGAAACTAAGATTTTCCAGATGAATATTACTAGAGATTACCTATGAGCAGTTATAATTAGCTGCAGCAACTGCATTCCCTCTGGTGTTGGAAGGGGGTAATCCCAAGGTGCTCTTGGCTGGCTGCTGCATGGAACCTATTTTAAGGCTCTTCTGTGGTGGGGGAAGGTGTGAGCTCAGGCGAGGGGGATGAAAGATTGCTACAGTCACAGGACAATTGCCCTGCACAGGTTGATGAGTTGAAGCATCCTGTCTGCCTTTCCTGCTCCCTCTCTGCCTACACAATATAATGGACTGAAAAAAAAAACAAAACCAAAACCCAAGCAGAGAAGTGAAACTGATAACTGGCTATAAATGTGGGACACCTGGAAATTTCCTGGATTTCCCACTGCTGAATTTTGCTGATTTATGAGACTAAAACTCCAGGAAGAGTTTTCAAGGTTTTGTGTATTTACTAGAACAAAGATTCCAATTTTTGGAGGTTCATTAAATGCTAAACAGTTCACACAAGTGAAAGGAAAATATTACAAAAATAGTCAAAACAAAAACCGCCCAAAAAGGATAACACTAGCAGGGAAAATGTTTGCTTGCTTTCTCTGTAAACAAGTTTGAAAGATTATTTATTGACATGAAAACAGTTTATAAATGATGAGGCTCGGATAGAACTTGAGCTCAAGACTTTAATCAACATTAAGTTTTGCTTCCAAATTCCCTGAGACTACACAGGGTCCTAAAAAGGAATATTATTAGTAACTGAAAGAAAGTAAGAACTATTTTGCAGCCCTCACTGTTTGTCTAGGTTCCACACTGATCCTCCCAAAACCTGCATACAGAAAGAAAATAAAAAGGAAAGGGGGGGAAAAAAAGTCAATTTCTTTTGACATCTTCTTAAAAAATGACAATATAGGTGCAAGTGACATGGCTCAGGCCTGCTAATTACAACTGCTTTCTGAGGGAAAACGTATAGACAAGACAGATACTGAATTCTCTGTTTCCATCAGCTTGAGACCTCTGCACTTTCCCAGGTCTTTCCAGCTTGGGTTCTGTACAGTAGGAAAGTTTCCTGCCAAAAGCTTTATCTGAGTTGACATATTCCCATGAAAAAACTTCAGTGTTGGTCCATAAACACTTTCTCATGAAGTAAATAAATAACATTCCACACTAGCTCTGCGTGGTTCCTCCCTAAATATCAGACCAGATAGGCAAATAATTTTGACGGCATTTTTGGACACAGGAGCTGTCCTAGAAAAAAGACTCCATTGTGCCCTCAAGTAGAGCTACTGGAGAGGAGATTGTCAAACTCCTATACCATACCAGAGCAAGTAATCCTCACAGAAAGAAAACACATCTTTTTCTGCTGCTGGTGAGCTCATCCCATAAGGCAGCATGGTTTATGATAGTCCTTGATCTTTTTATCTTGACTGGTAGTTTGCAGATCCTTTAATTATGCACAAGTAGCACATTTATTTTGGTGAGATCCGTGAGCTGCAGGGCTGGCTACAGCAAGATGTTAGCCTCAGTTTTTGCGAGCCTTTTTGAAAGCAATTTCAAAGTTAGCTAAATAGCTCAGAAACACCCATTGTTTTATGCAGGTGAGATGACCACTAGTTCATATCTGGAGCACTTTGTTTTTCTCAGGAAAGAAAGATTTTTTTCCCCTTTTCCAGGGCTGTTTTACCCAGGCAGGAGAGGTCTGCTAGTTTTCCTTATCATTGGTTTGCTTTTGCTGGCAGGGTGGAGAAAGTATGAGCACTGGATAAAGATAATTTCAGGGAAAATACTGTACCAAAACTTTATTGTGGAAACATCTTTTGCATGTATTATGACCCGTATGTTGTATGTAGCAGAACACACATGAAAAACGTTGTCATTCACCACTTAATATGTTTTTGGAAACATTCATTTCTGCCATGTTAAAGCATCTTGAATTTTCCATGGCAGGAATCTCCCCCATGCACTGTACTATTCAATTCATTAAGACATGGTAGCAAAAGCAGGGAGAATAGCAGAAAGATGATACAGAATAATCTGAGAGGAAGGTGTTGTAAAAACACAAATGAGCAATATGATTAAATCCTATTTAGAAAAAAAGTTATCAGATAAATATCACCCAAAATCTAGTAAGCAAGCTGAAGAAAATACTTAGAAAGAAATTGTGTTCTGCAAAAGAAATTACAACCAAATACATCAGTTTTCAAAGCAGTCAGAAGATTTCTACCTCTTGCCTGCTTTTGTATTATGATCTAGAATATTGCCTGAGTTGATTCAATAAGAAACCTGAGATGCTACAGTGATACATGCTATAAAATGCCATTTCTAACTATGTATTCTGAACCTAAGTGTGTTAATGAAAGAAAATTAAGGGTTTGTAAGGCAGAAGCCTGTGCTGGCCTGTAGAGGTTCCTGTCCCCCAGCTGTTAGTAGGGTCCTTCATTTCAGATGTGGTAACAGGGTGAGATCCATTGCTGCACTGCGTCGAAAAACAAGGTCAGTGGAGGGTGACTCACATGAACCCATGTTACTCTGCTTCACAGTGGGGTAACAGCCCATGCACAGTGAGCTACTGTGTCTCAGCTGACAGTCTGGAGCAGCCAGCTGGATTGTGCCTCTCATATCGTGTGGCAGCCTGGGAGGCTAAGTCACAGCATGATTTATCTGTGTAAACTCCACACAGTATCCTTCTAGGCACAGATAATCTGCAAAGACATGTCTCCAGATCAGAGAGTCATGAGAAAAGAGCCACATAATAAAAGGCTTGGTTTATTTTTGCATAGAACAAATATCAACAGTATGAAAATTATGACTAGGGAACGATACACATGTGACTATTTAAAGGACACAAACATTAATGAAGAAGTAAACTCTTTTTCACAGTGCAGATAGACACTGGTAAGAGTGGACAGGGCTGCATCCTGGAAAAAAGAGTTTTTATTTCTTGATTATTGCATAAATTGCAAGCAAACAGCTCCCAGTCAATGACAGAGACCCAGCTGTGCTCAATGTGATCCCACATGTGGCCTGTGGCAAGTAACTCAGGTTTTTTCATCTCTGACTCAGAACTGATTTATTTCATGGGGGGCTGTTATGAAACTCAATTAACACTTGCAAAGCTTTTGGATGGCAGTTACAGCGTAAGTGTGAGCTATTATATAATGGGATGAAATTAAGGACAGTGCAGTCTGATTATCAAGGAAAAAAAATCCCAACAATGTAATCTGTTAGATTGGGGAATAATGCCATAGGGGAAGAAGGGGATGACTCATTGCTTGAGTCAATTAATTCTGGGCTGGATGTGGCACCAGCAAATATAATGTAGGGCACAACCCTCTAGTAGGAGAGATATGGTACACAAGACCTTATTTCTGTCATCTTGGCTGTACAACCAAATAAGATTATATGAGCTCATATAAACTTTACATCATTTCTCATGTGTTTCTCATGTGTTTAAGGACTCTCAAAACATTGTTGTGGTCTGCGCTCAATTGATGAATACTTAATATACTAAAGTACTGGAGATCATTAGCATTCCTGAGGTTGTCTGGCATGCTTTGTTTATGCAGTGTGGAAATGGGAAATATTTCTTTCAGCCTTTATGAGATATTGGCAGTGTCACCTCTCATAACCATCAGCCTACCAATTATTTGACGAAATATGCTGATTATTGAAATTGCACTGTTAATAAGCATCAGTGCCAGAATATTATTAGGACCTAGAGACTGTGCCACATGGAGGACACAGACCATGTAGTAGGTGCCGTGCAATGGGTTGGTTCTCTCCTCACTTCCCTAAATCACAGAATTTGTGGACTTACCTGTCCTTGTTTGCTTCCATATCCTTTATGACTGGTTATAAATACAAATTTTTATTTCCCCTTAAAACACCTTATTTATCTACTTATGGCCTTGCTAGCAGCCGAGGATGGGTTGCTAGGTTTTAAGAGCATTGCAGAGAGGGGGAAAATTGAACTCTTTTAAGAGGCAACTCACAAGCCTATGCTCCAGTCACATTCAACCTCCCTTGATTAAGTTTCTTTGTTAGGCCACTTCCTAGGCCAGTTCTCTTCCTTGTTTAAACCATGAAAGGCAACAGGCACTCCTTGAGCATGATTTAGATTTTCAGCATCTCTGTGAAAGGATCTTCTCTTCATCGAACGGAAAGCCTGTCTGAAACATATCTCTTGCTGATATACCTAAGTGTACCTTGAGCTGAACTGTGTCCATTTACAGATATTTGGGATAACAATCTCTGAAGACATAGCCTGCAAGTCACTAAGTTTGAGTGACCCTGACATGCATTTGCCATCTTCTGTTCAGCTCCAGAATGTCTGAGTCTACGGCAGCAACACACAGTGCTCTAAAATTAATCTGATGCCGTCGTGCTTGACCAGGTATATCAACATAATTGAAACCTTCTGGGCTGGTATATTGATGTGCATTGGTACATCTACCACCTTGCACCCTAATAATTTCCTTTGCTTTACAAATGTTCAGCATGGTAGGTACCATCACAACATAACAGGCTCTGTTCCAGCTGCAGACACCAACGCACTTGCCCTTGGTTTGTTGTCACAGCTGCCTATCTCCCTACTTCCTGCTTGAGGGGATGATCCTCACCAGTGACTGAAAAGTACTTTCTGTTCCCCCTGCACATAGGAGCTCCCCATGGCACATCACAGCCAGTCCAAGGCCACTGACCAGCCAGACCCCCGGTGTGGCCAGCCCCAAGCCAGCCTGTAGCAGCCAGCCAGACATGACAATGCTGCTGTTGATGAACGTTTGCTGCAGTGATCTCATGGTGATGTGATGACATTAAGTTGAACAAACAAAGCAGTGGCTAATTGACTCATCAGTAAACATTCAGCTAAACAGAATTAAATGGAGAGAAAATGCAGTGAAATGGTTTAATAAGAGGCTCCTGATGACAGGGTTTTATTAATTGTATCTTCACATAGCCAAGGAGGTACAAAATGAGAGACTGGAAAACATTCAAAAGGTTGTTGGAAAGAACCATCCAGGTTTCAGGAGAGGTTGGTATTTTCTGCTTGGCTTTTTTTCTCCAAAAGGTAACACAAGTTTCTTTGAATGAGAATTTTTCATGTTTTTTCATTTATAAGCTGGAAAAAAAAATAGTTCTGTAACAAACAGGATTCCAGAAACACACACCTTACACACTCCCCCTGTTAACATAAATCACCATTTCTAAACTATCCAAAATAAAAAGCCAATTGTCCTGTAAATTAACCAAATTTTAATAGATAGTTTTCAACTTCTAGTCAGTATTTCAGTGAAAAGAAGACTACAAACCCCATAATTTTATTCAAGGCAGGACCACTTTTCAACATTAGCTCTACACAGAGGCAAAAATTTCACTTAAAAGTCAACCTCTTCTTGAAGCTATTTGAATATAGCACTTCTCACATAAAATTTCTGAAAGTATTTTTTGATGACCCTATAGATGTAATTATTACAGAACATGTCTTAATGAACCATTTCCATCCTGTGGTAAGATCATTACTGTGATGTGTCTTTTAACCACAACTTTGTTAAAATAAATGTTAAAGTTCAGAATGAAAATTTCCAATATTAAGGGACCTGTATCAGTTTAAAAGTGTCAAGTCTCCATTTTGACAGCCTCAGCTGCCACTTCCATTTTCATGTTCCCAGCAACACCCTACCAGTTTTATGAGCAGCTGTGTTAGCACCACACATTTTCAATGGCATTTGCTGTGAGAGATCTCAGCTTCCCACAGCAGTGCAGGCTTGCAGTGATCACACCCCTCTCAGAACAGCTACAGAGGTGCTCCTTCAAATCTGGCTATTGCAACATTGAGCAGCACCTACTCATGCTCCTGGTTATTTCTGCCAGATTAATTCCTGTCCACTAGCTGGAAGACAGCTGTAGCCCCATCCAAAATTCAACTTCTTCCTCTTGGAGAGCAATGTATTTTTATTCCATTTGCAGAATACTTTCCTCTTGATACCTGCAGAGGACCAGGGATTTCCACTGGCCTCTGTTTGTGGGAGAACAAACCCAGGAACAATTTTGCCCTCTCTCAGCAGAGCTACAACAGTCCTCTGTGTGTAACATGATCATCTATGGCAGAGTTCTTTCATTTTACTTCCCTTCTCCCTTCACATCCAGGCCCATGTTCTACCTTAGCAGCTCTTTTTTCACATCTCTAAGTTCATCTCCCTCTCATTTCCAAGTACAGTGGTTTTAATGCATGAATCAGCTAGCCTCATCTCCTTCTGCCGCCTCCTGATCACACACTCCTGGTCAAACCACCGTGGAGCTTACAAAATCCTTTCCATTGCTCTGACCTCAACCCCCTCTCCCCTGAACCTCTGTACTTGCCAGGGCTTCTTCAGCTTCTGTGTTAACAAGTTTCTTGCTGGGGGATTCTTTCACTCTGCCATTACCTGAGAGCACCTTCTCTTCATTCTTTACAAAGAATGCCCCATGACAATCCCATATCCTCTGCATAGTCAGGCAGGCAATATTTGCAAATAAAAATCTGTTCTGGCACAACTGTCGTTTTTTTCTCATGGTGGAGGAGACTTTTTTTATGTTTACATCCCTTTCTGGCAAGGACCTGTAGTCAGAATCTAGATTAAAAATACCAAGATGTTTATGGCATTATTACACAGAAGAAGCAGATATAATACGTGGAGGATAAATTTCCAGTTGTGGTGATGCACAATGCATGGGCTAGTTCCTTAATCTTTGTAAGAAAATAATTCCCCCTTCTTAGAGGTCCACACAATTAACATCAGTGTCTAAACCTTCACAATAATTACTTGCATTATTTTAGGCAGAAGAATAACCTTATTCCTTTAAATCTTGATAAAAAGTAACTACCAATTATAAAATGTTTATCCGTTTCTGTTTGGAGCACCTTCTGATGGCTCTGTAGCAAGCCAAATGAGATCCTCCAGGTGTGCTAAAAACACACGAGTCCAAATGACTCAGAATTCTGCAGTGGATGTGGAGCCTGTGACTTCTAAGTCACTGGTTAAGCTCAGGGGGTCCTGAAGATCTTCAGTGGAAAAGACAGTGCTGCTGCTCTGTCTGCTGTTGAATGCCCATAATACTCACAAATGTTGATCATTATTACTTACACCAGTAATGAGCACGGGCTTCTGCTTTTCCCTTTCTTGCCATTGTCACTACACTCTCCCAAACAGCACATTTGTTTTATCGGTCTGTTGGTTTCTGTGTGTGATCCAGGATTTATGGAAGTCAGCAGAAAATGCTTTTCACTCTGCTTTCTCAGGAAGGGACTGTCTCAGTTTAGATGTGTTTGGTAAGCTTGTTTGGTATAGAGCAAATGATGCTCTGATTGATACCCTCAGCAGGTAAGGGTGATCTTGAATAGATTTAAAGGGTTAAAATGCTTTGACTAAGGTGAGTGTGATGTCAGGATGTCCTAGGAAATAGAGTAGCCTCAGACCTTGGTGCTTAGGTTACTGCCATTCTGTGCATGAATAGGAAATACTTAATTCCTTACATTCCTTCAAGAACATCACCATTTTATGAAGAAGACACATAGATGCAAATACTAGGGCCTTTCCATGAATAGGTGAGGAAACTGGATGAACAGACTAAAATTTTAAGCTCTTCTACTGAAGAAAATAAATTAGGAGTTCAGTGATTCATAGATTTCTAAACTGGATTGGAAAAATGTATTAGTTTTGCAAATTATTTTAGCTGACAGCTGCTGAAAAAATAGTTTGTCTCACACTGGAAAGTTCAGTTGCTTTAGCTGATTGCTGGGTTGGTGAAGGACAACAGGCAGGTTAATCAGAACATACAGGCACAGCAGGGATAAACGTTGTGCTAAATTTAGCAAGGCATTCTACTAGATTGCATGAGCAGCAGTAGGTGTAACTGCTCTCTATATTAGGATCCACCATCACAATGAATTTACAGGACTCCCAAGGGCAGTTGATTAAATTGGTGCTGCCATGGCTAAATGCCAGTTTTTCTATTGCCAGATAACCCCAATTTTCTGGTTTTCTTAGTCAATAACCACAAAATAATGGTTAAAAAACCCCAAAAAACATAAGCTACAAACACATACATACATACATACATACATGTATTTGTTAAAAATGGATTGGGGAAGAGAAAAAAAACTGTCTGAAGACTATGGAAATGATGATGATTCTGTCAAGAATTTGTTTTGCATTTTCTTAGTTTTACACAGGGTTGGATCTAATAATGAAAGAATATAAATGCTTTATTCAGAAGTGCAGGTCTAAAGACTAGGTAGGTCTGTATCCTTAAATACAAATGCACAAATAAAATAGCAGTGGAAAATTGCTTCTGACCCTTAAATTGACACACAGGGAATTAAATTGGTGGGAGTTAATGGTCTTTAACATTATTAACTGTCTTATTAACTGATTGAAGAGCTTACTGCCAAACTGACTAGTTGTGCAATTAGGTGTACAGAGGAAAAGAAATCCATCAGCCATTAATCCTTCTAGTAAGAAAAAGAAAGAACTACTTTCTTTTCCAAAATGGGAAAATATTTAAGGTAAGACGGAAGGAAAACATCCTATAACAAAGCCTAGGTTTATATCCCCCTGGAAGTATTTGCATGAGACCTGTTATAACTTCTTCCAGGTGCGTCTCTGGCCAAGGAAGAAAGGGCTTGAGATGCTGGATCCACACTGAAGTTACATCAAATGAAGTGTCCTGCTGTGTGTCCCCATCAAGTGTCTTTAAGAAAAAGATTTCCTTCAAGACCACAAGGTGAGACTCTAAGTGGTGGTGTTTCCCCCTTAACAGTCACAACTTTATAATAAATGGATTATGTTGTCAATTCTTCCATTTCTGGGTAACAGTTGTGACTTTGCAGATTCCACAGATCCATTAGGCTTTATGCTGGCATTATCATTTCCATCTTTCTTTTCAGTCTCGATTTACAGTCCACCCAGCTCTGTTTACTGACCTGGGATTACATGGCCAAAGCAGACCAAATTCAACTTTTTAATCAGAATTAACAGTGTGGTGTCATGTACTGTGCTTCTTTGCTATGGATTAATGTGAAAAATCTCGGCCATTGCTAATTTTAGTTCAAATTATAAAATGTTATCTCATGACATTAAAAGTCATTCTGGCTGGCCCTGGAAGCACTGAATGTCAATTATCTTGAATAAATGAAATAACAATTACAGTCAGGAAAAAAAAGACTTTGAAAAGTTCTGAATTTGAATGAACTTCAATAATTTAAAAAATAGCTGAAATTAATCATTGTTAATCCTTCATTTTCAGCATTTGTCAAAGATGAGTAATCTAGCCACTAAATTGTTTTCTCAGAAAATACTTTTGCAACTGCCTTATCAAGGCCTATATTCAAAGAAACAAAAGCAATGCAAGTCTTGAAAATCTGTATTTCAAGGCTGATTTGTGTTTTGTCTGCTAAACAACTGCCACCGAAAACTTGAGAGGAGCAGTCATTGCAGGTAATGTATATGTCTTGGAGTGTAAGACAAGTTTGAGTCTTCCATCTGCCATCCATTGATCCCCCACTCTAACTTCTGGGAAGCTGAAACAGAGCTTCTGCCCCTGCCCCTTCCTATGACTCACATAATGTTCCTTTCATAGCAACTTTCTCTGGGTTTCCCAGCCTGTAATTGAAGGCTCAGATCAGATATTCAGATGGAATTCTTTAATGTGAGTGAATGTGGTGTGGCACTGGAGCAGGTTACCCAGGGAGACTGAGGACTCCCTATCCCTGGAAGTGTTCAAGGCCCGGTTCAATTGGGCTTTGAGCGACCTGGTCTAGTGGAAAGTGTCCCTACCCATGGCAGGTGGCTTTGAGCTAGATGGTGATGAGGGTTCCTTCCAAGCCTAACCGCTGTATGAGTCCATGATTCCATCTGAAGGTCCTTTCATGGCTGCACTGTGCAAGGGTAGATTCTGCCCATATAAAAGAAATAAAGCTTCCCAGAAAGTTTTTACATACAGGGTTGTTGTCCTCTGTATGTGACTCAGCACAAGGAATTGCATCAATTTAAAACCGGTTTGTAAGAAGAAATGTTGGTGGTTTTCACCTGTTCACACAGATCTAAAATGACTACTCCCATTTTGCTGAATCTTAGAATAAATAGAAAGTATAATTTTTGAAAATAATTCATCCTACAAAAACACTAGTCAAACTGTGGAGGAGAACAGACCAGAATATGGGCTTTTGTCTGGTGTTTTGACTATCACTAAACATAACATTTGATTCATAATTTTGCTTCTGTCAGTCTCTATTGCTTAGATTTGAAGAGAGAAATGCATGTGTGTGACAGATATTCATCATGTATTTTTAAATTTACAGCAGGTTTACTTGAATATGGCACTGTGAGTTTGCAGTTTCCCTTTGTAGAATCAAGAGAAAATATAGTGTCATACTCTGGCAGCAATTTGTTACCTGTGGAAATTTGCAGTGTGAATTAATTAGTATATTGCAAATCTTAAGGATGTCTTTTTAATAGGGGTAAAAAGCCTGTGATAGTACAAACATTATGAGGAGATGGTACTGATTTAAAGCTTTCCAGCTAAAGATAGGAAAGTTTTAACTTTGTTTTGAGATGAAATATGAAATGTAAAGCTCACTTGAGACCACAGACTTTAAAATACTTAGAATCAGTCAGCTGAGGAATTAACTTATTCTCAATAGGAGTTAACATAAGCTATTTCAAAGCTCAGTGTTTACGTAGGTCACAAAAGTTGAAAACAGCTGGAGACATACTTCATGCACTATTGCTGTCTATGCAAGTCATGGAATTTTGTAAGTGCAATGTACAGTAAATAGCCCACTGAAGGCAAAATGCAAGTAACATGAATAAAAGTAACTTGTTAACTAGAGTAGATTAACTCTCATTGTGGTAAGGCTGACAGGCTTATTAATTAATGACCAAAATTAGACCAGGTGCGTGAGATTTCTTTTAGCTGCGGTTTATACTAGGGTGTAACAAATGCTGATTAAAAAAATACTGCTTACTCTAGAAGTTAACTGTGTGCCAGATATGCATTTAGGGCCCTATTCTTCAAGCTGCTCAGTGTTCCCTGTGAGGCAGCAATCAACCAGGAGGAATATTGGACCCCTTCTTGAAGGTCTGACTGAGTGCTGAGGGCACTCAGCCTTTGATCTTTTTTAGTTCATAAGAAGCCAGAGGCACAAAGTGCTATAAATGCTTACTAGACTCAGTTTTGTAGTATTACTTATACACAGAATTTGGGGTTTTATGGTTTAGTTTTCTTGTAAAACTGTTTGGGACTAATGGTACTTCCCACCTGACATATTGCCTAACCCTCTGGACTCTCGTAACATTTGTCAAGCAACTGAAAGAGCTTTCTATTTCCAAATGCCCTGAGTTCCAGAAGTGGCTGCTTGCTCTCTCATGTCCATTCAAAGCTGGGCCCCTGCTAAACCACTCTGGAAAGCCTACAATCTCTCAGACCCAGTACTACAAAAACAAGATTATGATCAGAGATTGCTTCCTTTGCTGAGTTGATATTTCACAGTCAGAGGAATTGGGAGATATTGTTACAGTCCTCACCCCTCCTCATCATTCCTAGCTATTATTTCATCCTTCCCAGAACACAGCTCTTGTTCTGTCACCTGAATGTCTGTATCCTTTTTACAGAGCTCAAGCAGAAGTTGTTTGGGACAGTGGATGTTAAACTTCGAGTGATTTAAGGGAAAATTTTTCCTTTTCTGGATGTTCTGCAGGCAAAGCACCCTGACAGCGAAGTCTGTATAAATAATTTAGAAATAGCAAATATCTGGTCCCTTCAAAAACGTAATCCAAAAAAATTATATGGATCCCTCAGAAGGGAGCTGGAAATTTTTTACTTACAAGTTGTTCCAGGATGTGTTTAGTTGAGACTTCTTTTCCCTTGATTGCTAGAGAAAAAGAACAGAGGCTAATATGCAGTCAAGGTCGTGATTTGGGCCAAAAGGCAGCAGAAGGTAAGTGTACACACCTCACTGGAGCATCTCCTCTCCTCTCTGTAACAGCTGCATGATTTCCAGGCAAGAAAGAAGCCATTCACTGAAGCCTGAGCCACATGCCTGGAAACTTGCTTCCTATACTGCCACCAACACTCACTTTTCTTCTCTTCCCAAAGTGTGTGTCCATGCCTTGGGGCTGCTGAGAAGGCTACTGCACTGTTAAAGCTGCCACCTGACTGCACTCTGAAAAGGCAGACAATTCTGGGTTGCAGGTAAGTCAGGCTTTTTGTAAACACAGGAAAAAAAAGATGGTCATCCTCTTGACAAAACTGACTTTTGCCTAAGTTCTAAGTTAATGATAGAAAAGGTCCCCAAAAGGAAGTGTCTGGTGTCCTATAAAGAAAATGGCCAAAGAAAGGAAGCATTTGAAAAACAGGGAACCATTTCATGTGTTTTGCTCTTTTGTTCAAATCACCTTCAGAGTGGATGCACATGATCAGTAATCTCACAGAGCTACAGGTGAAGTAGCAAGTATCCCTTTCACTCAGCTGATCAGGGCATTGATTATGCAAATTAATTTTCAACAATAAGCTCTACAGCACCCACATTTTCAAACTGTCAAGAGGCAAAACAGAAGCATATGGTCTCCTGATTTCCTAAAATGTACCATAAAGAACAGAGCTCCATTAAATACAGCAAATGCCTCAAAACATCTCAGTGGTGTGTTACTTCTGAGTCTGTTTAGCACTCACATTGGTGTGTAATACTGTGGGGCTTACTGCAGATTAGAATGAGGAAATGTGTTGCCAGTTTGAAAAGAGTGTTAGCAATTAAAAAAGTGCCAATCAAAGCAAAAAGATGAAACATTACACAGCTATTAAGAATATTATTCAGTCCTTTTAAATGATTGCCAATTTAGATAGTTCTCTTGTTAAATCATTCTTTTTAGCTATTGTACTGAATGCCAGTTTTCAAGAACAAGACAATCCACAAGCTTAGCTCATTAATGAAGACACAACCTGGTAGGTAATTTTATAATTAAAATGGGTATTTTGAGCACTATGCTGACTTTTGCTACGTATCCAACTCTCAGTTGAGTAAGAGGCTTTATGCAAAAGAATTTTAAAGCTAAATTGTAAGAGAAGAGATTGAAAAGGAGGCATGGTAGAGCATTTTGACTTTTTTTTGAGCAGAACAGCCTTAAAATGTTCTGTTTATTAACACAGTAGAGAAAGGTTTGTGTAAGGTTAATGTTAGAATCACTTAGGATGGTAATTCCTTCTGCAAAGCATCTGCATAAATTAGAAAAAGCTGCCAGATTTCCATCTGTTAGCAATACAACTTCAGTCACAAAGACAACTGTCGTGACAACCACACTGAGTTAGTCTTTCAAATAAAACCTGTTAAAAGCTACTGCCCTCCAGCCTCCACCCACTGCAGTTAACAGCATTAAATAGCACTCTAACTGGTATTTATTTTCTTAGGCATTCCTCACTTGTGCAGCTGCTGGCACACTGGCCTTTGATTTTAAATAACCTCAACAGGATAAGAGTTTACAGTCTCTGAAGGTCAGGATGTATGTGAAGTGCTTGCCTGAAAGAAACATCCAACCTGAACTTTCTCAGGCTGATGTTACTGGATTCTGTACACTTGTCTCTCCCCTATTTTGCATGGTCTCATGTCTGGGACCTGCGATGGTTCAGATTATTTCTTCCAGATGATGGCAAACCACAAAGAGACTGTTCTGGACAGCAGGTCTAGGTTTAAAGGTGGTGGGAATCACCTTTAGGACCTTTCTACCCTGCCCATCCAAGCTCCTCCTGCAGTTTTTGATGAACTTGGGTGGCACAGCAAGTTCAGGCTAGTTTCAGCTCATCCATGAAATCTGTGCTGACAACAATATCAAAGCTATTAGAAATTTCATTTGTGGAAGGTCTCTCATTCAACAGTCTATTTTTACTCAGGCATTCCAGCATCTCAGGGTAGCACATAAAACACTCACTGACCTTTGCAGGAACAGGCCTAAGGTTTCTAAAGCCCTCGTCGAAATGTGGATATACAAATTAAAATACTTTCTTGTAAGAGTAGAATTATTGTTGTCTTGGAACTGTTGCCCTCATGTGGATTGGTCTAGACTCAATGACAAACCACTGGTGGGGCCAGGGGTGCTGGAACCCTTCCCTCATCCATGTAAGGGATGTCTGTTCTTCTGCCAAGGCAGTGCCTTGTTCCCACTGCAGTTTTCTCTATCACTGGTTATCCCTGATACATGTACTGCATACTGACACTGGCTACACAGCTAGGATGGAGGAAGGGAGTAAAAATGATTCTCAAATATTTTTAACTTGTGGTTTAAATCCAGAGAAGAAATTTCTTCTTGGGGGCTGAAAGGAACTGTTCAGGAGCTGCTAATGAGTGTAATAAAAGCTTGATGTTGTCTCCTGGATGTTTAAAGGTGGCCATTAAAAAGGTCCTTCATATGAACAATACAGAATACAAACCAAAAAAGTAAAGCAGTGATGTTCTTAGTTATCAATGTCAGCAGAATTTCCATCAATAATATTTCAATTACTTTTGTTCATTAACTTAACATTTAGTTGTGTATATTCCTACAGAAGGAGAAAATTTTCACTGCCAAGGTTTCTTCCTCTGGACTTCATCATGTGTTTTATTTTGTAGTAGAAGTATTCCTGATATTTTAGCATGATCACATAGGAGCCAAAGGGCATCAGACACCTAAATATCAGATGTCATTTATTTTTAATTAAAAGAACCTTTTCTAAAAGAAAAAAAGAGCAAAGCTCCCTGAATCTTGTGGTTAGGTCACCTGCAAAGATTGAGATATAGAGTTTCTGATTTCCTTCAGCAGAGGATACAAAGACAGTTCTCATGTCTGCTGGAAAGCATTGTGATGGGGCTGTGTAGTAGCTCTTTGTGAACTTAACTTATCTTGTCTGACAAGTACTTACTACCTGAGCACCATATGGAACATTTTGTTGGGCTCAGTATGCATCTTTTTAAGTTCCTACTTGGATGACTTTTAATTTCATGTCAGTTAAAATGAACTCACCTTCCTTGTCTTGTTCTTGTTCCACACCTGGTTTTTTTTTGGTTTTTTTTTTTTTTTTTTTTTTTTGCATTAGCATTTGCATGGGGGAGAAACAACAACTCAGCTCAGGGCAGGGAAGAGACTCCTGGGAAGAAGTGGGATAGAAGGGGAGGTTATCTACACTGCTGCACTCTGTGGGTGCTCAAAATTGCATGTGGGTGAGCCATGTGTTGGTGGTGGAATGGTGCCAGGGAGAGGTATGAGAAGAACCCAGCACCAACTCTCCCTGCAAACTCAGTGCAGAAGCAAGGCAAGGTTCTATTGACACTATGAGGCACAACAAATCTGCTCAATGCAAAGGGATGATGCAGTTTAACAGTGCTAGGACACAGTGGCAGTAATATCCTGGGTTCAAAACTGACATCACTGCCCTCTGGCTGGCTCAGGTGTGCTGAAAGTCAGTCAATAATGACACAGCACCTTCAAAGCATTTACAGTGTCAGCCAATTAAAATTCCTTCCCTAGCACTTTTATCCATGTTTGTTAAGGGTTAGATTGGGCTTTTAACTTCAAGCAAGGAGCTGTGGGAGGCTGGCTGGAGCAATGCTCCTTCCAGCACATCCCTCTCATGTGGGAGGCGTGATGATAATCAGCTGCAGCTCCTTCCAGGACACAGCCTGCGCAGGGGGCAGGGAAGGTGACGCAGCAGCCGTGCAGCAGCTGGGGTAGCAGGCAGCCCCCAATTCCAGGGTCCCTTCTTGTTGGGCTGGGGGCTGGCTTCCTGCAATGCCTCTTGCATCCTTATCTGCCTGCACTCAGGGTTATCCAGGAACCAGGCAGAGTGTGAGGGTGGGGGAACAAGTTTTGGCTGGAGGGACATCATGTCCAAGGAATGGGGATCAGACTGAGCCCTTTGCCTCTAACTCCTCTCTCCATACTGAGTTAGCTGGGCTTGTCTGGCCCAGAGGAAAGTCATTGACTGGCAAAAAGCATTTGCTGCTGGGGTGCTTCTCCTGCATGACTGGAGGCTTCTGCAAAGGCTCCTATGGCATCTTCAGTGGCAGCTCTGTGATATACTGCTCCAAACTTAGCCACAGCAACGTCTTGTGGTACTAAAAATAATCTCCGGAGTTTCCTCTAAGCAATCGCTGCCAGAGGTGACAGCAAAGTTTGGGCTGCCTGCTGCAATTGCACTATCTCCTGATACAGTAACAGTTAATGTCACCACCCTCTAACAACATTTGCCCGATCTGTAAACAGATAAAAACAGAGGCTGCTGGTGA
This sequence comes from Serinus canaria, assembly GCF_022539315.1. Taxonomy (NCBI): domain Eukaryota; kingdom Metazoa; phylum Chordata; class Aves; order Passeriformes; family Fringillidae; genus Serinus; species Serinus canaria. Next base: position 43,867,565 of record NC_066313.1, read on the forward strand.
TGTAACTTTGTTGATCATGAGATTAGAGATCCTGCTGGTCTTTGTTTGAGCCCTTTAAAGAAAATCACAGAGATTAAATAGAGAATTTCCAGTGATTTTATTATTAGTGTGTAATATGTTTACTTAGTCCTGATTAAACAAGATAACTTGGTAAAAAAACCCCAAAACCAAAAACTAAAAAACTCCACATGCTTTCACCACTCTGGAAGGGATAATCAAACTGGGGAAACTTTCCAGCACCCTTCAGTTACACAGCAAATGTGACTATAACAGTGCAGCAGCCAGCTGAAAAGGATTATGATTCTGGAGCAGAATTCATGTTCTTTTGAGTGTAAGTCCCAAATTCTCCCTGCAGTTCAACAGGAGACTGTGCAAGAGGCTCTTAGTCTTTGTGCAGGGAGTCATTAACAGCAGGGATGTGATTTTACTGTGTGATGGGAGGGGGTGTATTCCCTTGGATTAGGATCCAAAACACACCAGGTAGTCTCTTTCTGCTTCAAGAAAGCCTTTCACACAAGAATAAGTGTTCAAACACGGGAGACTGAATATAATTATTTACATTAAATTCACATGTTTTTTTCCTGATGTTTTTTTCTCCTTACTGGAGGTGTGTGTATGTTCCAAAGCCAAGCCCTGAAGGCCCCTTTCTGTCCAAACTCCCCAAGAGTGTTTAAGCAGGGACTTTGTGGCTCATAAGTAGCTTTTTCTTCCTGGTAGCTCATTTTCCAGAGAGGTCAGGTAATGATGATATCATTTATTACTTTGGGCTGCATCTTTTAAAGACACAGCCCAAAGTGCAGATTATCTTGTTTTCAGTGATGTACTTGGCTGAAAAGAACAAGATTTCAAAGATTTCTATGAAGTTTAGTTTCAATTTTCAAGGTGGCTTTTTTTAGAATACTTCCATGTTCTCAGAAAAAAACCCCAAAACAGTGGATCTAGTTAAAAACACAGGCCTAAAGCAAATTGTCAAGCAGTCTCATTGCTGGAACAGTCCAGAGTCAAAGAAAACACAGCTGCTGGTATCTCTCAACTGTTCTCTGCTTGTTACGAGGTCACTTTCAGAAGACCTGTGTTCTAGATTCCTTTATGCTGCAAGTATAAGAGAAGATCAATACTAAGATCAAACTCAGAGAAGTCTGAATTTGATCTTAGTGTTGGTGTCTCACTACCATCTCTGACATGATGAATACAAAGCTATATGTACAAATTGTAAACTCAGTTAAGATGAGCAATGTGCATGCTGAATATGACTTGATTCTGTTCTGCAGGGGTTTAAAACCAAGCTTTGGCTGCTGGGAAAAAAGAAGGTCTCCCACCATGCCTTAGAAAACCCCAAAGTGTTGGCTGCTCTGTGGTAGCTGCCAGCTCCTGGACTGGCCTCATTACACTGCAGGCACAAGGATGCTTATCTCTGCCTCAGTATTAACTAGTCGACACAGAAGGATGTTCTGAGAGGTAAGACTGAGGCTGTCCCAACAGGTTGCAGAGACTTTTTTGGTGCTTTCTAGTCTGGGAATCTGCCCTTACATTTGTCAAAGCTGTGGAAGGATCCTATGGATTAATAATTCTGGATGGCAATGCTATGATACTGAGGAAAATCCAGCTGCTTCAATCCAAAAACCATCAGTCATCTGAAGGGCACAGATCTGCTTTGCATGTTTTGTCAGTCTTCAAAGCATTTCAAAGAATCTTCAACAAATTTTTTAATAAAATTTTGATGCAGATTTTCTTCTCCCCCCATATTAAAGCCGAAATGTAAACATTTCTTAACCATTTCATAATTCCACAAGTTTCTTATTTGCCTAGGAATTGTATTTTTTATCGTTTTCTATTTCCATTTGTTTTTATTTTCCTTGACAAATTTAGTTCTAATATAAAATAATGTTGAGAAGATTTTTTTTTTATGACAGCAAAAGTTTAGAGGAAAAAAATAGCTACAATTATTGTGCAGTTTCCTATAAAAGCTTTTCCTTAAGCTAAAATTTTTTAGCTTCAAGTTCCTCTGCAATGTGAATTGCTTCTGCACTGAATACTACTTTTCAGCAGAAAAATGTTCTTCCCATGCCTTATTTCCCAGCAATATCCTGAAGGGGAAAGCAAAGAATTTTTTTTCTCTGTACTGCTGGTATTGGAGTTGGCAGCCAAGCCCACATTCATAACAGGCAAACTGTTATTTGTTCCCTTTAGAACATATCAACTGTAAATGTTTATAAAGTGAAACACGGTGAATAATTCAGATATAAGTGGAATGGAATAAGCAAAAGAAGAATTGTCTGGCAAAGTATTTGGCCAGTGTAAACTTAGACACGAAGAAAGTTTGCTTACGACCTCAGCAGCAAAGTAGAAAGGTAACATATATCTCACCTGATGCTGTGCAGGACTCCTTCCCTAAAACCTTTTTAATCAAGATCTTTAAGATCCTTAATTGAGGACCTTTGTGCATGCACCTTAATCAAGTGTTCATTACTCTTGAAGGAAAATTGTTTCAATAGGCAGTTATCTTCTGGAAATGCCAGTCTCTCCCCATCCAATATCACTAGTTTAGACAAAATATTGGATTTCTGATGAGTAAATTTGGGAATAGACAAATACTGAAACCTCATGAGAAACCTGAAGGAGACAAAAATTTAAGCAGAAGAGAATATTAAAAGTTAGAAGGAACAAAGGTTTTTCTTCCAAACTGTGCTGTATATTTCCTGAAGGCTCAGCACTGTTTGTAAATCCTAAATGCCCAGCTTGAGATCGTGGCTGCTCCACATGAGGGAAGATTAAATTTGATACATGTTTTCCAGTGCAAGAAATAAAGAAAGATTGGGGATTTTGTATAGGGTATTGTACAAGAAAAGTGCTAGGGTTTTGGGCTCTGGTGATATTAAGCCTTGCTTATCTGATAATGAAAATGGCAGCTGGAAAAATTTTAGTCTATTATTGTGGTCACTGTGGATTGGTTCTACAATAACCCTGTCATATCCAGGACCACTGTTAAGAGCCTTTACTTTATTTTAGGAAGGCCATATGTCAGGAATCAGTAAACACTAGGAACAGCAACACACACTTCTTTTTTTTTTCTTTTTTCCCTCTCTTTATTTTTTTTTTTTAATATAGAAGAGGTTATAAAATACAATTTCAGGCACCCTTCCCCTCAGTCATTAAATGAACTAATGCAATGTGAGCACACAGACACACAGACACACACACAGACACAAACACACACACACAGACACATGCACAGTTTGGAGACTGGAAGCACATCATCTGAACTCCCTGGGACACAAGAGCGTTTTTCTGCTTTTTTGGGCAGCTGTCGATAAGTGCTGTCTCTGGAATTCAGTTCTTTGACTGTTCTCAGAACAGCTTCTTCTTCTGTGATGCAAGCTTCTCTGGATCTCCAGCTGGAGCCTGTATTTGTAGCTCCTCACTGTGCTTCAGCCCTCAGCGCCTGGGTGGCCAAGCTTCACGTCTGCCAGTTCACGAGGACTGCCAGCAGCCTTTTGGAGGCTTGCAAAGTGCAGCTCTGGGGTCCTTTGCCCAGTTCAGCTACACACTTACATAACTCCAAAACCAGAAAGCACAACACGGGACCTGCAAAGAGCTGCTGGCATTCTCTGTGCCTTGGAAGTTCCTAGACACAAATTGTGGTATTTTGTGGGAGCCAGGAAGGCACAGAGACTGATATGACAGCACACTACCATGGGCATGTAGCTGTATGAACCTACCATCTGTCATTTGAACCAAGCTCTGTAAACTGAAATGGCCACCTTCCTGATTTCACTGATCTGTATTCATCTGCCTTTGCAAAACAGACACATTTACACCTGTTTCTAACATTGTGTCAGGTATTTTGATAGGGTATTTGGCATAGAAGTAAAGGTATTAAGCACTCTGTGTAAGTTTGTTAAAATTCTGCATCAATTATCCTGTGAATACGACTTTTCATCTTCAAAGAATTTTGCAAACATTTTTCCACCAGCAGTGATGTAATTCTAATCACTCTAGCAGATGTTGTTTTGCTGGACTGTGGTACCACGTCCCTGTATCCAGTAACCTGTGCAACCAGAAACAGCGGAGCAAGAGCATAGGAACATCAATCCTTTGATGGATGTTACTAAAACTGAAGGCAGTGTGGAAAGAAGTGTACCTGTGTTTTGGGAAAAGAAGTATTGTTCAAACCCCAGGTTCTAAGCCAGAAGATATGTAGTGGCCTGAAGGAATCAGGGAAACCATGTTATTGAGGAGCTAAAGTAAACAGGCATGTTTGTAAACAAACACTCAGAAGTGTGATGATGAGCTAGAGCCTCTAATGTGATGCAATAGCTAAAATATTTTTTGTTAGGAAACACTTAGCTTTATGTTGAAAATTAAGTGGCAGAATCCAGAGAGACACCAAAGCTATTAGGTTAATTTCTAATATTTTCTAAAACATTTTACAACAGGAACAATTTCTCCCCTCAGAATCTGGCCCTCTTTACCTATAAAGTGGCATTACACAAGGTGGTAAAAGAAAACCAAGTGATTAGCTTCAATTAACAAAAGGCTATGTCTCCTTAGCAAGCTTTTGCTATGATAAATTCCAACATAATGCATTAAAACACATCTCCATGGGCATTCCACTCACACAGAGAAGCACTTTTGTGCCCAAATGCACACTCACACATAACCACCAAAACAAAGTCCTTGGTGAAATACATTCCCTAAGGTGAACTGAAAGTGTTTAAATAGCATTTTGAACCTCAGAAATGCTTACTTGAAGTCATATTTCCTTTGTAATTTGTGTCAGTGCTATCACTAAAGCAAGAGGGAAAACAGGAATGAGTTATTGCACTATAATTTCTTCCCCATAGTCCTATTTGCCAAGGCTGTATGCAGTATATGCTGTAAATTCTGTTATGTGATTATAGGCCTAGGGAAAAAAATCTCCCCAAAAGCATATGACAGGAATATTTAGTAACTCCAGTTAACTTCCTTAAACAATCATACCTAATAGCTTACACATGAGGAAGAAAACTTGTATGAGACTAGATTTCTACATGATACTTCATAATGAAGTGTGTGCTTGAGTGTTTATACATTTTTCTCTAACACAATAATGGTGATAAGAAATCACCACAGAGTGCTGGGCTGCACTGTTTGCTCCAAGCTGAGCTCTGGCCTGGACCTGCCAATCCCAAGGAGCAGGTTGGAGGATGTGCTATGGCCCAGCACAGCTGGCAGCCCCTGGTGCCTGCGGGGCTGGTTTGCTGCTTCAGCCTTTCCAGAGCCTCTCCCACTGCATCTCTTGGTGGGACAGGGACTGAGCCCTCTGGGCTGTGGTGGAATCCCAGGCCATGCAACCCTTCCATACAGCCTCTTGCTGTGGGCAGTGTCCCTTGTCATGTCCCATGGAAAAGGCTTGTTCATCAGGTTCACACCCTGGGGGCCTCTCCCTGGCTCTGGGATGCCCCTGCAGTCCTGTTGCCCATTCCTGCATCCTCTCGAAGGCCAAGCAGAATCCTTTACACATTCTCCACCCTTTAAATCCTCTTTATTGACAGGGCATGGACAGAGAGAGGCTTCTCTTCAGCAGGCACACAGCCCTCATGCCCCGTTCCTGACACACGTGTGTCCGTGTCCTAGCGTGCTCCTCCCAGGAGGACCTTGCTGCACAGCCTGGGTAGCTGCCATGGAGGGGACACCAGTGCCACTCCCTCCTGCTCCCTCTGTCCCTCACAGCTGTGCTGGGGACTTCAGAGCAGAATGAGCCCGTTCTCCCAGTCCTCTTACCATGGTCTGTGCTTTGTCCTGTTAATGTCAGCGGGGCCAAACAGACCAGTTCTGACCTTGGTCAAGCAGATATTGAAGAACTGAGAACAGAGCACATTGCTTTTGACCATCTTTCACTCATGTCTAGGTTAAAACCCACAAAAATCCTTATCTAGATGCAATAAAGACAATCACTAAGTGATAAAGTTAATAAAATTGAGTTGCAGTTACAACACTGGAGGATATCCATGCACTTTCTCATAAAAATAAGCCACTACATGTACTCTAGAACAGTTGTCATGTTGTTACTTTTTCCCTTCACAGAAATTTCAGAAATAAAAGGAGAAAAACTTAGAAATAAAAATCTTAGAAATAAAAAGAGAAAAACTGAGGTTACTCCAATAATGTTCTTATGACTTCAAAATAAAGTTCATGGGTTTTTAAATTGTCAGGGGTTCGAAAGGTCATACTTTCTGCAGAAGGCTATGACATATGCATAGTTTTCTTGCTCTGTGATCTGGGACAGCATCTTCAAGCCTGCTTTCCAAGAAAATTATTGTTCAGAGGCCATTCACAGTAGTGTCTCTAGCAATATTGAATCCTTTTCACAGAGAGCTAATTTAATTTCACTTTCATTGTGTCCACTGGAATTGGAAATCTATTATAAATGAGATGTGAATCTAGACATATGAAAGAGTTAAAAATGAATGTCTGTGGAGGAGCTTCCTCTGGACCCTCTGTGATACTGTGCTTTAAAATAATATAGTCAAATTTGCAAGCAAAAAAAGCTTGCAGTAAAGTCCAATGCACTTTGGACCTCAGCTGAAAGCCAACCCTGAACTGAAGAAAGATAGCTAAAGGACATCTAGGTAAAAGTTAAATCCCCAGACTCTGAATATTCATTGCATTCAGAGGAGAGAAGACAAGAAGATGACTGAAGCTCATCTGGGGAGGCAGAAAAAGTTTAGCTGTCATTGTAGCTGCTGAAAGTGACTGTGTCAAATAGGACACAGTTTATAAAATAAATACGAATGTAGAATTTTTAAATATGACAGAGAAAACTAGGAAAAGAGATGTAAGGATCTAAAAGCATTCCTACTTTGAGATGTACAAACTTATTCTTCTTTACTAAAGTTTTCAAATGGCTCAGTCCCAGGGTTAAACAGACATAAAATCTTTGATTTTTTTCTTTGGTAAATCAGAGAGAGAAAAAAATCAGTTTGGGACTTGATCAAGGCCTCCAGCCTTGTAGGCAAGTGCCCTAGCCACTAAGTTCTGGTAGTTGGTAAGTGGATTCTTCTATCTCTTCTTTTGAATAGAAATATGTTCTTGGCTTTCAGACACTTTTCTTCTTCTTTTGTCTGTATGCTCTGGCATATGGTTAGATTGAAGCAGCATGAAAAATTAGGAGCAAATGTAAGATATTTTCAATTTTGTTGCAGAGTAAGACAAGACATTTAAGCAAGTTGCCTTATTTCACCTTAAGTGTCCCTCAAAACCAAATATGATCTTTTCCCCAGTTCAGCTAATAAAAGATAAAGTCTTGCGTCATGCAGGCCTGACTCTGCTACATTCAATCACAACTGGGACAATATGATGAAAAGTAGAAGATTTGTTATATCTGTTAAAGGCCAAAAATATTTAATGAAAAATTCCTAAACAGAATTTTAGCTGAAATCATTGCTGGAACAAAGGTAAAAAGAGAGTCTGTTGGAAGATCTTGAGGTCATAGATCAAGACTGTGTGACAGATAGTGCTGTATCTAAGAGGAATATGGAAGAAAAGAGAGGCTTAAATCAGTTATAAGGTTGTTCTAGTACAACCAAAAATGGATTAAAAAAAATTAAAAACGAAGAAAGAAGAGACACCTTTGGAATGGAGGAAGAAGATGAAGGAAAAGGAGTAAACAACTGTTTCTAGTTGATATGAGAGCCTGCTACTTTTCTGATACAGTTTAATTTTATGCAAAGACAGGAGATAGGTAACAGCCTCTGAAAAACTAAGTGCAATGTTCTCACCTTGAATAGTTCAGAGTCATGTGTAGCTTGATGTACCTAGAAGCTGAATTTGTGATTCCTGCGTTTCAGATCTTCCTGTGTTGGTTGGTACTCGTGCGTCGAAACAATCAGCGTACAAAAATGATTAACAAAGCTGCAGCAATTAAGAATTCTTCTCACTTCTGGCCACCAGGCTATGACATCTTTCCCTCTGAAACTGAAACCTCCAGATCAGGCTTTAGAAGACTGTGTTTTGTAGCATCTGGATTCAAAAGTGTTTGCTGGGAAGTGTGTAGGAACAGTATTCCATACTAATAACGTCTGTGGTTAAGATGGAAGGTGGATAGATCACAGCAAGATACAGAGGTTAATTTGAGGGTGAATGTTTCAGCTTATGCATATCAAAGCATTGATGCATGAGTCACTGGCACAGAATGAATAAATTTTTTGCATCAGAGTAATACAATGTTCTTGCTTACTGCTTTTCAAATCTATGAATAATGCCAAATGAAATGATTCTTTTTTATATCAATTATTTTCTGTGTTTGCTGCATAACAAAGGTACTGATTCTCACAGAATATATAGATGGGTGTCCTCAATATGCCAAATATGAGGGAGAGGGAGAAGGAGAAGGAGAAGGAGAGGGAGAAGGAGAAGTAGAAAGAAGAAAGAGAAGAGAAGAGAAAGAAAGAGAAGAAAGAAGAAGAAAGAGAAGAAGCAAGAAAGAAATCGAAAGAAAGAAGAAGCCCAGAACCGAAAGCCCTCCCAAGAACGAAAGACCGACAGAACGAAAGCAAGAACGCACAATACATCACGCACATACTCCCGCCAGACAGCAAGAAGAAACTAACGAACGACATCAAGAAATCCAGAAAGAAAGAAGCAAGAAAGAAAGAAAGAAACAGAGAGAACAAATAAACAAATCAGGAAAAAATTACCCCCTCCACCAAGACGGTATTATTAGACTGCTTTCTGATAAAGCATAGAATCAGCAGAAAGCTTTTTTTTCATACACATTTTTTGGAACTGGTGTCTGAGAGGTCACTGGCCAGGTGTTTAACTATTCTTGCTTAGAACAGAAGCCCATTATTCATTTTTATGTTAATAGTAACTGGGAGATGAGGAGTGGTAAAAATACATTCAGTTCTTAAATTAACACCTTATGACAACTTGAATTAAAACACAATGTGAGTGTATTACATTTCACTCTGAATCCACATGGTTGGCTACAGCAGGTATAGGACCAGCAGGAATCACTACTTGTAATATTTGTGGTAACTCTCAAATTAGCTATGACATGGAACAGCTTTTTGATCTTGACCATGTTCTACTAATTATTTAATCTTTGACAACATAGAAACACGTTTCAACACATAACTTAAGAAAGAGCACAGTATAGGTTTTCTTCCAAAGCCTACAAAAGCCAAGAAAGCAACCTCACACTTCTTTTAAACCCCTGTTTTAGCTCTCTCTTCATTAAAGCTGGATATGAGCCATAACTTCATGAAAATGGACACAAAGTTTTCCTCTTAGGGTAGAATTCATTGCATATAATTTGAGATATCTGTGAGAAGGGTGTTTAATCCTGATTTGTTCTTCTTTATTCTGCTCATAGTCAATGGGAAGAAATGAACAATTTTAGATAATTTTAGACATTTATCTTAAAATAAAGCAAATAGTGCTGTAGAGTTTCTTTTTTTTTGCTCTATTGGCTTGGGAGACCAGCTTGGATGTAAGAACATCTGGTAAGAGAAATCTCACTTAAGGTATCTAAGAAAGACCAGATGTATCACACCTCAGAGAAGCCTAATTCTTTCCATGGACTAAGAGCATGCTTGGGGTTAAATGAGATGAATTCCAGCCTTGTTGTCTTCTATAAATTTGGCAGAATTTGTGTCTGGGTCTGGCCAGAGAACAATGGTTACATTTTACTTACAAATAAAGTTGAAACTCTCTTTGAAATTCTGGAGTTAGTGAGAATCATACCCAGAACAGTAGGCTTCTGCCTAAAGCATCTGCTGAGGAACCTTTGGGACAAAGCCAAGCTCTCGTCTGGTTTGATTCACAGTGAAGAATCAAAGCTACTTAATGTAGGTGAGTGCCCTAACAAATGGGTTTGTGTCTGCTTTTGGGCCCGTTTCAGTTCATATCATTGGATCAAGAAGAAAGGACCTGAATCAAGGCTGAGTAGTCTTCTGCATGGGCCTCGTATGGAAAAATTTTTGCTCACTACAGTGTCAGGTGACCTCTCACTTGTTGTGTCATTAAGTACAGAAAACCTCTTTACAGAGGTTTTCTAAAACAGAGACAGTGCCACAAAGTTATTGAGTCTTGAGAACTAGCACTTTCTAATGAAAAAGCATGAGAAGGAATACATATACAAAGTGCAAAACAAGAAAATCTTTATTGGATATCAGGAAATAAATTTCACTATGTGAGTTGTCTAACACTGGTGCAAATTGTCTAGAGATGTTGTGAAAACTCCATCCCTGAAGATAATCAGAAAAAATCCATGTGCAACCTCATGTAAGAGTATAAAACTTCAAATGACCCCCTAAGGTCTCTCAAATCCATTTTATGAAGAAGGTCCTAAATGGAGATCTTAAAAACCTAATTTTTGGTATTAGGTGTTACCATTCTGGTGAGATCTTGGTTGGTGAATACATATTTGATAGACTCATATCTACTTTTTAAAATGATGTTTATATCACAGCTGGATGAGTCGGGGGAAAGGCAAATAAGGATTCATGTACATTTCTTAAAAGTACCTACTTGTCATTCTCATTTTCAGAAATAATCTCTTACAGAAATTCTTTTTAGCATCCTCTAATGTATTAATCCAAAAATTTTCCATATTTACTATTTACAATTAATTCTTAAATTTTGCAATTTCCCAAGAACAAGAATTGTATGATATTAACTCATGTTTTATAGATAAAAGAGAAGGAAAAAATCTCCAAATTTGGAAACAAAATGAGTTTTATTTGCTGTGTGCAGTTCTGGCAATGCAAGGTGATTTGATCATGTCATAATAGAAAGATACTGTGCAAGATGAAGTTCGACCAATTTTTCTCAGAATTCTGGTCCTGAAGATCCTGCAGAACAAAGTGCAACCCTGAGAGATGAGAAAGAGGTGCTGCGTAGATATCAAATTCTTTTTGACTCAGAAGGCTTAAGGCAGTAGAGAGCAATACATGCTAAAGGTTCTTGTAGTGCACTTATCTTTTGTTTTTCATTTTCTGTTTCCTTTGAGACACCCACATGAAAGCTGCACAGCTGGTTCCTCTTGCTGCTATTTACTGCAGTTGCACATTGAACAATTTGCTGTTTCCCGTGACATCTTTCATATATCTCAAGCATCAGTTTCCATGCTATTCCAGAAAAAAAAAAATCCTCTTTTACATGTAAAGTACTCAAGAATTTATCTTTTCAAAGAGAGCATTTAAGGGGAAGTTCATGTTTGGTTATTCTAGCAAACCATTTTCTTTTTTCCCACTTTCTAACCAGAAAATCAAAAAGAGTATCTGACAAAAGAGTCATTGAATAACTTGAAGACTGTGGTAAAATATACTGCATTTTGCTGCCATGTCAAGAGTGACTCAAACCTTAGAATCAATACAAATTGCACATTTATTTGACCCTTGATTATTTGCCCCCTGCTCTGTTTATCCCATGGATCCAATGGAGACTCTTTCACCAGGATAGACTTCTGAAAGGAAAAGAGAATATTAGAATATTTGAGAAGAATTATCTTCTTCTCAAAGAAGAGAAAAAATTCAACTGTATTAGGAATTCCTCCAAATAGCCACATTGTGTCTGTGAGGATATGCATTAAAGAACTCCATAGAAAGCAAATGGAAACAGAGGCCTCTCTGCATCCTTCTGCATGTGCTCAGCATGCTGACAAAGTTCTTATGTGAAAACCAGCAAGGACCTATAAAAGAATCAAGAACTTTGAATCTAAGGCACTGAGGAAAAAAACTGGCTTTGTGAAGCTTTCTTATTCCTTCTGAATCAATTTAGAGGCTATGAAAGGTGCCGAACTGACAGACCGAATTCCTTTCTTAACACACAAAACAGGTGCAGTAAATGGTGATTTTTGAGCTTTCCCCACTGTACCAGTGCATTTCAGCCTTGATGGAGGGGGACCACCTTCGGGCAGAGAGGAGAGTTCATCTTCCAAGCCTGTGCATTTTTTTCCCTCAGTGTCAGCTGCCAACAAATACACCAATTAGTGCACAGTCCCAGCATTTGAAGCAAATGAAAGCAGAGACAACAGAATAGAGGGAGAGATGTGTTTGCTCCTGGAATTCTGTGTTGACATTTATTTTGGATTTTAGCAAGGCCTACAATCGTTTGCATTATTTTAAGGAAAAAAAAAAAACAACACCCAGTCTCATTACCATTGGATATGATGATGGGGGAAATGGGCTGGAAAAATCCTGGATCTTTGCTGTGCCTTATTCTGGAATTACAAAGACTAGGGCAAATTCTTTACTGCTGTGCCATTCAACTATTATGTTTAACAATCTAATTAGAAAGGCTATGTTGCTTTTCCCCATTATAAAAGCAAAGACAGTGCACACAAGCAAAACCAATTAGACAGCTGTAGTTTACAGAGCTGGCTTGCCTCGAGGCTCGTTTCTAATGAACCCCCAGTAGATGGTTCCTATCCAGAAGCAGGACAGAAGGAACACAGTGACAGTGTGCTAACTTTCCTCTAATCAGGCACTAATGTCTGCTCTGGTCCACAGAGCTGACACTTGACCATTTCTTTCTGCAGCCAAGGTGGCCACCAGCACCAGTGCTGTGACACTAACCTGGCTGATAAGGCACGTCCCTTACACGGCTCAAAGTCATGCTAGCAGGTGGCAATAAATCTAAAATGTTCCTCTCAGATTTATGATTGCAGCTTTCTGCTCACCAGGGACTTTAGCTGAAGGCAGACACAAAGCTGTACAATAACCTGCATACTTGCCATGCTTTTATTTTTCAGCATGTATGGTTCAAATTAAGGCAGACTGTATTGAGTAGATTGCTCACTCCAAGTTAGTCATCTGTTTAGTGTTTCCACAAAGCAGTTGTGGTTGTTCACAAGTCTATTAATTAAAAAGAAAATGATTAAGGAAACTACTCAGTGGGTTGATGAACCATTCAACCACTTCAAAACTGAGTAAAACATTAAAACAAACCCCCCCTCTCACATTCCTTTTCTTGAATAGTCTGATAACAGGTATTTGTTTGAACTGAACTTTATAGGGCTTGTGAAAACACAAGCTCTTGTCATCACTGCATTTAAATGAGTTTTATGTACAAGAAACTGAGTAGCGCTGTCTGAGCTAGAATAGATGGTGTCAGCATTCCCATTAAAAATACCCCTTTATTCACTGGGTTATGAGTCAGTTATACAAAATCAGTCCAGGACAAAGTTTTGCATTTTTGACAGTAATACTTGGATCAGAGAAAGCAAGCATGGGATTTGCAGAAAAGTTTGCATAAATTAAATTATATTAAAAATTAAAAGTAAATGCACAGCTACATATTAATTTATTGTTTCAGCTTTCAGAGTTGCATTGCTATTACTACTGCTCTTATTTATCACCTCAAATATAATTTTCTCACTTATGTTATTTTGAATTTCTCTGTTTGGGAGGAATAAGTGAGGAAATCCTTCCCATCCACTATTTTTACCCAGTGCTTGTCTCCTCTGCCCTTGTTTCCGTAGTGTGCATAGGGGTGGAGGGGGTATAAACAAGACGAGAAAAAAGGAAAAATAGGACTATAAGGGAGTAAAGAATACAAATCTGAATTCCTCTGATATTCATAAAATCTTAAGTAAGATATAGAAAGGTAAAACTCAGCAAAGAGGAGTTTGAAACATGTTTTAGTCACAACAACACTCTCAAAAACTTGACTTTTTTGGTCGATTTTTACATATGTAACATGCATACATTTTACATTTTTACATACTACAAAATGCCCATATTTTACAAAGAGGTAGAAAAAATTTTCTGACTAGCTGTCATTGTCAGAATGCTTTCAAAATGCAATAATGAAAAACTTCAGTATAAAATCCTGAGTTGGGGGAAGAATAACAAAAATAGCAACTAAAAGGGTAAAAAACCTCTGTAGTGTTCTCAATTTGTTTCTTCAGTTACTTCTTTTTAAAGAATTTACTTTCAAGGATGGTCAAATGGAGTAAATATCTCATTATAAACTTTTAAAAATTCTTGCCACACTGGTAGAGGTAGCTTAAAGTAACCCTGTGTACGAAGGCAAACACAAAAGAAGGGGTTACCTAGGCTACTGTATATTTACAAGTACTTGCCAATAATATCTCCCAATGTAGCTCAAAACCCAACCAAACAAAATAGATAATGAATGCTTGTAAGAATTAGGAAAAGTGCCAAAGATAGCAGATCAAGGAATTATTCTTCATGGGAAAAAAATGTAGGATCAGATTTCTAGAACTAAAGCTAGTATGAATTCTTTATACTGAGGCAATTTAATTCTCCAAAGAAAGAAAGAGCTTTGGTGGGTGGGTGAGACAGAAAGTCAGCTTTTGAAGTTTTCGTATGTTTCTAATGGTCAGCTATTGTTTGGAGTAAAAATAGGTCAATTATTGTGGTTCAAAAAGAGGTAAAAATTATGTCTGGATTAATTCCAAAACTTTTTTCCTCCCTATTTTGTACTATGCAAATAATACAAAAGATGTATTTTCCCACTGATTGGCAAGACAGTTCAGAAGACACACTGCTGTGTGTCTTCTGAAACCATGATAGTGGCATCTTCCTGTTGCCAGCCCTAGGTTAAAGGAGTTCACTGCAGCTGATTTTTAAGTTTAACCTCTCTATATAGTGGACAGGATATCTCTCTGGAGAAAGAAGTCTATGAGTTGCTTATCTCAACCTTGGTGTGCACAGGTTCCAAGACCCCCACACCAGGATGGGGATCAGAATTTGTGTTGAGACTGCAAAACTAAGCCAAGGTGAGAAGAAATAGGAAGAAGGGGCATCTTTTTATTGACCTGCTTCAAAACATGCTTTTTAGGGTATCCTGTGTACTGATTTGTTCTTTTCACGGGTTTTGTTATTTTCGCACCATGAACATGTTGATCTATCATCTGGATTATCTTGCTGTTAAATAAAATTTTACCTATTTCTTAAAACTGTTTTGCATCTTTGTGCAGAATAAAAAATTTGGAAATGCTGGGCACACCTCACTCTAAAATAAGGAAAGCAATCAATCTCTGCAAGCATGCAATCATGTTTAAATACCCTTCCCATGTGGCTAAGGATCAAATTGTGACCCCATCCTGTGCTTACACAGAAAGGTTTAGCACACATCCACACCCACTTGTAGGCAGACCTTCCTTGGAGAGGACTGTAAGTTAGAGGAATCCTTGACTAAGTCAAACTGGAGAACTATTTTGTGTGTTACTCAGTTTGATACAAGTAGAAGTAGATGCCATAAAGAACGACACAAGAACCCTGAAGGAGGTGGAGGCAGAATAATCTGCCTGCACAGAGCTCTCCTGATCCTACTCACTAATTGTGAGAGACTAGTTTAAGCCCTGAAGCACTAGGTTTAATATCTCTTCCAAAAGTTTTATTTTCTTTAATTATGATTACTCTGGATATCCATGATATTGATATAATATCCAATCTCCTGATGAATCTGGTAAAGCTTTTGGTCTCAACAACTTCCTTTGGCAATGAGTTCAACAATTTAATTACACGTAATATAAAAAGGTATTTCCTTTTATCAGTTTTGACTTGCCCACCTTTTAATTTCAATGAATGCCTTGTTGTTTTTCCTTCCAGAGCCAGAGTGGAAGCCCCTGATCTGCTTTCCCTGTGCTGTTTTATATGATAACATTAATCTGTAAAATGTTTTCATTTTGCCTCTCATTCCTTCTTGTATGAGGGGAAAATCTTTTCTCTTTCCAATTTCTCTTCACAAGGCCACATTTCCACCTCTGTTATTTTTCTGTGATGTCCCACCAAGTCTATCATATTGTTTTATGGGACACAGTGTCTGGTACTGCAAGAAGTATCTGAAGTATGCTCTGTCCTTTATATATGCAAAGGCATTATGATGCTTTCTGTGCTGTTTCCACCTTCTCCTCCATGCTTTTGCAGCACCTGAATGTTGTTAGATTTTTTTGGGGGGGACCATGATCTTTTCGTGTACTGTCTGCAATGGTACCTACATTTCCCTGCTGAACCGAGCCATTATACAGATTTGATTGTAAGATTAATTTCATTTTTATCTTCTGATGCATTTTACTTCATGTGTATCAGAGATTCTTGCAGCTAACTTAGAGCTATCTGTTCCTGACTGACTGAGGTGATTTTGGATGGCGTCCAGTCACCATAAGTAAGGTGCTTAACTTGAGGATGAGCTGTAGGCTCTCAGTGAGACAGCTCTGCCTACATGTATGTGAATGCAGTTTTCCTTCTGCAGCTGATGAGGAGAGGAAAAAGATGTAAATGCCACTGAAGCACAACCCTATAAGCAAGACAGCCCTGCCTCATGCTTAAATTTACAAATTTAAATTAGGATTCTGCCTTTCTGTATATCTTGGTATGTTACTGTTTGCTCTCCATGGCTGTTCTTCCATATATATCAAAAGCAAGCCTTAGACTAAGATTTGGCTTCACCCTCCCTGCAGCCTTGGGCCTTTAAGGAAAAAAGCTATGAGCACAAACCTTTGAATTATAAAGAAACCCACAGCTACTTAATACACAATTTTTTTTCCCTACACTATGTAGGGACTCTAGAGTCAGAGATGGGTTGCCTGCTACCCCAGAGAGCAGTGGGAGGAAAAGTGGATTTTCTTCACTCTGTGCTTGTCATAGAACACTTCATCGTGTGCCCTGCAAGGGTGAGAGACAAGGGATGATAATCTGCCACTGGCCAGGAGAGTTTATTCTCTGATAGCACCTGCTGTTGGAAGTTAAGATCACAGCCCCATTTGTCTTTTTTGTTCTATAACTCCAAAGAAGTTTTCAAGCACAAGGAACTCTGTCTAACAAAGCCAAGAAGGAACAATCAGGACAAGAAAATGGGGTTATTAAGGTAGAAGGAAGATATGAAGAGTTAAAAGGGATGTGTTTACCAAGTGACAGAAAGTGCATGCTTTTGGTGGATCGTCATTGATTTTTTTTAGGAAAGGACATAGGAACCATCCTACTGAACTGAATGTGTATCATTATAAGCAGACCCTGCTCATTCTTTAACCATCCACCTACCTGTTGTACTTTATGCTAGTTTTTTATAATTAAAGCTTTTTATTGTACAGGAAGTTGCTAAACAAAGCAGCAGCTTATTGTTACCATTGCTCTAAATATAATTAGTTATTCCATCTATATTATTTTATTTTGATCCTAAGGATTTATTCTGAAACATTTTTTTCCCTAAAGCCTCACATAGGTTAACAGAACTGTAAAGCCACAGTAAAAAAAATCAATGCCTTGGAATATATAAATACCAGCTGGTGGTGTGGAAATGTCTTGGGTGGCCTAAGATGTGGCCAGCTGTGATTTTGGGGTTGTCTGCAAAAATCTGGGAAGTTATGATGAACCTGTTTCTGGACAGATCTGGTGGGACTGCCTTTTCATGTTCTTTATGCCACTGGCACATGAATATCAGCGTCTGTAATTGGAACCATTGCAAAACATTTTGAGTGAAATTCTGAACCATAACCTTTGGAAGCAGATGGCTTTCATCATGTTCACCATGTCATATTGCAGTAGTGGGTGTGCCTGCCTATGCTGAATTACAACAATATACTAAATTAGAAAAGATTGTTTGCTCATTTACTGATTTAGTAATACTCAGGAAAATGATGAAAAGGAATGGAAATATATCTCTGTTGAAAATATATTTGAATCTGGTAACCAGAGAACACTTCCATAGTTTTTTAAAGATATGTCACCTCCAGTTTACTTCCAATTGTACCACTTCACTTGACTTTTGAATATGTAGTTGCTGTCTTCCATTTTATACACACACATGCCCAGGCAGACAGGTTGTTGCTTTAAAATGTCAGCTCCATGAAGCATCACTTGAAAAGTCCTAGTGAATTTAACCAAGTTGGAGAAATTTGTGCAAAAATATAAGGTCAAAAGAGCCCTACGTGACAGGTCCTTGTTTGCCTGCCTCAGAATGCTTCAAAAGGCTTACTTATTTGCTTACCACCAAGGCTAAGAATATGTGTCAAAACTGCTTAAGATAGGGATCAGTTTTACTAAATATGATCTCAGACCTTCCAAGGTGTTTAGGTCTGGGAACACTTACAGTACATCTGTTATTATTTTGGTTCAGCTGAGTTATTGCTTTAATCAGCAACATTTCAAGAGACCCGGTATAAAAAAACCAGAAAGACTAACTTGTTTTCCATGTTTACATTTCTGCCATTATGTAACTTTCTTTACAATGGCTAAAGGTACATGAGTTGTGGCAAAGCAGCCCCAGAGGGCAGAGAAGAGTCAGTAAGTCCTTGCCAATGAGCTTGTGGAACTCTTAAAAGCATTCAAATAGTTTTGGGTTACGTACACAGTTAACAGGCATGATTTGGAGCCGTGTCATGTATTCTCATAAACTTAGTGTGTTTTTCTTAAAATTGATTAGGAAGAGAAGGCTGATGCCCCTCATGGACCTCTGTATGCTGATGGCTAATTCCCATGCATTTTTCATGCCAATAATTCATTAGAAAATAACTTACCTCACAATAATTCTCCAGAACCTGTGTAAGAGCAGGGGTTACTTTTCCCTACTCATTTCATCCAATGGATGTTTTGAACAGCTTTGTAACTTAGTAGACTTGTAGTGTTTCATTTTTTAGGGTTTGTTTCTTTTCCCCCTGCAGTAGATTATGGACCTTTAAATTACCTAATTTGTTCTTTGAGATAATTCACTTCAATGGATCTGGAAAACATTCAATGTAGAAACTTCTGTGAGTACAGTAAATCTCCCAGTTGTGCTTCATTTCCAGAATTTCTTCTGGAACATCTGTCCACTTTGCTGTTTTTTCCTGCTGTTAGCTTCTGAGCTATGTGTAAGGGGATTCCATAGGAAATCAGGAAGTGTCTTGTTTCTATTAAGTGAAGAGTTGTAGCTTAAAATGTTTAAAATTAATATTCTATTTCTCTGTCTTTTCTCATAATATACATTACATGACTCTGGATTTCACAGTCTTGAACAACTAAATCTTCTAGGCAAATATTTTTCTTACTCCACTCTGGCTCATATCATTCAAGTTCCTCAAATTTTCCACTTCTTCCCATACAAGCCTAAAATTGAGGAACTTCCATCATAATTTATTGTCTGAACTTAAACTGTTCAGGGTCTTATTTGGATTCAAAAACTTGTGCAGAGATCAAAAATGGGATGAAAGTTTTCTGAACCTCTGTAGCATCAGGGAAAGGGTCTGGAGCGGAAAACTTTTTTTCTTGTACAGCTGGCTCTGATGTGACTGATGTTGGGATGTAGAACTCCCTTCTGGTCTCTAGCCTTTAGGAAGAATCTTGAATAATTGGGGAAGAAAAGGCTGCAAGAAAGATAAGAGGATTATGGAGCAATCCAAGAAGCTCAACCTCTTCAGGTAACTGGATATAGCCTGTCATGATGGCTTGCTGATAGTCACTTTTGTACCCAAATTGTGAAAAACAGATCTGACAACAGCATTTCAGGCTAACATCCACACAGGATGAATCAGGTGGTAAAAAGTGAACCATAAAGAGCTCGTTTTAACGTTCCCACAGAAAATTATCTTTCCTATGAATGGTATGGAAACAAAGCAGCATGAAAATTGTGTGTCTTTACACAGGAGCATGTTAATGTATTTTTTTTCCCTTCACAAAGAATCCACATATTGATTAATTTCTCTCACTACTAAAACTGTGACTGGGGAGTTTGGAGTGAATGTACTTTTCTTGGTTTCTAGTGCTTGGTTGCTGCTGTGATTATCGCTGTAAATAGAGAGTGTTCTTAAAAGAGAAACTTTAATAAGAATTTCAATGTGTTAAAGATTTCTAACTTATCACTCAATCATCATGGAGGCTCAGAGTCACAGAAAAAGAGTTTCATCCATTCTGGTACTCATGGAATGACCTTTTTTGAGCAATAGAATCTAACTCCAATATAAGAATGAGAAAAGAAGTCAGTAATAAAAATGGGAAGGCATATGCCATCTGTTAAGGAGGAAATCAGGGTGGATGAAAACAGAAGTATTTTGTGACAATAATATCTCCAAGCTGTAAGCAAACCTGGGCTTTCCTGTTGGTTCATGAATAAAAGAACGTGCTATTCCGCTTGCCATAGTGACTTCAGTATTTTCTAAGGCTTTTTGGCCTCCAGTGGTCAGCTTAGTGTATGCTAAGCTCCAGAGTATCTTATATCTTGCTAGATTAAATATTCTGGGATTACTTGTGCTTTTTAAATTATTATTATTATTATTATTATTATTATTATTATTATTATTATAGTTATTATATATTATTACTATTAATAGTAGTAGTAGTAATAGTAATAGTAATATTATGTCATCTCCAATTTATCCCACTCTTAGAAAAAACAGACCAAGAGTGACAAAGACCAATATTTCTAGTGTCCATGTGACTAGCTGGTTCATGGAGAAGGTTTTGTGATGTGATGACAGTTGTGTAAAAGGTTTCCTTTATTCCTCATGCCACTGTTAAGTAGATTCAGGATTGTTTTCCTACCACATGCAATCCTGTCTATCTTTTTTACTTGTTTGTCAAGGTGCATCAGTGAGCTGTAGGGATGTTTTTGGTTTGTGAAAGAGAGGAGTTCAAGGGGACTGTCTGAGGTCATCAGATGATTATGACATGTTAGTTCTGGTTGTTGTCTGTCTTATTCTCCAAGGGTGTGATGAAAAACTAAACTTTTTTTCAGTATTATACACTTCAGTAGTTCATCTCCTTGGTAGAATGAAGATGCAAGTTTCATCAGAGTTGGAAAGAATTTATGTCCTCAATGTTCAGTCTACAAACTACGTGTGTGAACTCATCACTACTGTGTGGGAATAGATGTCAAAATATTCTTAAGATTTGCCTGTGAGTGTATGAAAATTGTTAAGAGCCTGCCAGGCTGGGCAAGCAATCCTTTTGGAAAAGGAATTTTTTTCTCTGGGCAATAGGGCAAAGGTTGTTCAACCCTTGGTTGCATTAGTTCTTCTCCTGATGAATTTTGCACACAGCAAGAATACTCAGTTAAGGAAAATGCATGCCAAAAATAAGAATAAAAGGTGAAAGAGACAGGAAGGGCCTGAGGATCTGGTGAAGACAGTGAGGAAGGCTGGCAAAAGAGGTAATGGGTCTAGAAAAGAGATGGCACAGCCGGGAACTTCATTTCTTCCTGCCAATTCCTAGCTGCTGTCATAGCACTTTTGTGCTACTGACAGGAGGGATAATTTAAAGCAAACAACTTATGTTGGAAGATCAGATCAGCACGTCACTAGTTTGGGAGTGGCACATTGCAAATTTGGCCTGAAACTCCCTTTTCACATTTCCTGCGTTGTGTAATATGCTTTGTAGTCCTAGCCAAAGATCTAGGGTGCTACATGTATACATCCAGAAACCATACTGATCCGTATCAGGATTCATGAATGCAGACATATTTGATATATATATATGTTCCCTATAAATGAGTCAATCATGTACTTCCTTTTAGTTGTGCAATGTTGCTCTCACAGCTTGCTCCCAATTCTATGCACATTTGTAACATGTTTGCTAGTAGCTGTATTGAACACACTGTTTGAAAAGCACAGTGTTGGAGCAGCAAGATTCTTGATTGGAATGAAGGTTTTGGTGGTGAAAGTGCAGATGAGAAGGTGGTAAATAGGGGAGAGTGGCACTCAATGTATCTTCTCAGCTTTTATTTTCATTGCAGTGATGTCAAGGCCAGGTGCGCTCTTTATTTTTGGCACGAGTAGAGGGATACTTCTGGGGTTTCTGATGTTAACTTTTTACTGTATTACACATATAATCTCCCATTCCTTATTTTCTCATTGGAACAGTTGTACACACTACAAAGGTAAAGAAGAAAACTCCTGTAAGATCAAAGGCTGCTGCAGAGAGATTCTCCAGGAGATATTTCTCATCACTGCAGTCTCCATGAGCTACTAAACTGCCATGAAGCTATTGCTAATTTGACTTCCTCTACACAAACCAGCCTTGCTAGCCTTTGAAAATTTTAAGTAGGTCTTGAATAGGTTCAAGACCTTGCAATAATTCAGCTGAAAGCAATAGGTTAATTAATCTTATTTAAAAAACAGCGAAACAGAAGTTAATTAAAATGTAAACAATAGTCTGTATTGTTAATGACAACTTTAGAAAAAAGAATCTTAGAAATTCTTTGTGTAGTATTTTTTACCTGACTGCCCTCAGAGGAGAGAGAGATTTTGCAGCACATCACATTACCCAGCTAACCTTTCTTTCACTTTTAAATGAAATATATTCTTTGCTCCTTCCAGTGCAGTGCAGCTGGACAAACTGGAGCTAGTGAAAAGCTGTCAGAGCCCTGCTTACCGGGGATGTACCTGCTACCAGGAGGCTGCTGGACATGAAACACTGAGCAGAGTGGCTGCAGCCTCTGAAGCAACCAGAACGTGGTGTGTCTGAGAGCATTGGGAAGAGAGGAATGGATGACCTGGAAAGTCAGAAGGCTAAAAAAAAATGTCAGTCAGTGAGAAATGATTAACAGCTCATCCAGTTTATGCCAAGGACAGAGGGTTCTCTCAAGCATTCTTGTGCAGTGCTGGCTGTCAGCTGAAACATGCTGAGGAACAGGAGCAATTTGGTGTATCAGCCTGGTCCAGAAACAGCTAAACAGAGCAAGAGAGATTCTGTAGGTTAGGATTGGGCCCTCACTAAAGGGGCTTTGTACTTTTGTGTTTTTCAGGGTTGATCTTGTTATTCCTGTTCTTCATTAAAAAAAAAAAAAAAAGGAAAAAAAGAGAAATATATGCCAAATAGGTGTGGCAAAAAAAAAAAAAAAAAAAAAAAAAAAAAAAAAAAAAAAAAAAAAATTGGAATTTATAAGCCTGAGGGGGAAAAAGAGTCTTGCCAAGTTATCTTCCTACCTCACCATTGAATTATTGTGTAAATATGTGTCTTCTAATTTAGTATAAGCTCCAAATATCTACGAATGCAACAAAAGTGAAATTTAAACAAAAAAACCCCATACAGTAGTGAAAATAACAAATGACCAGTCATGAGATTGACAATAGATTTTATATTTGGCTCCTTCCTTTTTGGTAGCTGAGTAAGCCAGCTCAGATTAGCAGGGTATGTCATGTTTATTACCTGAAATGGTTTTCTGGCCCACATCAAAAGCTGTGAGGGAAAAACTGCAAGTGACTCTTGTCGTTCATGTAGAAAAGTAGGGTTTTCAGTAAAGACATAAATGGATTCATGGAAAGGTTTAATTCCCCAGTGTCTTACTAATGATGATGTTTTGAAACTGCAAGTAAGAGATCAGCCTTAGGGACTTTCTGCAGCAAAAAACATGTCATTATATGCAAGAAAGGGTATGTTCTCATAGACTATTTTTTCTCTGCTACACATGATGACATCACTTGTTTGTTTGCATTCTGTTGCTTCAAGGTATATGCGAAAATTAATTAGTCATAATAAAGAAATATTGTCAAAGCACCATCATCACTTTTCAAATTAATATACTGCACAGTAATGGGTAGAGAAATTCAGTGACTTCTTAAACTAAACTGTAATTCCCATGACTGAGTCCGTGGCTATGTGGTTGCAAATGACATTTTGGTCTCAGTATAACCTGTAACAACCAACAAAGTGTTACTGACCCAACTATAATTCAGGGAGTGAGACAACGGGCATGTAAACCCACTCACCCCTAGACCTTGAGAGAGTATTGTGTAAGCAAACACTAAAACGCAGCCAGCTTCCTGCTAGTGCTGTAAAACCCAAATCATGACTCAGTCCTGTTACACTTGTAGCCCTTTTTGTTTGCATTCTTTGAGAAATTGGCAGTGGCCACTTGTTGTTAACACAGATCCCAGGAAGAGGCTTTATTTGGACATGAAGGTAAGGAAACAAGGTTTCTTTTCCAGATGGCTTTGGCCTTAGTGTCTCAGGCTGACAGCCAGTCATGATTTGGTCTTGGGACATCATAGCTGCCAAGACTGGTGGAGAGAAAGCAGGTTAGAGCTTAGCCTGACCATCTATAGCTAAGTGACCATGCCGCACAAACTACAGCTACAAGAAAAGATGATGCAGGTTTGCAAATGGTGCTTCCTGTAATTACCTTAAGCCTGACTTCTTTTGCAAAAAAGGTCAGTGAAGGAGGAAAAGTGCACATGCTTGAGATTTAAACACGTGGGGCCTAAAGATTTTGCAGAGCATGTTACAAAGTAAAAGAACATTTTTTCTCTACACCGTGGTGAAGTTAAAAAAAATCATTTGTATGATGTATCCTAAAATAGATTTTATGTGCATGGTCAGGCTAAACTCAGAGAAAACAATGAGGCAAAAAAATGGTTTCTATTGACTGGCATTTTAACTCCTCCAAACCTCACAGAATTATTTTCTTCAAGTGAATTCTTAAAATTCCCTTTCATCCAAGTTCTCTGGAAATGCTGGTAGTGATAGCAGCCACATATGTGAATTCTTCTGCTAAGGGAGTCACACTTTAACCCTGGTTCTGCTGATAACTGACCAGGGCAAGTAGGTAAAACCACATATATACGCCAATATTATAATTCTCCCCATACATAAGTGTAATGTGTACTGTCCAAAAAGGGTTTTGACACCTATAATGGGTGATGTGACAGAGTGTGCCCTCAACAAATTCACACATGGTACCAAACTGGGGAGAGCTGGGTTGCTCTTCAGAAGGATCTTGACATGTTGGACAAATAGAGATGACAAGAACATCATGAGTTCATCATAAGAAATGCTAAGACTGGTATCTGGGAAGCAATAAGCTTGATAAGCAACAATTAAGCCTGGGGACAAGCTGCTCAGTTTTGCAGAAAAGGACCTGGATGCCCTGATGGACAATAAGCCAGCTATGAGCCCTTGCAGCATTGAAAGCCAGCCACAACCTGAGCAGCATAAGTAAAACCATAGCCAGCAGGCTGAGTGACTTGGAAAAGTTTGAGATGACACTTGCAGTGCTGTGTCTGAGTTCTCCAGGACAAGAAAGGCTTCAGCTAAATGGGGAGCGTTCACTGGATGTCACCTCAATGGGAGGAGGCTGTAGAAAAGACATAGAGTTTGTGGCTGTGGGAAGTGTTTGTTCAGCCTTCAGAAGAGAAGGCAAAAGGGAGGTCTCACTGCTGTGTGCAATTACATGTAGACATGTAGCTGGGATTTTCTTGGAGTTGCACAGTGAGATAATGATTCACAACAGATATAAGATACAATACAGAGAAATTCCTGTTGGATATTAACAAAATATCACCATGGTGGTGGTCAAATATGTTGCCCTGGCTGTGGACACTCTTGTATTTTTCAATGTTCAGGACTCAACTGGACAGCTCTGCAATCGGATCCATTTAGCCCTATTGAGAGAAAGGAACTGGATCAGACATTCTCTAGGTGTGTCTTTCAATCTAAATTTTTTGGTGATATATGATTCTGTGACTGTTACACAGCATTACACCGATTAGTTAGAATGGAATTAAGATGGGGAAGTCACTCATGGACCACAAAATATAAAGACTTGTGGCAAATAACTTATACTCAATAGAGCTACACTAAGCTCATTTCTACGTCTATCAGTTTACAAAAGCAGCCTTTAATAATAATCCTAGTGATAATGTCATTTACTCAAGATACAGTGTATGCCTACTCCTGTTTCAATTCTGAGCAAACTCCTTTGATCAGGTAGAAAACTGAAATAATATTTGGTAAAGAAAAGCACAGCCCAGCTCTCTTGCAGAAGTTAGCTGATCATTGCAACACAAGGCTTTCTTAATCTTGACTGCCAAATTTTATTTTTACACAACAATTTGTTTCTCATTTCAGCAGGTAAGTATGCGTTTGGTAAACTTCACTTTCACTGAAATCCAGACCCCTGTTTATGATAGCAAATTAAAAGACACTTGCAAGTGCACATTCTTTTAGAAAGAACATGCTGTTTGTATTTGCACACATAGCTTAGCACTACAGGGTTCAGGACGTGAGCAGTACCTTTGCTGCTTTCCAAGTGATAACCTGATTAAACAGAGAAAAGTGAATGGAAAACTTCATGAAATATCAGCAAGCTATATACTTTTTTTTTGTCTTCAGCTGACCTGACAACAACCTTTGAGCAATCCTGGATGAGTGAGCTACATTACTGTAATTTCTATAGGTACTAAAGAGAATGAAAATTATTTACGCAAATCAGATCTATGGTATTGACTTGTGATCAAGTGTAAATAGTAAGGCTGCTGGGCAGAGGCTTTGACTTTAGATCATATACTTGATTCAGGTTATTCCAACCTTTTAAAATGGGCTTTTTTTCTCATGTATAGATGCCTTCCTGTAAGACTTGTGGTTCTAGTCCAGAAAGAATCAGAAATGAGACACATGAGAGAAAGTAATGTTCTGAACACTCCAAACTATCAGATGAAGACTAGCTTCAGAGGAGATTAGAAGACAGATGAATTTTTCACGTAAGGATGATCAGGACACCAGATGGGGATAGCACTTTTCTTGGGTGAACCTAAAGGAATGCTTCCTAAATGTAGATTACATATTGAATATAACACCAAATCCTGAGTAGGATGTGTAATATATATGTAAAAGGAATGCAATATATCTTGGAAATATAAGGCCAAGACACAGTCACTCAATGATTCAATCATGTGCAAAGCCCTAAGTGAAAACCAAACAATTGGGAGACATTAATATGTCTGGCAGAGCAGTTGTTAACATGCAAGCTGAGAGCCAGACTGAGATTTCTTGGTTGCAGATACACAAGTTTTTCCTCCGCTTCTCTATTCTTGCCTTTTTTCCAGCTCTTGTCTTGTCATTGCCAAAAGCAGTCCCTGTCTGTTCTGCCATCCCTTTTCATAAAACAGCCCTGTGAAGGAGGACTCCTGCTTTTTGAGGTTCCTTGCTGATTTTGATGACTTGTCAATTCTGCTTCACATAGAAAATGTGCATATCCTTGTTGAACACCAGACTTTGTGTGCACTTTCTCTTCTATTGTTAATCTTTATGTCAGATTCAAATCTCGATGAGTGTTTCAAGACATTTTTATATCTGGCTGGTTTTATTTGCCTATGCGCAAAGAGCTCATTGTAGTCCAGCCCAAATTTGAATCTGGGGAAGCAATTTAGTGATAGGAAGTCTCACAGTGCACCTCATGAGACCACCACTTACATGACAAGAAAATCTGGAAGCTGGAAAAGAGATGATAAAGAGAAGTTTGAAACAGGACATTGAAGACCACTGAGTTGAGAGAAGTTTTGACAGCTCAGATAGTAATTGAAGAGTGAGATGGAGGCAAGGGGTGGGTGTAGATGCCCATTTTGTCCCCATCTGTGTGGTGTTTCTCCGTGAAAGAATGCTTGGTATCTGGTACTCCTCGGAGTTTATGTGTCTGCTCCATTTATCTGCAAATATAAAGCACTGCCTGAGCTTTGAGGCCCTGGCATGGATCGGACATAAAGATGCCACTTCACTGAGAAGGTGACAATCAAAGATCAGACAAACAGAGAGGTCCTAGAATCAGCCTGAAGACAGCCCATCATCCTGCTTTAGTAAGTCCAATACTGTAAGTGTTCAGCATAGAAAGCCTAGCCTCCATGCCAGAATGGTATCTGGGGACTGAAGCAGGGGAATGTGAGAATGATAAAAAACCCAAAAAATTCTTTTAGAGTTGTGTGTATGTGGAGTCAAAATTGCACTGTCATATGTCAAAATTGCCAGTGTGGTATGATCTGGAGCCACAATGATAGACAAGTTGAGGTGAAACTGCTGGAGTCCTATCAGTCATGTTTCTAAGGACATAAAATGCCTGCCTGAAAGGACATCAAATTTTATTTGGAATGAAAGACAGATAAGGGAAGATCCACTTCTGCACTTGTCAGTGCAATGAAGGACACATGGGCACCACACACTCAAAGAGAAAGTGGGGAACAAAACATACTAATGGAAACAGAAGACAAGGTGTCTATAAGGAGGTGATGATAAAGAACGGGGCATTGTGATGCCCCCTTACCCTCTCAATTACCTGAATTAGTAGGGACACTAAAAAGATCCTAAGGAATAGATGGTGAATTTTTTCATTTTGACTTATTTCTAGGAGAGGAGTCAATGGATAAATGTTGACAGCAAAGAGGTAGGATAAATGTAGTGAATGAGGAAATTCAGTGCCTATCCTTCCCAAAAGAAATTAGGGTGGTTGCAAGCAGAGGATGTCAGAACTCTGATGAAGGAAAGGAGGCAAAGAAGTGAGAGTTGTGGTTAAGCTCAGAGTAGCTGCCACTGGACAGAAAAAAAGTTCCCCAAAGAGGTGTGATTCAGCTTCTGGGAAAAGTCCTGAGAAAAGACTGTGAATTTTCCTTCAGGCTGTAGCTTTGGGTTAGCCAGCTGCTCTGTGATGGAACCTGAGCTGGCCAGGGAACAATGTGCAGCAGCTGGAAATGAGAAGCAAGTGTGTGAAAAGGGTGTGTGGTTCTCAATTCAGACAGGGATACCACAGTGCCAGGATGCTCTGCAGATTAAAGCATTTCTTTTGCAGCCACCCAGAGGAGACAGATCTGACCTTTTCTTCTAGGATACCTGTGCAGTAGAATGATCTGAAAGGAGACTTATGTAATGCGTTTGGGAATGGACCTATACACGTTCCTAAAGCTGAAATTCTTATTCTAGGGTATGTGAACCTCTTGGTATATATCAGGTTTCCCTGTTATTTTTATAGTGAATAAAGCAAAATGAATTATAAGGATACTAAGAGTTAAATCACATTAAAATCTGAATTCACATGCCTTGCTCAAACTCTTCCTGCAGCTTTAACTTTCTGGAGCTAGCTGGCTACCCCATGCCAGTCAGACACTTTCCAACATGAGTCACTATGGTTTCCAAATTTTTCTTTCCCAAATAAAAATGAAAAATTCCAAATGTCTTACGGTTTTTTTTCTATAGAAAAAAAGGAACAGACCATCAAGTGCATATAGTCAAAGAATTGTTTTCTATTTCCTTTTACATCCCTAGTCTAGACAAGAGGTACTATGATGAACCTTGCCTTTGCTGCCAATACCAACAGCACTTAGTGGTCTTGTTACCTCACGCCTGGCTAATTCCCAAGGACAGTCATAGCTAATGAGTAGCCCTTTCAATGGCCATTCCAGCAATTCATTTGGGCTACCCTTTCAAAGAGCATGGAGAATTCTTGAGAGAGAAGGTCTTTTGTACCGGGCAATGTTTCACTCACTGCGTTTAAACGAGAAGGGCAGTCAGGTTGTAAAGATTTATATAAATGAGAGCATTGTGCACTGGAAAGGAGATTGGTATGTTTGATCTCAGCTGTTATTGATTTACCTTTTCCACATGATAACATTCATTAGGCAGGGTAAGTAAAGGCTGGGGTGTTCCATTTCAATTATCTATGGTTAAAATACAGACATTACACAGGGTGGAGTGTCAGTCTAGTTTCAGTGGGGTGAAGTGTGAAAACATTTTCCTACCAAGTCATTACATAGGATGACATGACTTTTTTGAATCCTTTCCTGTCTCCTCCCCATCCACCCCACCCTTTTTTATGTTTTTATGTCTTTTTCATTGTTTTTGAATATTTGTGTTTCTGGTCAAGGGAGCTATTCTGCCACTAGAAATTTCCTGATACCTTCACTGCAGCTGTTGCTCCCTTGTCATGTGTGAAACAGGACAGTGCTGGTGAGACACTTCTCTCCCTGCCTGACACCTGGCTCGTACTGGTGTCCCAAAAGGTTCACAGATTTATTCAAGCCACCTCCTGTACCTAGGAGGTGACTCTGCTGTGATAAGAGGTTGGACTAGGGGGTCTCCATGGATGCCTTCCCACCTTAGTCCTTGGACTGCCAGGGAGCCAATCTCCTCTCCTTCCCCACAGTGTAGTTGCAGTAAAAGGCTGTTGCACCATGTGGCTCCAGAGAGCTAAGTACATTCCAAATAGAATCCTCTGATTTTAAAGGAAAAATAAGTGTAGCAACAACAATAAAAAGGACAAAAGATATTAGCACCTCAGGAGTAATTTCTTTCTCACTATTGGCTTCAGAAGAGCCTACAGTGACTTGCTCAGGCTTAGGTATGTAGATGGAAATTGCCATGGCTAAGTGAGATGAATACTGCCCCAAATATTTCCATTTTTCTATTGAATAAATGGTTGTCTCTCCAAAGATTGTTTCCTTTCATTGAATAATGTTTTTAAGACATTAAAAAGTTCCCATAACAAAATTCAAGCACTTCACATTAGATGTATCTGTTTAAAACACATTTTCTTTTTACTTCTGTCTTTTCTAAAATTCCATAATCCATAATTTGCTTGCACATACCTGCAGGCATATTTGTGAAAAGACCACATTAGCTTTAGCTTCCTTTATATTAAGACTTGCTGAGTGTCCACAGCTCCTGTTAGTCTGTGTTGAAGACACGAATAGAACTTCAATAGAACATGGTTTCACCAACTTCAAAAAAGTGTTTGAATACCTGAAAATGTTGACCATTTATGTCCATCACATATCCAAATTACTTTGATATCATGGAGATGACCTTAGCTGTTGACATCAGCTTAAAACCTTGACTAGAAATGCATTTCATTGAACCTGTGGAAAATAAGTTGTGTGTGCGTCATGATGTAGCTGGCATACGAAAGTGGTAAAATAATAGAGGATTGTAAAACATTACAAGCAGCGACTTATACTTTGACTTGTACTTGGAGTTGCAGGTACTGAAAGCACAATGTTTTCTTGACCATTTTGCCAGACAGAGAAATGGAAAAGGATTTGCAATAATAAAAACTCCCAGTCTTATCTAAATATACTTTATATAAAAAAGCCACACTCTCTCCTTGTCTGGAGATGAGGCAGGAGCTCACAGGCAGTCCATGCCAGGCTCCTTTTCTTATGCATTTTCTCTGGTAACTTCTTTTCTCCTTGATCTCATCACTATGGTAGAGAACTGCTGGCACAAAATTTTTCCTCAGTTGTGCTTCTAATTCATTAGTCAGGGCCAGGTGACAACAACCTGCCTATAACAAAAAGATTTAAATGATGTGCACAGGCATGGAGGGGATATTTCAGGTATCTTTCCAGTGAGAAAGCTCAAAGTATATTTGCCCATTAAGATAGCCTTTCCTCTCACAGCACCCCACATGGTTCAAAAAGCTTTTGGACAAGGAGAGACACTCTCCAGGCCATCTCAGGCCATAGAATCCAGACATTTCTGGGTCAGGTACACCTAGCTACTGTCTAAGCCAGAGGTTTTATTAAATAGACAAAAAATGGGGGACTGTTGCAACCCCAGGCACATTATAGTTATGTTGACTATCGTGCATCTGATTTCTGGTGAAAAATTTTTAACTTTTATGAGTCTTATTTCTTTATGGCATTTTCTGCTTGATTGAGTTTCTCATGACCAGAAATGTCTTCATGGGAAAATACTTTAAATGCAAATAGCATCACCTCTTTAAAGGTCTACGGGGACTGATCTTTGAAAAATGTGGTGTATTCTGGAAGATATTTTACATTCTTTTTTTATTAAAAAAAATAGGAGAAAGGTGATGGTATGCTTTTTAGTATTTACCATGTAGTGGCAACAATACCATGTTGAAAGAATATAATGCCATCATGATAGAAGTCCAACTGATGAAGAAAATTAGATTTTAATGGAAGAAATGGCTAAAGTAAGAGTCATTTAATTGATAAGGACAGGCATTTATAGCAGATAGTAAGGATTTTTCTTAAGGAACCTACACTATTAGGAGAAATAATTAAATATTTAATACTTTTATTGGTGATACATGGCACATGCATTCTTTGGCACTGTCAGTGAGCAGATTTGAGCAGGGCTGGACATGTACAGGTCTTGAAGTTTTTCCTTAGAAACCTTAGCTCTGTGTTTGTGTCTGAGCTGTCTCGGTGTTACAGCTTTTTGGGGAGAACATCAAGGAGAAAATTTTGCAATCCTTTTGTCAATGAAGATTTTTTTGACCTTCCTACCAAAAAAGCAGGACAAGCCTGGGATGGTGAAGACCTGGAGGCATGTCCCTACTCCACCCCAATGAGGTAAGACAGTTTTCCTGTGCCTTGGACTGGCAGATTGGAAAGATGACTTGTGCTTTTGTGTATTTGTTTTCCAAAAGGGCCAATCCTTTGCCAGCCTTGTCCTTGTCCTTTAGACCTCCGGTGTGTTTAACTCACACACTGAATTGTTTTCATCTGTGCTGGCCAAGGTTTTTGCCATGTGGCTTGTGAATGACCATATGATACCTACAGGTTTTGCAACCAGATGAGTCTCCTGCTCTCAGCTGCTCTGTG
Organism: Serinus canaria; assembly: GCF_022539315.1. NCBI lineage: Eukaryota > Metazoa > Chordata > Aves > Passeriformes > Fringillidae > Serinus > Serinus canaria. The sequence goes on from NC_066313.1 coordinate 43,899,816, forward strand.
AGGTGAAACAGCTTTAGTGTGCCTGGTGCTTTGTCTGCAGTGCATGGGGGAGTCAGGGAGGGTTATTTTTTGGCTGGGGAGCTATTTATTTTTGTTGAGCCTCTGTCACATATGTTTTGCAATTGCCTTTCTGGCCTTCTTCCCCCTTTTCCAGTATGTACTTCAGTGGAAGTGTTGGCACATCCTGAAAATGTGACGGTGCTTATTACTCATGAACATATTGTCTCACTTTTGATTGAGTGTCAGCGCTTCTTTGATCACGTTCCTTCTGCCTGAATTAATTAGGGCAGGAGTGACACACTCCTCCCTGGGCCTTGGCTGGCCTTTAGCCCTGTATCTTTGCAAGGAGGTTTATCATGCAATTGAACCAACATTAAATCATGAGGAACTGCGAAAATGCAGTGGGAGAAGATCAAGATCTTACTGCTCCTGTGAGCAGAGCCGTTCCTGTCAGGCTGCATCAGGGATGTATTTGTGCCTGGTTTACTTAAAGCATGTCCTAGTTTTGCCCCTTTGGGCCATGCAAAGGGAAAATTTTTCATATTTCTTCTCTGTTCCATGCAGAACTGGCTACTGGTTTTGTTTCTGAGTGTTTTACTTGCTCTATCCAGATTTTCTCTTGTTCTGTGTTTATTTTTGCTGTCCATCAAAGCACAAGCTCCAGCACAAGCTCCAGCAGTTCTCCTGATGTGTGGAACCAGATTTCAGGCTTGTGCTAAACCTCATTCCTTCCTTTACTATGGAGTATAGAGTCACAGGGAGAAGCAAAAGTAAAAAGACTGGATGGGACCAGGCCTTTCCCTATCTACAGTCATTTTTATCTCTTCCTATTTCTTTTTCCCTCTTTTGGAACTTCCAGTGTAGGTTTAAAAACAGCTGTGGTGTATTCTTGAAAATTTTCTGGGAAAATTACCTGTTTTGAAAAGCTGTCAATGTAAATTACTTCTCATTAGCATTGCTGTATGTTGAATTTAGTTCAGACAGTAAACTTGTATATGTCTAGTATCAATTTATTAAACAGTGGGTTCCTGAACATGGCTTTTTGGTGGATTTTCTAACATAAGCAACTGGGTTTGAAGTGTTTTTTTTTCCCTGAAATTTCTGCTTTTCTTCTTTACCATGTGTATTCTGTAATTTTGTGGTTTGAAGAATTTTACAAATCAAACCTTGCCTTTCCTTGTTTCACATTTGTCTAGTGTGAAGTAAAAAACATGTGTGTATGAATATGCTGGTGCATGTCTGTTCATAGGCAGGGTTGGTGGGAGAAGCAAGTGCTGTGATCCTTTTGGTCTGTCAGGTACATAAAAGTAGACAGTATCCTTTTGTTTCCTGATCCAGGCTTGCTTCTTCTCATTCCATGGTTCCTCTGAACTGGGAAAATCCAAGAAAGGGTTTCACATGTCCTGGCCATCCAATACTTCTAGAAAAATACCTATTTTTGTTTTTTATGGTAATAAAGCCAGGCAGTGGGAAAAAAGGGCAGTCATAGACCTAATTCATGATAAAAAGATATTAAAAAATATTATCCAAAATCAACACCAGAGTAAATTTGGTGAAAAAAACTTTCAAATCTTCTCTGGGTAAAATATTTTGATGAGTCTGTTTCACTAACCTTTTCCTTCATTAAATTTTTTAAGATATTTTTAAAATTTATTTTCAGCTATAGAAGGTTAGTATCAAATTACTGCAGAATGGAGATGCTGCTGACTCCAGACATTCTTTTCTATCCTTCATCTCCATCATCTCTAACTCCATGTCACAATCACAGAAACATTACCAGAACCTGACTTCTCTTTCCTCTACATATCTGCAAATACCCGTTCATGTCTTAGTCAGTTTGGATCTCATCTCTCCAAGTGCCTGCTACTGTGTTCTTCCTAAGTCTCTCTTCCTAATCATCCTCTGCAATGGAGCAAGTTGAACAATGGGACGAAAACAAGAAAGATGAAATAAAGTCCAGACTTATGTGTTGTATAAATCAATGAAATTTCAGTGACCCTGTTGTTGTTGCTAGAATGATGTTGATTTTACACCAGCTTAGAACCTCTGTCCTGGCATAAGCTATAATTCTTCTTTGCTACATGACAACCTTTCCTATTTGATATTAACAAATATATTTTTTTTTATCATATCTATTCAGTGACTGATGACTTTCAGTATGTATTCACCTAGAAACAGGAATAGTATCATATGGAAAGAAATAATATCTAATGCCTATTATTCCAAAATTGTTTGTTTTCTCCTGCTTGAACAGTTTTAGTCACGACCCAGTGCTAGCTGACTACTAATCATAAATAACTAATAGCTAGTATTCTGTGGGTATGATGAAAATAGATTTGCATAAATTATGGAACAATTAATGGCAAATTCTCACAATTAAGTAGATGCTTGCCAGTGATTCACTGACAGAAAAAAACAGCTGATGCCTTCAGATACTTTATTCACAATGACTGTTTTTTTCCAGTTCTCTCAGAGAAAGCGTGACTGCTAAAAAAGGTTTAGCTTTCTTCTAGAACAGCTGCCTGTGCCACTATCCAGCTCTTCTATTTCAAATTTCTTTCCTTTTTTGTTTTGTTTTGTTTGGCTTTGTTTTGTTGATCCCTCTCTTCAGGCATTCCACTTGCAACTATCCTCTCCCCAGCTCCTCTTCCAGTTACTCAGGCTGAGGTTTTTTGAAGTAATGATGTCTTGGAATTTTAATGAGGAGATGGATAGCATTGACATTTGCCCCATGCCAGCTATCAATAGAATACCTGAGGTATGAAGGCACCTCTGGAGATCGTCTAGTCCAAACCATTTGTTCAGAGCAGGGTCAACTGAAATATATATTTGGATGTATTTTCCTTTCTGGAACTGGAGTGGGTTGTGGTCTTTCTACACTACTTTGACTGTAGAAAAACCTTTTGATGCTCAGCAAGTCTGTGTGTTTATGCACAGTACCACAGGCTTCCATGCAAATATGACCAGAGACTGAAGGTGTTGGATAGCCACTCATGTTGCAATCCCCTGAGTCTCCTCCTGCCTTTTTGAGTGCTCTTCCACAATAACCAGTATGTGTCCACTCCATAATAATATCCTATGCATATTAGGAAATGTTCATTGGCTGCCTGTATTTCAGCAATACATTTAGGAATGCACATGGTATAGTGATATTCTGGGAGCAGTCTTTTTAAGAGAGTCAACTTCAACTCTATTTTTGAAACTGCAATTCAATGCATAGTTAATTGCTGGCCCAGATGATACTACTTATTTATCTCACTTCCTGAATTAAAGGCACAAACAAGTAATAGGATTCTAAGTGTCATTATTTGCACATGAGCTTGAATAACGATGCAAAATATAGAAAGTAGAAGAAAAGATTCATACTACTGTGTTTTCCTACATACTGTGTGTTGGATAATTTCAGCTGCCTTTGGCTGTTTTACTTCTGGATCCTCTGGAGAGTATGATACTAAGCAAGAACTTTAAAAACAAAGCATATGTTAGGAAAAATAAGCAAAACAAAAAAAAATCCCCAATGTTATTTTTATTTCATATCACCACTAAAGAGAAAAGAGTACTAAAGCAGAATAATCTGGAAATCTGCCTAGACTGGCAGGTTTGGCAGATAGTATATTTCATACTTCATTGATGCTAAATGAATAAATCTCAAATCTTGATAAAAAATATAGGTTTTTCTAGGAATTCTCTTAAAAGGATTGCCTTGAAAGCTGGTGGAATATGGTAACATCACTGGATAGCCTTAATAAGAATAATTTGTTCTTGGATTAAGATGGATATATGTACAAAATGTATCTAGATTTGAGAGTACAGCCCTTTTTCCATTACTTTTTCTACAATTACTACCATTTAATAGGTAGAGAAAGAACATATTGCTCTCTTGCCCCTGGAGATCATTTGTCTGTGCCACTGATATTTAGGATCACCTGCTCATTTTATTTTTAAGAATTATCAGTTGTCTTTGTGTTGCATTACTGCACCACTCTGTGTTATCCTGCATTAGGGAAGAAGAGGTGTGTTTTCTGTCCAGATGTACTTTCTGTAGGAGGAACATTGTGTACAGAAGTCACTGAAGTGGTTGTATTTTTGGCTTAGTAAGAAGTGGAAATGACAACTAGAGTCAAGTCTGCTTTCCATTGCCACCATCCTCTTCAGTTGCCATTGGCTGTAAACTGATAAAATAGATTAATTTCCACCTTAGCTGTTACTTTAAGTTTCTTTTCCTGCTTCAAGTTAAAGTTGCTCAAAAAGTGATATCAGGGATGTCTTAGTGTTCACCTAATGAAGATAAAACATACAGCCTTTTCATTAAGTAGGTCTACTGTGATCTAAGTTTTGGCCAAATTGTTTTATCGGTGAAGCTTCGAAAGTGAGATTAAAAATGAGTGACTATTGCTATCCTTGAGAAAACCAAAGTTAGAGCCTCTGAGAAACCCATTTCCATGGTCAGCACAAACATCTCTGATGGCTCCATGCACATCAAGTGTGGGCCAGGTTGAAATTTCAGCATCTGTGTGGGGCTGCCCCTGGGACAAATTATTGTGCCTTCCAGGGGACAAGAGGGTAAACCTGGAACCTGCCCTGTCTTGTCCTCTCAACACTCTCCTGTCTGTAGCTCCAAAACATAGAGAGAGGAGAAAATGTGGGTGTTTAAGGGAGAGCTTGGCTGGAACAGTGACAAGAGCTGAGCTGGGACCAGGGGAAAAGAACGCAAAAGCAGAAAAGATGGCATGGGGAACAGGGAAGACTGGGAAAGGTTGAGGAGAGGATAAGGGTTGGATCAGGTTGGGAAGATCGTAGCATGAGGCATAGGCCAAAGGCCTTGAAACAAGGAAGGACTGCTCTTTCTAGGTCAGGTGCCTTGAAAATAAGTATCATTCCATTTAAAGGGAAGGCTCAGTGCTTATGTTCATGCACTTGTCTGGGCCGTAAGCATGATGTTTGTGATGCCTCCTCCAAGTTATTGATGAAACAGTAAAGATCCTGGGATTGCTCCCTGCATTACTTCACTTCTGCTGGTCTTCAAGTTGAGTGCAACCCACTAACCATTACATGCTGCACCCAATCATTAAACCATGTTTTAAAAACAAAGCTTTGGCATCCATTACAAGTCTCAACTGCATTTGAGGTTTAGCTTTCTTGACACCATCAAGTTCTTTGTTTTCTTGCTGGATTGGAAATATTTTTATGACAGTTATATCTAAATTTTGTACAGCTCCTTTAAAGAGCATTGTGCCTCTTATTTAGTCTTTCAGGGTCGACAGCGCCTGCAGTAGTCATCGTTACAGAAAGATTAAAGAATTAAAAAACACATTGTAACTGTACACTCTTTAATGTAAATGTAATTTCAAGGAGGAATCACATAGCTCAAAATCAATCTAGGTAACATATACAATCAGCTGATTTGCAGGTTTAACAAATACTTTTGATTTTTTTTTCTTCCAGGAGGAGAGATGGTTTAACTTTAGCTTGAATTTATTATACAGCCTCTTCAAATTTGAAAGCAGCAATTTCCTGAAGTCTCATCTGCTCTGTCTCTGATCATAGGATACACACCTGCAGGTCTTCTAGTCATAGTTCCTGTAACCTATTTTCTTCTGTTTTTAGTAACACATACATGAAACACAGAACTAAACAATCCTACTCTTGTGCCTGGGAAAAAGGAAGAAATGGTACATCCGGAAGTATGATCAAATGTTTTTTTTTTTTCCACTGGACAAAAAAGCATTGAAAGAAGATCTGGAAGATCATAATTTCTATGAGCATTAGAAATTTTACTTCAGCATTCTTATGAAAATAGTCCCTATTTGGGGATTTCTGTCCTCATATCTGACCTCCTCTCAAATCTTCATGTGTTAAATCTCATAGCCACCCTTTCAAATAATTATGCGCTTGTTATCCTCATTTCACAAACAGTGAACTACAGTTTGAACTATTTTGAACTACTTACTTTTATCCTGAAGGTGGGTTTAGACAGCTTGATTGGGAAAAGCACACCAGCCTGATTACCTTTGGTAGCAACCCAATGCCCTCTGTGCCACAAAGCTCTTCCATAGGAGTGGTGGGTGCAGTCACTTGCTCCCTTCACTGCCCACTGTGTCCACCAGCAGTGCAGGCATAGACCAAGAGGTCCTGGACACAGCCATCTGGAGTCTTTCTGAGCTCACCAGAGGCACTCAGAAAGGGATGAGGTCGATTTGAAGGGCAGCAGTTGCGTCCCCTTTCACCCAGGGTGACGACTGGAGAAGTTGTGGAAGGAGGACAAAGCTAGTACAAGGTGTGTGCTAGCTCGGAAATGAGGGCAGCAGTGCAGCCGGTGGGTGCCTGACATAAGCTTCAGTCTTTTATTCTAGGAAACATCTTCTTTCTGGGCACTTAACTGTTTAGCAAAGTCAACCCCTTTTGCTGCAATTTGTACTTGTGTGCTCCAAATGAAGGGAAGAGGGGAGAGGTGCTCGCTGGAGCACTGGGGCTCCCAAAGTACTGTGTGCATAGCCAGAGTTCTGCTAAGGACACAGCCAAGCTTGGAGGTGAAATGCAAACTGCCCATGCCCTGAGAGCTTGCTGTTTTGCGTGCTGTATGTCCAGCAGCTCTGATAATCTTGAATTAACTCCTATCAGCCTAAGGGAGATGAGGAGAAAAATTCCTAGAATGGAAACACAGGAAAAGGACAAGAGAAGTTTTGGATGTCCCATCCATGGAAGTGTACAGGGCCAGGCTAGACTAGACTTTGAGCATCTAGTCTAGTGAAAGGTGTCTCAGCCCAGGGAAGGGATGTTGGAGCTAGATGATCTCTATGGTTCCTTCCAATCCTTCTTGATTTTTCTTGGTAAAATCAATAAACTGATCTATACACAAGTGTGTGTATACACCCATGCACATGTAAAAGTTTGTACCTATACTTGGTGATATTATATGTAAACATAAGCAGTAGCACACCAAAATGTCTGCTAATTTTATTTGACATATTTATATTGATTCCATTTAAATAATTGGACCATTTTTATGATTGTATGTCATAGCCAAAAGGAGTTCAAGAGCTGATTTTCTGTTTATTCATAACAGTGTCAAAATACAGATTACTTTTATCTCTTCTTTTTCTGAAAACATGGGGTTAAGCTATTTGAATTCTGGATTTTCAAACTTGGGAAAGAGACCTTACAATAGTCAGAAACACTTTGTCACATCACTTTATTTGGAACTGTTTCTTTGACTAGAATTGGGGAACATGACAACAATTAAAATAGCTTATAAAGATTAGCTTATTGCTATTTACTTAGTAATCAGATGAATTCTTCAATTTCTGCTTTAAATACCACTTTTCAAAGAAGAAACATTGCATCCTTTTTTAAAAAAACAACTACTTTGTATTTGCTCAAAAATCAGTCAGTGAGCTAATATTTTCTAGTGCCAAACCTTTTCTGTATTTTTTGCCTAGCTAGCTTCATTTTCACAGCTTTTATGTTCTCTACTTCTCTTGCCAGACTTTGAGAGTTGTGAGCTCGGTTTTTTTGTTTATTTTGCTTTGATAGCCTTGATGCTAAAATTCAGGATTTCCAGACACTCCTTGCCCACTGCCAAAGGGTTAAAGAAGAGCACTGGCTTGTTTGGTAGGTTTTTCCATGCTTTTATGGCTCTGCAAAAGGCAACATCCAAAGCAGTAAAAACAAAAGGCATGAAATGCAGATTTACTATGTTTTTTCCACCTTCGTCATTGTATGAGATTTGCTTCTACACCCATTTTACTGTGGGAATAGCACAATGAATACTGCTCTTTAAAAGGAATCTGTCACTGGCCAATATGATGATGGTGATGGTGATGATGATGATGATGATGATGAACATTTTGTGTCACTCTCTTCTTGTTACTATGTGGTCTCTTCTTTAAAGAAAGGTATTACTTTTGGGCACCACAAAAATTTGCAGTGAACATCAACTGTTCTTTTTTTCAGAGTTTTTACTCTTTTTTTTTTTCATGATGTTATGATTTCTGAATTCTCTTCTTATTAGATGGTATTCATGAGCCATTTTCATACATGCCTGTCTGATGCCCATTCTGTTCTATGGACTTGCTGGCAGCAGGTGCCAAGCATGATCAGGTGGAGAGGATGAGAGGTGAGAGGATGAGATAGGATGACAAACTTACAGAGTGTATTGGCATGTTTATTTGCAGTGTTATATTCAATCAAAACTAACATTTATAACTCAGATCCTTCATGGCATTCTCAAGCATGGTGTAAAAGGCCAAGAATAAACTTGTCAGCTTGAGATAGAAGCTCATGACAGCATCTGAGACAGATTGTCTTCTCATCTTCAGGTTGAAAGTTAAAATTTCCTAATGTGGTTAAACTTACCTACTGCTGCATTTGCAGATGGGGGAAAAAAACCAGAAAAATGAGAATTTACTGGGTGTTGGTTTTTGAAATGACACAAAGCACCTTTCCTGTCAGTAGAAAAATAATGCTCAGTTGAACTGATACACCTTTATCATTGCATTCTCAGTCTGATGCAAGATAGCTGTTTCTGAACAGGGATATATATTTCATAGACATTAAGGAGAAGGGAGAATATTTTATTGCATTTATGAAACTGTCTGACTATTGACAAAGCAAAAAGTCATGATAAATTGGTCTCTTTAATTCCCTTTTTCTCTCTGGAAAAGAAGGGTCCTTGTTTTTTTCTTAATTGCATCTATCTTACTGAAACACTCACAGTTTTTCCAGTAAAGAAAGAAAATAATAACTAATGCCAGGAATAAATTTTCAGTGTCTCCATCAGGTATGAATGCCATGTTGTCAACATGCAAGAGATCAGGGGAGTGACTGCCTAGTAAGATGAAAAGAAGTATCAGAAGCAGCTGGGCTTGTAATTATCTCTCTAACTAGAGCACACTGCAAACTAAACTAGCTGCTGGTGCAATTAAGTCTCCTCATGCTAAGTATTGTTGAATGGAATTTCTCTGGAATGGCACTTTTTAGGATTACAGGCTACTTTAAGACCTTGTCTTTGTGCTTCCCCGCATGCCTGAGATGGCCACAATGCACTGCCACTCTGGCCCCAGGCAGGCAGGCACTGCCGAGACATCACCAGCCCTGTGCTACGATGACCAGAACAAGTGTCTGGGCACTACTGAAAATAGTAACAAGTCTACAGTTCTTGCTTTTAAGGAGCTGGGTGGGAGCAGTGACACATTAACAGATGTTTCATCCTATTCACATATTTTCCATATGACAGATCTCCAACAAGCAGCTGTCGAGTAAGAGAGGGAAAACAATGTTAGCATCTATGCCTTGGATTGGTTTCTTATCTTCTCAGCTCAGGCATACTTGTGTTTAAAGCCCCACTTGATTCTAAAATTGACTCTCCCACAGCATTTTAAATGTGTACCTCTGCAGTTCAAATGTGATTATTATTAAGCTGTATCAGAATTTATGTTCAGGTCTCAGACATAACCTCCAAAAGATAGGTTTTTCTCTTCCCACTCTGACTTTGCATTTGAGTAAGGGGTGAAGAATTCGGCCTCATCATAATAGTTTCTTCAAAGTAATGCCTTTCAAAAATACCTATTGCCTACATCATCTCAGTCTCCAGTGACCATAAATCAATACTTGATAGCACTGATTTGGACAGAGATATGTTGATTATTATGCCAGCTAAGAAGCTGGTCTATGTATATGTAAATCAAAGTCAATGTTGGTTCCCCTAATTATTGACATATTGATGTTCATGATCTCAATCAGGTAGTTACCTTCCTGGAGTGACAACAAATTATGTCTCCTCTGCTCTCAGAATTCAATTCAAGAAAATAACATATTAATCTGAACTACGTTGTTCTTTTGTTTGAATCTTAAGATTCAGAATTAATCTGACTTAATATTTGTAAAAATTACCCAGGGCAGTAATTTTTCATTCTTATGTGACCCCTCTGATATTGTCAAAATTAATGACATATGGTAATTCTTTCAATTTTCATCCCTCTTTGGGAAATGAGTCAATGACTATTTAATGTCATCTTATTATGGTTCTCGAGTAACTTTTAGTTTAATCAGTGCTGGTTACATTTGTTAAAAGAATTCTGCTTATGTTCTGCTCCCTTCTTACAGGGTAAATTTCCCCAATCCAGTAACTCTGAGCAGGAACTACGTGACATGTCCCAGCTGCCAGGCAATGGGGAAATGCTCAAATTCAAACTCACAAGTCAACCTCATATCAGCTGCTATGAGCTTTTCCAAGCACTTTCATCATACTTCCCTTTAAAGTAGACTTGACCACATTGTACCTATCTTTCCTTCTTTCTGTACCCTGTTGTACTCTGAATTGTCCCATCAGGAGTGACCAGTGATGCTGTAAGCATCAATCCTGGAGTAACAGACTACCAGATGTTTGCACTGCATAATAAATTGCCTTATAGTACTAACATTAGAAAAAACTGCAGTGTAAAGACCAGTACAAATATTCCCACTCCAGGCTAACAGGGCTGCTTAGAAGTTGCTTATTTGATCACAGATCCAGCTGAGCTGTTGGTTCAGTAGGGATGATGTGCTTAATGCAGAGAGTGCTCAGAAGCACTCACGAAACACTGAGGTCTCAAAGCTGACATCTTTCAAGTGTGTTTTAATGTGATGACTATAGGAAGTAGAGTGTGACAACGAAGTGATGAAAACATAGGAGTATCTAGTGCTATTCTGATTTTTAAAAAGTAATTATTTTTTATTTTTTATACTTATTTTTATGGCGGCATTAAATAATCACCAGTTATTAAGAGGCTTCACAGATAGGAGAATGGACCTAATTTGAAAGAGAGAATCAGTACGATGATGAAATTTTTCTTAGTATCATAGAACAAGATGAGCTGGAAGGAATTCACCAGGATCACCAACTCCAACTCCTGGACCTACACAGGACAATCACAAGAATCACACCAAGTGCCTGAGAGCACTCTTCAAATGCTTATTGAACTCTGTCAGGTGCTCTGACCACCTCCATCAGGACCCTGCTCCAGTGCCCAACCACTCCTTTTCCTAATATCCAACCTAAACCACCCCTGACTCAGCTTCAGGCCATTTCCTCAGGTCCTGTCACAGGTTATCAGAGTGAAGAGTTCATTGTCTGCCCCTCCACTTCCACTTGTAAGAATGTTGTAACTACAACGAGGCCTCCACTCAGTCTCATCTCCAGACTGAATACACCAAGCAACCTCAGCCACTCTTAATACAGCTTCCCTTCTAGATCCTTCACCTCCTTTGGGCAGTCTCCATTAGTTTATTGTCTTTCATACTTTGTGGCACTGCCCCCAGCACTGGAGGTGAGGCTGCCCCAGAGCAGAGCAGAGCAGGACAATCCCCTCCCTTGCCCAGCTGGCCATGCTGTGCCTGATGCCCCCAGGACAGAGTTGGCCCTCCTGGCTGCCAGGGCACTGCTGGCTCATTCTCAGCATTAGTTTGGAACTAACATTCATACAAGGTATTTGGCTTTCTTGGATCAGTACTGTGTTATCAAAAAGGAATCAAGATTTAGGTAGAGGGACCATGGCAAGATTTAATGAGGTAAAATGCCTATCAATGATTTCCTCCTGCATGTTGTGATGCTGGTGCTATGAAATAGCTCTCAGTCCTTTACTGGGAAGCTTATAACTTGAAAAGATCATAACACACATCAAATGATAGTAGTGGGAAGAACAAATAAAAAGAAGAAAATAAATTCATGTGTTTCAGTGATTTTCCTTCATGGCATTCCTTGGAGGAGGCACTTTGGAAAACATAAGGGTTTCAACTCTTTTTGCAGTCTTTTAATGAATAAGAAAATGGAAAAAGATTGGCTATATTTCCAGCTTTTGTCATTTTCTAAACTATGTGACACTCACATTGGAGAAGCCATATACCAGAATAAAAGCTTTCTAACTGCTAACTTAACCTGTGGGTGATGCCAGAGGAGCAGCATATTTTAACCCTTTAGCCATTTTGATATGGGAATCTGTAATTTCTGCATAAGAAAAGCCTTTTGTTTTCATCATTAGAGCTATGCTGCAAATGAACTAAGTATGCAATTGCTAAGAAATAGTTAAACCACTGAAAAACAAACCACTTCAGCATGCTGTTTTTCTCCAATTCACTGTAAGGACCCCTAGAGGAACAAGAAAGCCAATCTGACAATACCAAAAGGACCCATCAGACAATAATCATGTACTTTCAGAAGAAAAAGATAAAAACTAGAGAATTATTGCTAGTTTTAGCTTGAGGTAGCTTGATTTTACAGTACATAACTTTTATTTCTTTAAATACTGGCAGAAGGTCAATCCTTGCATATGAATGGTTTTCATGATGGAGATTAAACTCTGTAAAAAGATTTATTATGTAGGATTATAGGATCCCCTTCACGATGGGGAATTTATTGCCAGTGCAGCTGATAGAAACTGTAAGTGGAAAAAGCTTTCCTTTTCCTTTGTAGATTCTGACCAAGGTGTTAGGCTCAATGCTGCTGTATTTGCTGAAGTAAAGCTACTCTGGAGGAGCACATGAGACTAAGAGGTTTTACGTGTGTGAAGACTTTGCAGTTTTCTGGTTTATCTTATCATGTAAGACCACTTTTCATTAACTGGGAACAGAAAGTGACCTTAGGTAAGATTTTAGTGTCAAACATTCCATGTGGTGCACTTTATTTAGTGTGTGTGAGTTTTAAAGTGTTCACATCACTGCTTTGAAGCTCCTTTGCCATTGTCGTTAGAACAAAAAATGTTGCAATGAGTATGTACAAAAAAGTACAAATACAAAGCACAAAAACTTTACTGAGTATTCCCATCTCAGTTTGGGAAGGTACTTCATGATGAGCTTAACTAGGATCACAGATGCACATACTTTATTGAGTAAAGTAAAAAGCAATTCACTACCATCAAGTTTTAGCTGCACGAAGGACTCTCTATTGGTGGCAGGTTTGTCTCATATCATTAAACTCTGTTTCATGGACAATACAAAGCTGAGTGCTGCTTGCTTAATGTAGTCAATCTGCATAAACACATCAACTTAAAGCGATTATTGGCATGAAAAGAACTGAGGGTTTGAGGAAATTGTTTTTACTCCTATTCTTTTATCCTTTCATTTCTTCTGACAAATGAACATCTCAGCTGAAACCCTACACATTGTTGCCATCCAGTCCTTGAATTTCCCTGCAAGATAGATATCTCTCTGTGAGAACATCTGTGGTCAAAATCTACTTCATCTCCACTCCAAGAGATTATTTCTCCTTTTTCAAAGCCACATTTTTCTCCATAGCCCCTTCCTCAGCAATGAAACCAGATATTTCAGCATTTGGCACAGTTGAGGGGCAGAGGAGGGTGGAAATTCCACATGTTAACGAAAAGTGTGGGAACAGTCGTAATTTCCTTGTTGTGGTATTTTTTTTCTTGTTATGTTTATGAAATCAAGAAACCTATAATCTTATTAAGTAACAGCAGAAATTTTCAAAGCTGCAGTGTTACCTAAACATGCAATTGATAGCATACTGACAAAAAAATAAATAAAAATAAGGGTTTAGAAAAAGTCTGGCAAGTTAAAGAGCTCATTCTGCTTGGTCAGTGCATATTTTACATTAAAACCATATTTTTGAATTAAGGATGTTATTTGCACTAGGTTCTGAAATGCTTAAGATTGTCTGTGGCATAGTTTTAGATAACCAGGCCAACTGAATAGCTTGGATTTCTTCATTCCTTACCACCCATTCTGGAGCTTCAAGCTGGCTGAGTTTGTACTCATCACTATATCCCTGAAAGATCTCTGGCCTCGATTGCCTTGCACTCATCATGGGAAATTCTGACACTGTACAGTACTGTTAAACAGAATTATTAAACCCTTGATTTTTAAACTTTTGATTCTGCATTTCCTTTCCCACAATTACCTCTGTGAAGCATTTCAGATCATATTGGCAAAAGAGATTTAAATTTGTGCTTTTGGTATTTGCAGACAGCTTTGCCACATGGATATGGTGTGTCTGGTTGAACATGTTGATAAACGAATGAATGTTCCACCAATAAGCACCTTTGTTCAGTCACCACCTCTTCAAGCAGAAAGAGACACTACAATTTTGCCTTTCAGGACAGAGACAAACACCTTTAAAACAGAACAAATAGAAAGCCACATTTTAACCTAACTATACTGTTGACTGAGGAGCTTTGTCTTCTGATGGATGCAAATCACATTCACAGATTAAAGTAATTTTCTGTGGCCTAAAGGGAACTTTCTGGATCCAGTCATTAAATCTTTGTTTAAGCATTTTCATGTGTGGAAAAAACCTTTTTTGCTCAAAAAAATGTAAATTTTTAGCGCAGTCCTTAAGAAACACACCTCATTATGTCTGGGCTCTTTATTTTGGCTGCAGACAAGCAAAGTGATGATATGAACTTTAAAAATACAAAGATCAGCAGAAATTATTTCACTGTGTAACACCTAGAAAAATTCTCACAGTAAGCTTTTGGAAGTCTCAGATCAACAACATTTTTGTTTCCATCCTAGCCCTGCCATTTGAAGTGTAGGGGGAAATTTCTACTCTGTCAGTGATGAACAAGCAATCCACCTTCCAATGTGCAAAGTGTTATAGTTTATGAAACCTTGTCAGATGTTGCCTACATTTCAGCATTTTACAAGCTACCACCTCAACCTGGAATAAATTAGCAGGAAATTGCTGTTTACCAGGTGTTAAAAATGCTTCAGTTAATAGTTGTGTTAATACACTGTGGTTGTGACAGAAGTAATTAGGTTATCTCTTGTCTATCATTTTCTATGCTGCCTTCAGCAAAAGTAACTTAGAAATATCTACAAGCTAAACACATCACCATATAAATACTATTTTAAAAACATTAACTTGTTTAAAAATATGAACACTTACCTAACTGTTAGAAGGAGAAGAAAAAAACACTTGAATTCTATTTGATTTAGGAAAAAAATTCAGGGAAAAGAGATTTATTTAACAAAATGCTAATTAATAGCATTAATTAAAAATGTATTATTTCCTTAGAAAATCCTGTTCACCTAATTTTGAGAACTAATTAAAAGGCTTTGCAGGTACACACCCAGCCTGTTTGATTTTTCTATCATATTGACAAGAAGTTCATCAAGAGGAAACCTACCTTGCAGATAGCTGATGCATCCTTGCAGCTGAATACCCTTTAATGTGCATTTACTCCTCTGAGAACATTTTTCTGGGGCTTTGGAGTATGTAAAAATAGAATGTTTTAGAAACATCACACGGGAGAAAAAGCAGTGCCCCAGACAGACACTTTTCCATGCATAGGTACTGCAGCATAAAGTCCTATTGATCCAATAAAACATATTTTCTCCTTAAATTCTCTCAAGGTACTTTGAAGATTTATCACAGGCCAGTAAAAGCACCTGGCCAACTGAATTTTGCCCTTTTGCTACATCCTCTGTGCCCTTGGGAACTTGCCCATATTTCTCATTTGTGACTGATATTGTCTTTCTTGCATTTCTCTCTCCCATTGACCATGGACTTTGGCATTAGGGAAGGAGTAGAGTGTTTTTCCTTGTTTTCTTGCAAATTGCTGATGGGGGAATATCAAATGCTCTGCTAGAGTTTTGAAGCTGGATTGCATATGAAGTAACTCCAGAAGTAAGAGAGATACAGAATGGGTATTTGTAAGAGCTGAATCAACCCAAAATGTCTACAGCAGTCATGCAGCTTATATACTGCACATATAAAAAATGCCTATGTTCCAAGAGAAATTAGGAGATTTTTGTACTTGAAAGGCCTATAAAGTATAATCATTTCTTTACCATATCAGAATTTTTCTGCCTAATTGGATTAGGATCAACTTAATTAAAAGATGCCTGAATCATTTAAGATTTCTGTGATACAAAGTGATCTAAAACAAAAACACCAACGATAATATTCATGGTTTGTATTAAGAGTTCACATCTGCAGTTAAATTGAAACAGATGTTTTTCAATACAAGCCATTGTTTTTTACTTGAATGTGACAATATGTTTTGATGTTTTCTCCTTAATTATAAAATCATGTAATGAAGTCCCTTTAGTATGTGTGTGGCAAATTGCCAAAGCCTCTGTTTTTCCAAAAGTCTTCGGTAAAATTTCTCCTGGTACCTCAGGAGAAGATTGTTCATCACAATCAGGTGATTACCCTTTTGGAGTATAGAAGGTCCATTTGGGTATTCTGGAGAGCTCTCAGCAGGACTGGAAACATAAGAATGCACCACTTAGGTATCCCTAAGGCTGGGCAGGACCAGGCTTTCCTGAACACAAAGGCTCATGGTGGAATGTCTCAAAAAATCTCTGTTAAGTATGTTTTCATTATTTCCAGTGATCAGTATGGAAGTATTTGGTGTTGTGCTAGATCAATTGAAATCAAGTGACAAGGAAAACATTTCATGAACCTTCTGAACCTGGTGACTGGGCAGGTGTCTGAAATCACAAAAGATTTAATCACCCAACAGAAAGTGTGAGTGACTAGGAAAAATAGCCATGTCTGCTTATTAATTATAAGTCAGTTTGTGGTGTTTGGTAGCAGTGATGAAGATATGAAAGTTAGAGATGAAAAATTTTAAGCAACTTTAAGTTTCCTGACAATAGATATAACAATTGTAAAAAACTATTGCTAAAAATGATATTTCATTCCTTCAGCATAAGCGTGAAGTATATGTGACGGAGATGGGTAGAGTGAAGAAATAAATAGATCTGAAATCCTGTCTAAAGATCTAAATCCTTTTCAGCTTTCAGAGATTTGTCTTTGAAATAGAAAACAAACATTTGTTGAAGAAGCATGGGTTAATTAAACTTTGAGGAAACTGGATGCAATTTTCAAAATTCTGGAAATTTGAAGCTCAGCTGGGAGCTTCAGGTAGCACATGAGAGAGAAATCCTCTGAATAACAGAGGATTGTTCTGTGAGGCTGGGTTGATTAGTATGAAATTAGCTGCAAAGCCAAGGATATTCCTGTATTCAGTATTCCTGGCTTTGGGCAGATAAGGAGCTTCCACAGCAGCAAAATGATGTTGTCCATTTTGGTTTTTCTCTTAAACTCTGACGGCTTTTGGCTGCCAAAGAGAAATGATCTGATGTTTTCATGAGCCATCTAGGATAACCCCAATACCCTTCTTTTTCATTGTAATAATTATTACTTTTTAGATATGTTTCACTTTATATTTTCTAGACTAAATTTCACCTACCACTTGTTGCTTGCTGAGTCAGATATTTTTCCCAATTGTCCACAGCCTTTGTTCCTAATTATCCTGAATAATTTAGAAAACTCAATGGACTTTTCTATGATAGATTGCTTATCTACTTCTGGATCACCTTAATTCTAGAGCTTTTCTTTCCCCTGTGTTTTGCAGCCTGCTTTCCTCTCTCTGAATCCTGCATGAAAGAGTTAGGCTTGAGGTGATCAAGCAGCTGCAAAAAGGTTAATAATCTGAATGAGCTCTTGAGTGTTGGGGGAATATAATCTGTGATGTAGATTTACAGTTCTTCACTCTCATTTCCTTCAGGTCCTCTTTTACTACATCTACTGTGTGTTAGTATTATAGATCCTTATGAAATTCTGCTAGGAGAAACTCTCTTGTTGTATTTGGAATAGTTACTTTTACTGTTTTCAGCATCAACATTCAGACTTGAGTGCATATTTTTATAAAGCTCCCTATTATTCTGCTCCCAGAGTGATGGCTTTTTAAAAAATTCACCTGATTTTTATTCACAAATATGCTAATGACATCTCAGCATCAAATTTGTCAAAGAACCACATGAAAAATCCTAGATTACTGCCACACAAGCTATTGCTCAAGTGATTCTTACACCAAATTAATGCAGAGTGTCTGCATGGGTGAGAATAAGAAACAGCTGAAAGTGGCCCCATAATATTTTTTTTCCAGTGCAGTGATCCCACTTGAGATGAGAATGAGGACTGAAAAGGCAGAGAAGGATGGCTCCTTGCCAGTGGCTGGGCAGGAGTTATGCAATAGGAGCTTGGACCTATTGGGAGAGATGTTGAACCAGTGAGAGAAGCTTGGAGCAGATGGATGGGAGAGAGGGACAAGGTGCCAATGTCAGTCCTGGGGGCAAACTGAGCTGAGAGCTGCAGAGTTTTACGGGAGCCTTTGAAAGTGTTCTTGTCATGAAGTGAGAGCAGCATGGGTGCTTCTTACTCTTATTTAAAATAAAATTGTTTGTCCATACCATGAAACAGCCTGATCACAGCAATCTTTACCACTTTGCAGTGGCTTGTACATCACACACAGCCATTTCAGAAAGGAGCAGACTTTTCCTGACTGGCAGCCATGCAAACCCACATCCTGGAGGTCAAACGGGACCCTTCCTCCCAAAAACACCATCAGCAATGGTGAGGTTGAGGTTTGGTGGAGCATCAGAATTAACCCCTGTGCTCCCTACACTTACATTGAGTGCCCCAGTGCCTGCTTGGCCTGGGAGTAAAAGCAGCAGACATCACTGCTCTGACTCAGAGCTGTGCTGCCTGTGGACTAACCAGGCAGATGCCTTCCCGGGAATGATTTTGAATTCACTTCCAGACTAAAGTCAGGCTATGGGGACCGTGCCTTTGATCTCTGCCATATCCTCAGAGCCCAGAGTGAATCAGGACCTGACATGGACCTTTGTGTTGGTGGCAAGTGGGGGGGACAAGGCTTCACAGTCCCAGAGGATCTTTCTGTCCCCACAGCAAGCAGAATTATCTCATCTGCTGCAATATGTCCCTGGGAGGCAGTAAAGCTTAGTTCTAATTTCATCTGCTGCTGATTTTACTGGCACATCCAGAGCAGACTCTCCATCCCAACTGTCTTCCCATTTAGCACAAACTTGTACTAGGCCTTCTTTTCAAGATTGTTTAGCAAATTGACAAATCAATATTTGTAAACCATTCTGAAGATGGGAAATGGACCTTCCATCTGACAAGCTTCTGCTGTTCCTTGTTTCTGTACCACATGCTTTTCATTACTCTGATATTACTCTGCAGTGCCACATTTCCCCCCATATAACAGAAGTAGATTTTTGGGTTTCTGTTCTTGAATTTGCCATTGATGTCTTGTGATCTTGGACATAACTACTCTGCACTTTGTCAATGTGTATAGTGGTTATAAAAAGCATCTAGCCAGCTAACAGGAATTGTGAAATGGAGGGACCTGATGAAAACCTCAGCTTGTTTTTATGGGCTCATGTGAAAGGCAGATAAAAACATGCCAAATAAACAAAGTTTTACTGCTGTTATTGTTTAGTTTGATATTTACTGTTTAACATGATGAAAAAATATTGCAATATGACAGAGGACAGCTCTAGCAAAGGAAAACCTCCCTCCTTTAGGTCTCACATACCAGATAATTAGGATACGGCATACTTGATGTGTCTGGCAGAAGAAAAAAGAGAAAGTGAGGGAAAACGTGCAATCTGCAACTCTGTTTTCACCAGGCACTGGCCAATAAATTATGTCTAGACTTTGTCCCTCAACCACTATGCAGAAGGTCTGGACTGAACCACCTATAATAAATTAATTGTGGTGAGAAAAAAAATCACAGTGGGAAAAGAAGCAGGGTCTTCGTTTCAGCTTCCCATATAACTTCTCTGCCAATAAACAGCTTTACTATGATAGCTCAGCCAACAGGCACTCTTTTGAGAACTTGTACTGAAGCCCAGACTTTCTTACAATATCACAGTTCACTGGCTTGCCAAATAGTTTCTGGGTAGATAGCACATCTGTATCTGGATCCATCCCAGTATTTTCTTATACAGCTAGACTCCATCTGAAGTATTTTACATAAAACCCCCTGTAACCTCTTCTTGTTCTGAGCATTGAAATCAGAAGAATGATGAAATATTTAATTATCTGTGTGTCCTGCCAAGACTCTTTCATTACTTACCTATAGCTGTCTCTGTGCAAGAGGAGGAAAAAAAAAAGAAGATGTTTTCTGAAAACAGGACTGTGTCTGGGAGGTCTGTTTTTGGAAAAAAGGTCAGCTCAAGCTCTAAGTTGAGGTGTTGCAATCTTGTGCCTTCTGCACAGGAGGGGAGACAAAAGATGTGACACACCTCAGCTGCGCTCCAAATGGGCTGGGCAGGAGGCAGCTTCCAGGGACTGAAGCCCATGCATGGCATGGAAGTTGATCGATAAAAGGGCCCACAATTTTTAGAGTCTGTCAATTTGCACCTGCCAAATATATGCCCACATACTTGTGGCCACAAAAATGAGTTATATGTGTGAACCTCAACATATGCCACTTCTATTCTGTGATTCATATTCCCAGCAAGGTAGCCAGTGAGGCAAACATGCTCAGGTTTCAGCAATGAAGTGCAGACACAGATTTTCTGACTAAAACTTGCTCTTTTACAAGTGGCATCCCATTGCACAGCTTTATTTCAGTAAGATGAGAGAGTCTGGGTTGGAAGTAGGAAAAAATAAAATATACAGCAGCTACTTTATAACCCAATCAGAGTTTATGTGACTCTTTGCTTTTACAATGTAATTGCATTCACTCTTAAAACATCATTCTTGTTCCTGTGAGTCCAACCTGCTGCTGTGGCATGTGGGATGGTGGAGCAGGTTGCCATTCTGCAACAGGACTTTGTGACACAACCTGTTTCAGGAAAACTTCACTATTAGCTGTTTAGTAGTGGACACAAAGGTAGCAGTAGAAGGAAATTAAAATAAACCAGTGGATTTTCCACCTGTTTAACTTACCTAGAGCCCTTCAGTCACACCAAACTTGTTGGCTAGCAGGCTGAAGCCAAGATGTTCCAAAGATTTTCTGCTCCTCCGTTGTTTCTCCCAAGCAATAGCTCAGTCTCTCTGGAAAAACTCTTATGAAATGTTGCTAGCATCCTTTGTTCTGTCCTTGGATGGCTGCGGGTCCTTGATTGCGCTCAGACTGAGCCAGAGATGGAACCATCATCAAAGCTATCAGTTCTGGCTAAACCTCTTAAAGATTTGTAAGTATTAGGGTTTTTTCCAGGCTGATGCTTAGTGAGTTAGGCCAGTGTAGTCATATAAAAAACATCTCTGTAAACAGGCTAGCACACAACATTAGAAGATTGTTGCATGACAGTGCCAAGTCTATTATAAATAGCCTTTGAAAATAGCATTAGAGCAGTCTATAAGGTATTAAGCTTGCCTCTTTAGTCATTCATAAGCCAGCAAATAACGAAGTTGAGGTATGGTCATTGAACATAAAACCCTTAGTATGCTATTTGATGCATCATGTCTTCAATGGGACTTTAACTACCATTAGCGTACAATTTTCAAAAAATACCCTCCTACTTCCACTGTCACCATGATTATTCCCATGTGCAGAATTTTGTAGGGCTTTCCATCCTTGCATGTTAATTTTTTCTTCTGAATATATAATTTAATCTTTTTCTAATTTAGATTTTTTTTCTTATGAACATTCACAAACCCCCAGCATTCTTATAACTGTACCTTAAAGCTCTTTCTCAGACTAAATTATATACATTTCTCTATAAGTAATATGTGAAATAAGATTTTTGATTTTTATTTAAGACTTAATCCTGTTGAAGTTCATAGAACTTATGAAGTTGAGTTTAATGATTTGGAATTATATTCTCAGGAACCAAATTGGCACCAAAAGTCAAGGAGATTGCACTGCTAATTTTCCAGATCCATTGAAAATCCATGCATATACATTACATATTTTTAAATAGTGATTTTGGGTTTATGATATGAGTTATCATTACTTGAATATTTTAACATAATGAAAGCGACTTAAACACCTTTGGGAATAAAAACCATGGAAGGGACAGGTTCCTGTACTATAGAAAGGTATAGTTCAACAGCAGCCAGGCTAATGCTGCAGTATGTGAATAGACTACAGAGACATCACAGAGTTCATTTTAGTAGAGCTTCTTGATGAGCTCTGTTCTCACCAGGGGATTTGAGGGTGACAGTGTTTGGTGGACCACGGGTGAATTGAAGGCCTAAGAGAAAACCTTTAAGCTGCCAGTCTCTGTGTGGGATGGCTGGAACACAAATGGCAGAGGAACTGATGTGATCAGAGCTGCCTTGAGCAACTCTGCAAGTGCACAGTAAGGAAAGACTTGGTGGGAGTCTCCATAATGTCATGTAGAGCCAGGTCATTCCATCATTGGCATTTTTTTTTTTGTCCTTTCAAACATACAGTTTATGAGGTGGCTATAGGCTCACCTCTTCAGGTGGCAAACAGGATACTTGGGGAGAAATAATAATGGGAAAGACAGGGAAAGTTGATCAGGAAAAAACAGGAGAAAAAAAAAGATTTCTAGGAAAAGAAAACCTGAAAGAAAATACATGGACACTGCTGGGTACTGAGTAAAATGTTAGATGAGCAGGAAAGTACTTTTCAGATGTCTAGCAAAGGCTTAGAAAAGCTTGCACCTGACTTCTGTGGTGCTTTGGATGCATTGTAACCTCCTGTGTATAAACACAGGAAGCACAGGATGATGTGGGATCTGAGAAGCCCTGGAAAATTCCTGAAGTACTCTCACACTTAATGTGTCTTGGAAATGAGAAAGAGTCAATTCACATTGAAATGTTCAAATTGAATATTCCAACATTTTCATACCTACTTTAACTGTTTGTTTTCATTCCCCTTCCCACTTCTTCAAAGCTGTGTTATTTCATTTTTTCATCCAAATATGGGACACAAATCTGTGTGAAATACTGGCATGTTCATTTGAACTTCTTAGGTTTGCTTTTTATCAGAACCTCTTGAAGAGGAGAATAAAGAAAATAATTTGGGATTATCTGTGTACCAGTGTGTCAGCAGGTACAATGAGAAACCCGAATGGAGCTGTGCACATAGAAAAACATATGAAATAAATCAGTGCAAGTTTAGAGGACTCGCCCACCCATCTTTTCTTTGCTGGAATGAATCGTGTGTAAGTTTCCACTAGATCATCCTTTGATTGTCAGGATTGATTAAATATTTTCTGCTTTCAACTCTGAGGAGATGCTTTTAATAAATTTTAAATATT
Source organism: Serinus canaria (assembly GCF_022539315.1). Taxonomy (NCBI): domain Eukaryota; kingdom Metazoa; phylum Chordata; class Aves; order Passeriformes; family Fringillidae; genus Serinus; species Serinus canaria. The sequence goes on from NC_066313.1 coordinate 43,922,805, forward strand.
TTATCGAAGCACTATGTATGCTGGCTCCCATTAGCAATGAAATCTGTCCAGTGAGATTTGGATTTGACTGAAAGCATAGACTTTGCCTTTCTTCAGTTACTCTTTTCTTGAGCACCAAACAGATGAGTGATTAGTGGCAGGAGGACCCTAGAAAATTATACCTCCAGTCAGGCCACCAAATTTGAATGTTTGGATGATATAATGTATGTTTAAGTCCCATGTGAATTCTTTGACTGTTATTACCCATTTAATTGCATTTTAGTTATGATTATAAAACTTTTCATAAACTAGTCAGTGGGATTTACAAATACTTGTCTTTAAAAAGCTTTTCAGGTTATGCAAAAGCCTGTGGGTGACTGGATGCAGGATTTGCATTGCACACACAAGCAAGCTTATCCCTTCTTGGGTGTCTTCAGGTACCTGCGTATGAAGAGGGCACTTGAGGATGAATATCCTTTCTGAAAGCCATAGCTGCCCCACTCCTGCCGGGTTCTTCCTCTCTCACCATTCTCAGGATCTCCCTTTGGCCCAGTAGTTCATTATTCCTTACAGGCCCTGAAACAACATATTCAAGCTTTTTGGCAAATGCCATCCACCCCTAGCTATCTATTCCAAATTTCTTAGATTGACTTATTTTAAAGCCTCTTGCTAACTTCACCTGTATCTGAAGGACAGAAATTTTCCAACAGAAGCAACTTTTCATATGTTAATTTTGGGAGCTGCTGTTTTAGTGGGAAAATCTTTGTTTTACTACTATGTGGCCACTACAACTTCGGGCTAGTTGGCATACTAGCTGCTCACTATGGAGGCAGCTCCTTTACTTCTGGATGATCATCATCCCCAGTCAGTTCAGATTTTAAGGAACTAGTCAGTTTAAAGCAGGGAACTGTTATCCTTGAATGACCCATGACAGGTTGAAGTATCTCAGTAAGGAGAAAAGAAACAGCAAAAATAAGAGACATAACAGATATGTTGCTGATCCAGGTACTATACTCAACTTTGAAATGGAAATGAAGACGAGTTGAGAAAAGAAAAAATTGTGTTTTATTTAGATTAACATGTTAAAAAGGGCTGAGGAATCTGAGAGCATTTGGAAAGGAATGAAAGGACTTTTTAGCAGAGCTAAAACAACTCATTTTAATGAATTAAAGATTTGGGTTAAATTGTAACAGACATAACAAATAGTTAGGGCATTAAATAATCATCACCTGGCCTGTTAACAGATTTAGAAACCTTCTGACCTTGGAGAAGTCAAGTTAATCTAATTTGTTGTAGTTTGTTTTTTTTTTTTAAATCAATAATCAACTTTTCTTCTTTTGAAATTACACATTTAAATAAAGTACTGAAAACAATTAATTACCCTTTGAAGAGACGGATGGATAAAATCCCCTTTTTACAGTTCAAATCTGCAATCATTTTCTTTCATGATTCCTTCAACATGTCTCAGTTCTTGCTGAAACTCTGAACAATTTGGAAGACTCTGTGTACCAGAAAGGTGGTGTTTTCTTGGATTTATATAATCACAGGTTTTCAACTGCTTTAATGCCATTAACTAACTTTTCCAAATGTTTGGTGTGTGGAAAGATCAATGGCTTTATTAATCTAAACTTATTACTCCCTTCACCCTTCCCTACTTCAAATCTGGTTTCTGTTTAGAGCTCTCCATAACCTCAGCCTTATTCTAGGTTAAATGTTATATTAATCAAGCTGTGGATAAAGGCCATATATGTGACTGAAGCTGTGTTTATTAGCTTTAGTGAAGCCTTTGATTTGGTCACACATTCTTTGCTCTTAACAAAGCCTCAGAATAATACAATATGGGGGTTATGTCAATCCCTAAATTGGTTATCATCATATTTAAGAAATAGAAAACAAACTATGTTCACTATAGCTGGTTTTAAACTCTCTGGGCAGGTGATGTCGATGGTATTCTTCTTCTAGTGCTCTGGTTGTTTTCTTTGGAAATATCATATTAAATATGTGTGGATAAATAGAATATCTGCTTTTGCAAAGAACCTTTTTTTTAATCCTCCTTTAATCATAAAGTAGACTTTATTTGTACTTTCCAGCTTATGCAAGATGTATTCTGAGGACAGAAAAACGGGAGAGGTTCAAGTAGTTAATTGCTTCATGGTGTTATGAAGAGCTGTTTTGAGGTTGTGTACAGCTCCAGCCCTCCTGTGGCTAGCAGGATTTCCAACTGCAGGCCTGTCCTGTGGAAGACATTACTGGCCTGATTCTGCTCTTTGATGTGCTGGGTATAATCCCCACCCAGGATTAAGCATATGGTGTAAATTCAGTCTGGGCCTCTAAAGAAGGCCACCCTTCCAGGTACCAGTCAGAACAGAGGGGCTATAAGTGACACCAACATGCAGAAAGTGAGAATACTTGTATCCTAAGAACCTTCTGGCTGTCCATACCTGTTCTTGGGCTGGTAGAGGAGGGAGCAGAGGAAACAAATATTTTATCCTCTTTTAGTGCATCAGTATAACGACTAACTGTTGTGCACATTTATACACCAAGATTATAACAGATGTGTTAAAAACCATTTTTATATCTGTAAAGAATGTGGTCACCAGAGCTCAGAGCAGGGCTGTGCCCCCCACAGAGACAGTGCCTTCAGGGCACTGAGGTTAGCCTTCATCCCCATCATGGACAAATTAATATTGTGCCTGGAGGGCAGGTTTCAGGACTTTGTTGTGACTTGGTCTCCATGTCCATTTTCTACTTACATGGACAATAATTTCTCAAAATGCCTTTGGGAGACCCAAAGGTTAACATAATTCTCCCTTTGAACAGTCAATCCTTGCAATGTATATCAACTTATGTGGCCTCTGAGGCAGTGACGGTCCATGACAACAAGCACACCTGATTTAGAATATAGTATTCTAAATTACTGAAGTCTTTTTAAAAATTTTTCCTTCTCCTGCCAAGACTCATTGGCTGGGTGCTAAAGGTGGAAAAAAATTACAGTTGTAAACAGAGTGCAGTTTTTAACAGGAGGAGATTTAACATCTGAAGTTGGCACTGAGAGATGTGATGCAGTCATTGGCACAGGGACACTTCATGCCTCAGCACCAGTTGGCACACGGAATGATTCTGTGATAAAAGTAAAAATACTTTCTTCAACCTCTGGTAGAATTCCTTCATTATGAGCTCTTGGATTATCTTGGAGATGTGGACTGGTTTATGCTGGAGGCTGGGAATACTGGAAATAAATCTTTCCTCCTTTTAGAAAGGGTGTTTTGTTGGATTGCTGAGTTTTATTTTCCTGTTATATTGTTACTGTTAACTAAATCTTAAGTCTGTGTAAGTTTATTGCTTCCAGTGATGTCTGCTGTAATTGTCTAGATCACTTTGAGAGCTGGCATCTGCTTTGATGCATTATATGCACTTTTTAACTTTCAAGCAAATTATTTTCTTAAAAGCAAGGGAGAGAATTTTTCAGATCACCACTTTTCAAATATTTCTGAGAAGAAAGTCTGCATCAGTGTTGAGCACAGCTCATCTCTGCAAAATGAAATAGCTTCCACGCAGCCACCATATTTGATCAAGCTCCAGAAATGCCTAGGAAAAAAAAGTCATATCAGATGGTCTCACTGAACTGCAGTGTGACATTCCAATATCAGTGCCTTAAGGAGGAGTTATTAATGCCATCAACCACCATAAGATGTAGCGGTTCCTGCTAAGCACCTTCAGACATTGTTTTACCAGGGCAAATGGCGTAAGAAATTAACAAAATTGTGGTGTATTGCAAAAATACTTGCACTGGAGAAAAAGAAAAGGCACAGGAAATAAGAGCAGTTTTAAGAGGTGTCCTGGAGATGTGAGAAGTCCCACCTGAAAACCTTTGCTTTAAGCAAAGTGGAGTGGGGCTGCTATAAAAAAGATGGGAAGAGATTAAGCAGGAGTGAAAACTGGATTTTCTAAATTTTAGCTTCTTTGCAAGGCCTTTCACATATGTCATTATGGCATGATTTCTGAAGTAGTCTGGAGGAAGTTTGTTTAAAGTTTGTAAAGTCACTTGCAGACTGCAACATCCAAAACTTTTAAGTGTTAGAATATCCCTTCCCTCTTCTCTCACTGTCCATCATATTCAGTGGAATGAGAGCAGCAGGACCAGGTCAGAGTTAAGGTTGGCTGCCAAATTTCAAAGCTTTCAAAACCTTTTTATTTCATAAAGGCAACATTGTAATAACACTGTTTTAAATTAGCTGATGTGTATTTACTAACTAAATCTTAGTACAATGCTGAGGTTTAAGGGTTGTGGAATATTGCACAGCTTTGATCTCTATAAACCCCTATTAGCACAGGTACTGATACAATTATCTACAGGGTCACTCTACATACTTACAGGCTAGCAGTCCAATCAACAGATCAAACTACCTCATTTATCATCATGTGATCTGTTTCTAATTAGTTCACTGAAGTTAATGGTTTCTTAAAAGTGCCTCTTTGGGTTATTTTTTTCAGAAACACATAAACCACTTGAAATAGCTTCTCAACATTGGCTAAATATATTATTTATTTTCTGGCATATTTCCAGTTTTATAAATTACACAAAATTCATTTACTTCATGAAATAGGTAATTTCTTTACTTTCAGAGATGGAAGGCACAGAACAATGTTGGGGTGATGGTAGGGTCTGACGAAAACCTTTTTAACACATTCAGTACATTGGCTTGGCTCATGGAGTCTGACATTTACAGTTTTGAATTAAGTCTAAATACAGCTAGTTTTATCTCCTTCCAGGAAAGCACAATCATGAGATTTGCTGAATGACTGGTACTTTGTGAACAAAGGTCAATTTAGACTTAAAAGTACAGGTGTGGATTAAAACTACTAGTGTGGATTGGAACAAAAAGGAAATGTCAATAGTTTTGCATGCCAGTCGTAAATTGCTGGTCTTAATTAAAGCGTAATAAAATTTTTAATTTGATCAAAGCATGTAGCACCTATTGTAAGCCTACTGTTTCTCCAGGGAGATTTATACCCTTTGCTTTCTTCTCTGTACATCTAGCAATTGCATCTGCTTATTAGTAGTTTTGCTATTAGAAATACACCTCCCCTGATGGTCTGTGGGCCAGGATTTAGTGTTATTAGGCTTGACCTGGTTTGATTCCCTGTCAAAGAAAACCCTTCAACCTCAAGCATTTCATAAGATGCTGTGACCAGTGTGCCAGGAAGAGTGAAGTGGAATTTAACCAGATTGATATATTGGTGTGGAGGGAGATTACACATGGACACAAGTCAGGGTTGAAAATCCTGCTTTACTTTTGCCCAAGTCTAGTGAAGCCCAAGTTTCAGCTGTCATCAGCTCAGCATGACCTCTTTGCTTCCAGGTGACGTGCTATTCTTTTTTCTTTTTCAGCAAGATTTGAAGGAGAAGGCAATCTCTGAAACGAAGTAATGGTTAGCATTGCAGACATCTGCACATGGAGTGTGGCAGGGAAAGATATGCAGGCACAATCTGTACCTCCAGATTTTCTGTGTAAAAGTTTAGTGTCCCAGCTTAAATAATAAGACATCTGTGTGGCAAATGCTTATCATGAAACTTGCCATAACTTTTATAGGGAAAGATATAGACGAAGATAAAGCAAGAAAAGGCCAGGAATGGAGGAAAGAAATAATTTGGAGAAGGAGAAAAAGGTTAAAAAATAGCAACTAAGGAAAAGGGAGGGGAAAAACAGTGTTTCGTCTCTTCCAAATGTTGGTGACTCAGACACTGAGACAAACTCCTGTCCTTGGATGTCTGAGCCTCGCAAGGAGCAAAATTTCCCAGTCTCTCATGTTTCTGTTATATCATCAGAAGGTAGAAAAAGAAAAAAAAAGAAAAAAAAAAAAAAAAAAGAAGAGAGACCCTTCTTCCCTATTTTCTCCAGATTTGGAAAATAATAATTCCCTATGAGTGCCCCTCTCTCTCCAGGGGCATCTATATTGTTAACAGAAATGAGGATTTGGAAACATAAACTTCTGTGGTAGGAGCAGTGCCCACATCCTGTTGTTACCTGTTTGGCCATCAAAGCTGGCTTTCATATCTAATTTCTTTTTTTCCCCACTGTATGGAGAAGTTCCTATTCAGCTAATTATTGCTCCCAAGGTGAAGAAATCTCTAAATTTTTTGACACCTTCTTTACAGCTCTTCTTTGTTTCCATGGAGAAATTTTGTGCTACGATGGGTTTTGTTAGCAGTTGGCACCTCTAATTATAGAGGTTGAATTAGTGGAAATTCCTGAAACTGAAATAAAAGTTGCTTTAGCCAGCTTTTATGTCACATCCAGTCTTGCCCTTCTGGAAGCACCTGGTATACCTGCTATGTGTTGGTGTCGTGCTGTTTTAGATAGTGACTCATTTATAATGAGCTAGACTGAAAGTAGATGTGATTATTATGCATTTCTTTATATTCAGAATGGGCTTTTTCCCAGAATTCTTTGCTTTTTTTGTCTTTGTAGAAACCACTTGCCAAAGTGGGAAAGTGTGATATCTGTTACTATATGTTAAAATCATTGAAGGTAGATCAATTTTATTCCAGCAGTAATGGATATGATTTTTTCAACGGAGTAAAAGGATATTTTTGTAATGATGACAAATGTGAGTGACTTCTGATTTTTTTTTTCCACTTGAAGTTTTGCTAGTGTTGTTTCCTTGCTGTTTGCTTGTAGCCCAATGTGGATATGTTAAGGGCTCTCAAGGAGTTTGTTCAAATGTTTAAACTGTTAAATGCTTCATGATTCATTGGTTCCATTGTGAGTCATAAGGCTCTTACAGTCACTACTAAAGAGTACTGTAGAACAAATATTATGTCATATTGGCATGTACCATATCTTTTGAGCCCTGCCAATATTGTAGTTTTGTCTGACCCACTGCTTGATGAGCAAGGCTCATGCAGATGTTCTCATCCATGCCCACATACTAAAGTTTCAAGAGTATCCTAAACTTCAGTTCTAACTTTTTGAATAATAAATAGGCATATTTTAAGCTTTTACCTGCAGTAAAGTGGCCGATACCTGTAAATCACAAAAGAAAGTACAATTTCAACATTCAAATATCTAAGCTATCATGTGGTGCATGAAAAACAAATGCCACAATGTGCATGGAGCATGTGTCAGAATTTGTAGGAGAAAATGCTAACATGAATTTCATAGGGTGAATAATAAGTTCTTTATAGTGTATCCAAGACCATCATGATGAAGACTTACATAAATGGGTAATGTTTTTATTTTACATTTTTATCCTTTTTTGGAGTTGAAGATGTTCTAGTATCATGAGGACAGGCAGAAAAATAAATATCTTTCAGTAGGTAACTGGATTTGTTTAATTGATCACCTTAAGGAAGTGGGAAGGAAAATACATAGTTATCTCAAAAAGTATTCGAATTACATATATATCCTAAATGAGTTCAGAGGAATAGTAAATTCACAGCCTGGAACTAGAACCATCTCTATTTTTCACAGTGTTTGGGATTTCCTTGAAGGATGTGGAACTCCTATTTGCACTGTCTTGGAAACTGTTTTTGTGGTTTTGAATCTTTACATAGAGACAGTTTTGAATCACATGCTGTAGCATATGTCTAGCCCAGCTGTTCTCTCTGTATTTATATGGCCCCATCCATATAAATCTCTGAGTGCATCAAAAGTAAAAACAAAATTACTTTTGCAGTACCCATGCTTGGGGAAGTATTTGGTGTCCGCCACTAATTATATGGATAAATTAGAGATAAGGGTAATGAAGCATTTAGTCTCAAATCAAGCAAAATGTCTCTGACTGCTTGACACCGGTCCCTCTGCTGAGTCCCAACCACGGGCACCTTCTTCACTACACCCTTTTCCAGGAAGCACAGAATATGTGTATTTTTTGAAATGACATGTATGGGCAGTCCTCATGTGGCACTGATGTCTTAAAAGATTAAAAAAAAAAAAATTGCAGCTAAAATTCTCAGTGCTGTGCAGCTGTTTCTGTGCAGCCCTGGGAAGAATGAGTAGTTCCAGAAAAGGAGGCTGAAAGCAATTATCTCTGCATTTTTTATCTGTCTTTTACACTGTTAGTACCCCAGTGAGCCATCTCTACTTATATACTTTTCCCTAACCCACAATAGTTTCTAGATCTAAAGTTTAACACAAAGACCAGATCCAGCAGATATTTTTACTTTTTTTATACTCTGTGCTATTTTAAATGGGGAAAAAATAGAAAAGGACCTGTTTTGATCAAAGCATTTTTCTCTGACATAGCAAGGCATAAAAATGTATCCTCACAAATACCTCAGCTTTCAAATGCAAGAAGGCATTCTCACATTTATACCATAGAAGGTGCTACTGGGATATTCCAGATTCCCTTCATTCCCAAGAGATCTGCTAATCTCAGAAAAATGAGGGAGGCACTTGGCTTGGCCCAAGATTTCACAATGCTGTCATGCACTTGGGGAGTTTCAGGACCAGCACCCAGGCACAGGGCTACAGGCTCCTCTTGCACCTGAGTGTACCAGCAGCTGGACTGAGAGGAAGATCCCAGGCTGGATGAATTAGCCCAAAACCACTTCTTAACAGCCACAAACTTTAAACAGCTTCCCCCGCCCCATCACCCACTTGAATTTATTATTGGTATTAAGATACATGAAATAACCCTGTTTTACACACTCTGCAGATAGAGATAGAAGATGGGTGGTGTTACCCAGGCAGTCTAATGGGAGAGCTTTTCACCCATGGCATGTGGGCAGAGATGGAGTTGCCAGCCCAAAACGTAACCTTTTATGAGAAAATGAAACTTCAAAAAATTAGCTGGTGCGGCTTTTACAATGCCTTACGCAATCCAGCTTGCACTTCCCCACCAAGATAAACAATCAGTCAAGCCATGGAGAAGTGGGGTGCTATTCAGGACAAGTGGCTGTCCCAGCTGGTCATCCTGGCTCACTGGGTGAGTGCAAGATCATTATTTTATATCCTCCGGCAGTCCACTGGGGTAAAAGCTGCCTGAAAAGACAAGTTTTGAGATCTACTGCTGTACTACTTGGAGGTGGAGTGTGTTACACTGCCTTATCAAATATTTGAAACACATGGTCTAGAACTCCTTGACAAATGGTTGCACTACAGTGAAGATGTCCTGCATGTTTCCCTGATTATAACATTATTTTCAGAAATTCAGCCTGCAAATACCAAGTCATATCAGAGGAATCTATAGCAAATACTGTAAATAATTGAAAGATATACAGTCAAGGTATATGGATGACTGGAATAGCTGCTCCAGGGAGACAGTTTCAGGAACAAAGGGTTGTTGCCCTCTCTCCAGGAATGAATATTATTATTTTAGCACTTTGGAGCACTCTTGGAGCTATACTAATAGACATTAATGATATTGTTATCAATAAAGGTTTAGAGAGTATTCTCCTGTACCTTCTTCTAGCTGCTAAGGTAGTCTCTATTTGGGCTGTGTATAGAATGTCACAGGACCAGAGATGCTCCAGCCATGTTCCCTAAAGGAAAGGCTGTAGGACTGTGCTGGGACAGCGCAAATGATAGAAAGGCTTCAGGAGGTGACAGCTCTAATGCACCACCTGATGACCAGCTGCAGTGATCAGTGTGGCTGAATAGCTTTAGATGGGACAGCCAGTTAGAATGTCTGAATGATCTGACATGCACTTGATTTGGAGGGACAGAAAACACTTTATAGTGAATGAAAAAAATCTGTGTCGTTTTGGCCATTGATGTTTTACCTCAGAAGTTCCCTCTTAGACTCATAGATATGGAGGATAGATCCTCATAGAGAAGATCCTTTTCACATGTACCATCTCCAGGCCACCAATGCCTCAAATTTATCTGGACATCATCAGTGTGGAGAGGGAAGCATGCTGTCCCAGTGGTGGCAGCAGCATCTTTTAGCTTTCTGTCAGGCCCTGGGCTCATGAAGGCAGAGATGTTCCTTGAGGTTTTCCAGGTCCTTGGTCAGGGATGCATCTGGTAAAAAGAGGCTTTTCCTTTGGACAGAAAGTAAAAAGGCAACCTGAATAAACTTGACTTTTTTTTTGGAAGTAGCATTTAGGACATGAGTTGTTCACATTTCACAGGTTTAGAAGACCAACATGTTTCTGTATGTCTCTGTAGCACAACTCATCCTCCAGTTACTCAAGTGAATTTTCCTGAGCATTTATACCCATGAGACTCCCACTCAAATATTTGTGTGCCAAGCTAGTCCAAACAGTCAGGACATGAGCAGTGTGATTCACTTTCAGATGTAAGAAAACAGTTCTTGAAAAGGATTACTGTACACAGCAACTCTGGCAAGAGGTTCTGTAGGAGTCCAAAGTCTCCTTCCTGATTTCTGTGCTAAGAAAGGTAATGTTATGGCAAGACTGTGCTCTTTTCCTCTGCAAGATTAACAGCTGTTGAGTATAACAGACATGAAGCACAAAAAACCCCCAGGAATTCCAGTAACCACTCTGAGCCAGATTTTAGCGGTTACATCCAATAGATCAACATATCTTTCTTTCTTATGTTAATGAAATATCAGTCAATAACTTGTGTAGAACAAATCCTCTTATATGTATAAGAATGTAGCTGTAAGTCACCAGGGTAGCCCAAAGCTCAAAAGCAAGAGATCTTCAGTGAGGATAAGTCAGCTTAGCTGCACTGCAACATTTCCAGTAGACATCAAATGAAAATCTGGCTGTACAGCTGAGAATCGTGTTAATGCCCCAGTGCTGCAGTTTTCTGAGCTCTTTCTTTTCTGTTATGTGGTGACTCTCATTACCTCTATGCAGTCCTTGCCTCACAAATTCATCTGGTGTGGTTTCCAGTTTGGACCTAGATCTGTGAGGCCTGAAGGAGGGACATTCCTCTGGGACTGGGATAATACTGCCTTCTGTAGTATGAACAGTCTTAGTATTTATTTTGAACTTTATTTTCTGGTGGTTTTGAAGTGACAATAACTGCTGTATTCTTTAAGCAGTGCTGAAAAACCAAAAGCTTTTATTTTCCAAGTATTTACTCTTTCTGAAAACTGAACAAGAAAATACACTGTACATGGCAAAGGGAACAGAGTGAATAAACCAAAAAACCCACACACCATTAAAATATCAACAGTGACTCATGAGGCTTACAAATTGCTACCTACAGATTCCAGGTGTCTGAATGAAATTATTTAAACTCAGCATAAACCAAACCTTTTGATAGAGGTCAAATTATTTATTTTGCTGCTAACAGTGATAAATGCAAATACAAGAAATCAGATTTTATAGGCTATTGTTATGCTCTGTGCACATGTGTGAATCTGTGTTACTCTGTGATTGTCATTCTTGTGTTTGATGATGGTACATGTACTGCTGTAAAATGGAAATCTAGGTTTTAGAAAAACTGGAATGACAATGTACATCTAAATATAGATGAGGAGTAGCTGTGCAAGTTGTTTAGTTTATCCTGCATGTAGTGGAGGTGATGGGAGTCAGCCTTCTGTGCTGAGCAGAGAGGTCTCACTTCCTGAGGCACCAAGATTAGGAAACTGCCATGTGTGTGCAGGGAACAGCCTAGAGGACACGGAGCGTTTGGAAGGGAAACTAAGCTGTCCAAAAGCTGACATCTTTGACAGAGCAACTGGGGAGAATGGGAACATGCCAACAGACCTGTGAAGTTCTACAGGGCCCTGAGTGCAAAAAGGAGAAACTGAAACTTAGAAGGAGTGATAAAGCAAAATTACTGAATTTGCAATTATTGTGTTAAGAAGATCTTCTGTGAGGGAAGTACATGAAAAGTCTAAGAGTCATTCCACTTCAGAGGGGTGAAGAGCTCTCTGATGAGCAATAAGTCTGTAATGAACAACTTTTAGGGAAAAGTTCTTAAAACCCTTGCCATTCATTCTCTCCAAGGTGGATTTCAATTTGTGAGAGTTACTGAGCATTCCACACGGCCCATCACAGCTCTGTTCCTTATTTAACTTGTGCCTAGAAGTGGCCATAAGTCTTTAATCTGGCATGTGTGGATATAATTCTTTCCTTACTTGGCTATCTGTTCTTCAAATGCTGTTAATTTCAGTGGGAATCCTTCCTTAGCTAGTTTGGAAAGAATATTCAAATCCTCAGTGGCTTCAGATCAGCACCAAAATCTGTGCCAATGGGCCAAGGTCATGAGGTGATCCCAAAGCAGCCCTCAGAATTACAGTTGATACCTACCCTGATGACATAAAGAGGAAAAAACAAGTAGAAAATACTCTGTTATTTGTGTTCGCTGCAAATTATGCAAGAGTAACATTATGCAGTTCTTTCACATCACTGCTCTCCGCCTTCAACTCCTTTTTTCCACTTGAACTGAAAACCTTTCCAAAGGATGAGATTGGAGTTTACAAGAGATTGCTAGATGCCAGTCCTACAAATATCTTTGCCCATGGCTAGCTTCATGCACAGGGGTGATCTTGCTGATGTCAAGTTAAGCACATGCCTAAGTGTTTAAAAGACTCAGCCTTACATCTGACATCCAAGTAAACAGAGAATCATCTTAAATTCTTCAGGAATTTCTGATCAAAAAGGAGGTTTTATTAAAAACAAATCTTTCAATATATCTAAATTCAGCATAAAAAGAGCTTTTAAATTAAAATTATATTCATAGCTTTAAACCTTTAATTAGTGAAATCCCTTTTCATATACTGAAGTTTAAAACTTCAACTTTATTTTAATATCTAAATGCTACTTTATAAATTATGAAAGGTCAAATACATCTCCATTAAACAGAATTTACTCTATTGATGCACCAGTTAAGCACCAGTCACTCACCTTCATTTTAATTAAACTGATTCTCCTGTATTCCACAATTTGCAGGTAAAAAATTATTCATGTAGTGAAAAAATCAGCATTGTTATGACACCCACAAGAAACAATTTTAAAGACAGTCTATTATACTTGCACCAACTGTTCCATCCAGGGATCTCAAGCCACTTTGCAAAACTCACACAAAGGTTCTTAAGCCAGAGGAGCATTATTTGCTGCCTGAAGGGGGACAGGTACTGACAGGGGCTGCTGCACCATGTGCTCAAGGATCAAGTTCTCTGAATCTAAAGAGCATTGTTTTGTTTCAAGCTTCTTTGGTGAGGCAGGAATCCAAGAGGACCCTGAACAGTAACAGATCCTTCCACTTACAGACAGACAGAACAGTGGCTATTTTGTGGTCTCAGGTGTCCTCAGACCTGGGAAGGGGCACAGTACCAGTAGTCTGTGCTGGGAAGGTATGACAGGCTGAACAAATGGCTAGGTAGCATTCTTTGAAGGTAACAATTTAGTTGATAAATTAAGATATTGCTCTATTTTTTCCTGTTTATAAATTGTCAGTAAACTAACTGACTTTTCCAAATCTTTAAATACCGCAGTTGCTTTTCTTTTTTGCCTGTGGGCTGATGGAAAAATGGCTTCTCTGAATATTCACTGTGATTTGATTACTGCTTGTGCCACATGGTTGGCCAGCTTAATGGTGTGGTCTTTCAGTTTCCTGATTGCAAACTTCAAGTTTTATGAGCAGGAATAATATTTTTATTTCTTCTTTGTGAGTTAAACATGAACACACAAAATTGCTCAATGAACTTACAGAACTAAAAATTATAACTATTTAAGTGGCTTTTGAGAGTCTTCATGATATTGTTATGCTTGAAAATATTTATTTGGTGCAGTGCCTTTGCATCACAGGGTTACCAGAAAATAAAGTCTCTCATCTTCCAGATTGCTGGGATGAATGAGTTTGCACATACCTGTAAAGAAGATTTTGTTCTGGAGACTTAGATCTAGTTTTGTGGATGCTGTATTTTGCCAGACTTAAACCATTAATTTCCACCAATGTGACTCAATTTCAAATAACTTCTGCTTTGCTTTTGCCAAATAACAAAAAAAAAAAAAAAAAAACCCACCCCCCCCCCCCAAAAAAAAAACCCCAAAAAATCCCCAGAACCCCCCAAAACCCCCAAAAACTCCCAAACATAAAAACAGCTCAGGAGAGACTCAGTAGCTACATGAGAGAACATAGAATATTGTTTGAACTACAAATAGATTTTTCCTTACTGTAGAATGAAAGTGTATTTGTAGAAAAGGCATCTGATATGCCTGAATAGAAAAGATGTCTTACTTATCAGCCATGAAGTTTCTAAACACTTTCAGAGATATTTAAAGAGCAATAGGTAATAATCTACATATTTTTTCGTAAATATATGCTGAGGTTACCAGCTAACTTACACAGTAGATGGAATATCAGACACATGACCTTGGCTTGGAAAATCTACAGCTTTCTTCCCCTTTGACTGGAAAACCACCTTCATTCAGTCAAAGAAATATGTAATCACATTATCTTGTTTGACATGCCAAGCCAGAGCTCCTCTAGGAATGGTATCGGTGTCTAAGAGGCAGCACCAACACATATACAGTGCCCTAACAGAGTCCAGTCAAATTTAGAAGGGAATAAGGGAGGTCAAATATCCCATCCATCTGCCTTGCATCTTAATCTTTACCACAAAGCCAGTGATCTGTGAAGACCATTTTTCACAGTTAGAAAGCTCACTGATTCACATCTCTTGAAGGCCTGAGGAATGACTTCTAAACCTAAGATTACACTTAGCTAATGCACCTTGCTTTGTACTATAGCCTGGAGAGAAAATCACAGAATAGTCTGAGTTGGAGGGATCCTCTCTTCAGAGAATGGGCTGTACAGGGATCAAGTCCATGACCTTGGCAGTATTAGTGCCATTCTCTTACACACTGGGCTAATTCATGATCATAGCATGTCAACAGTTTTCTGGAACCTTAAAATTAGTCTTTTTTCAAGAGGATTTACATTATCAAAACTCTATTAGCCTATCTACACTAAAATTAGATTAAATGTAACTAGCACAACTTCAGGTGAAAATAAAACCCTTATGGACAAGTTTGAGGAAATCCTAGCTCACAAAAACTGGATAATAGACTGAGGAAAAGATCGTGATTTTTGTATCCAAATTTTAGATGCTAAAATGGTGTCATGAATGTGTGCAAAAATCATCTCTCCCTTTTATGACATTATTTTATGTGATCCTGAGTACTGATGACCAGTGTGGCTTCATTTTGACAAGGGGCATTCAGGGTAAGAAGGAAGGTTATGCCTGAAAGTGTTACAGAAGCCTTTGCTCATATTACTGGGAAAACCACATCTGAGTCAATGCAAGTAGCCTGGGAAAGCATCTTGACTCTTTCTGTGGCTACCTTGCTCTAGGTCAGGCTGTCAGAACTGGTGGCATGGCTCCTAAAATCTCTTTTTGATTTCCAGAATAACTATGTCTAAGCATAATCCATGTTCAATTACTTAAAATGAAAAATAAATGCCTTTTTACTTAGTTTCCAGGAGTCCTAAAATATACCTTTCCTAAACAACTCTAGAACAATAGCTCCAACTGTAGCTTCAGCCTTTGCACACATCCTTGCACCCTGTGGCCCAGATGATCCAAATCTTCCAGTCTTGTCATGCCCTTATCTCCTCTGCTTGCTGCTCACCCCTGACCTGCTCCAGCTCGTGTTCAGACCCAGCAGTGGTGAACTCTGCTCCCACATGCCCAGGCAGCAGAGATGGCTTTGCTCCATCCTAGCAGATATGCCATGAGCAAGACAAAGACACTTCCCCCGCAGTGCCTCTGTCTGCTTGAGAGGTTACCTGTGATCGGTCCCACAAGATGAGGCCACAGAGTGTGGTGTGGTGCTCACTTTCCTGCTAACAAGAGGGACAAAAGAGGCAAGCTGTTTGCTTGTGCTGCCAGCCTGGCCCCCAGGAGTCCAGCACAACACTGGTGTTGCTGTGGGGGTGTAGCAGCCTTCAAGGTGGTCTTTGCCTCACTGTCTTTATTTTGGCTCTAGACTACAAGTGGGTAGGGACTTACATGCCCACTTTATCTTCTTTTCAGTACTCCCTCATGCATGAATTACCACAGTACTGTCCAAGCCTCCTTTTCCCATGCCAGACCTCAGCACTGTGTAACTCCAGGCCTTAGCAGCAGCAGCAGCAGTGACGGCGCAGGTGTCGAGCGATGTTAAGAACTGGCAAAGCATCTTCTTCTCATGTTTGAGCTCAAGGTTACAGTCTAGAGTGTTTGAACTCTACAGATTTGTAAGAAAACTTATTGTTAAGGTGGTCTACACTTAAAGAAAACCTCAGATCCTTTTCCTCTTTCTCCTAGTAGGTCTCTGCTGCACCATTTATCTGTGCAGAGAGCCATGACACCCTCAGTGCTGCTGCCACCAGGCAGCGAGTCAGAGTCACCCACCTCTGGCCCTTCAGGAGCTTCTGGCCTCATGGCTACTAATGCTGAAAAACAAAGTTTGCCCTTTGGTGCATTTCCCTCACCCGTGCTAGTGGTGTTTGAAAAATGACTCCTACTCTGACGAGCTGTGACAGCAGCTGAGTGGGGCATATGGGGCTGGGGCCGTGGGGGCCTTGTGGTGCTGGCTGGGCCTCTGCACGGCCGCCATCTGCCCGCCCCACAGGAGGGACGTGGGGCCAGTCGCCACGAGGGAACCTGCTGCCAAAAGTACTTTATTTCTCCTCTGAAAAGGGTGATGTGCTTTCCCACACCTGGCAATGGGCCTCGCCACAGCTGCTCGCTGGCAGGACATGGTCCTGTGGGGATGCCATGTGCCAGCCCCAAGCACCATGCCTGGTCTGTAGAGGGGAGAAGGAGGTTCCTTTTCCAGGCAGTGTTGGCAGGGCCTGCCAGTGAGAATGAGGGAGGGCCTGGGGCAGATGTGAAGGCGATTGGCAGAAGAAACCTTGGGAGGAAATGCCCTGGCTTTATGTCTGTGGGGATGCTGCCTGCTGAGAGAAGGGTGGGATACAGCAGGGTGCCTGGGGATGTGGGGAGCATCTCTGTGCTGGCGTGGACACAGCACTGTGGGGACATGCAGACTCCCCTAGCAAGGTGAATACAGGCTCGTTCTTTCCTCAGAACTGACTCACCTTTCTTTTTTTCGATGATCTGATTAGGCCTGTAAAATATAGGAGGAAAAAAAAAGAGATGAATGAAGGGTTTAAAAAAGGGAATTATGACAGATAAGATTCCTACTAATTGGAAATGTTTAAAAGACCTGGTTAAACAGCTGATGTTTTGACGTAGGCCTTGGGAACAGGACACACATATCACAAAAGTTCTCCTCAGCACAGTTGTGTCTCCCCATATCTCTTGCAGTAAATAGCAGAGGCTAAAATGAAAAATCCCTTTTCAGTGTTCTTCAAAACTCTTCAATCTCTGCAGAAATCATTCTGAAGCATCAAGTAATGAGTGCTGTCAAATGCCGAGCTGCTCTTCCTTGATCTGGTGGCAAATCACTGACTTCGCTGGCAGGTTCAGAACTGCCTCAGTTCAAAACAGCCTCACAGATCTGATGGTGCCTTGGCCAAAGGCCACATTCTGCCTCTGCTGTTGCTGCTGTACTACTGGTGAAATGTTTGCTAGAGATTTCTCCTGAATATTTGCAGGGTAATCAGGTGAGAAAGTCTTCCTTGCCACTAGTAAATCTTATGATCCTGCTTGGAGTAATATTTTCAGGGTGTTCAATAGTAACAGAACAGTACACATTCTTTGTAACAGGAAAGGAGAGAAAGACAGACATGGGGTAAAGAAGTCTAAAATATTTAATGTTTTGTTCAGCCTAACTTTATTGAGAAGACATGAGCTCAGGTAACATAAAGGAAGAGAACATGCTAAAGAGTAGATAGATGTATTCCGACTGTCAAGACCTTATAAACAATCCTGTGTAATCTCTGAACCATTTGTGAGTCTTCACAGTAATAGGAAAAGATGCAAATATGGTTCTTCTGAAAAATCAGGAAGCTATAATTAATCCCTTATAGGAGCTCCTGGAAATATTCTGAATTAATTTATTAAATAAACCATAAATAAATTGCAGGAGGATCCTAAAGAGTTAAAATAGCCCACATAAGCATGCAAAAAATACACTGTGTCAAATCAATCTTACTTCCTTCTCTGAGAGCATTTGGTTTAGAGAATAAGAGAAAAGCAGTATATGGGATGTCTCCCTGATTTAGACAGGCTTATCCCACACAAGTCTCCTGCAAAGCTGAGGAAATAAACCTAGAGTGGTCAACCTAAGCTGATTGAACAGCTGTTTGAAATGCTCTTTTCAAAAACTTCTGAGGCTTTCAAAGGCATAAGTAGTTTGCTGGTTAGGTGTGGCTCCAAGTGTAGTCTTACAGGTGTGGGAGGTAGAGAGTATTTCTTGCTGAAGTCTTGGCTTTAATTTTAAAAAAGAACCTGATACATTTGCTGAACACATTATGAGCAGTTTGTAGTACATGATCAGAATTTAAAGTGACCTTAATAAATTAGGTGGATGTGTAATTAGTGAGATGAAATGTAAAAGGCCATGGAGCAGCCATGCAGTAGAAATGGAGAGTGGATGTCATATGGGGTGAGTCAGAAATGTGAAAGTGATGCAGAAACATCTATCCTAGCAGCCAAAACAATGTAAACTGTAACGATGATATTTTGGGAATGTCTTAGGCAAATTGAAAAGAACCTGGAAGAGTTCAACAGGAAGAGCAGAAGGCATGGCCTGTAAGGCTGAGGAAGATTTGGCATCAGTCTTTTAATAAGGCTATATATTAATCTTAATGACTGTTTGGAGCATTTGGTGAACTCTGCTTGGTTTAAAGTAATGCATGTACAGATTTCCCTTTTCCAGGCATCAAGTTTCCAAGAATATAAAGGAAAAAAAACCACAAGACATTAGTTATCAGAATTTGGGAAATAAAGTTTTGTATTTGGTATTTTTTTTGTTTGTTTCTTTATTATTGTGTTTTGGTTTTTTGTTTGGTTAGGGTTTTTTGTGGGTTTTTTTTTTGCTTTGTTTGTTTGGGTTTTTTGTTTTGTTTTGGAGTTTTGTTTGTTCCTTTGTTGGTTTATTTTTTTTATCCAGACATCCACTGAGGAAGGTGGCATGCCCAAACTGCTGAGTGAAAGTCAACTTTTCTCCACATTGCACCATTTTCCATTCATAAATTTATAAATTCATTGCCTTCCTGCTTTTCTGTCTGACAACGATGTCAACCCGTATTTAGTAAATCAACATGAAGCTGTGACATAGTGTCTATAATTTAATCACAAAGAAATGTGAAACATTAACGATTTGAACCTTCTAATAAAATCTGAGAAACATCAAAGGTGTTTAAATTAATTTCAGACATTTTGAATTTGTGAAATTTGGATGGGTTTAATTTTTCATTCCCTAAATTGATTTGTAATGAGAATTGCTAAATTTCAAGTGTGCCTAATTTAGTCTCTAATCTCTTTTGGAAGTCTTACCATATTATGAACTGATTTAATAAAGTCTTTCTTTGGAAGTGCACAATTACAGAAACATCACAGTTGAAAAGAATCAATAAATTTGGGGAACTTTTCAGAAGTTAGTAGTTGCATGTCACAGGATTTAACATAATGCCCTAGCTAACATGCAATGCAAGTCAGAAATTGCTTTCTGGAAATACAAATGTCCAATAAAGCAATTACTGGACACTTAAAGCAGTGACACTTCTCTTGTCCATGGTAAGACACTGCTGTGGCTAGAGTCTTTACCTGCATAGCATATTTTCATTTCTCATGTCTTTTTCTGAATTTAAAAAAATTTAATTGTGAGCTTGGCTTGTAAATTTCTGTTCACTCCATCTTCATTCTCTATTGTCAGCATGAAGATAGACATTATTCATTCTGAGGGTACATAAAAATAATTCACCTTTTGCAAACTGCTCTGAGAAAAGGAGAACAAAACTGCAAATATGAACAGGAGTGTTGTCTCCAGAGTGAACTTATGTTACACTTGTCCTAGGTCATCTCTTTCTAGACATGTCTGACAGGGAAAAGCTGTATTCAACAATGGAGGACATGTCTCCCCTATGACATGACAATTCAGGATCAGTACATGATCTGCTATGAGAAAAAAAAAAACCAAAATTTGAATAATTATTCTTGTAAAAATAATTCAAAGTACACTTTGTATTTTTAATCTGTTCCATGAGATGAAATCTAGAGACTAGATTTTGGGAGAATAAGTGTGGGAGATTTCAGTGCAATAAAAAGACTCCTTTTGTGTTTCTTGCAAACGTTCCCTTGTAATAACTAACATATAAGCTGAACAGCTTTGATCCAGATAAGCATCTCTATTGAAGTCCACAGATGTGTTTTTGACTGGGGAGAGTAGAAAAAAAAGCAGGCCATTCAAAAACAGTGATGTTAATCATAGGTATTTGTAAAAGACAAATGCAAAAATTTCCTTGGTCACTCTTAGGCATGAACAATTGTGTTTATATATATGCACCTATATGTATAAACATATCTACCCCTGCTTAAGTAGTATTCATCAGTAGATCTTCAAAACTTAGTACAGTAACTTATTTTCTATGATGAAAACCATATTTGTCTTCCTGAATGAGTACCTAGAAGGAAGGAAATCAGGGAGGAAAAGTGGAGGGAGGAATGCAAGGAAAAGTGAAGGGAGGAATGCAAGGAAAAGTGGAAGGTTCAATGGAAGAAAGTGTTCAACAGAGGGTAGAAAGCGTTCAAGCTTTTTCATTGCACAGCTTCACCTCTGCAGCTTCTGATTTCCTCTTCTGAGCAGTGGTAAGGGAATGACAAAATAGAGGGAAATAAAAGGTGATAATATAGTCAACTGTTATGTTATCATGTTCCAGATGTGCTCAGGGGCAAATAGGAAATGGGTTACACCCAGATCATGTGTAACTATATAAGATAGGGAATGTTTCCATAAGGAAACACTGGTTTGCAAGCTAATGGAAGTGAAGTATTTTTGAACCTCCTGCACTGAGGTAAACTGGAACATCTCATCTGAAAGCAGTGGGGATCTGGCCCATGTTCCCTATTATTCTTTAGGATTTATAGTATACAAATAAAATAAATGATCTGACAGCCATATCGTGTTTTGGACATATGGGACAAGGAAAAGTTGGTTCATTTTCCTGTTTGTATCCAATACTCGAGGTGAGCAGTTATCCAGTCTTAAAAATGTCATTTATGTCTCAAAAATATGTAGATATGTATTTTACTTGCATTTTTCTGGCAACTATGGTGAATATAATAACATGAATAATTGGCCTTTGTATCTGGATTTAACTACAGAAACTCTAAATGCCTGTAAATTGAAGAAAGCAAGTAGTTCTGGCAGCATAGAGCCAAGACAACCTGATGTCCTTATTATGTCAGAGAGACAGCAGCCATCCTACTGCATGTGGAGAGGCTGTGTTTATGGGCTGAGCTACACAGCATGATGTTACTCCTACACTCACTTCCTGAAGACACACAGCGTGAACCAGTCAGTTGCTCCACATCCTTCCCCAAAAAGTGAGCCAGAATGTGAGAGGTGGGTGAGAAGTTCACTAAGTCCCACAACAGGATGGGCAAGGAGCAGTACCACAGCTTGAACAGGTTTGGTCCAGCAAGAGGATCTGGGTGTGTCTGTGGAAGCTTGCCTAGAGACTTTAATATGCTTAAAAAACAAATGCAAAGAAAAATAGTTCTTGTTCTAGTCCGCAAGATTTGCATTACATAAATGTCAGTACTACATCAGAAAAATGGCAAGAAAATTTCAAACTTGCTCTAGTTCTGGAAGTATCTGTATCTTTGAAGGAAACATGTGGAGAGAAACTAAGATTTAGCCTATTTGTTAAGAATAGATCTAGAGGTGTTTTTTAGCCAGGAAGTCACAGTTCTTATATGACTTCAAGTACACCGAAGATAATGTCTAATCAGAAGTAATTCTCTAGGAAAATTCTGCACTTCAGAGAGATGCCTGGAGATGGGAAGCTCCAAAGCACCATTTTTCAATTGTAGTCCTCTGGTTTGCAGAAGTAACCTGCTTGAGATATTAGTTTCTGTCTAATTCAGGCAATTGCTGAAAACCCTGAAGATGTGGATTAGCTGCATTTGACGAATCTCGGTCACTGATAATATCATCCTGCCTAAAACTTATACAGGAACTTACAGTACAAACAGGAGAGTATGTTATTTTTTGGGGTAATGTTTCAGATAACATCTAGTCCTCAGAAAAAGAGAAACACTGTGTTCTATGCACAGTCTAGGCTACACAATCTTCCCAGTGGAAGCTTTGCAGAGAAAGCTTCAGAAAGTAAGGTCTGTTGTACAAATCCTTTAAAAAAAATTGATCTTGAAAGTGTCTTGAATATGGCAAAATCCTTCACCTGAAGTGGGTCACTGAAAGAGCCATCAGACCAGATGGAATTCTGGATCTCTTTGTCCGGATAAAGGTGAAGATGGTTATCTAGATCATGCTAACAAATGCAGGTTGTGTATTGCAGTAGAATTATATTTAAATTGCAAAGCAGTTTAACATACAAGTACTGTGAATTTAACAGAGATTTTTATCCATATTCCACTAAGTGACCCCTGGTAAGTAACAGTGCCTGACACTTGGAGATTAAGTGAAGATATAAATGCAATAACATCTTTAAACAGAAATTAATAATAATGATATTCTGCCCTGGCAGTTTACTGCTAGGTTGAAGGCAAAAGTGCAACAAGAATTCTAAAAAAAAAAAAGAAAAAACAAACAACAAAAAAACCTCCCGGTAATATTTTATAACTGAGGTGGAAATTACAATGAAAAATGTAAAAAAATGTGCAGAAAAGTAATGTGAAACAAAAATGAAAATGATAGAAGATACTTTTATGAAACAAAATGAAAATTCTGAGAATAGGAATAGGAATAAAATGGAAATGAACAACCTGGGGAAAAAACCAAGCTGCAGTACTATTAGTAAAGGAATTCCTGTCATCCCAGGATATAAAAAACATGGCTTAAGAGGGTCTCTCTGGTAGTCTCCACACAATAACTATTTTCATTGGGAACTTTCATTTTGGCAACAACAGTCTGTTGAAAGTACAAGGATTTGCCTTGGGAGTCCACAGGCTTCTCTGCCTGACAGATTGACAGCTCCAAAGAGGAGGATGGGATTGTGTTTATAATGGGACATAGTGGAATGCAGCTCTATCCAAAAATGTTATGGATTTACATACATTTAATATCCACATTCCATTAAGTGACATCTAAAACCCAGGGAGAAACTTTACTTAAAAAGAAAAGAGACGCTGGATGATTCAGAGACTTAGTAATGGAATACAGAGCCATTCACCTCTAGGTCAACCGTCTGAGTTCAGCTCGAGTTATTATTGACCAAACATTTATACTAACTGCAGGCTGTGTGAAATATCAATGGCTTTATGGCTCTGCTAGATATATTATTTGTTCAAGTCTGAGGTGTCCATATGGCAAAAATCACCTCAGACTCCCTTTATAGTCAGGAAAAACCAGGTACTTTTAAGGCATAAATCATCTGGAAGATGTCTTCTTTAAGATGAGATTAATTGCACCCTAGAAGTATCTATTTCTCTCTGTTGACTACAAAAAGAGCACAGAGTGACTTGCTTCTATGTAGATGTTTATACTGCAGGAGTCTAAATTTGGATAAGATGAATACCATACTAAGTGATTCCTCTCTAGCCACCCAGAGGGCTGCGGTAGGTCTGCAACTGAGCGTGGGTATCATAGATCCACTTGCAGAAAAATGCTAGCTCACATCTGCCCTTGGCCACCTGAATCTCACCTTTATTATGTCTCAGTGTCTTCTGGCAAATAGTCAGCAGCCTTTCTTACTCCTTATGGGAGAGAAGAAACAACCTAGGCGAAGGTGCATCTTGATATTGCCCTAACAAAGCCCTTTTCCCTAGTACCTGTCAGCAAAATTTTTTAGTGATAGTGTGGGTGGTCTCCTGAAAGGCAGTAGGCTGGGACATGTGTCTTTCCCTGTGCTTAAGAACCTGGGTATATTCAGGGGTTCTCTGATGCTCTACCAAACTTTCCTGCCTGGCAAATATCAAAATATGTTAAGTTGGCACTTCCAGTTTTAATCTGTGAATGGGTAAATTACTTCCTCTTGCATCTTTTTTACAAGCCTTTGTTGAGTGACTGAAATAAGAGCAGATTGTGCAAGCCTCTGCCAAGAGACTTAATAATATTAGTACTAAATAATAACATTAGCTTCATTCTCAAGGAAGTGCTTGCAGTTAAGACAGGCAGGTTACGACAGCATGCAGAACATGACGTGTGAATTAGTCATCCTTCTCTGCTCCTGAAATATTGGCTCTGTTGTAGGTGATAATGAAGCCACAGGAAAATCTTCTGAAGGTAAGGTGTATGTTTATTTGGTTTAGAATCTTTGATGGTATATTCACTGCTATATGATCCATACTGGGTTGTGAGATGTTGAAGACAGCCTGTTTCTGAAAGTCCTGGTTCCTGCCTGACAGATGCTCTTTTCAGAAATACCATGATGTCTTGCCTTTTACATAGCAAAGTCTTTGTCCTCTTCTTTTTGCATCAGCTGGCATGTGCACAAAATTGGACATACAGCTTTTGGCATGTGCTCAATCATAAACCAACTTTTAGTAAGATTGCTACAAAAAGGCTGATCAAGTGTGTCTTTGTGTTGGATGGAAAATTACTTCTAGGTGTAAACTAAGACACCCCCACAGTTCTGAACTATTTTGTCCCTCCCATGAATAATTTAAACTGTGGTGCATTGAAGCATATGCAGCTTCTCAATTATCTTAAACAATTATGCTAGATCTTTGTATTCTAGAGCAGAGATCCTGTTTATGTTAAAAGCATTGCTTGCTTGCTGTAAGATCTTTCTGTTCTGTCACAGTCATCTTTCATCTCTGTCTTAAAGCCTGAGTTGAAACCTGTCATAAGCATGAGTTGAAATGATGGAAGCAAGCACCCCTTCACCCAGTTAACTTAATATTGTTTACTAATTACAGATATCTGTCCCTTCCTCAGTCTCAAGAAAATCCAATAATGGTTTTGCAGTCAGGGCAACACAGAGCTGTAGAGACCATACCTAGCAGTCTTCTAACCAAAACCTTTGGACATTGTGGTTCTGTCATACTTGCTGGAAGTTAATGTGAATCACACAATAAGGCCAGAGAAATGAAGTCAGAGAAAAATATATATGAAAATAACAAATTTGGCTTCAGTCATGGGTACAACTCTTGCTCTTTTGACTATGTTGCTTCAACAGCCCTTGGGTCTTCCCTTACCTAGTGTGGCCTCAGTGCAGCTCTCATGGCATGGCTCCACTCAGGATGCTTGGCACGGCAGTTGAGGACATTGTTCAAATCTGGAGCAATTTCAGTGACTATTTCTGTGTTACCTGGATTCCAGTTTGCTGTAGATAAGGCTAGTACTCATTATGTGCTGTTGCAGTATGGATTTTGTTTTAACTGAATAGGTGGAGTCCTTGCTGTGCTCAGTTCAGCATTACAGCTATGCTACAGCAATACTAGTGTATTGTGACTGTCTATTGCACACCTACAAAAAATGTCTACTGCATCATATTTCAAATTAAAGGACACTGTATTATTTTAGGCTTTTCATAGTGGACATGCTTGTTACTTAAGTTTAGCTGATGAAACTGCTGTCTCTAGTTTAAGCTGCTGTAGGTAGAGACACAAAGGATGTTTTGGGCTATAGGTTCCAGGATGTACTTATAGGGACAGCATTTAGGGTACATGGAAGAGGTCATACTTTGACTTTTGGGTGAGTTTAGACAACCAGTCTAAGCTAAAGCCTTAACTTTAAGGTGGCTAATGTAGTTTAGATGACTCCATACATAACGTCTAATGAGGCAAGCCTTCCAGTGAACTGAAGAAGAATATAAAGCAGTCTCTTGAGCAGAGCAACAGTAAATATGGTGAGCAAAATAGATGCAAAAAAAAATACATCTTATGAGTCAAGCTAAATGTTTTCCTTTTCCAATAAAAACAAAACGATGAGGCAGTGAAGCTATATTTGGTGGTGATTTTAGTAAAACATCTGTCAGACTTTCTCATAGCAAAAATTGTACTCTGCTAAAAGTTTTATGGAAAGATTTTCACTTAAGTTACTGATAAACAGAAATGCTTTGTATTGTAAAAGAGTCTGTGGAATCAGGAAGAGGAGTGAAGAACCCATTAAGAATGGTGAGAAATGAGATTCAGTTTAAGTCAGGCTCTGAGTGTATCTCACTTAACACAAGCTGTTCTATTTTGACACTTATATTTCTTGATTTCCTTGTTTCTTTTCTACACCCTGTTCCATCCCACTCCCTGACCAGTACCTGCTTTTAAAAATAAGTACAGTGCAATTATATCAGCTAGATAGGTGCTGAGTCCCTCTATCAGAGCTACTGTGTAGCATCCTTTAGGAATAGATCTAATAAAAAAAGATTTCCGGATTGGATGGCATTTCTAAAGGAGTGAAATTATCAGGAGGATGAAGGGAATGAGTGCTGAGATACAATGGGAATTTTATTCCTCAACTTGTTTTCCAGCAAGACTGAAATCCATTGTAGTTAATGCTAGACTGAGATCAAACAGATGTTTGTAAGTACTTTCCTTTCTGTGGGACCTTGAAAAAAAATCAAATTATTAAGAATGATGGTAAGAAAAATGAAGCTTACTTTTAGTATCTGTACTTCAGTTTACACTCTTCTTCCTCTTTTCTAGTAGTGTGACTTTTTTTGGGGTTTTTTGGGTGGTTTTTTTTTTTTTTTTTATTTTTTATTATTGCTCTTTTTTATTATTGATTTTCTGTAGCTTTACTAGCGTGGCAAATCTGAGTCTTCTGGTCCAAATGACCTATATCCATTTACCATCAATACTGTTCCAACTCCAGGCTTCCTGACACCACTTTAATGTCGATTCCAGACATTAGCACAGCTCTGCAGCATTGATCTGACTGATGCATATTAATACACAATGTGAACACACACAGATGGTGACCTATCTTTTCTTTAAATCCTCAAATATTTTTCTTGTCAAGATAAAATATTGAAATGTGAAGTGTATTTTCCAGAAGAGCGGGAATGTTTAGTAAAATCACCATTTATTAAAAAAAAAAAAAAATCAAATCCTGTTTGGGAAAGTAGTTAGGCACATACTTCAGTTATGTTGACTGAAATTTAAAGCCATACCACCATGTCTAGTGGAGATCTTTCTTGCTAAATACCTACCCACCTGAAACAGTTAATCCCAGTACACTGAGCCTCTGTGGTCTTTAAGATTTTTGTCTCAGTGCACAGCTCTGTTCTTTATTCCCTTGACATCTTGCTGCTCTTCTTGATCTCAAGCTCCCTGTCTGCTCCTCCTTCCCATGTACGGGGATGTACAATTCAGCTGTCCCGTGTCAATAGGAGAAGTGGTATCTGACATTTCCTTTAATTTCAGTTCTCAGCAACTTAGGCATGAATTCTTCCAAGATACGGGCTGAATTATTCTTACCTTTCTATGGAATATTCAAGTCTCTTTGCCTCCCAAAGTGTTGTTTGTGGCAATTTGAGATTTTTTTCCCCCCTTTGTTTTGTTTTTTCTTTCTCTCCTTCTTATGAATGACACTAAAGCTTTCCTTTATCAGCATTGTCTTTTTGGCTAACAGCAATGTTTTCAAAGTAAACATTTGGCATTACCTGACCTGGTGGACCCACATAACAAGCACATTCAGCAAACAGTGGATGGACCTCGTACAGCACTGTAAAAGACACAGTGTCTTTATAACGGCAACTAAAACTCACAAATTGTAGGGATATTGTTCATATAATAACCTATTTTTTAATAAGTCCTGAAATCAATACTCATCTGGAGTAATACCAGTTCAGATGTACCAACTGTGGGCATATTTCATGTCTATATTACTCTTTAACTTTAATGGGACATAAACTTACAATATACAAGAGGAATGCATTCAAAAAGTGCCTTATATATATACTAATTATTAGATCCCCTTTGGATTGAGCAACATTTCACAGATCTGATCTTGTATACTTTTTTCACAGATATGTGAAAATCTGTCTGGTCACACTGGTGGTGTCAGAAGTTACGTGGAAATATGGGGAGAAGGATAACAAGCATGGGAGATGTTGCAGCTTTGGGCATTATTGTTTGTTCCAGTGGACCACACTGGTCTTTCAAGTAGTATAAGAATGGAATTACTATTTACAGTGCAATATTTACTGATTGAATTTCAACTCAGAAAAGTAAGCCTAACTTATTCAGTGCCTCTGGCACTTCCTGGAAAATATTCATAGAATCATAGAATGGTCTGGGTTGGCAGGGACCTTCAAAGGCCATCCAATCCAAACCCTCTGCAATGAGAAGGGACACTTTCAATCAGGTCAGGCTGCTTAGAATTCCATCCAACCTTTTGCAAAGTTCTTCAAGGGATGTTCTTCTATATGATCAAGAATTCCTTTTGTTTCCCTGCACTAAACGTGATCTTTTGTCACACATCATCAGCATAGCAATTCTGGTCAGAAAGTAAATAAGAGCTAGAACAGTACATAGCCAGAGAAAGTTAGAATTTCCTCAGTATATGACTCCCTGTGGCTACATATTTTGCCAATAGCTCCACAGACAAAATTTCTATTTTCTTTTAATGATATAGCAGTTGTATTCAACATTTTTATCATACAGTCATCGGTTTCCATTTTCATTGCTGGTTGTTCCTAATGAGAAGATAGGTTACTATATAGAGCTACCTGTGGGGTCTCTCCAGGTACTAAGCACTATTTTTTAACATCCTTTGCTAATGAAAAGTCTTTCAACATTTCTGATAATTTGAGGAAATGTACTTTCTTATACTTTGTGCACTTAAGTAAGACCTTCATTTTATTTTTTTTTCTATCAAGTTGATTGCACCAGTTCTCTAAGCTGAGCTTTTTATCTTCAGTTTCCATCTCTTGTTTATAGTGTCTGATACTGTACTTAATAAAATTCTGACATAGTCCTAAATGTTTAATTGTGCAATAGTTCTAGGAAACTGTAAAGGTGACCTGATTTAGTTTTGAACTGCGTCTTCCAGAGGCCTGTGTGTTATGTATACCTAGGTGTATATATAAACCATACTTTGCATGTTTTCTGCTTGGAACTGGAAAACAGCTTCTCAAAAGCTGTTGGGAGAAGGAAATAATGGCATAAAATTGTGGTAAAACCATGGACTGCTATTGCATCAAGATTCAATGAACACCTGTTGTTTTGATCAAAATGACATAAATATCTGGCCATTAATTTCTCTATATTTATTAGAGGTGGGAGAACCCACACAGGATAAATATGTATTAAAGTGAGAGATAGCTTGAAATACAGCATTAGTCAGGTAGAGAAGGCAGTTCCTGAAGGATGGAAAGTCAGTGGAGGAAGCCCTAACTGCAATAGCAAAAGAAAAGGCAATGATCCAGAAGAGCATTTCTGGAACACATAGCAAACAGGCTAGAGAGTAGTCATGGTTTAGGATTGTAGAAGAACGGAGGTAAATTTGAAGATAGCAATAGGTTTTTCTAAAGAAAACTAAAAAGTCAAAGATGACACAAAGAGGCTAGGCATGAAGAGCATGGAAGCCATGAGCAGGAAGCCAAGAGCATAGAACAGCCATGAGTAGGGATCAGGTCCCAGATTTTCTTGGTAAACAAAGAAAGAGTAGCAAATAAGGCATGTAAGGGTCAGTAACTGAGACCCCCTTGGTAATGAACAGATGGTCGAAGTCATCAGAGTGGTGGGTTAGACATGAACACTAAATGGAAAAGTAGAAGAAAGAATACTGAAAAGAACAAAGGATTAAAAGAAAAAACAACCCAAATGTTAGAAATTATAAATGGAGGTTGTAAACTGCATTTTATTTACCTCTGCCTCTGAAGGGGAGTGCTAAACCACAGCAGCCAGAGAAAAGTCGTAATGAATGAGATGAGAGGACCTACTCAGATGCTTTGGAGATTGCTATTCTGCACGGGAATGTACAAAGGCAAAGGAAGTAATGGGCAAACCACTGAAGCACAAATGAGACTGCTCTTTCACCGTAGCCAAATTCTGCAGCAGTGTTAGGGAAAGAACATGCAAGAATGGAATGAAACTGCCCAAACAAGAATTTTTGCAAGTTCACAGGATATTTTCAGACTATAAGCCCTGGGCTAAAAATTTTGGCAAAAGGGAATGTATTGTACTTCTGACTTCTCTTAAATTAATGAAGAGGAAGATATGATACATCTTGTAGAATGTAGATCCTGGATTATGCTATCATTTATTTTCTGTTGTTCCACCTCAAGATTATTTAGCTAATTATCTATATTATTTATCTATTATCTAATTTCCTCAGGGTTGTCTACTTTAAATTCAGCTGCTATTAGGATGTATTGCTCTGACCGATCAGAAAAGCTAGCAGACGATTCTCACTCAGAACATTTTACATATCCACAGCTGAAAATTAACTAGGAAAACTAGTTCACACTCTTTCAAACTTCTGCTTTTGCATTTTAATTTCCTAAGTCATGATACAGCCATGGTTTACCACTTTAGTCTGTACAGTGAGAAGTAGCAATGCCCATTCATCGTGGTCTGGTGACACTATGATATACACACCAAGACACACTTATCCTGCTTATCAAACCCTAAAGCTGAGAGAGGCCAGGGATGGATGCAGATAATACTGGCTGTTCTCCACAACCATGTGTCACAGGTTACCCTTTACCCCTGCACACTGGCATTGGACGTAAGGCAGCAACTGAACACCGTAAATTTGTTCTAAGAAAGTCCTAAAAAAAATACTTTGCCTTTTTAAATTCCAAGTTCAGTATAAAATTCATCTTAATTGCAAGAGGATAAAATGTTATTGGTGGTGGGGGTTGCAATTTTTGGAGGTTGTAAAAACTGGGATGTTGGTTTTGGAAAGAAAAAGAGAAGTTTCCACAATAGAAACATGGCATTTTACTTAGTCATGACAAAAGATAAAAACCTCTCAAAGGAAATGTGCAAATAAAGGAAACCTCTCTAAATCGTTAAGGTTTCACAGACAAAAGAAAAGGATAGTTGCAATAGAAGTGACAGTACAAAAATGAAATATTTCCATATTCTGTATTTGAGACCTTGGTAGAGTTGCTGTTGTTTGCAGTATGTGTGCATACCAAGGAACAGGCCTTGCAAGCTGCACCGGGACACAACTACATATCCAGATCTTGTTCTTTGAGGCAGTCCAAGTCACAGAAGGTGGCCTGAAATGGACCTGGCTGCTCCCTGCATGCTCTTGCCAGAGGTATCTGGGGAATTACAAGGGGTCCCCTGGGCAGATGGAGACACACATATGCTTCCTACAATCTCTGGGAACATCCCTGAGGAATCCACCTTTGGAAATAGTCTCTTAGTAGAAACAATTCATCAATGCTGCCAGCTCAGGACTATGCCTAGCCACACTTTCCAGATCACAGTTAATAACATGTAGACAGCCTTCAGCAGCCAAGGAGACACATTGGAGAGAAACACATCCAAACAAACACACTTAAATTTCTTTAGAATAAAAAAATACTACAGCGGACAAGTTTAGAATCTTAGATGATTATCAAGCAAGAGCTAATTCTTTCACCAAAACAGCTAAATAAAGGCTTCAGTATGTACAGAGTTGATGATTCAGTGAGACTGAGCCTTTGAAGTCTGTCACCAGCTTTGAATCCTGAGAAGTCTGTTTCTGTCCATGTCACTGCCACCCATATGTGTCTAAGCGTCTGTCTCTGTCTGTGGTTTTGCTTTAAATTGTCAGTTTTCCTCAAGGCAATCAATGCATCATCGCCAGGACTCTGCAGTGAGCAGCATGGGGAGCTATGAATAGCCATTCCCTGGGGAGCTGCACACTGAGTGTCACTGAAGGCAGCAGGGACATCTGGATCCTTGCACTGCAAGTAGCCCTATATATGGAAAGGGATTCGCAGGAGAGGAAGCTAAATTACAGAACCAATATGCAAGACACTTGGGCTGTGTTTGTGTCTTCACTCAGCTGCATTTCAGCTTTGCTCCAATGTAGAGAAAAGCCTGAGCATGCCAGTAGGAATAATAGCTGATCATTGGTATCAGTAACTAAAATTATGTATTCTGTTCCCCTTTTTCTCACAGACCTTCAGGTAAGGCAAATATATCCATTTTGGAGTAAAATAATGGAGCTTTTTATTTTGGTGTTTACCTAGAGCATCTTCCAGTATTTTTAGGGATAAAATAATAGTT
The DNA here is from genome assembly GCF_022539315.1 of Serinus canaria. Lineage (NCBI taxonomy): Eukaryota > Metazoa > Chordata > Aves > Passeriformes > Fringillidae > Serinus > Serinus canaria. The sequence continues at coordinate 43,954,902 of NC_066313.1, forward strand.
GTCTGAAACATAAAATAAACATATTCAAGGAGTTCCATGCTGATACATCAAGCACAATTTTAACTCTCAAGAGACCTGAGAAACATTTATGAAGACAACACATTTAGATGCTAATGTTCAGATATGATACCAGCTATTATTTGTCTTGTCACAAGATAGAGTTTTATTTGCCATTTTGTTGCAATTTCAATTTGCTAGAGCCATGAAATATTATCTGCATTGGAAATCTTATCCTATTGCACTTAGTAAAGTTAATGAAGTCAGAAACTCATTTAAGAGGGTGCAAAAGGCCACTCTTTACCCTGATTGAGTGTGTGAAACCCAAATACACTTCCAGAATACTGAGTAGGTATGGTACAGGGTGGTTTTTAGGCCAACCAATGTCACTGTTTCATTAGCATATGTATTTCAGTTACCTGATGAACTTACATTTAAGCACTTGATTCTGCAAATAGTTTTGTCCTCCGCAGGCTTTTAAGGGCCTGTGTCTTTCCCTGTACAGGTAGGACTGAGAGCCCAGAAGAGAAGTGGGATTTAAGTGTTGAGGCTGGTGCTCATCTTCACTCAGCATGACTAGTGCTCTCACAGTAACATACAGAGTGGAAGCTCCAGGACAGCAGATGACAATGTTGGTTTCAAAGGAGAGTCAGCTACTACAAAAGATTCTTATGAGAGTATCTCTGAGACTTGGCTCAGACAGATGGGTGATAAAACAGTCCTCAGAAATTAGGGGTGACTTATTCTTCATATTTCATTCTATTGCAGTACCTAATGTTTGTTGACTACTGGTTCTAGCCAGATGTTTTCCTGACAGTTGCTGGCTTACTTCTACTTATCCCAGGTAAAATGCTCTTCCCTTGAGGAATTTCAGTTCACTCACAAGGAACTGAAAACAAGGGACAAAAGCAGGTCACCCTCCACTTGTGAAGGTTAAAAAGCAGGGTCCTTTATTTAGAGATTATAGCCACAATAGTCACCTAAATGTGAAGGTAAGATTCATGGCCCCGGTGTGGCTGGATAACATGAAAGGATCAGTGTTTCTGTAATGAGAACTGCATCATTTTAATTATTTTTCACTGGATTTGAAAAAAAATATTGTAGCTCCTTAAAAATGTAAGAACATGTAAACGTTGAGGTAATGGGATAAATTAGTTTTAGATGCTACTGCAGTATTATGTAAAAGGTCACTTTTTACTACAGCAAAAACTGAGGAAGGCAACCTGACTCCTTAAAGAAAATGTGAAAAAACCCCTCATGGTCTAAGACACTGTCCTACATGAAGTATTTTTGTTTTCAATTGGACATTCATGATTAGGAACACCAGAATGTGAGCGAGATCTTTGTTTCTTAAGTGTTCATCTGCTCCTGCCACTTTGTGCACTCTCATAAAAAAGCTTACCGTAAGCCCCCATGGAAGTTATTTACACATCGTTACTTGGCTAAGAATCATGTTCTGTCTTGGTTTTCTTACGGCAAATCCACCTCAGGTTTCCTATAAACAGGCTCAGTGACTTGGAAAAGCAAGCACTGGCACACTTATCCTTTGAAAAGCATTTTGTTCAGTCATCCCTAGCCACACTTATGTTAAGGTGTTGCTTAACCATTGCTCTTTTTAAAGCAATTTGTAGTTGTAAATGATGGTGTCACTAGCAGAAAATACCAGAACAGGGAGTTCTCAAGAAAGTCAGGGGTCTGTGGGTGGGTGCTGGTTGGTGTCACCAGTGGTCTCTTCTCTGGACAGAGCAGTCCCATTAATTGAGGTGGTATGAGCTATTGATTCAGCAGGTTTTCATACAGATTTTGGGGTTGATGGGCGAAACATTAGCCATTAGCCTTAGCATGAATGACTTCTGTGGAGAGAAACAGAGGAGGGTAATGGAAAATGCAACTTAAGAGAAAATGCAGTTTATGGCAGTGTCTCCATGTTCACCCCTATGTTCCAGCTGCTTTGCCTGAGGCCCATGGCGGCAAATGATGGTTACATGGCAGCTTAAATTCCTCTTAGATGGTGCTGTCATAGACTCCAGGTGTCAGAGGCTGCTCACATGATGGAATCTCTGGCAGTGTGGACCAGTTCACGGCTTCTCAATGTCATGGTATTTAGAAGTTCCTGACCAGATTTGGCTGAGGGAGCTCAACCTCATCCTCATATTCCTTCAAGGATGCATCAGCAGAGTGATGCAAAGCAGCCAGGAGCTGCAAAGTACAGAATGACATAACAGCAACCACTGCTGGAACAAAGGTTTATTGCCTACATTGCTAGTCCTTTAGATCCGTGATGAAGCACTCACTAGAAGGCCGAATGCTCCAGAGGAGTGTGTTTAGTGCCTAAGGCAGCTACCTCAGGAAACAGCTCTGCAAGTAAAACCCACAGAGCCCTTCTCTGATGGAGATTTTTCAATATTTCCTGAAGACTTATCTACACAGTGAATCAATAGTGCCCATTTCCACTCTAGTTATTGTTAGACAAAAATTGTCCTTAGAGTCCTCAGAGCTGTGTATTTCCACTTTAAAATACATTACCACATTAAAAGACTGAAAAATGTGTACTCATTGTAAAATATGTTTTACTATTGAGTGACATCTCTTTTTACCTGTAAGAAAAAAATATTCAGAAAAAAAGTAAATTTGATGCCTATCAGGAAAGATGCTATCTCATTTAGTTATAAGCCTACAGACAATAATCAACATTAAAAAAAACCCTGCAAACAACATATGGTTTCTTTGGCTTCCCTGAGCTGAATAAGGTGCAAGTACTTGGAAAGATCATAAAACTTTCAAAGTCAATGCTCATGAAATGCCTCCTGCTTGTGAGGATGTTCAGGTACTGTGGTATAAAGCAGAGTCCGAGATAATAGCCAAGAGAGTGAATATAATACAAATGGTGGCAGAATGTCTCTCAGACAGGTTTTTCCCATTTAGTCAGGATGGAGAACCAGGGAAGTCCACAGTGTTCTGCTTGCCATGGGTCTACTCCTCAGTTTTTGTCACAGCATGAGTGAAGAAAAACTGTTTTGAACCTGTGCCTAGTGCTTTGCAAGCCAGAGACACACTGTAGAAGTGGCAATGAGCCAGCTTCTCTAGTTCAGTATCACATGCACATTCACCTGTAATGGGAAACCCAGAAATTCCACTTTAGAGTTGTATTTTATTTATTCTCTCATAAATGTTCCTTATTCTCATGCTTTTTTTTTTTTTTTTTTTGAAGTCCATGAGAAAACTTTCAAGAGAAGTCATACTGTTGAATGCAATTTTGCCCCAAAATCACCTTGTCTAGAAGGGTTTGCAATCTTTCGCACAGCACTCAGTTTAAGCAGCGCTTATGTAAGGGCAGATAAATTTTTAGTGTTCATGTAGCAGATTGCAAGAATGGACACTCCACCACCTCTCTGGGAAACCTATGCCTCTGCCTTTCCATGATAAAAACTTTTCTCCTTAAATTCCAGCTGAAATTCTCATGTTCCAATTCATGTCCATGGTGTCTCTTCTTCCCACCATGCACTATTGAGAAGAACCTGTCTCCATCACCCTGCTAACCACACTGTAGACACTGGAAAGATGCTGTTCTCCTGAAGCCATTTCTGCTCTAGGCTGAAAAAACTCAGCTCCCTTATCCTCTCCTCTCCTCAAGAAGCTCAGGGTAGAGGAAAGGAGAGGGAGTGGGAAGGAAATAGTTGGTCCATACTATGGGGCCATTGTGCTGTTGGGGTCTCTCCTTGTTTAGCCCTGAAGCAGAAGAGAATAAGCTGCTCTTAATGGCACGGCAAAAATTACATTTTTAACCAACAAACAACTTCTTGAAGTAGAACTTCACAAAGTAGAAGACCTACACTAAAGAAACCTCTATCAAGGAGCTGGAGAGAGATTTACAGTCACTTCATGCTTCTGTAAAATTATTTTAATAAACCTGGAAGTTTATCAAGCATTTAGGAAAGTTAGGAAAAAAATGTTTCAGTGCAACAAAGCTGTTCTGCTGCAGCTAAAAATATATTTTCAAATGAATGCTGCATTTTTTAAATTAAGAAATTGGACAAAGTCCTACAGAACCCTGTTTCAGGTTTGGCTTTAAGCCTCCAAAAATACTATTATGGTCAGTCTCTGCTACTGAAACATTTATTATGGCTGGATGTAGGCAGGCTTGGTCAATGTGAAAGATGCTTCTAATCTTCTTTGCTCTTGATGAGTATGTTTTTCACCATGTTCCAATTCAGTAGTCTGTCTCACTGCAGAACAACCCCCACCCCATCAGATTTTATTACTTAACTCACAGATTTGTATAAAGGCTATTTTTGTTCCTAGCAGGGTGCAAGGAATTTACTTTTTTTTTTTTAGATAATTACTATGCTGGTGTTGCTTGTCTGCATTTTATTTGGGATATGTTTAAATTTATAAGTCGATAAAAGTGAGTTTTCTGTTTGATCATTAAATGGTATGAAAATTGGTGAAGTAAGACCACAAAAAAAAAAAAAAAGGTTAGCATTAACATCTGATACTGTTGGAAAAAAAATGCCTTCAGAAAAGTAAGAGTAAAAGAATATCTTATAATTATTTCCTCTTTGGGACTGGAGACTGAAATAGATCCTATAACCTCTTGTCATTATTTAGTCAAGGTTCTAATTACTGTGTGCCATGTTGATCTATTATGCACTGTGGTGGAGCTTGTAGCTCGTATTAAGAAGTCTAACTTTCCTTAATTGAAGAGAAGTACCTTAGGCTTAAAGAGTTAGCTGCTGCTTCATGAATGAAACCTTGTGTAGTCATTTACTGCATACTTCATACCTCATTGCCTTGCCCCAAAGAAATCAGTCAACTCATATTTTGAGATGTTGCTGAGTACAGTGGCTATACCTCTCGGTTTTGAGAAGCAGACACAAATTAAGCAAAAATATAGTATCTCCTCTAACATTCCTAAGAGTTTTCTACTTGTTTACAACATACATACATACACAAAATCTACATTTTCAAGTTTTTTTTTCTCTTGTGCTATTTTCTGCTTGATTTTTGAGGGTAAGAAGAGGAACTAACTATATGCCTATTTTTGCTCTAATAGCTTTCCATATTCTGGTTCTTTTTAAATCTTGTTATACTGCAAGATATTTAGAGCAGGAATGTATGATAAATTTCAACAGTGTACCTAACAAAGACACTGCTTCTTAAGGGAACAGCTGGGCATTGCTGCAAGTCTAATACAAAGAATGTTCATGCACTGCTATTAATTAAAATAAAAAGAAATAACTCCTGCAGTTCAAAACTTGCTTTACCACATCTTCCAGAATTACCCTCTTAAAAATTAATGGAAAAAAATTACAAAGAAAGGTAATGGTCTATTTAATATGAAAAAATACTTACACTGATCTTTCTAACCACTGTAGATAATGTAATTCTCTCTCTTCTATCCCCTGTCTTTGCATGTGTGTGAAGTAAGACTCATTTCTCAAAGCATGAATTTACCACATCTTAGCATCTGTTTCTGTAGCAACAGCTAAAAGCACAACTCCAACATAAGCGCAGTGTACACAAACCAAAGTGTTTATCTTTACTTTAGAAGGATGTTTGCTAATCCTTGTGAGAATACAGAGATAATATAAAAAACATCATGTACTGTAAAACTCTGACATGGGGAACACCACCTACTCTTTAAAAATTGAATTGCTCTTGGTTCCAAACGATCTTTATGAAAGCACAGTAATTATTAACATGACACCTGTGTCTGTGTCTGAGTAAAAGGTAGCTTCTCTGAAATGTGTTTTGAGTGCCAAAAAAAGGTGCATATAAACCCAGACGTTTATTTTTTTTCTTCCAACTTTCAGGCTCGTGCAGCACATTATTTTGATTAGTCAGCTCATGTGGTTGAGAGTAATTTTTGAGTTTGATCTTTCCAGCTTTTCTTTTCTAATTAAGGCAGGCCTATTGAAACTGCCTTTATAACTATTTCAAAGTTTCATGAATAGGTGCACACATGCACATGAACCCAGGTCCACACACAGTCCTCCATGACTTGAGGAGCTCTTGAATAGCAAATATCACTGATCTTCCTGCACTGTTAATCTTTAATTATCAAAGTTTCTTCAGGAGCCTCCATATATTATTGTTGAAATTTCATGTATTTATTGATACACCATGATTTTTACAAGCCTTTGTGGTCAATTTTATATTTTGTTCTTGAATCCAGCATGTCAGACATTTCCAAAGAGAATGAAAAAGTTTGACCAACTTTCCCAAAGCTAATCAAGACATCAATGTGTAAGAGCAGGCAAATTCAGATCATCCTTTCTTTCTTTGGTGAGCCGAGATGGAAAGAGTTGCTGAACAGCTTTGTGTTTTTCTAACAGGAAAAGAAGAAGGGACCTGAAAAAAATCTCTAAGTAACAGTGCAGGAGAGCATGGTATTGACTTGTTATGCTTCTAAGAAATGTAATTTAACACATGAGGAAGACGCCCTTAGTATGGTGGTGACCATCAATATTTCTGACACAAATACAGACTTTACACAACAAAACAGTTCGGTCCCAATTTTAGATTAAAAAAATATTCTCAAATAAAAGAGTGGGCTTAACAATTACACAGCATCTAGAATCTTACATCAGAAATAGAAATAACCCAGATTCAGAAATAACTTTCAGGCACATCAGTCAATCAAATAAGGGTGCTACTGAAAAAAGATCTAAATATCTGAGTCACAACAAAGACAACTATTTTCAGAGAGAGCTCTGCACATTCTGTTTGCAGCTGCAACACAGCCTTAAAAAGAGAGGTCAGCTGGATTTGGAGAGAATCCAGTGTAAGGATCTGAATAAGCTCTGCAGCCTAACCCTCCAGCTGAATATGAGCAACTCAAGTCAGATCAGGATTTTAGTCCATTGTAGACATCAGGGGAGTTTTGAGGTGTCTCCACTGTACATCTGCGCCATAAATCAATTTCCATTTGGGTCAGCAGAGCAAAAACATGTGTCATTTGTTTTATTGTTGCTACTCTCCAGAGTACTTCCAAAGAAAGGATGTGGATTAATACTTAAGACTTAAATGGTATAAAAACAAATATTTTTATTCAGATGAGTTGTATAAACTATTGCTTAAAGGACTCTTAGGTGCATTCAGTATCTTGTGAGCACAGGTACTACAGCATGAGAAGTCAGGGGGGTGAGAGTCAGGGGGTCAATTCTTCACCTGGTATAAAATAATATACATACACTGACCTGCTGTGTTTCAGATCCACTGAAGAATTGAATGGTAGTGTTTCAGAGATCAATTTAAAAAGAAAAAAAACCCACAGAAATATAGAATCTATGATTTAAAGGCTTAAATTTTGATGGGGATGGACACACGGATAGCCTTGTGGAGGCACTTACTTCTGAGGTGACTGACCTTTTCAGCTGACATGAACAGATCAGATATCTCCCATGTGAAAACAATGATAGCCCAATGGTGAGTTTTTCCCACAGAGAGCAAATGCAGAATGCTACAGGCTCTTTCATGCAGTGCAGTTTGGATAACAAGGACAGGTGGGATGCCGAAATTATTTGATTTAAGCTGGAAGTGAGACACACAGTATTTAAAGGGAGAAGAAGTAAGTAATGGGTCACATTATCAAGAGAAATGGCAAATTCTCCCTCTCCCCATATTTGCAAACTGAGCTGAAAACTTTGGTAGCTGTTGGAGTTTCTGCAAATGTATCTGAAATACCATGGTGTATGATTTAATGACTCTTGGCTGTCATCTCAGTGGGGTGTGAATCTCCAGATAGGGCAGTGGGGACCAGCTTCCAGAAGCACATGACAGAAGGCATAAGCAGCTTCTGCTATAAATACACAGCCACCCTCAGTAAGAGGGAATTAGAGGATCTGGGAAGTTGTGGACATGCTGAAGAACTTATTTCTTCTACAGTTTTTAGAGTGAGAAACAGCTGAATGGAGGGCTGTTTCCTCTTACTGTGTGAATGACAACGTGTTGTACTCTTTTGAGCCCTTTGCATCTCACTTTGTTTAAGAAGGCAAGCAGTTATGTCCCATGTGGGTTTGCTGTGTGAAGAAATGTCTTTGTCTCAATTTAAGCACATCTTTTACACTCAGTTGAAAAAAAAAAGGTCCAAAAAAAAAAAAATTCTACAGAGTTTGTAACCAAACAGAAAGCTCTACTTTCTTTAATTCCTTAGAGATTCAGTGGACCTTCAAAGAACTTACTACATCTTCCTTCACCTGGCAAAACATTTTCTATTGTGAAGGAGATGCCTTCTCCCGGAAGAATAATTTCTGTTTGCCCAACAGGAATGGAGCACTGCTGTGGACTTGGGTGGCACATTATCACAGAGATGTTCTGATTCACATGTGTGCCAAAAACGATTTTTATCAGGATGATTCGTGCCTCTTACCTTCACATAAAGACAGCTCATCTGATGCATTCTGAGGAATCTGGTGGAATTACCTCTGATCTTTCCATTAAACATACATCCTACAGGTGTTCTTGAACTGCCACAGGCAAAGCTCTACCCACAGATCTGTATAATTTTATAATTTGAAAGACTGATGGATGTACTTCTGCTGCATCCTATGGCATTAGAGGAAGAATTCAGTTTCCCTGAGGCTAAGGAATGACCCAGGGTTCCCTGCTGGAGGAACTGGCTGTTGGATCACAGATTTAGGATGGTTTCGTGTAGCTGAGATCTCTGGTATGTAGGAAGCACTGGAGAAAAAATAGCTGCAATCTAAAAAAGAGTCATAAAAAGGGGGACTCAAATCTAGGCATGTATCATGGAGGAGGAGATTTGCATGACAGTATTAATGTGAAGATCATAAACTCCTAACTGGGTTCATAACACTGACTCTCCAACAGTTATTCATTCAGACAAACATACTATCATAAACAAAGCCTGGGGACAGTCAGACACAGAACGTGGAGATATGTACTTCTGAAAATGTAACTTTTTCCTAGAAAATAATCTACTTAACAGATCTTCTTAAAACAAGGAAGACAGGAAGAGGGTCACTGAAGAAGCAACAAATATGGTTATTGTCAAGGTAAAATATGTATTAAATATGTTTCTGGACAAGCCAAGTGAACTTTGCCTGCTGGCAATTTTCTTCAGCAGAAACTTACTCTGTGTTTTAAATAGGAAATTAGATTGCCCCCCCAAGGATGACAGAACTTGTCTACCTATCTGAAGTGCTGTTACTTGGCACAGCAAGTTAAAATAATTTAAAAACAATAATAAATAATCTAGTTTTTTTTTAAACGAATGTTTTTTCTAGAGTTATTCAGAATGCATTTACAAAATGTCTGTTGAATTTACCAGTGATAATGCTTTAATCCAGGGTTTTTTAGCATTCATTCAGCAAAATGCTGTTAACATTGATAACACAAGTAGGGAAAAGTGAGGTTATTCCTTTGTCTTCATAAAATCAATAAAATGGGTGAAATGGGAGCTAAATCTAAAACCCACTACCACTGGAGATGTCTATAATCAATACAGATATTCTCAAAAACTCATGTCTGCTTTTTCCAACGGGCACAATAGTTCTACACAGTTTTGGAAATCTAGCTCAATGCAGATGACATAGGGGGTTTTGAAGATAATACATTCTCATTGCTTCTTCTTCTGCAGGTGTCATTGATGTCCTTACTTCCTTGAGTTTCACATGATCTTAGGTACCTGAATTTTTACATGTCTGCTTCTTCATCCTGTTTAATTCTCCAGCCCTGATGGCTTTTTTTGTGAATGGTCTAATGCTCACCTTACCTCCACACATTTCAGAAGTGTCACTCCATTTGCCCCAGTCTAAAGAAAATCTGAAAGACAAGGCCTGGGATGGATGGGTGGGAGAGAAGGACTGGTGGCATTTCATGAAGCCGTCCTTGATGACTTCAGAATGACACAGGGTATGGCTGGCTCTTAACACACCTGACTAGTGGCAGCAGTCTTTATCTCAGGGACTAGGAGTCTACAGGGCTGGATAGGATCCACCCAAGGGTACTGAAGGAGCTGGCAGAAGTGCTGGCCAAGCCACTTTTCAAACATTTACTAGCAGCTGTGGCTAATCAGCAAATGAATTGCCCATCTACATGTAGAGCCAGAAGGAGAAGCTAGGAAACGACGGGTCTGTCATCCTGACCTTAGTGTCAGGACAGGTCATGGAGCAAATCATCTCAAGTGCCATTGTGTGGCATGTGCAGGAACACCAAGAGATCAAGCTCAGCCAGCGATAGGGGGGTTGTGAGGGGCAGGTCCTGCTTGACCAATCTTGATCCCCTTCCGTGACAAGGCAACAAGCTCAGTGGGTGAGGGAAAGGTTGTGTGTTTTCCTCTTGGACTCTTGTAAAGCCTTTGACACATTCTCCCACAGTGTCCTCCTGAAGAAACTGGATACTCACAGCTTGGACTGGTATAGTCTTTACTCAGTAAAGCACTGTTGGATGGCCAAGCCCAGAGAGTGGTGGGGAATGGAGTCACATCCAGCTGGGGACTGGTCACTACTGGTGTTCCCCAGGGCTAAGTATTTGGGCCAGCTCTGATTAATACCTTCATCCATGATCTGGACAAAGGGTTAAGTGCACCCTCAGTCAGTTTGCTGATGACACGAAGGTGAGTAGGAATGTTGATCAGCTGGAGGGCAGGAAAGCTCTGCAGGGGAATCTGGGCATGTGTGTGTGAGAGATGAGCTGTGGATCTCAGGAGCACAGGAAGAAATGGAGGCTGATTCCTGGGTTTGTTACCTCAGGGTCATTGCAGTGTTACTTTCTACCATAACTCCTGAGGCAGTGAGATGGTTGGAGAAACCATAAATATAATCCTCTGAAAATCATTCTGAGTGAACTTCTTTAAAGTTGTGAATGAAATTAATTGCAGGCAAAGGAGAAGCATAATCCTCAAAGTTCCATGTCACTTTTAGGCAAGGGAGGAATGAATTTAAATTATGATATTATAGCCTAAGTAGATGACTCTGCTTTCAGCTGTTTTTCTCTTAACTCTCATCTACAAATCAGATACAACCAGGTGTCACTTGGAAATTCTCTACAGATGTTTGCCAAACATGGCTCACATTTTCACACCAGATAGTGTTTTGTCCAGTACACATAAAATAAATTGTTCCCTGCTTCAGCAAGTATCTGTATCTTGCAGAGAAAGCCTTGCTTCTTTTGCCTATCATACAGCCACAGTGCATTGGAAACAGATGGCCTTTGAATTTATTTATCCCTTTTCAGCTGAAGACTTTAAATAATTCTGTACAGATTAACTACGTCTGAGGCAATTAGTCTGATAGAGGGTTTTCTCAGTTTGGTTTTCCTTGACATGGAAAATGTAAGAGACTCCTTCAAGAGCACAAACCATGTCTGGTCTTGACTACAGTGGACATTTCCAGTGGTGGATGGTCACTTGTTGAAACCATCCCAAGAAAAAGAGTAGCACCAATTTAAATCAAGAAGGAATAACACATTTTAGTCTGCTTTTTAAACTAAATACTGCTAGGGAGATGTTAAAAACTGTAGCTTGGCAAGGGTGGGGCTGCTGCAGCTCCATGCCGTTGAGTCCAACCTGTCATGATCCTGAGCCTGTGTTCACAGTAGGCGCTTGCACACAGAGCACTCTGACAAACCACAAGCACATGTACGTGCAGGGTTGGCCAAGCAGGTTGCTGACAGACACACAGAGGACTCACACAAACACAAGCAGTGCCACTGAACTCATATTCCTCCCCTCTCTGACCGAGCAGGGTGGAAGTCTGTTAGAGGGAAAATTTATCCATCTGTATTCACAGTGTAGATTTCTTCAGCAGCTGGGCTCAGACACATGGGTTGGCCTGTAGCTGTCCCTGGATCCCAGGCTTCCCAGAAGCTGACAACTGGACATAAGAGTTTCTGGATGTACAGTTCCACTCCATTTGCTGGTAAAGACCTCCTTGCACCCACCAACACACCTACATCTGGATAAACCACCTAATCCCACAGAGGTTTCAGTACATATCTGAGATCTGCTGGACCCACCAGCAGCCACCTCCTCCAGATTTCCCACTCCCAGACACAGAGCTCTCTGTCTCCTGGGTTTCCTCACCTACGTGACAGCTCATAGCACTTGATCTTCACTGGCACCCCCAGGGTGCTCCTGGGCACACCTGCAGTGGCCCCAGTGCTGTACCATGAATACAGGAGTTTTTGCCCCTGGTCCCAGGCCTGTGGTTGCACTCAGATCCTCATGCACACACATGCACACAGAAGAGACTGTTTCCTCTTCATCTTCCTACCCAGGAAAATGTAGAAAGGAATTGAATAGGACAAACTATGCTCATGAGGTACAGGGCATGGCCAGGCACAGGTACTGACCAGCAAACTAATTACCCACAACAAGCTTTTATATTACACTTAGACCTTCTTTTTTCCCTATGATTACCTTGATTACCTTGTTGTCTTGGCCATCCCCAAAATTACCTTGATTGTCCCTCCTGCCTTTGTCTTCTTCCTTAACCATCTTATAATAAATCATCTACATCCCCAAAACCCTTTGCCTGCATCCCATAATAAATCTCACAACCACACAGGCGGTGACCATCCTCAGTCCAAAAGATGCTCCAGAGATCCACTCTGGAGTGTTCCCTTGCCAGCGGGGCTGAGGGTCCCCCAGGACAGCCCTGGGAGCAGCTGGATTGGTGCTCACATCCATCATGACAGGGATGTTTGGTGTACCCTGCTTGCTGCTCTTCCCTGTGCTTATTTGTGTGTCTGGAGATGAGATTTTTGCAGGTAAGGGAAACATTTCTACTAGTATAAATCACATGTTTGCAGCAATGTTAGTGGGTTTCCACTAAACTTGCTGTATTAACAGACTTGAATATGTTTAGCCAGATGCTCTGCTTCTGCCATAACTCTTACTGGCATCAAAGAAGAAATGACAATTGTCCCTAGCAGCTACAACCATGTTATTGAACCTGGGAATATACCCCTGCCAGTCTTCTATTAAGTTTCCCTTCTCTGAGCCATCAAACTTTAGTAGATGCAAGTTTTGTTTTGTTCTTTCAGATGTTGGGGTGATAGGGGAGAAAAAAAATCCATTTTGAGTTTATATGAGAAGGAAAAATGTACTTTTGTTTCTATGTTTTATTGCTCTTTCCTCTTTGGTTCATTTTATGACAGGAAAGTGATATGGAAAGAGACAGAAATGCAGGGTGAGAAAGAGACAGCAAACACCTATGCAAGAGCCTAGAATATTTCAGATGTTACATTAAATCCTAGGTTGTTTTTCAAGTTTCTCTTTGTGTGCTTTAACAAAGCTCCCTTGAGCTTATGAAATCAGCTCAATTTCAAAAACAATTGCTAAAAGGAGAGTAGTTTCTTTTCCCAAGATTTCCCTTATTTTCCTAGATAAACTCATCCATTTTGCAATGTTCTCTTTGTAGAGACACTTTCCTGGTCTCAGAAACTCAAATGACTTCTAAGTTAGTTTTATAAAAGTAAATATTTAACAGATGCATGACTGCACCTTGGAACTGTGGAGGAACATATTTTAACATCTTACCCGCTCACAATGATGTTTTCATCTGCTCAGGTGGTGAACACATGTGCTGTCCTTCTAATTTCATTAAAACCTTAACAACAGTTATGAATAAAGATAATACAATAGTGACAGCTAACATGTTCCCTTTTGTAATGCAGAATAAATTTTTTGTGAATTTACTGAAATCTACTTGCAAAAGTTAGAAAGTTTTTAGCCAGGCTCCTGGAGCTGTTGCTGTAGCAGGAGAATGGCTGCAGTAGTTTGGGGATTTCTGTATGTGAAGTTTCCTGTCCTATTCTTTTAAAGTCAGTGATAAACAGCTCTACAGCTGCAGTGAGACCAGAACCTTGTTGTTTGTATTCAAATAAATATGAGTTGGATGATGTCAGGATTATGTATGAGCATACATAATTCCCCATTCTTTCACTCTCACTCTCCAAATAACAATTATTAGCCCACAGACATTAAGTTAAATAAAACTACATTTTCAAACCTCATATGAACATCCAGTTTGCATAGTTGATATAACAGAATCATGTCCATAAAGACTAAAAGAAGTAGAAGAGTCTATCAATCACCCAGGAACCTAATCTTAGAAGCTGAGATAAACCCTGCATAGCTACTGACTGCAGTTGATTGTGCTATGGGGTACTCCCTAACAGGCTGCTGCCTGGACAATCAAAATTAGTTTATCTTTAAAGAATAAAAAAACTATTAGACAAAATCTTCAGTGATCCCACACACAGATGCTGTGAAATTTTCCATCAGCACTGCTGTGTTAATTTCTTGATAAAAAGCCCAAATGTTTTTCTCATCTATCCATAAACTTGTAAAAAGATACCTTTCTTTACCATTTCAGCACAATGTGATTGAAGCATAATTGGAGCCAGATGGCAAACACTACTTCTTTTAATGGTCAACTCTAAGAAAATTTAATGAAAACTTCTCTTCAGCTTCATCCTAATTCCATATTTTCTAAGAAATTAACAGTTTCTTAGAGAAAGAAACAGTGCTTTTGTTGAAAATGTTTCAACTTTTGCTCACCGTTGGTTGATGTTCTTCCCAAGGGTGCCTAGTCCATGAAAAACAGTGTTTTCCTTGACTGAGCATAGGAGGTCTGTGTCATCTGCTGGACCTCAGGACAACAAAACCTCAAAGTCACAGTGACCATCAGCCTGCTATAGCACCCTAGACGAGGAGAGAGGCTTCAGACCCATGGTCAATGCTCACAGAATAGCTAAGGCTGGAACAGACTTCTGGAGGCCATCTAGTCATCTATATGAGAAGATGACCTAGACGTCATCTTGCTCTCCCTGCTGTGATGATGGCACTGCCTGGGGGCAGTGAAGCACACTGGTCAGGTCAAGGAAAGCTGAGAATGGAACAGCAGATGTCTCCACAATATTCTGAGCTTCCCTTCTAAAAAGTACCTGCATCAGTTCTCCCTGCTTGACAGAAAGAGGTGCAGAAAATGCCTCTTCCTTTTCTGATTCCTTGGCTTTTCATTGGGATGGGGGACTTGTGCAATAAAGGGGTCTCATGTTTCTCATATCTTCCCAGGTAGCAATGTCAGCCTTGGAGAAGCCCTGGGAGAAGATACAAAACCTTTCATTTTTTCCTTTGGTTGTTTAATCTCAGTAAAATTCTCTTACTGATCAGTCCTTTTCCTTTCCCCCACACCTCAGGAACTTCTCCTCACTGTTATTTTTCTGAAAACTGGGGGAATTTCCATTTTCTCCTCATTCAGAGGGATTCAATTCTGTAAGAGCAAAAAGCCCTGAGGAAGGTATACACCAGCTGGTTTGTAAGTACTCTTTAACTTACTAAATGGTGGATCCCCATTTCACCATTACAAGTAAACAAGTGAGGAATGTCATCAGGAGGTGATGCCTTGATCTCCTTGCTTACAGGTTAATTAGTGAACTCAATTTCAGGTTAACTTATGCACTCTGGTTTGAAGTTCTGTTGGATATCTGAATGTAGTTCAAGATAATTGTGTGCTGAGGTGCTTTGCAGACTGGCAATTTGCCCTGAGTAGTGTTTTGTGTCAATCAGGGGCAAGGAGCTGTACTTCAAGGGCCAACAGAGAAAAGGGCCAGGATATATTTTAAGGGTGAACAATCCCAAATAGGTTCCCAAATAGCTTGGATGAGAAAGCTCTTGTATCAGCTGCAGGAACTGTCAAAATTTTTTCCTAGGTTCTGACCCCTTGGACTTAAATAGAAATAAATGAGGAATGAGTAAGACAAATAAAGGCAAAAAATGTAAGAAATAGCAAATGTTTGGGGACATAATCAACCAAAAACCAAACAAACCCCCATGTGACATCCCCAAATCTGCCTGCCAAACATGTGATTTACATCTACTGCAAGAGGATTTAAAAGAAATGTCTAATAACATATTTGATTCTCTTAACCCTCTCCCCTTTTGTTACCCCTGTCCATGACATTTAAGAGCACAGCTGGAGCCCCCCAAGCTAACTGAAGTCATATGATGCTTCGAGGGCAGCCAAACATCCCAGCAGCAGTAAGAGGCTGACAGGCTCAGCAACCCTAAAGGATAGCAAAGTGCTCTTTTAAAAGAGAGGGAAACAGAAAGATGAGGCAGAGAAAGTGGATGGGGGGGATAGGAGGTTGGGGATACAGACTATTTGATAAAATTTGTCATGTCAATAAAGATATTCTTTTTAATTAAGTATTACATGTTTTTATTTTTCTTTTCTTCTATTCTAATGGAGGAGTCATACTGAACTATTTGTGGTATGTGAAGTATTGGAAAAATAAACCTGGATAGAAGAGAGCCACAGATGTTTTCTATGTTCAATTACTTTTTTTAAAAAAAACGTTCTTGGTTACCACCCTTTGCTGCAGGGAGATGGCTTTGTGGGCCACGTACTGAATGTCCTCCTGTGCTTTTTGGTATCTGTGTGAATCACTAGGTGCTGCTAAATCTGGGGAAGAGAAGGATGATCTTCTCAGGAACTGCTCCTGGAGCAGACATTCTGTGCTACCAGGCTGTCAGCAAAAGGCTTCTCTCATTATTCCTGCTAGGACAAAGTCCACACGGGACAAGTGTGGCTGTGTTGGGCCTTACACTGGTGTTCTTTCCTGCTGTGGACTAAATTATTGGTTGGCAACAACAGTTAAAATTCCACGAAAAACAGGTGAAAAATATTAGGATTCACAGCTGAATATTAGAGCAAAATGCAGCCTAAGAGGTAAGAGGTGAGGGATGCTGTTCCTTGGTTTGAGTCCATGTGGCTGTAACTCCAGTCAAAACTGGCAGCAGAGAGCCAAATGAAGTCAGCTGTGGAGAGGGGCTCCTGCTCCCTTACACTGATGAGATTGTGTGGTGAGGAATGAAGGATTTTCACAGCTGCTAAGATCTCCAGGGCACTGCATAACTTTAGAACAAAGAAAAATTTTCTTTCAGTGGATTGGGTTTTTACACCAAAACCTTCACCTAACCACTGTGGAAATATAATAATTATCTTGAACCTTGAGCTTCAGAATGGAAATTATACCTTGTAGAGGAAAACCACAAATACGATAAACTTCTTTATTCTTCACTGATCATGCAATCATAGAATTATGGAATGGTTTGGGTAGTAATGGAGCTTAAAGGCCATCTAGTTCCAGCCCCCTTTGCCATAGACAGGAGTGCGTCCCACAAGATCAGGTTGCCCAGGGCCCTGCTCAACCTGGCCTTGAGATTTCATATTTTTATCTTTATTTCCAGGCAGCACAGCCAAGACAAGAGGGCTGTGTGTTTCCTCTTGAGCTATTTTATTTGAGCTGCATAGTCAGTCTGACCAGAACAGCTTCCCCTCCATCCAGAATGGCACCGTGCACTTTGCTGGCATTTGGCATCAGTATGAGAGAATTTAGCAGTCATCTCTGTCACTCTGGTACAGCAATTTGGTTATAGACATGTATACGTGATTACTGGGAATAAGAAGCATGATTTGCTTTAATCCCATAATTATCTACATGAGGGACATCTCTGAAGTCTACAGATCTACATTCTCACAGATACGTATCACATTAAGCCAGAAAAAGATACACTTAGAGAGCCTTGTGCTAGGGTCTTTCAGAGACACATGAAAGGAGCCCCTGAGAAAAATTCAGCCCTCCATTTTAGTTAATTCAATAGCAAAATCCACTACCATGACCCATGTATCACTTAAATTTATTTAGTGGTAACCGTCACAAAATATGTTTTTGTACGGTATGGTATGGTATGGTATGGTATGGTATGGTATGGTATGGTATGGTATAGTTAGTTAGAGTTAGAGACACTGGTTGAATCACAGAGAGACTGATTTTGTAGTTTATTTTCATTGCTAGAACACTCACCTTGTGACCCTGTATGATGGACAATGTAGAACCCACACAGAACAGAGAGATCCACAAAAGCCAAGGGTACCTTTTTACAGAGGATTTAGAAAGATAAAATTTTGATTTAATTTTGATTTTGTGAAAAATAATAATTCTTCATGTAGGTAATCCTCTTCTGGTATTTTCTTAGTTAATTGTATTGATTGTGACATAAAGCAACTAAAACTAATGAAATAAAACATTAAATTTAAAATGTAGGTTTGGTATTATTAGAAAAATTTTTGTAAGAAATTCTTAGAGAAATAGAAGATATTAAACTAAATTACAGGAAAATAAAGCACAAAGATATTTAGTACAGCCAGTGCTGGATATTGTCATGAGACATTCTGATAGCTCTGTCAAATTTTCTCTAGAAAGGGCGGAGAAACTTTTTCCACATTGTAAGTGGAATGCACACATAAACCATCTCTCACACCTCATTTCAGAACTCCGTCCCTGTGCAACCTGGATGGATCTTCTTTTATATCCATGTAATTTTGCATTAACCTGTGGCTTTTGGGATATATTTGCCAAAGAATACGCTCCCCAGATCTGCCACAAACTTTGTGGGACACAGAAATCACCTTTTGGTTGCACCTGTAACAATGACTTAAAAGGAGGAGTGCTGCTGGTGATCTGCTGTAAGGCAGTCAGCACTCTGTTTCAAGTATGTTTAAATGAAACTTTCATGGTCTACTCATTTGAAAAATTCACACCATGGAGAAGAATTTTGCAAATCACTATGCTCCCTTGGTTTCCAGCTTAGCAGCTGCTGCTCCTTGCTCTCTATAGATATCATCAGCTCTAACAGGAGAGAAGAGAATGGGTCATTTAGGGAAATATTAGAGTTATTTGCTTACTCTGTGCATAGATGACAGAATGAGCGAGAAAAATGAGAAATTCAGAGCCCTACAGCAGTCAGGAAAGGGCTTGAACTTTCTTTAAATACCGGCAGTTTTGGAAGCCTGGTCAATTGATCCTGGATAAAAAGAATGTTGTTGGTATCTCAGTAAGCTGATCAATGTGAATTAGACTAAAGTGTTTCAGAGGTAACAGGGAAAACCCGGTTAGCCAAAAAATGCATTAAGAAAATATGTCTTAAAAAATGTAACTTTGCAGAGCTGTCAGCATGAGGGTCTGTGTCACGCCAAATGGAACTGCAACATCTTCCTGACAACTTTCAGGTTCCATTAACAACTGAGGATGCCTGTGAATTCAAGTGTTATATCCATTAGTGAGCAGTTCATGCTCATCTTTATTAACTGAATCACTGTGCATCTCACAGACTTTTTCTTAGAAGGATACCAGGAAAAATTTGCAACCAAATTTTACAACTGAATTTCATCTTTTGCATCTACAGAAAAAGACATGCATGGATGCAATTATTCTCTTAAGAAAAAATCCCCAACTAAACCATGGCTTAATTTGGACCCAAGATGTGCTTTGGCACTAGGTTATACTGAAATAGCAGCCAGGGTCACAGATGCTCTCACCTCTCTCCTCCTGCCTGCTGTACTTCATACAAGAGCCATGCATAAATGCAATTTTACATTCATGGAATGAAATAGAAAAACTGTATTTCAGTTCCTTACTTCCCTAAGACTATACAAGGCGAGATTTCAAAGAGATTTTAGGAGCCTGAAATTCAAAATTGCTGGCTGTTGGGTACCTGAGTCTAAAATATCAGTCTGGACTTTGCTTCTCCACCTATGCCCTGGAAGTTCATGATAGTTTGTCAAATAAGAAGTCCTAAGATTTGATACCTAAGCACTCTCAATATTCATGAAGCTAGAGGAAGAAAAATTATGAGGGAGTGTGATAGTGTAATGCAATAGGCATTCAGGCAGACTGGCAAGCCTAGGGTCTGTACTCAGAGTCAGCCTTCTTTTCAGCCAGTTGCTACTTAGTAAAAGGAATGGGAGATGGAAGGTGCCCTATTGTATAATTTATGTCACTCTTTTTGGAAGACTAGCTTTGAACCTGCAGGCCAAGAGGAATTTTGATCTCAATCTCTCTCTCCCTGCATGATTGCTCTAGCCATTAACTATGATGCAATGTTATGATGAACTGTGAGTGGCTGACATGTCTTGCACTGAATTTATTGCTTTGGGGTGATCCTAGGTATGCTTTGAGCAAGGCTGCTAGGTATGGCTGGCCAGAGAACCCATACACTTGAAACATTGTGTACATTTCAGGTGGCTTCAAGGAGAGGGGTGTTTTGGTGTTCAGCTCAGCAGGCACAATTTAATTAATACAGAACTTGTTTAATGAAAACTCAAAATAAAATCCAATCTCAATCTACATGCCTACTACATAGGATATTTCCTTACATCTCCTTTTGTGTAGCCAGTATGATATCCCCTTAATCCTGACATAATTATTTAGTTCATCATGCCTGCAAATACATAAAGGTTGTGTTGCTGCTCAGTGATTCTTTCATGTCAGAAACTTGAGGGGAAGTGTTTCATGTTCTGGGTCATGAGGATGGCAAGCCTGCTGACACAGTGCTGAAGGACTGTGAAAGGCAGAGGGTTGAACCTGGGGCAGTGTCACCCATACTGCTTCTGCAGCAGCTGCTGGACTGAGCTGTTCCCACCTGGGCATGGGATTTGTCTAGGAGGGAAATAGTTGGTTCACTCTGCGAGACAGTGCAGCAGCACACTGTTTCTTATGTAGTGCATGTGCACCAGGAAAAATGCAACAAAACCTGAGAAACAGAGCTATTTTCCAAGCTAGAAATAGGCTCTGGTGCTAATGCCCTTACACAGGGCCACTTAATTACCTTCTTGTACTCCTGCAGTGGAGGGCCCAGGAATGGATGGTGGGAGGCAGAACCAGACCTCCCTCTCCTTTCACACTGACTCTCTGTACAGGAGAGAGGCTCTGCTATGACAAGTTAAAATGAGCACTTATCCCTGCAGAGCTGTAGGAGGAATTCCCTGAGGAGAATTTAAGAATAAGCTTAGCTGGTAGCCAAGAGGCACCTTCCCAGAGCAGTTCTGGGCTCCAGCTGATATATGCTATAGCTGGATAGCAGAAACATATTCTTTTCATTCTCTTTCCACCCAGCTGCCCCAGGACTCCAGAGATGTGTAGGTAGTTTTTGCCCTTCTTTTTCCTTCCATGTTTTGTTTGCATTAAGACTGAAACCTGCAATGATTAATTTGGTTGCATTCCCTTCAGCACAACAACATGAGAACCTATTGAGAAGGCTGACTTCCTTTATTACAGAAATAGGAGGTCTGGAGGTGTAGAACTGTGTCTTTCAGCAGCAGAAATATGTTGTGCAAGGCAAAGTCAGCTCCAAGAACGTCAAGTGACATGTCATGCTCCTCAGTTGCTGATGTTTCAGCAGAAAGACAAAATGCATTTCTGTAGAGGTGGTTCCAAAGGCAAATGTCTTTTCCAAACATTTTTATTTGTACATAGAAATATTTTATGTAATAACATAAATTTCACCTGCTACATGATATGGAGCCATCTTTAGAAGCCAAGCCACAAAAAAAATCTGCACCCAATTTGTTGATCCGTAACTACATCAAGACTCTGGGAAAGAAACATGATTAAGCATCATTTTTAAAAAGACAAGCAGTGTAGTACAAATTACAGTGTACCACATCAAAGAAAACCCAGGAACTCAAAATCCACAGAACAGCTTGAAGAAGTTATTTAGAAACAGGAGCCTAACAAGGATCTGAGGCCCCATTTTGGGAAATTTCAGTCTACTCTGCTAGATGGTTTTCAGGTGGGCAGCAACACCATACAGAGTAAAATACTACAGTTGATAAGCCCCAGCCAAGTAATCAAACCGTTTCACTGAAATCTTTATGGGTCCAGAGCTGGTATTCCTTGAAGCACTGCCTGGCCACTCTCTGCTTGCTCAGGCTGCTCCAAGGAGAAATGGACAGAAGAGCTCAGGGCTCACCAACAAAGTGTGAAAAGCCATCAGAATGTCTTGAATCTTAGTATCAGCTAATATAGCTTTCATATGCTTGTGCAGTTTGCTCTGAAGTCTCCTCTATCCCCTGTGGGTTGCTGCCGCAGTGGCTGGGGCGTGCCTGGCTCTACAGCAGCACCTCACTCACTGCAGGAGTCAGGTTCCAGATCAGCACTCCTGGAGCTGGGGGTCACCCAGGCTCTTTCTGCCCCACAGAGAGGCCCCCCCCCCTTATGCCAGAGGGCCATAAGGGCTCCCTGCCACAGCCACTGCCTTTCAGAAATCTGTCATCTGCCACAGGAGCAATTTTCTTCTTAGATCCAAGTCATACACATCAGCAAAAGTTTCCTTCCCATTCCAAGCACAAAAAAAGGAGAGAATAAACTGGAAATCGGAGGTACTAGTGGAAATAGAAAGTTGTTAACAAAGTTAATGGTGAGGGAAGATAATTTTTAGGCTGACAGTCTGCACACCCATGTTGAGCACCTCTACTTGCTTATCTCCCTCCAGATCAGTCAGATCAGTCTTTTTCAGAGTACTTCAAACGATTGAGACATGCCAGACACCCATGGACCATGGGAAAATGTTGTGGGGTTTCCAAGGGTCTGGAGGAATCAGCATTTTAGTTTTTAAAATTAATTAAGTATCTTCTGAATCATGTGAAAAAATTCATCTACATGTAGCTTCCATGCAATAAGATTTTCCTTATCTGTGTGTCATGCTTCCAAAACACTGAATCTCTAATATTCAGGTAAGCATGTTGCTACACTTTTAGAGAGTAAGCAAAAGAAACTCTCCTATTTGATAGCAATTTCACTCCTTTATAATGAAAAGTATGGTAAAATAGATTTACTATAAAAATAATATGTAGGAAAATCAAAGAAACTAAGTACTAGGTTTTTGGTTTTTTTTAAAAAAAGCTAATGTTTTAAAATAAACAGGACAACTATGACAATAAACTTTTTTATTTATTTTCTTTTCAAAAGTATTTCATCTTATTAGGTGGATAATTGTAAGATAGAGGTTTCTCTTTAGTGGCCCAGATAGGCTGAGAATGTGAGAGACATTCTTGTTCTTTATCAGGACTTCACCCAAAAGATGTAAGGTGTGTTCTCTTATTTGAGGGTGAGTTAAAAAAAAGAGAATCAAGTTTTACTTATTTATTTTAAATTGACTGTTCCTTGGGATTTTGATGTGGATTTTAAATGATGCCTATTAACAATGTTTGTATCTACACTCTGAGTAGTCCGTGGCCATGAAACATCCTTTGAGGTGCTTCTGTTGACACAGCACCATGCTGGAGTTTAGAGCCAGCACTCAGTACAGAATAATTCCTACTGAAATGCTCCCTCCTCTTCTCACACCCCATGACTTTTTGCTCCTGATTAATAATAATATTTTATACTGTTACAGAGGTTTAATGTATGCAGGTAGGACTCTGGATACCACTCTGAACCAGGTTTCCTTAATGTGGAAAATCTGGGGGAAAAAAAAAGGAAGAAAAAGAATAAAGACAACTTATTTGATTGAATTCTTTATCTGGATGACTTCAAATACTTTGACATATATCTATATTTTTATTTGGCAAATGAATCAAGAATAATTAAATGAGAATGGCAACATCTGTCACCAATCAACAGACGTGCAGTAAAATTAAAATGGTATTTCTTTCTCCTGAAATCCATTTTTTTTCATTTGATGCCATTCATTGAGATCAGATGCATTTCACTTTAGCTGTGTCAGATCTTGGAATTACATAAGCAATAGAGTCCTGAAGGCCAATGGCATGGGAACAATGGAATGCGTAACAATATAATCAGCAGTGAAATCTATATTTAATGTGTGGCATTTTAACGTTATAAAATGTGATGATTTTTAAACCTCTTTGTTCTTTGTCGCCAGGTTCTGCGGCTGCTAAGAGTTTTAAACTTGTGCCATTTCATCTTAGCTGATGCCTTTTTCTAATTTTTTTTTTGTTTCTGACTTTGGAAATTATTATATAAGACACATGAAGAAGACAAGTGAGGCTGTATAAATGGATAAAACAGTCTAAACTGTGCTTAGCAAATGTTAAGCAGAGCCAACAACTTTTTAAGCTTGATGGTCTCTTAATCGTTTGCAGTTTCACAGAAAGAAGATTTCTTGTTTCAAAAGCTACCATGGCATTTGATAGCAACAATTTTATTGCTGGGATTACTCGAGCTCTAGCACTTTTTAAATGAAAATGTTAATTTGCAAGAAGAGAAAAATTTTAGGTCAGTTCAACAAATTTCATTTCTACTCACTCTAGTAAATGACAGACACAGGTTTTTGTACCGTTCCCTTTTCAGAAGATCATAAGATAGTTTGGTTTGGAAGGGATCTTTAAATATCACATGCTCCAGCCCCCTGCAGTGAGCAGGGACATCTTCAACTACATTAGGCAGTTCAGAGCCACTTCCAATCTGACCTTGAATGTTTGCAGGGATGGGACATTCACCAGCTCTCCAGGCAACCTGTTCTAGTGTTTTACCCCCCTCATTACAAAAATCTTCTTCCTTATATTGGATCTGAATGGATATTTTTCTAGTTGGAGACCATTGCATCTTGTCCTGTCACAAGAGGCCCTGCTAAAATGTCTGTAGGCACTGGAAGGCTGCAGTAAGTCTGCTTGGAGCCTTTTCTTCTCTAGTATGAATGCCAGTGCTCTCAGGCACCTCTCTCCACATGCCTGTCTTCATAGGAGACATGCTCCAGCCTTCTGATCAACTCTGTGCCCCCTCTCAACCCAGTCCTGCACCTTACATTTCTAACATTAAACCCAAGGCTACACTAACCCAGTGTCAAGGGGATGGTGCTAAGGATATGACAGGAAAGGCAGGAAGCTTACAGATAAAGAGGATCACTCTGTCAAAAGGCTGTGGTACAGGGACAGGAGCCCAAATATGGCAAAACCTTTAGAAGCCAGTGCTAGGAGTCCCTAAGGAAGCCAGATGGGGTTTGTAGGCAGATGAATTTAAGTAGAATCACCATTCACATTGGGACTCTGGGAGAAAATGTCTCATGTTGGAGTCATTCCACATAACTCTGAGCAGTTGCTGTTAGAAGCAAAGGGCTACCACTAACTGGCACTGCCTCTGCTCTTGCCTTTCCAATGACCTGGCTATAACTCTGTTGAAAGAGATGGAACCTTTGACAGTGGCTTTAAGTAAGGTGGACAAATGAGAGTGGCTCAGAGTGCTTAAAAGTGGCTTAAGCACGGGCCTCATCCTAGTAGAGGACTTTTCTGGATGTGCTCATTGCCCTTGGGATCATTAAATTGCTCCTAAACTGAGAGTTGGCACATTTTACAGAGCAAGGAAAAAAAGACACCAGAAAAGGCAGAGAAAACACAGTAGAAAATGGCACATCTGAGGCACTAAAGAGGACACAGCTTTGGGCAGGGACTAGTAAGGGTGCATTATTTTTTCCTGATGAGGAGCTCTTAGAATAGCCCACAATCAAAATGTGGAAGCAGTTTCCCCTGAGCCACACCTGTAGATGCAGAGAGGCACATTGCAGGTAACTACACATGACCTGTGCAGTTCATTCCCCCACGGGTTTGCTTGTGTGACAGTATTCCTCCAGATCCACACACAGAGGATCCACATCCCTAGGAAATACACCCAGCTGTTCCACCTGGGCTTTTCCACCCATTTACTAATTGTTTGCCTTTGGAAAAACCTGAACATGTCCTTTGCTCTTCCAGACTTTTCTGTCTTATTTTGGAGCCTGATGATTATTCCTGTTTGTCCACTGCTTTCATTCCACCTATTTTTGCAGACCCAGAAAAAAACTGGCAGTGCTGCTGCATTCAGAAAAGCTGTAAGGATTCTCAAGCCCATCAAATGTGATTAACCTTAATTGAGTAGTTGTTTTATTGAAGCAAGGGCCAATACTTAAAAACATAGCAACTTTATTCGTTGGACAATTTTAACAGACCCCTATAAACCCTGACTTTTTATCAGCTGCCCAACAGATTTAACATACTTTTTGTCTGAAAGCAAAACAGGCATCAGGACATCTCAGTTAATGAAGTGAGCCTTTTTCAGACTGGAAAACATACATTATTTGCTGTATTTTGATATTCTCTAGTTCCACTTCTTGCCTTCCTCTGGCTGAAATGGCTTGCACATGAAAGGAAAGAGCAGTTCTTCAGGATAAATCAGGGAGCAGAGGAATGAGTAATGCAATGCATTTTGGAGAAAAAAAGGAAGTTCTGACTCTGGGTTTCTCAATGGAATCAAAATAAATCCTGGAATTTTCTACCTGTAAGGCAGCCTGTAAGATTTGGAAAGGATGGAGGTTTATCTGAGAGGCAGAGTAGATGGAAGTGGTTCTCCAAACCCAGGAAGCCACTAAGACTTGCAGGACTAGGGAGCAAGAGTGTTGAAAAGGGTGTGATGGGGAACAAGGAGATTCATATTCAAACTATTTCATGCAGTCTACCTCATTCAGTACTCTGAGCTAATTCAATTTAGAGATGCTGTGTTTTAGCTTAAGTGTTTGTATTCTAATAAAATCTTGCTTTAGGAACATGGAAACTTTTCAGTATTTCTTGGTGCACTCACTCTCCATAAACAGTGGAGCAATCTGCCTCCAAGTCCTGGCCAACTTGAGGCCCTCCTGCAAATAAATGCAGAAGTTTGAGGGTGTCAATATAGCAGCACCAGAAAAATGAAATCAGATCTGGAGACTGGAGCTACACAGGTCTTTGGAGATTGAGGGCTACTCTCTGTGCTGGATCTCAGATGTTTCTTTTTCACTCAGCTATTTTGTACTGCCAGATTTTTAGAATATTCCATGTTTTTCAGAGATTTCTCTATGCATTGCAAGCAAGACATAGCTATTTCTGCATACCCAGAAATCTCAGATAGATTTGATGTGCATGCACAGAGAAATTCTACCACATGGTCTTGAGGCTGTGCAGTTTCCAGAAAAAAACTGGGTGGACTTATGGCACATGCATGTATCAATGACACAGCACTTCCATAATATTGCAATGCTTCCAAAAACCACTGGATCTACAGCACATACTCTGCAATATAGATTTGCACATGTACAGCCAGTTGGACTTGTCCAGAGATACTGAACTTCCTGAGCCTTTGCAGACCACGAGGAAAGCATTTGCTGCTGCTCCCCTTGGATTTGCAGTGCATACATAATGTGGTGCATGTGTCCATGTTTTTGTGTGGGAACACCTGGGCTGAGCTAGGGGGGCAATAAACAAGTGTTCAGAGCAGTGGAAAATTAGTGGAGGAACATCATGCTAGGTGAATCAGAAGAAAAAGGTGGTGACAAATGGCACTTTGGTGGGTGTAGGACAGCTAACTGTGGCAATGGCAGCGCTCAGCACTGTGTGGGGACTCCTTGGAAGTACTCAGTGCTTTTAGTGCCATGGGGATAGAAAGACAGAAAGAAAAAGAAAGAAAGAAAGAAAGAAAGAAAGAAAGAAAGAAAGAAAGAAAGAAAGAAAGAAAGAAAGAAAGAAAGAAAGAAAGAAAGAAAGAAAGAAAGAAGAAAGAAAGAAAGAAAGAAAGAAAGAAAGAAAGAAAGAAAGAAAGAAAAAGAGAAAGAAAGAAAGACAAGGCTTCAATGACATTCTGCAGAAAAAACAGATCTATTAGAGGTTCAAATGAGCAGAGAAGGAAAAACAACAAGCACTGGGGAAATTGTATATTCTTAGCTCATTATACTGATGGACTACAGCGTGGGATATTTCAGCACACTGGTTTTCCTGGAGGTCTTGGGAGGGTCTTACTTTCATTTTGCTTGTATTTAGGAAGCAGCAACAGAATTATAATTCATGGTGCCACATGTACAAGCAGCAGGTTTCCTAGGGTGCTGCTGAGGGATGCACTGGGAGCCATGGAAAACACATACAAATGCATGTGAGACTGCAGAGAGCCCACTGGAGAGACTCCAATTGCTTTGCAGACTCCTGGAGGCACAGAAAACACATTTCAGTCTGCACCACAAGTCAAATTCACTCTTGATGGCATAGGCAGGTGAGCAGTTCCACTACATCACAGAATCACAGAATAATCTGAGTTGGAAGGGACCCTCAAGGATCATCAAGTCCAACTTTTAAACATATGTGCAAAGCAGATTAAAAGATCAGTTTAATAACTTTTATGAAAAGTAGTCACTGCATATGGCAAAGTAATTGTCAAGTCTAGTGTCTCAACCATTCATTTTTTAGTATCCTGAAGGGAATTAGAGCAATTGGAATAATTGCCTAACAAATTGCCTTTGTAGACCAAAGCTTTTTTTTTAATGCTGTAAGACCAGAAAAGTTTTTCTTGTTCTTCTATAATTAAAGCTGTCCAAATTAATTTTTTTTTAACTTTGGCCTTGTAAGTGCATCTCAGGCGAAGCTTTTCTTTACCAAGTTCATAGCTGTAAGCCAATTCTGATGTCCAAGTTATAAAAAGTCCTTGAAAACAGCAACTTCTAATGGAAAAAGTTTTGGTGAGGTGAATGTGCCACTATAACAGCACAAAATATCTGGTTTTTCTATACACTGAGCCTCACTGCAACCTTTCTGTGAGGAATTTATATTGCTAGAATATAATTTCCCAGTGGAATGCATATTCTTTATAGTATTGATGAATTAACCGCCCCCATTTTCTTCAGATAGGAAATTTTAATTCTTGTGTGCCTAATATACTGAACAATCCTTTAACTATTGCACATCAAGTATTGACCACTTTCATGTCTTATTTCTAGTACAAGTTAATAGCAATTATGTTAAAATTTGACCAAACTTCTTTTTAGCATTTCTTCCAGAAAAACTTCCCTGCATAGCAGAGCACACACTTTCCTCAACCTTGGCATTCTGCTCCTCGGCTGCCGTCATTCCATCTGAAGCATTTACTTTGAAATGCCTGCCAAATATTTTTGCCCCGGTACCACAATAACAGTGCAGCAATGTGGGAGTGATTCAGCTCTGTGCATTTACAATGAGAGCAGAGAAACAGGCTCAGGGAAGTGCTCTATGAGATGGGTTCTCCTAGTGATATCCAAATCCTAATAAGACCTGCTAAACCTCGTTAAAGGTCATGATTGCATTTTCCTAAGTTACTGTTTCTTCTGATAAACAAGACAGCTTGGATGTGAGTTGTTTGGGTTTTCTTGTCCACTTAACTTCCAGAAATTAAACTCGAAATAAGTGCATTCTAGATAGAACAGCATTAGGCAATATCTTCAGTAGTGCTAATCTGCAGAGCTCCCCTGAGAACAGAGGAGCTCCCTTAATTCACAGCAGCTGGCTCTATGGACCTTTTCTGTAGGTACTTATATCTGGCAGAGTTGCTGAGGATGTTTGGGCAGTGTTTTCCCCGGGAGAATGTGAAGCACACCACAAGACCTGCAGTTAAACTTTAACACTGAGGTATAGGGAGCATTTTCCAACAGTCGCGATCTCCAGGCTTCAGCTCGTTCAGATCCTGGCTGCCTTGTAAATCTTTCTTGCCCCACTTCAATGGAGATAAGAGGGATTGTATGCTTGAGGTTCAGTTGAGAGAGACCACCCAAGTTCTCTCCCAAGTGCTCATTTCACTTCTCCTGACCTCCTCTGATATGCCCATCAAAGCAGCAATTAAAATTTGTGTAGAGCAAATGTGTTCCATCAATCTGCTTTTCATCTGGCTCTACAAATACTTGAGACCTGAGTAAGCAGCTGAAAATTTTAGAAACAAGAATGAGTAAATGTAAAGACAGATTTTATTTTCCCCTGTTCTGGAGCAGGATGATCTGTTTACCTTTCCAAAAGAGCTGTCAGCAGAGTGGTCATCAAGAAATATGAATTCACAAGTGGTGCACTTTTAGGAAAACAAGTACATGTAGAAACTTGTTCCATCTATTTTCAAATTTTTTTCCTTTGCTATTTGTGTTTGACAGCAGACTTTTTTTTTAGTTCCAGTGCAGCCTTTGAATAGATGCTTAGTAGCCTGCTTTACCAGATGGGGCTGAACCTGCAAACATTTTACTCACCTGTTTGGCTGCAGTTGTACAAGCACATAGGTCAGGAAAGTCAAGTAAATGAATAAAAGAGGCAGCATGACACATTCAGTTCAGTTCATTCATGTTCTGCTACATTTATAAACAATAGGAATCCTGCTGTACTGATTAAAAAATCTCCTGTGTTATTCTCCTGTGAGCTTGAAGCTACCAGCATCTTTTCTTCACCAGGCTAGTCATACTAGCTCCAAAAGATAGTTAACAAAAAACTGAGAAGAGAAAGTGTTTTTTAGGAGACCTAAAGTTTACTCTTGATGCAGGCATTGTGTTGCAGCTGGAATACATGGACGTAGTCCACGCAGCAGGAACCAATTGCTCCGTTTGTAGCACTCCAGAGCCAGGACTGCCAGGTGTCACCAGGGAGGAGGTTGTGCAGATGGGGAGGAGCTGGGGCTCAGGGGAGTGTGTTGTCCATAACCTATTCCCTTCAGCCTCAACTATTGCCTCTGCCTGCAAGACAGCATGCAAAAATACTTCTCCTTCCCCAGACACAGCTTGTGGGGCTGTGATATGCAGTGCAATTCCTTATGTGGGCTTTCTGAAGTTGGGTTCTAAATATATTTGCCCTTTCCTGTAGATTTGGGCCTTGCAGACTCATACAACACATACACCCATACAGAGAAATGCAACAGAAACCTCTTGCTTCTGCAGCATTTTGGGCTTTGTACACCCACACAGGGGCTTTATTTAGTTTGGTCTGTAATCTTTGGGTATGGGATGTTCTTGCTAAATCATTTTGATGTCTAGGAGACGTGCACTGGAGGAAATCCAAATACAACTACCCTGTTCCCGGGAGCTGGACAGAGCCATGCTCACATGTACCAGGAACTTGTGCTGGTCTGTGTCAGGGGTGTGTACCATTCTCCACATAGCACCATGGTCTCCTATGCCTTTTGCAAAGAAAGACATCTATGAAGAACATGATTAAAGTTTTGTACCTTTTGACTGGTCATTGTTGGGAGGAAAGGAATAAAAAGTGTTTGGACATTGCCCTGTTTCATGAGCACCCACAGAGGTGACATCTGTAAACAGCCCTGAGCATCCTGCAGCCCACCGCACTGGAATCAGACACACTGCACTCCCTTTGGTGTGCACCAGGCCCTTAAAGGTGGTGCAGACCTGAATGCCTCTGCATCTGCCTGTAGGTGAGCATTTATGAGTGTTAATCATATGACCAGAGCAGCACAAAGCTGCCTCTGCTGATGTGCTCTGAGCAGTGTGGTGGTGGACACCAGCCACGCTTGCAGCAGAAGGAGCTGCTCTCTCATACACTGCAGGCGTTGGACAGTCTTATTTTTCTCTCTGGGAATTTGTGTAACTTCTCTCATGTTAGTATTTGGTATCTTCTGGGAGGCTGGCAAAGTCAAACACTTACTTGATTTATCTCTCTTCATTCTCTCCAAGTGACAATGAAATGAGGAAAATTGTTTCAAAGGTACTCAGGTGGAAATCAGAGATAGATCAGAACAAACACGAGACAGGAGAACGAATAATCTGTGCAGAGAGTTGCTGAAAAAAAACCTGGGCTCCTGTGCTCCACAATTGTTTTTGCAGGTGGCATCTTTCCCTTCTAAAGCTGAAGAAGTCTAAAGTCTGGATGGGTTTGAAAGATACCAATCTGCCTTTGAATTCTATTATTATTATCAGGGAATCATTTTACATAATTGACACCTTTTACATAAAAAAATTATTTGGAAGGTATTTTGTTTATACTGTAGCTAAAACCTACCTGAGTTGTCTAGTCCCACTGAGCCATACAGTATATTCATCAATGCATAGTTCTCTTGCATTTCAGCATTTGTTATGAAAACCAAAATTCTTACTCTGAGTTATTTATGCTGGCAGCGCTTCAAAGGGAGCAACTGCTTCACTTCATGCCAATCTCTGTAGCAGTGGGGAAGAGTACGTCTCCTAAGATCATTTATATCTTGTTAACCTTTCGATGCAGATTTGTCTGAACACATTTTTTTCCTTTAGTGCATACCTGCAATGACAGGAACTTGTTTGATAAGACACTGATATAAAACACTGATATAAGACACTGATATTCTTGTTTAGTGAAAATAAATATACCTGTGAATCCAAACACCTTTTATTTTCTTTCTTCACTTGTTGACAAAACAAATACAAGAATTTCCAAGATGCAGAAATATAACATCCTACTCCTTGCATGGCAGGGCGGCCAAAACACTGTGTTTGCTATGAGAGCTGAAAATGAAGGGCTCATCCTCTAAACAGTGCAAAATGAGCATTAGTCAAAAGGGACACTTTATTCTGGGGAGGGTAGATCCAAATCTGCTAATTTTACATCAGTAACTCCTCCAGTTATTTCCCAGAAATTTTACCATACACACGTGCAGGTCTTCCACTCTGGGCTATGCCTTGACTTGTAGTATAATCAAGACATTCACAAGACCAGGTAAATTATTGCCATCACTCCCACTTATCTGCTCTTTTAATTGCTTCCAGAAAACGTTCAGGACTTATGGTTTGTTTTGCAGAAGGAAAGCATCAGACATGGCTTTGTGGGAGCTGAAATGCTGGAACTACAGCCATGCCATGGGGTGGAGAAAGGTGTGCTCCGCTGAGCAGGGAGCTTCTCCAGGCAGTAGGGGAGGCTGGGCTACCGCACCAAGCTGACCCGTGCTGTGCTTGCCCTCTGCCAAGGAAAATCAAAGCATGGCAAGAAGCTGCCAGGTGTGATATGAAAATGAAACCATGCACATAAGTAAGGGTTATGCTGATATAATCACTGTACTGCATGGTGTCAGGACATTACAGCAGTCCAGGTCTGAAGCACATGTGTATTTTCCAGTTTCCATGAAAATGGAACACACAGCAGTTCACTAAATACCATGTTAAGTGGAAAATAAGTCTGAGATTTAGTGCTCAGAAAAGCTCCAGATTACATGGTTGTGTAATGACTCTCTTGCAACATGCCTAATATTGTTCAGGTAAGATCAAGCCACACTTACCTGTTCAGGATTTCTTCCTGGAACAGGTACATGTTTATGTCTTAGGACAGAGATTAGGTATCATTTCCCTGAAGCTAAACAGAAATATAGCACAAACCATTTTTCCCCATTTTTTTGTATAGAAAGGTTGTGTTTAAGTTAGTAACCAATGCTATGGGACAAGCTCCTGTTGAGCCTTGGTGTTGAGACTATTTTTTGTGTATTCTAAGGTAACTTACTTTGGAATAATGCTAATCTGATCCCATAGACTCAAGAGCAGCTGCACTGTGTCAGGCAGGCCAAAATGCAGTAAATAAAAATGACTTATTCTGCTTTGAAAGCACCTATCTGATCTGAATTAAAATTCCAATGCCCTGTAGTTTTAGCATAGGTATAACCTGGATCTGCTACATTCCCTTTCTCTGCCTCTGACCAAAGCACACCAGATTCTTCAGAGGAACAAAAACTCCTCTAACAGCAACTGCAATACACTTTATTTGAAAGGCATTTGTGGGTCATCACGTAAGTCACTCAACAAGGGTTCAGAAGTACTACTGTGTGTTGTGAGTGATTGCTTCTTCTGCAGAAATAGAAAAGTACTAAGAGAGGAAACCAGAAGAAATATCTGATGTGTGAAAACAGATTTTTCAAAGCTCCTATCTCTGTAATTTAGTTTGTTGAACATGAATAGATGCAATTACTGCAAATCTGGTACAACGACAAGTGATGAAGACTTAGAATTTATGCATACCTGTAATACGTACACAATAGAAGATAATAATAAAAGAAAATAAAAGATAATTAAACACCCCCATGGTTACACATGTCTTTCTGCTGTCATATGCTTTGAGTTACTGTTTCATTTATAAATTTTCTGTTACTTGTTACGTTCTCTTGAATGTCCCTGACTTATTTTCCTGCATCAACTTCATCCTTCTTTTGCTTGGCAGAGATTGTTGTTTTTCCAGCTTACCATTGGGGGCATTAAATTTACTTATTTATTTTTTTACATACACTTCTTGGAAAAGTGCTAAGCTTAGCCTCATTCTGTACAGTAGCCAAGCAGGGCACATTGTTAGTACTCTGTGAACAATGGGTATTATTGTTATATTAACTTGGGGGAGAAGAGGAAGATTGGTGGATTCAGTTGGAGATAAAACTAAATAATAGGCACATGCCCAATCTGGATTTCACTGAGAGCAGCTGAGTAAATCCAGTTAACATCACTAGGAATGGGGTTAAGCTGTTAGCATTACATCTGTTTCACCAGCTGTAGTCATCCATATGTTAGATTTCTAACCTCACCCTCAGGCTCTCCACATCAGTGGGGAGAAGCTGTAACCTCCTGAGGGGCCATTGGTCCATCCAAAGGTGCCTGGGAAGTGTGTGATAAATTGGCTTCCTTTGCTGACTTTGTCATTCTGCTTTCAAGATTGTTAATGCTAAAACTCTTTTTACTGGAGTTTCTTGAGCTGTGAATATCTCACAGTGGCGTTTTGAACTCAGTTTCTGCTGCAGCTTGGGCAGCATTTTCAAAGCCCACAGCTGAGCAACACTGGCTTTGCTCATGCAGGGAAGCACTGGGGAGAAATACCTGAGCTCCTGGTCAATGATTTAACTCTGGAGCAAGGTTTAGCACACATTGTGCCTGACTTAATTAGCCTGAAATAGTCAGTTCTAATCACCACTCCCCTTAGGATCAGTACTGCTTACAGGCTCGAGGACTGTTGTTTCCATGTAGCTTTTCCTCCATGGCTGAAAGCTTCATGCAGAGGTTTTGCACTTAATTTTGTATCTGTAACAACTGCAAAAAATCACCCTCAAATACAGCACCTGAATGGTGGAGTCTTTCGAGGACATGTTTCTCTTCATCTGGAGGATTTACTAAATGATGTTCACATGGCTTAAGAGCGGAGGTAAATGCAGGTATCTCTGGAAGGACATACCTTCCTCTGACCTGTGCTGAGAATACCTTTTTTTTGTTGGATTTCTCTGCTAACTAGGAGAAATTCTGACATATTAGAGATTGTTGTAAGACTTTCTGTGTTCTACCACTGTTAAAAGTAGAACTGGTGTGCAGTCATGGATTTTAAGGTATTTAATGCTTTTGAGGAAGCCTCAGATTATCTGCCCCGTGTGCATTTCTGGAAGGGTGAGGACTGAGAATAGATGCACTGAAAATCAGTTCTGCCTGAACTAACAGCTAGGTTTTGGGGCTTGGACAGAGGCAGAATGGATCTTGATGCCTTCATCCCAATATAAACTGCAAACTCTTGTACTGATGCCCTTAGCAGATCTGTCTGAGTCAGTTTCACTGATGTGGCAGACCTAAGCCAGGTTTTCATGGACAGGAATGCGAGGAGCACAGCAGATAAGCAGGGTTGTACCAAGTTGTACCAGCTCAGACACGGTGTGGTTTATTTTAAGCTTTCAAGAAGTCAAGCTAAGAGCAGCTCAAAATAATTTTGATTTTAAAGTGAATTCAGATCACCAGAAGTTTGGAGCAGCTTTTTTCAATCATAACTGAAAATCAGTGCAGCTCTGACAATAGACAACATGTGAGTGAGGAAAAGGCAGCTTGCAGGAGATCATGAAAATATGGCAGAAGGAGTTTTCTGCCAGAGACAAGGGGACAGCTGATATCTAGAGCAAGGAAAAAAAAGTCTCTGGGGTTAACAAGGAAAAAAATCTGAAAGCATTCCAAAACATTTCACCAAAAAAGTCCAAGTGTTAGTGACAGATGTTAATGTTGTTGCTAAATGCTTGACTGGCAGGTATTCCGATACTTGTGAGTTGAGTATGGCTTAAGAGCTTACTTGAAAGCAAATAGAAGCTTGAAATGAGGCAACTCCAGTTCCCTATTCCGGGAGAAACATGGGAACTGCTGTGAGCTGTGAAGACACATCTGTTTAACCCAATGCTCATCTTCGGCAGTGGCCGGTGGCAGATGCTTTGGAAAAGAGAAGAAATAAGGCATGTATGGAGCATTCCTTCCCCTCCTATAATCCCCAGATCCTGACAGTCAACAGTTTAGGGACTTCCCAATGCCAGGCATTGCATCTGGACCATTGTTTTTAGTAGTCACCAGTGGACCTCTATTCCATAAATTTGCCTAATCATTTTTTGTATCCATTTATACTTTTGGCCTCTACAGTATCCTATGGCAATGAACCCTTGGGCTGAATTATGCTGTGTGTTAGAAAGAAGTCTCTTTTTTCTGTTTTGAACCTGGTTCTCAGTAATTTTGCTGGGTGTCCCAGTTCTTGCACAGTTAAAAATAGTGAATGACTGTCCCTTGCTCGGGCTCCTAAGGCTGGCTCATTTTAGAGATCAGAGATCCACAGTTTCCCTTAATGAAGCAGAAAATGCTTATTCTCCAAAAACTGCTCTGTGTTCCTGTTGCCCTCTCTTTTGTACACTGCTTCAATCAGGGTCACCCTACAGGATTTAAAATATGAGTACACCATATTAAACTACTTCTCTTATAATCTCTATTTATAACCTCTGTTTGAGGACTGTGTTCACCTATGTCTGAAAAGAAAACCAGTCTTTGCAAAAACTAGTGCAAATACCTCCTGTGTTTCTTGTTCCTCTTACAAGAGCTGATAAGGTGTGTCCTCAGTGCAGTGGATGGAATCATAGGAACATTTAGGTTGGAAAAGGTCCATAAACCTAACAGTGTTAAGCCCACCACTAAGCCATGTCCCTAGATGCTACATCTATGTGTCTTTTAAGCACCACCAGGGATGGTCGCTCCATCACTTCCCAGGGCAGTCTGTTCCAATGGCAACCCCTCCTGTGAAGAAATATTTCCTGAAATCTAAATCATGCAACTTGAGGCTTTTTCCTTTTGGCCTGTCATTTCTTGCTGGAGACAAAGGAAGGAGTGAAATGGTTCTTGTTTCAGGACATCTCCTGGAACTGTCATCACTGTCTCACCAGGAATGCAGGGACCACCTGCAGCTGGGGTTCCTGTCTCCCCTCCAGTTTTGGGGCCACCACCACAATGGTCCTTGTGGAAGCTGGAGAAGAGCACAGTTGATTGGACTGCACAAATCTGCTTGTACAGAGCCGTCATGGGAGAGGGTGTGAAGGGTCTTCTAGAAAGATCAGCTCTTCCCCTCTTCTTATCTCTGTCTGCAGAGAGTCCTTTACTACCCTGTGAGGGAAGGGTGAGGGAGAAGCCCTGGCTTCAGAGTCCAGCTACAGTTAGATGAGAAGCAATGTCACTTTCCACGGCCTCCTTTTAAAAGCATTGTTGCAGCTGCTACCTTGTGCTTTTTGCCTGTGAAAAGTCTCTGCTTCTTGCCATCCCCACAGTCTTTCCCTCTCTGCAATGGGAGGCTCCTCTGAAGAGCAGACAGGCTGACCTGAGCATCTCAGCCATGTGAAGAGAAAAACAGACAGTTTCCAGGCAACTCTTGATTTATGAGCACTTACCCAGCTAAGGTGATTAGCCCAAAATGTTGACCTAAAGCCACCAGTGGGAGGCAGCTCCATTGCTGTTGTAATTTGGCTTACCTCATACCCTCAGATCTCTATCTGATTTATCACTACAGCAGTTCTGCTCTAAAGTATTGAGCCTAAATGTTCTTCTGCCTCCCTGGTGGAGAAATCACAAGGAGATATAAGTTTAGATCCAAATTTTCAGAGGCTGATTCCAACTGTTTTCATCTTTTTTAGCCCTTAAGGGTGCATTACAATTGGAAAGGGTACGAGCTTCAAAATCAGGAAGGCTGCTTCATTAAGCACAGAAAATCTAGGTGCCTGCTGATGGACCAGATCCCTCTCCCATTAAGATTCCCCTCTGTGGCCACTGGACACCATTCATGAGTTATCCAAGAGTGTTCAGAGAAAATATCTGCACCACAATCTGTAAGGGAGGAAAGGATGGTAATGACCTACAGTAGATGCTCTGGTGGCCAGGGTCACTGGGAAAAGCTGTTCTGGCTTTGGTGCATTAAATCCCAATTAGGCTGCTGAGGTTTAAACACGCATGTGGATGTTTTGCTGAATCACTGCCACACTGCATAAACATGACATTTCTTACTCTGAATTTTGAATGTACACATACTTTGGCACTGGAAAGGGAGCATGCAAAGAGTTAGAGGCACAAATCTGCAGGGTGCATCAAGGCCCTTGTGAAATACAGCCCTGGATTTTGGCAGCTGAGTTTGACTTCATAGCCAGACGGTGAAGAAAAATATATTCAAATTTCTATAGTAAACACATCTAGCAGACCTTAACTTTAGCAGTGAGTCTGTTACCAGTTGCATTCAAAAATTGCATTTTTAATCTGTTTTGTCATTTACTGTCATTTAAATCCTTTTCTGCTCTGTTAAAAAAGGCGTGTTAGTTTGAACTGCAGGAGATCTTGCTATTGAAATGACAATTTGGTTTTAATCCTCACATTTCTTTGAACAAGTTTACACATTTCCATTTCTAAAAAGGAAACAACCTTCACAATAAGCAGCATGAAATTTGAAAACAAAAAAGAAGAAATGTGCTGCACATGAAAATCAAGACTGTGTAACTGTGAAGGATCTATTTGATGGTCACTGCACTGTAGCTGGGCAGGTCACTGCATAACTG
The DNA here is from genome assembly GCF_022539315.1 of Serinus canaria. Taxonomy (NCBI): domain Eukaryota; kingdom Metazoa; phylum Chordata; class Aves; order Passeriformes; family Fringillidae; genus Serinus; species Serinus canaria. The sequence goes on from NC_066313.1 coordinate 43,993,281, forward strand.
CAGAGTAGTTACAGTCCTCGGAAGAACTGCTTTACTCCTGTTCTATACTGCAATAGCTTAATGAAGTAAAATTGGACCGGTGCCATAACATTTAAGGAGCTATGTTTTGAAGCCTCCTTCACACCAATGTAATTTGCTGTGACATGTGGCACATGTCTCAGAAACATTCAGAGATAAATCATTGAAATGGCCAGCTATAACTGCACTGCAGCCATGCTCCGAGGATGTCGTGCCAACATTCACTGGATTCCCCACCTGCTATGGGAGATGGATGTGACAGAAGGAAAATGGCCAACAGAGGAAGCATTTTGGAGGTCTGTATCCCTGCGGCTGAAGATCTTGTGCTCATACTCTTCTTCCCCACATAAACATTGGAGTGATTTCTCCCACATTGTGGCCAGTCATTGCTGGGCAGTGGAAAGTGGTGCATTTTTCACTATGACTGGAAAGAGACTGGGAAGATCCTTCACTGACACACTTGATTGTGAACGTCCCATTTGGTTCAAAGCTGCTTACATGGCACATTTCCTGCACAATGAATGGCAAATGCTGATCAAGGGCATTAGCCTTCCAGCCCCCAAACCACCAGTGGTACATCACTTCACTTTTTATTATTGCCTTCCATTTGGATAGGAAAATTTTAGCCACATTTTAGCCTGCAGGAAGATATTCTACATGCAGATGCTGCTGTTACCACTGTTTTAACTCTCTTACAGCTTTCATTCACAGTCTGGTTTTGGTTGTGAGGTCCTCTTTGTTGTAGAAAGCTCATGTAACACTGAAGACCTGCTCAGCTGCTGATCACAGCTGGGTTGGGACCCAAAATTAGAAGCCATTTGCAAAATGAGGAAGTTTGGGAAAGTTAGTGGCACCATGATTATTCCAGGTTTAGACAAATTTCCTCCACACTCACAAAACACCATATTGGATCGAGATTAAACATGGGTAGAATTTTTCTGGTGAGAGTGACTTTCTTTCTCTTGGTGATTTGTTCTCTTGAGATGAATCACTGGAGAATTTTTTAAATCTTCCAAGTTTGGAGCTATGAACACCTAACCAAACAAGCACAGTTTTGTCTTTTCCTGCTGCTGCACTGTTGACAAACAAGAAAGAAAAAAAACCATTAAGAAAGACTCCAACTGGTCTGTGAGGGCTCATGTTTGTGCATTAAATCACTGTCTGACCTCTGGGGCTGCCTGCTGACCGTCAGCTACAGAGTCAGCATCGTAAGCAAGGAAAACGCAAATGCTCAGATTACAAATACAACCACCACAATCTTGGAAACCACTGCTTTTCCTCATGTCCTGGCAAATAAATGCATAGAAGCAGAAATAAGTCTTTAAACACAGTTTCATGGGGTGAGGCTTATGGTACTCACTTTTCTGAGAATTCACAATGGCATTTCTGGGAACCTTTGTTGTACCTTTCTACCTACTAAAGCCTTGGTATTGTAAACTGATTCCCACTCTGCACTACACCATAACTTAAAGGGTGGCTCAAAACAAACAGCAGGTAGATCAATTTACATGCCTGGATACTATTGAAATTGCAAGGCCTTTGTTCTCAAGTCTCTTTTTATTTCTAAAGAAACATACCTTTTCAGGATAATATTTTAAGGAAATGCTTTAAATCACATTTTACTTGTCTCATTCATTGACTTGTATTTATTTTTTTTAAAATTGAACTGTGACTAAATAACAAACAATCCTCATTCTTCAATTCTTGTAAACACACCTTTTGAGACTATGAAGAAAGTGAAGGAGGAGGGGAAATTTGTTTAAATTCCTGGGTAGATTGCAGGTGCATTTGTTTGTATTAAGAGAAATGTCTAACAGAATCCTCCTTTGTGACACAGTATAGCAACTTTTCAATTTTCTCTCATTAACTCGTGGAACTTCCTCCTCAATAAGGTACTATTGTGCTGCCTCTAACCTGATCTGGGAAACACTGTGGAGCTGTCAACTCATCAACCCTAGAAAATGGATAGTTAATCTTTTCAGAGGACTTGTTTCATTTCCTGTGGCTCATGTAAAATCCAAATATTTAGCTACTACAAACAGTGAGTTCTTCACCTGGATTTCACTGATAAAGCAGCCAAGATTATTACTTCTGAATTTTTTTTCCTTTTCTTCAGTTTGAAAATTAATGCCTCTGGGTGAATAGAGCCTCATTTGTAAAGTCACAGTTTAACACTTTATTAAGATGGCATACAATTACATTTTCTGAGGTTTTTAGTTTGCATTGGGTTTAAAAATTTTCCTCCAATTTCTTTGGTGCTGTCAGATTTTTGGTTCTCACCCCTTGATAGGAGGCACAGAGAGCATTGGACTGCTCAGTCTTTCATGGGTCTAATCATGGGGATGAATGATGCTTCACACAGGATCAGCCTTCCATAATTTTAAACATTAGGGTGTTTTTTCAAGGTCAGAATTCCACTATCAAGAGGGCCCCATCACCGTTGCTTATTCTCTTGACATGCTTTAACATCGTGTTTTGTGCTTTGGTGTCCCCTTCCTGATGATCCTACACTAGTTGAGAAAGATAGATTGTGCTGAGTAAGACTCAAATGAGACATTTCATGTCCTTTTTCAGAGACTAGCCTTTCTACTCAGAGCCTTTGGGATGCTCACTGCCATTGCACCTTGGTGGAGACCCACTGAAACCTGCAGGCTCACAATGAATGCACACAGGGGACACAGAAAGAAAGGGATCCAGAGAAGCAAAGAGCTGGTAAGATCCATGGCAGTGTCTAAAGATAAGCCATGAAGAAATGCCCAGAACTGCCCTTATTATGGATTAAAACAATGAAAGTTACTTGCCTAAGAAAGAGGAAGGAAAGATCCTGTACTGCAAAGAAACATTTTCAGTCTGCAGGTTTACCCAATGGAACAAGGACAGATTCCATCTCAGAGATGCTGGAATGCAGAGGCAGAGGCAAAATAAGAGGTTACCTGTGAAAAGGCAGTGTTCCCTGCTAAAAAAAAAAAAGACAGAAAAAACCCACAAGCAATTCTTAGAAGATGTGTCACGAAATCAAGCTGTAGTCATATGTAGTGCCAATGACAATAAAGGTTTCACCTGTGGACTAGAAAGCACAAGTAGACTGTGTTTTTAGAAAGCTGCACCAGAGCAGAAATTCCTGACATTTTTAAGTGGCGGTACCTCTGTGCATTCATTTTATATCCCAGTACACACCTCTGATTTCTAGGCTGCTCTGAAAAGTGGGTTATTGTTCAGGAATCTGGTGTGGAAAAGAGGACAAAATAGTGAAGGGAAAAGAAGCAGGAGAGAGAGAACTTAAAAAGAAAACAGGAGAGGAATTAGGATACAATTTAAAGAGGTAACTATGGGGTAATAAAACAGATTTACCCCAGGTCAAGAAAGCAAAACTTTTTCCCCTCAGAGTGACTATCACTTTAGAAAATTACCTACACATTATCACAAAGAACAACAAACTCCTGAGGTTTGGGCTGTAAATTACCATTGGAACAATCTGGCAAGAGTGGGCTGGGTTCCTTCTGAGCTCACTCTGACAGCCCTCCCATGCTAGAACAGATTAATATAGTCATGATAGCCTGAAGATATAACTGTGATGGTACAAAACTTGATGTGCCCCCAGTGAGCTCTTAATCCTCCTGTTTCATGGTGTTCTCACTGCTCAAAGGCAGTGCAGTTTACTGTGCAAAAAAAAGCCCCAGCACATTAATTTTACAATGCTGAATACCAAAGGAACCATGATAGCTAACATTTATATTTTGGACCAAATAAATTTCCAGTAACAAATATTATTACAACAAGTACCAAAGGAACTCAGAATTGCTAAGTTATTTTTCCACTGACTTTCGGAACACCCCATAATCCTTCCTTATATATCAGTTCAGAAACAGTGAAATCTCCTTTATCACAACCAGCTGACCCAATCTCAGCTGTTCTTTGAAAATAAAACCACATGTTTTCTTAGTTACTCCACGTGGAGATCCATTTAGTCCCTCTCCTCCAATAGCTTCTGTTGCCAAAAGTTGCAGTTCTGTGAAACAGGAGTAGCTGCTGCAGAGCTGGACTCAAACCTGTCTTCCAGGTGGGATCCCCAGTTTAATCTCTACACCTCAAACAATCCCCCCAACAAGCCACAGCTTCTAAGTTTTGTCTATTTTGCTATACACAGTTGTAGTTTTTTTCTCCTGGATGACTGATTAAAACAGAATGCATGGTGTGTAAAAAACATTTTACCATTCCCTTCTGGAACACTTTCTTAACTTTTCTGGGGGCTTTTCCTACCTTCAGAAAGGTTTGGCCCACAAGTGTTGGATGTCTTTTGTTTTGTTAGCCTCAATGAGAAGAAGTTTTGTTTGGGCAGATTGTATTTAATATAAACATTCACCAAAAGAAAAAGGAAGAAAAAAAAGAAAAAGATGATTTTAAAAAATAGTTAGTTTTGCTGACTCCAGGCTTTGGTGCAGCAATGACTTGACTAAGAGGCACAAGGACATGGTTCTGCAGATGGAAGAAAGGCTACTGAAATTCTATAAAGCTCTGGGAGGGAGGATGAGCTGGGAAGCAGTGAAGGAAGGGGGCAGGAAGGCTGCCTGGCCACAGGCAGGGAGGAAGGTGAGCAGGCTTAGCAGGAAGTACTGCTGTTTCAGTTCAGCTCTCTTGGTGTGTGAGGGTAGAGCACATACAGCATAGGAGAGACAGGGAACACCATCACTTCTACCCCTCAAAACCTGCTCAACATCTGCAGGAGGTCATGAGAAGAGCTGGGCAGCCAGCACAGACTGAAGCAGTGAGCTGAAGCTCCCCTGGTCACTGTACTCCATCACTCACTACCAAGATGGTTCAGACCATGCCAGCAAGCACAGGGGAAATCAGCCGGTAACAAATGGGCTACAATTGCCTCCGACTGAAGCAGCACAGAAATGAAGTTTGAGGGGAAAGAAAAACAAAGAGCAAGCTTGGTGAAAACATATTTCCCTTTCTGTCCATAACACTGGAACAATTTGGATTTCCTCTCAGGTGTTAAGCTCTTTCAATGCAGCACTTATACTGTTTAAATCACTGCTTTGTGGGAAGACCTCATCCCAACTTGCTGAATGCTGTAACTTCAGACATTTGAGCCTTCTTTGATGGGCTCCTGGCAACAGCCAGGAAGATACTGATGTTTAGGCAAGCCCAGGCACACCTCCTCTGGGCAATCCAGTCTGGCACCAGCATGTCAGCTCAGCCCTCCTCATTCTCACAGAATTTCAAATCAAAGCTCACCAGAGCCTCATGCCTTTCTTGTCAGTGAGCACCGTGGCCTCAGTCACGCTTGACAGAACATGCAGAGGATGAGCTGCAGCAGCCTTGTGCCTGTGGGACAGCAACACACTCAGGCACATGGGCAAAGCAGGGCAGGGAGATCAGTGAGAGACTTTGGTTCAACATCCAAACTTCAGCCCATCAAGCCTTTCCTGTCTTCTCAGCTCATGGCTCTGGCTTACCCCACTGCAGCAGCCATGCAGCACCTCTTACTCAGAAGCTGAGGATGCTGAAGTTTTAGGAGAAAGGCAGAGGGGAAAAGGAAAACAAGAGAGCTCATGAGACCCCTGGAAACTGCTGCACTCTGGAAAGGGTATTTTGTAGGTCTACTGTTTTGGCACAGGTTTCACAAGGTGGGGTTTGGGTGTTTCTCTAGTGATGTTGGAGACATAGCAGATCATATCTATAACCTTGTTTAACCTCTCTGTACCTTCCCATAGTCCCTCCCTCTGTGATGCCACGGCATAACATCCTTTAAAACAAGCTGCTTGCAAGATACAAGAAAACCTGCTTGCTGTTTGCTTTTTTCTGCCTTTAACTTAAAGCCATCTGCATGGTTCTTGCAAGTCCCAAGAGATGTCTCTCTCCTCTGCTGCAGAGATGTCAATGTGATTTCAAAGAGGCTTGCAAGGTGGAGAATAAGAGAAAATGAATTGTCCTTATATGGCACCTTGGGGCAGAATGATGCTGACAGCTTGCAACTTGAACTATTCTCCTGGCAATGGTGCAATGATATGACAAATTTGGTTTAAAGATGACTTGAAATTCTGAAGCTAAGCATTCTTTATCTGAAAAAAGCAATTCATCAATACAGAAGCAATGTATGGGAAACATCTGTGGTATTCGAGAGCAGAGAAAATGTTTTATATTTTTTAATGATCTAAATGTTAAATTTTGACATTTTTTAGGAAAAAAATCCATTCTCACGTTTGGAAAAGCATTTTGTTTCAAAATTTTGCCTAGAGTGATAGCTGTGCATACTGCTTGTTAAATGGTCTACAAAATTTTGAAATATTGTGAAATTACTGAAGAAAAAACAAGAAATAGAAATGGTTTATAAAGTTTCTTTGAGTACTCCTTGCAAAGTCGCAGTTCATTAAGTTTTTCAAGATCATGATTGTTCTTCCCACAGTGAAAGGAACTGTGAATGAGAAACTCAGCCATCCATATGTGAAGAAACCATTTCCCACTATCTTTGAGAATGTCTGGGAAACATAAGGAAACCACTGACAATTAGTGGCCACGTAAAACAGCTTGCTCTTCCGCTTCATAATCATAAAATGCATTCATCTGGCAGCACTGGTTTTGAAGGGACTGGCTTAATGGATCCACGTGTGGCAGATGTTACATTTTCTACCATAACTGTGAATTCATTCTGGGAATTGGCAGCACCTTCTCAGACAATGCATGTCTGGAGCATGCAATCCATTTTCATAGAGATGCCTGTTAAAGAAAAGGAACACAACTAGAAAAATAACCAAAGAAACAAACCAGCAACCTCCTCCTCACTGCAGCAGGCAATGCCACACCTGCTTTCCACTGCCTATGCTTCCTACTCAGTATTCCTCATTTTCTGGGTTCAAAAGCAGTAGTTTATTAGCTAATTGCAGATAAATAAATTATTGTTCAATTCAATTTTTCAGGAAACTAAAACACTGGCCAGACTGACAGGTATTTTCAACAAAAATTTAATGCTGATAGTTTCTCTTGGCTTTAGTTGGCAATGTGTTGTGGTGTAGCAGTAATCTCAGTACCTATTACACTCTCATGTCAGGGTTTCAAACCAAATATTCATGATCAACCAAAAGGTTGCAACAGGATGGACAGTTTCTGCACTTCCCTGTCCTCTCTTTGTATCTTACATTCCAGGTAAATATTTTCTTGCTCTTTGGAGTCTGAAAACTAGTGCTTTTCAGATTGTCCTCCATACCAGTGTGAAAGAGATTGTACGTCTTCAATTTCTTCTTGGTTTTGTAAGTTCCACCGCAGTAGTGAGATTTGACTGCAAATGTGCATCTTTTCTGGCTGCCTGGTTTAGTTTTTACTGCATTAACCAGGAGATATCCTGGAAGGATTCCTAGTGAGTGCCTGACAAGGTGTTGTTTCATTTCACCTGCTGGGCTCTGGCCAGTGGACCCAGCGGGGCTCACTGACTCAGGAGTTTGTGCTTGCCTACTGTGGGAAGAATTAAGGTGGATGGAATCTAAGGGCTTCAGAATAAATTATTCAATAAAATTATGATAAAAGCATGCATTAATCTTTTTGGCTTAAAATTTACTTAGAATTTGTTTCTTTGTGTTTTTTCTACTCTTTTGAGAACAATGTTGTTGAATGTATTAGTGTATTATGAACCATGTTCATAACAGTTGCTGACAAGTGTTCCCTTCTTTTTTTCCAGCAGTGCACTTTATGTTCCAGGGAAGTAAAGGATTGTCTCTTGTGGCCTTGTGAAGGTTATGTCCCTCGGGTTTAATGATATATTTCAAATGCTAATTACGACTGAATCCCACCATCCTGTGACTGTATTATGGGGACATTGTGACCTGCAAAGTTTCTGATTCACACACTCTGGGTCTCCTCCACCTCAACACACAAAGCCATATGCCATAGGATTTTTTATGGAATATGTGCAAATAAATGGGATGAGACTTCAGAGATCAAAGAGCAGAATACATCAGAAAGGAAGATAATCTGAAGAGATGAATATGGAAGAAGAGAGGAAGGAAACCAAAGTGACTATATTACACTGAAACCAAGAGGAGCCTGGGGCAGACCCAATTCCAGTGTAAATCATCTGCTTCCTTAACAGTCCCAAACCACTACTTTTGTTTTTCTGCTTGAAACCTGAAAGCCTGAAGCACTCAGAGAGCTGCAGCTTAGGGTCACTTGTGCATGGGATACTGATGGGGTGGCAGAGCCTGACTGTCAAAATTGAGAATAATTCATCAATTGTGTATCACTCATTTTATGTGTGTTTCAGATGCAAATTCCCAAAGGACCTTGACTGTAAGAAAGCAGGCTCTGAGTTTTTCCAAACAATTTTATTTCATGGCCTACTATGGAAGAATATTGATCATCAGATATAAATCTGAGCTGAAGATAGAAACAGTACAAGCTACAGGTGCTTCCAAAACCACAGATTTCCCTTGGTGCCTGAATGAATCATGAAGTGTGGGGTGCAGATATTACCAGAAAGTTCATTGCTGCTTCTTTCTACATTGATGAAATAAGGAAGGAAAAGTGCTGATTTCTGGGGAAAAAAAGGGATGTTGCAGATTTACTCTGCCTGAAGGATAACATGATGGTTCAAGAGAGGAAGAGGATGTAAATACAGTCGCTGTGAGTGTGTTTTTGCCTGAATGAGCTGGAGGAGGCAGGGGTGGGCTGAGGGACTGACTCAGTTCTGCTAGGCTGGTAGAGGGTTTCCCTGTCTGATACTGTCTGACTATAACTAACAAAGCCTCTTGCTTTGATCTTGTGACAGTGGAAATCCATCTAATGCTGCTGTTTTGAAAGCTTGTGGGTTCCTTTCATTATTTCATTACCTATGCTGAGTAAAAGAAACAATGTGGTTTGTTTTAGATTTATGGCTGTCCATTCATTACTGCCGCGACTCCGAGCATTTTCCTCTGTCGGCTCCCTGCAAGGTCAGCCCCCGACTATTCAAGTTTTGTGGGTTTCACTCAACTTCTGAGCCTCAGAGCTAGAAGGAATGTCCTCTTGTGATCACACTGTAAATAACTTTCATGGTGGTGGCCAGCCTGAGGTGAATGGCTGCTCTGTGGAAGGAGGTCTCAGTGAGAGCAGTGCCCTTAAACCAGCCCCTGCACCACCTCGATATCCAGCTCAGCAGCCAAGTCCCAGCCCCCAGGAGCACAAGGCACTGAGAGAAGGGGTTGATCTCCCTGGGACACTCCAACAAACACAGCACAGGATTCAGAGCAGAAATAAATCTCTTATGGCTTTACTCCCACCTTATCTATACCACCCCGTACTATTTTTGCCATTAACATTTTTTACATCCTCCAACTCTTTCATCGGATATTTGAGCTACTCCTCTTTTCCCTGTCTCACATTATTTTTTTGCACTTATTGGAGCAGTGGGGATTTTTGCTCCCTGTTTTTTCCTTTGCCTTTCATTTGGGCTTGAGATTACTGTCATAAAATATATTTTAAAAATAAGTGGAATGTAATTGATTTGGTGTCTTTCATGAATGATAAATCATTAGAAATAAATACTAATTTGAGAAATATATTTAACTGACAGCATTATGTATCCTACAGTATTAATATATTTTAAGCTGTTTGTATCATCACATCAGCTGAACTAGAGTTCAACTCCTGCAGAAAGTTGTGCTGCAAAAAAACAGTGTTTTGACTCCTGGGAAATTTACTTGAAAAGATAAAAAAAGATTTCATTAAAACTCCAACTAACCCCCTTTTTCTTGTCTTCTCCCTCTCTGCTGCTGTTCTGTGCTCTTACAGCTTTATTGAGCCGGAGTTCTCTGGACCCAGTGAAAGACTTGGGGTCCCCCTGGATCTCTGGTTCCTTTTGAGGTGGCAGGAAATGAGGGCTGGAGACCCAGACACAGATTTTCAAGCCCACAAAAGAGAGTCCTGAATTTCTGGGTTACCAAATCTTCATGGATGGACCTAGGTGTGGGATCCCTGACCCTGTCATTTTGTTATCACTTAGTGGCCTGAAGATATTTGCCAAATGAAGAGGGGTACCCTCCTTTTCCATCACATCCATGCCTTGCACTCTGAGTGGTGTGGGATGGTGAAAATGGCCAGGAGCTGCATAGGACTGTGCTCCTGGATGCAGGAAGAGAGAGGTTGCTAAGGGAGCTGAACTGAGTTGTGGTAACTTCAGAGGTCACAAAATGCTGGTCAAGTCTGGCTGCTTGGAATTCTGTCTGTGACAAGTGCTCTCGCTGACAGCTGAGAGTGCTCCTAGGAAAAAAATTAAATGTCAGCAGTGTTTCTGGGACAGCCAAGTTAATTTTCCTAATGATCATGGAAACCAGAAAGTAGTTCTGCAATCAGAATACAGCGTACAGCAAATGCTGTGGATTAGGATAACGGGAATAAAAAGAAAAAGGAATATTAAACTGCTTCCTCCTTCCCAGACTATCTTCCAGTCTCTGCCCTGGATAAGGAAATGGAATAATCTGCTGATAGAAAAAAGAAACCAAACAATTCTGTCCATTAAGAAAAGAAGAGCAACTCTCCTGCATCCTCAGGAAAATTCTCTGGCACCAACAATAGTAATGCTGTACAGGTCTGCAGCTCAATGGGAATAAGGAAAGTGATGCTGGTACAGCTGGGGAAAACCTTTTCCTACACACACTTGCTGGTCAAGTTTGGATAAGTGGTCGGGATTGCAGACATGTGAGTTCTTCTGCAAGTGCAAATGGTGCTGAAACTCAATTTCTGGCTATTGCCAGCTTTCCTTCATTTCCTTTTTGGCTTCAGTTTTATCCCCTTCATGTTAGTTCCCTAGTATTTGCACGTCAGGTTGTCCTGTTTACTGGGAGCACCAAAGGCCACATCTCAGCAGGAGTGGTGGGTATGGAGAGATTCAGATATGCACATGAACCTTTCTTAAGGGTATTACAGAGATACACTTTTCCTCATTTTCCAAATGCTTATGGAGATATTTGCATTTTACATTTTTATTTTTCTGCATGATCAGAAAGGTCATTGTGTATTGTGTGCAGGAGCCTGGAAGCTGAGGAGAACCCCTGGACAGAGCACCAGGATGCTTCACAGAGCACACAGCTGGAGCATCTCTGGGGGCTGGAGAATAAAGCATCTGAAATTTGGGATGAAAATAAAAGTGTCATAAAGTGTTACTGTTGAGAAGGCAGGCTCGGCCAGGTTTTTAAAAACTTCCCATATCTACCCTGCCTTTTGACAGCTTCTCAGATAACTCACATGGTGAGGCAGACATATTGTTGTACCAAGCACCAGGTGGAAAAAATCAAAGTCACAGCCTGTTGCAAGCTCTTGTTAGCATGGCAAGTTTCACATTGACACCTGGCGTGCAGACACCCCAGCCTCCCCACGCACGCACCCCGGCCCAGCTTTCAGAGAGCTGCTCAGCCCCTGGCCATTGCCTCTGTGCTCCAGAAACCATTCCTGCCTCCAAGCACTTCATTTCACCCCACAGTGAAAACACAGGGAATGCAAGAGGTTTTTTGAAATGCCAGGGTCTTTGGCTAATATTTCTGCCTAAAATACTCAGTGGGGAAGAGTGCATGGAAGGTTTGCTCACAAAGCTCTGACTTGGGCTGCTCAGCAATTATTCCCGAGCGCAGCTGGAGCCAGCAGCAGGATGTGTGGGAGCACACCAGGGTGTGCTTGTGGCTCACACTCAGGCTGAATGAGCACCCCTGCATCCTTCTGAGGCCCTGTGCAGCAAGGGGGGATGCCCTGAAAGCAGGACCAAGGCTGGAGTCCTGCCTGGTTCAAAGAGCAGCTGGTGATGCAACTTCATTCAACATATTAACACAGCTTTTTCCTCCTGAATGTTTTTATTTGTCAGAATAGCAAACTTGGGCTTCATCATTGAAAAAATAAGGCTTTGATGCATTGTGTCTTTTTGCCAGACATTTAACAGTAATCCAAATAAATGACTTGGTTCAGAGGTTCATAGACCTTGAGTCAAAACTCCTATTTTAAAAGAAAAAAAATTCTTAGGATTTAATTTCTGCCATAATTCCTGAGCTGCCAAGATAGGGTGTCTCATTTTTAGATATTTTAAAAACCTGATTTGGTTAAAAAAGCTGCAGCCATTGTCCTAAACAGCTGACAGGTTCCCACCAGCCCTCCCCGTGCCAGCTGGCTCATGTATTCACAGAGTATCTTGGCAAATGGTCAAATACAACACACATTTTAAGCAGCTGGATTAACCTAGAGATTCTTACCAGAACCTTTTCATCTGCTTTTCAGAGGCAGACCACTGCCAGTTAATTATACTTTAATTGAATGAAAAAACAAGTCAATACCTAATTAATTGGGGTTACAGAAGAATGGCAATGCAGAGCCCTGGATTCTGAAACACAGCATTTAAAGGACAGCCTTGCTAATTTTAGCTATGTTTGGAATTTGTTTGTGACCCTTCCCTTCCCTTCCCTTCCCTTCCCTTCCCTTCCCTTCCCTTCCCTTCCCTTCCCTTCCCTTCCCTTCCCATTCCCTTCCCTTCCCTTCCCTTCCCTTCCCTTCCCTTCCCTTCCCTTCCTTCCCTTCCCTTCCCTTCCCTTCCCTTCCCTTCCCTCCCTTCCCTTCCCTTCCCTTCCCTTCCCTTCCCTTCCCTTCCCTTCCCTTCCCTTCCCTTCCCTTCCCTTCCCTTCCCTTCCCTTCCCTTCCCTTCCCTTCCCTTCCCTTCTCTTTTCTCTTAAAGTTTGCATGGGGAGCAAAAAACAAGGACATCAGTTTCATGCTTGGATAAGTTCTGTTATAAAAGAAAACTTTCTGTTTTACCTGCTGCAGAGATGCCTGTTAAAGAGTGCTGGTGTTCTTGCATTTTTACATTATTTAGAGAGCTGTTTGCTTTTATTTTTTTATCTCAGAGTATAATCAAAACAGCAGTAGTCTTACTTAAAATTTCACAGTCCGCATCATGGTAGTGTTTGCAGTGTTTTAAATGAGGACCAAATGTTCTTTCCAAACCCAATAATAGTGGTGTCCAGATGTTGGAACCAATTTGGAGGACAGCTCTACTTGTGTATCCTAACAGTTAAGTACAGAACACTTCCTTACTCATTAGAGACAACACCACCCACCAAAATTTTGCTGTCACCAAAAAGGAGCACACAGAGGCAAACAGCCTGAATCTTTTTGAGACACCTGAGTGTCACACTTCCCATCCATATCACTTCCTTCCCCAGTACAAGAGCCAAATATGGCACATCCTATACAACACTGAAGTGTAAAGAATTTATGAAAATACTTTATTTGCCATGATGTGTTTATATAGACCAGATGAATGATGTAATAATTCATTATATTGCATCAGAACAGATCATCCTGTTTTGTTGTGATGTGCATCCAAACTCACAGCTGAAAGTAGTCTTGATTATCATTGGCAGCTGTGTCATATCTGTTGATAGTATTCAAATTTCATGAGACAAATAATGAATTCTTTAATCTTTTAACACTTTTGCTGTCTCAACTGTGTAAAATAGACAAAGCTAAATAGGCAAATTATGTCTCCTAAAATGGATGAGAAAGCAAACTCATGCAAATTAAGCATGTTTTTCCTTAATTACTTTACATTTGCTCCCATATCACTCAAAATATGAGTGTATATATATTATTACTGTAACGGCGAATTGTGCTCTGGCTTACTCACAGTCTTCACATTTTTCCAATGAGCCTGCATCTAAATTGAAACATCCTTAGATATGGCCTATTTTTGTGGCTGAAAATACCTTCCACCACATGTTTCTTGAGATAAAGTGCTTCATTTACCCACTTCCAAACTTGAAAAACAAGATTTAGGAAAATTAATCAATTAAGAAAAATGTGATCAGAGGGAAAGGGATCTAACACCTAATTAATTTTAGGACAAAAACTCCTAACAGAGAAAGTTTTGATCAGGTGTTATTTATTTATGCTATGTGTTGTGTCTTTACTCCCACTGTCATAAAAGGGAGAATTCCCATGCAGGTAGACATTGGGGTAGGAACCAAGATGTTGGATGAAATTCTCTGATGTATCTTTGGAATTGTGACTAAATGCCATGGTGTATGGGTTGATGCCTGATGCAGTGTTAGTTCCGTGATGTAAAGCTGTACCTTTACTTTCCTTGCAAAGATCCTAAATGATTTCTGATCATCAGAAGAGACAGGAACCAGAAAGAAGGCTGAAATTACCTTTTCTTGGTGATCACAACATGCATCTCAGAAGGAGGAACAAGACAAGGGTTTTTGAAGGTTGTGCTACAAAGCTTGGAGGTGGGGATTGTGCATTTGAGCACACATGAAGGAAGAGAAAGGGAGACAAGCAGGATGTCCTGGGAAGGGTAGCAGAGGTGATATGACTCACAAGGGAGAGGGATGGCTTGGCAGTGGAAGGTGTTTTTGATGAATCTCATGTAGCTGACATGAGACTGGTTGTGACACTAGCTGCCAGCTCTCCCCAGCCTGATGGAAGAGCCTCCAGTTCACCTCTTGAGGTAAAGCCCTTTCTCTGTTTACTGTGACATACAGCCAAAGCACAGGCTAAGTCATAAGAAAGATTTATAAGAAAGATTTTCTCTTGTTTTACTTGTAACAATGCAGCCTTCAGTGAAAATGATGTGAAGAAAATATAAAACACAAACAGATTTTGAGGGCTTCAAAGAGGCATCAAGCCAAGAAGTTTAACACCAGCAGCAAGCCCCGCTTTGCTCTTTCAGGTACAGTTGTAGCACTGGTAGAAGACCAGAGCATGCTGAAATTTGGATAATGTCAGGTCTTCAGTGAGAGGCACCATGTGTTTGTTTGTTTAAATTATAGGGTAGCTTCAAGGTTGATGATGGGACATGAAGCACTTGGAAAAACTCAGACCAGGAATACTTCGGTGTTGCTGAGTCTTAAATAAAGTGGGCTTAGGCTTTCTGATAAAGCTTTGCCTGCACACCTCTGCTGTAGCATGAGGGAGACCAGACCACCCTCTAGTGGGATGAGACTGCATTTCAGCTTGAGATGTGTTACTGCTTTAGCCATGAAACCATATTTCTGTTTCCTTTTGCCTTGGAGATTTCTTCAGATGAAAGATAAGATCAGATATTTATCTGTGCACGCAGTGTGGGAGGGCTCCTGTCCTAAAGGCTCCACAAACTTCCCCTGCTCAAGGGGTTTCTGAGTCAGATGGTGAGACTTGCTGTCCTGATACTGAAAAAAGGACCTGCCTAACCTATGTCTTTGGTTCCAAAACATTTAAATAAATGTATCTGTTTCTTCTGTTCTTATCATCACAACATCAGGTCTAATTGACACAAGCAAAATACCAGCAAGGACTTGATAGAATATGGGGGGAAGGAATCAGCTTCAGAAGGGAAAATCTGTAAGAGGCTGGGAGCTGAGCTGCTGAGGAACTAAGAAAAAAGTTTTGTTAATTCAAATTTGCCACATGAAAAAAAACAGATTGTGAAAAAATATTTCAACAACTGAGTTTAGAGGAAAAACTACCACGAATTATTTATTTCACAATTATTATTTGGTACAGCCAGAGCTTCCTCATTTAAGAAAAATGCATGGTAAAGCTCCAGATGACACACCTTGGAAAATTCCTCTGCCTGGACACGAGAGGAGCCATCGGTCCCAGCATCAGGCACACCTAGAGCACCAGCTCATGCAGAAGCAAGGGAAGCACCACAAAGGCAAACAGGAGGTGCCACGTCCTCCCCAGAGCACACATGAAAGCAGCCACGAGGCATTTGAAGGCCATGTTTCAGCCACAGATGGCTGGCAAGGCCAAGCTTTGGCACACACAGGGTCCAGGAGCAGTGGAAAGTGGTGAGGTGCAGTGGCAGCTTTGCTCCAGGAGGAAAGTGAAGGTCTGCCATGGAGGGGTGCTCACTGTATTTTCCACTGCAGTCAGCCAGGATTTGCTGCTCCCCTGCCTGTAAATCTTCTCCTAGGCCCTAAGCTTTCAGGAAAAGAGACTGTGTTTTTGTCTGCATATGGAAAATATCAGGTTTGTTTTCAACACTGTTGCAGCCTGAAGAAATGGAGGTATTATGTATAATAGTAAACACATGCTGTCCCTGCCTCATGCCCATGGTGTTCCCTCCTAAAAAGTGATGTCCCTTACCACTGCCCTGCCTTTACTCCAGCATTTCAAGCCCTGGTTCAACCAAGGTGCCTGAAAAACATCTAACTAATATGGCTAAGTGGTGAGTGGCTCAGGCACTTAGACTTATTTCGTGACTATGAAATAAAAGAAAAAAATGGCTCTCTATTTCTATTACCTTTGGTCTATTGTCTGATTTTTGACTTATCACTTCTACTGACTTACCACTACTACTTTTATCTTCTTCTGCTGTAGCCCCAAGAGGTTGAAGACTAAAATCCTCACAGCTAGAGTTTGTCTGTGCTAGCTGCTCCCCACATGTTCAGGCATGCACACACACGCAAACACTCTGGGCACAGAGGAAACTGAGATCTGCATATGGCAACCAATAAAATAGTTTCATTTTAATAGCTCCTATGATGTGGTCTTTTCTAGCCTCAGCTTGGACAGTCCATTATCAACCCACCCACCCATCCTCCCTCCAAAAAATCTATAGTTCTGTTTTAAATCTTGACTTAGAGAAAAGGATTTGTCATGATACAAAATAAGCTCTTTTGTTAAGCTTGCTGCCTTGTATTTCTTTGAGAAATGAAAATACTTGTAGATAAATCTTACATTGCAGTGACGAATACTTGAAAAATTGCAAGTACCTTCACTGGTATAATATGTATTATAACAACTCAGCATTGAGTCATGGAGATACAATTTCTGTTTTGTTGTATGGTTAGGAAGGCTTAGGGTTTGAGCTGTTTTTCAAAATTTTTTACACTTGCAATCCAAAAATTTACAGTGGATATAGACAAGCTTGAAGAGCAAAAAATGCTTTTCCTTGGTTGCCTTTCACCAATGCCTTAAAAGTAGCTCCTGGATCTGTGAAGTCTGCAGACCACAAACCAAAGATGCCTGTGCTACTGGGTGATATCGTTGTTTTAGCTGACGGAGCTCGAGTGATTAAAGCTTCAGAGAAGTTTAGTTAGTTCTTCAAGCTTCCAGAGAACATGAGAAGTGAATTTTAACACAGTTTCCTCAGTCAGTTTTATTGAGGTTGACTGTGTGGCCTGTGAATGGGGCAGTGTCCCAGTGTGTGCCTCTCCACAGCGCTGGTGGAGAGCAGCCCCGAGGCTGTTCCATTTCCTGCCAGCCACAAAGAGCCACAGAAGGACAGAGACACAAAGAGGACTGGGGTGCCAGAGCTAGCACCTTTCCCACGGTCACAACAGAGAAGTGTAAGGGTACTGATTTCTGTCTCCAAAAGGAAGGCACTGTGCTGTGTCATTTTGTGCATGATCACTCTCTCACTGGGAGAAACCATTTTCTATTTGAGTTACCAGTGCCTCTTCCAGTCATACCCGAGCATCCCGAGGAGGTCTCGTGTCTAATCCTTTCCTGCATTTGTCTTGACTTGTGTCAAAAACATCTCAGCAGCTCCCAGTCAGAGGTGGTATGTCTTAAGGTCTCACTCAATGAAATGTTGAGTAAATCATGCTGGGAATTAACTCAGCTCCTTACAATTTGCCTGGGCAGCTGTAGTTGCAAAGTGGGTAAAAATTGCTCCGTGGCGGTCTGTGGCAGCACTTGTGTGACACGAGCAGAAATAATGTGTGAACCTAATACAAACTGTGCCCTGGCTAATGCAGGCATGCCCAGAGGCAGAGAGGGTCCTCATGAAAATGCCTGTGTGAGAAATGCTGGCCATGGATGAAGCCTTGCTTGCTCCACGACAGCACAGGTCACTCCCATGTTATGGGCACTGGTATTTGCTTCCTGGGAGAAGTCAAATTGCTCCTGAAAAATTCACTTTTAAATTACAGGAGTTCTCAGTAATCACAGAGGAAAGATCAATATATTCCTGCTCAAAGAATCACAAATCACTCTCATCTGGAGCTCCAGGAGAAGTTTCCAGGAAGGACCAATTTCTTCTGAGACCCATCTGACTTTCTGCCAGGGCTGTCAGTGATAGAAGCAATGTGTAGATGGCAGGCAGAGAGTGTGCAAGTAGCTTGTTTGGTCTGATTTTTGCAAGTTGAATAAATGTTGTGGTAAATAAACACTTTGTGACTTTTTTAGGCTCAACATATGTCATGGGCTTCTTCCAGGTTAATTTTTCCTGGTTTGTTGCTGTAAAGTCCTGAGGTATTTAGGAATTTATTGCAAGACTTATTCTCTTCCTACACATCTGAGCCATTTTTCTTCTGCTTTTCTTTCTTCTCCTTTATTCCATTTCAGGTTTTCCACAGCTTTTTCTATTATTCCCTGTTTTCTTCTACGCCTCATAGCACTGACCTTTTCTAAAGAGACCAGGAACATTTCTGCTGCTTTCTCCTGTGCAATTGAGTTATTTTAAGCTATATTTTGTATAGCCTAGATATTCTACCATTTCCCTTATTTTCTTTTTTCTCTTTCTTTGGCAGGGCACTGTTCTGGGAAAACTGAAGCATGACATTTGGCAGCACTGAGATGGCAGAGGAAAAACAGGGATGGGGTATGTAGATATCTGCTAAGTGGTTAACTTTATGGCTGGGAGTGTTCCCCATTTTCTCGTTTTGTTTTTGTTTTTAATTTTCCATGGACTAAAAGTGTTTGAGTGTTTGGCTCATTGGCACCTGCAAGCATTCCTTGGAGATTTTTAATTGGTTGAGCAGTAAGTTAGAAGTCATTGTACTATGAGTGAAGGCAGGCTCAACCAACAGGGAATAACAACTGAATGAATGGATAGGTCTTTATCACATCCCTCTTAAAGTCATCTGTTTTCCTGGTGTCTAGAAGCTGTTCAATATCTTCTTTCTGACCCAAATTCTTCAATTTATTTAAACCAAAATGAAACATGCCAATCCTCTAAAAAAAAAAAAAAAAAAAAGAAAAAGAAAAAAAAAAAGAAAAGTTTTTCAGCTTGATTTCAAAAGAAAACTAGATTTAGCAGGGATTTATGTCATTTGTCTGTCTGTTGCTTACCTGAAACCCTGCGTGTACAAGGGTATTTGAAATCATAGACTGATTTCATGTACTTGGACACACAGAGAAGTGTCTGATGTGCTAGATTTCTACGAATTTTATGAAAATTTTCATCCAGTTTGAGAAGAGAGACTCAGATTAGTGGTGTCTGTGTGGGAAAGAAGGGCAGTATTAGGCAGTTTCTGGCACAGTCACCAGCTGCACACTCATGTAATTTTGGTTGGAGGATCTGAACTGGTATCTCTAAGCCTGCCTCTGTGCAAACTGCCTCTGCCTTGAAGGAGATGTGAAAAGAGCTTGGGGGGGATCTTTCTGGGACTATCTGCAGTGCAAGGTGAGACTCTAGGTAAGATAATAGTGGAACATGCTCAGAAACCAGCAAGATAAGCAGTATAACAGTATTAGTATGTCTTTCCAGCAAGGTAATAAGCCTTTGGCTGTTTAAAGAGAGCTTGGTGTTTCTTCTGTGATACAGAATTGTTCTGTGCTTCTCAAGTGCTCTGCAAAGGCAATCTTTTCTTATCTGACAAATATTAAATCTAAGTGGTTAAAAAAACCATTTTAAAATTTCTGCTCTTCATGAGAGGTACTCTGTCCCAGTGAGTGCCATATGGACCTCAGTGGAAGCTCCCTGAGTGCCATCTATGTAATTCAGCTTAAAAAGACCTTGCAGGATCAAGCCCATGCTAGGAGAACCTAGTAGTAGCAGCTGAAAAGAATGGTCTAGCTTGGTGTCAGCCACTGCCCCAGACACAACACACACCTACTGATTCACTGAAATCTTACCCTTTTTAACAAAGCTTCTAGGTTAAATACTGCTTGGGAACAGCTCTCCTTAACCTGGAGTCATAAAATGTATGAAATTACACAGTTGCTGCAGTGCATTGAATTCACTGAACTGCTCGGGCTGAATTGTTCTGCAATTGCACATTATGGCTGAAGGGTGTGGGGAGAGAAAAAGAAAAATCAAGGTTTCCTAGGAGGCCCAGGTTACTCCATGGGCCATATAATAGGCTTGGAATTGTAATAGTCAAACTGTTTTGTTTTTCAAAGTCATTCTCACATGTCTCTGAGGCTTTGATTTTGTTTGAAATGGTGTTGAGAAAAACCTGGAAAGCCTTAAAGGGTGTGGGCTGTATGTATGGACCTGCCTTGGAGTGAACTGACTATACAGGCTACAAAACCATGATATGAAATTCACTCTAGTCCTTTTCTGACACATTTTGCCTAAGGACAAGGAATAGATTATGTAAAATTATCAGCAAATTTGAAAGAACTATTGCTTTATTGGTAAGAAGACACACTGATGGTCAAATTCCATCTTTTTGTCACCACACTTTATTTGTAAAGCAATTTTCACTTGAGTGACTCCTGTGGCCACATCTACACTAGGCCAAGTGTCTGAACTTTTGTTGTATCCTGGGACCATGCTAGCCTTGTTGGCTCTATCTATCGGTACAACTTTTTTTTCTTTGGAAGGTTGGAGAGGCAGGAAGGCAGAGCCAGTGTACTCCAGCACTTTTTACTTTCAGGAAACAATGTGGTTCAGCAGGAAAGAAACTGGAGAGAAAATCAGATGGGCTGAAGACCCAGTACAAAGAACACTCCCTGTATTTCATGGAGGTATTTCATACTAGCTCTGATCTGGTCCCATTGATGCAATACCCAATCCTAGCACATGGGTTTGCCTCACGTGCCCTCCTGGAGTACATCATTCAGGTTACTCTACTCTGGCAAGGAATTCCATTTGTGTGCTCCCCAATCCTTTGGCTCCTTAAATGGTGCCTTAAATGGGACAATTCAGTCCAGAAGCAGGCTTTCTAGTTGTATTGTAATGCTAATGGAGGTGCACTTTAAAAGGACTGCTCAGGATAAGTGGTGATGGCCTGTGCTGCATAACACATCTATCCCTTCCTACAGCTGCTTACGACTGTTCTCCTACTGCTAATGCCCAGAGATGATGGCCAAAACAGGGAATCAGATGAGATGAATGTGTTCCAAAAATACACAAAAGCGCAGTGGTCTCTGCATTTTTACCAGCCAGCCAAGGTCTTAAAGGTTGTTCCTTCAACAAAAGCTGGAACAGGAACTTTACTGAGAGAGCATCCAAGGTCAAGAAATTGCAGCCGAATCTTCTCAACATACATCTGAAACCTGTTCAGAGGACATAGAAAATGAAGATTCTTCAATCTACCTCAGACTGAGCAAAATCTTTCTGTCCCCATCCTTATCTTCTCTTTGGAGTGAAGCATGGCACCCTGCTGTGAGAGCAATCAGAGCTCAAATAAATTTTGTGAACATTTACCTCTTAGAAAAAGATTGATTCTGATTCTTCTGATTCTTCTGATTCTTCTGATTGCTTGTTCTCCTTTATTCCATGATCCCTTCTCCACATGAACACTATTAGGCAAGAACCCTGTCAAATGTGAGTAAAATTATATTTTCTCTCTTCCACATTGTCTGGTTTTCAGCTCATTAGATTTTAACTTTTTAGGTTAATCAAAGCTCTCCCCAGTCTCAATCAACATAATTATCACAATCTCATCTACTTGCCTGATTCATAAATGTATATGATGATGGAGACTTTTGAGCTACCTTCTGTTTAAGGTTTGAAAATTCGCTACTTGTCTTGCTCTTTTTTGATTCCTACAGTTTTTGGTCCATTGTAACACAGGGTCTTCTTCACCTGAACTCTCTTCAGCAGCAGAACTTACTGAAAAGGGAAGGACTCACTTGCTGATTTGACAGAGCCATCAGGCTGACCATGCAACCATTGTGTGCTCAGAAGGATGCCCAGCTCCTCAGGTTTGTGGCTCCTCCCTCTTGTGCATGTTCAGTATCCTGCCTGGGATTCTTTAGGAAAAAAAATTCTCTCATAGTTTCAAGAATATTTTCAAGAAATGGCCATTCTGGCAAAATGCCTCCTTTCATTTTCTTTAAACCCAGAATAAAAGAGGGTCTAGAGATGCTAATTTTTCTGAGACCTGAGAATTGTCCACTTTCATGCAAAATTCTCTTGTTAACAACATGTTTTAAAATTTTTCAACACATTCACCTCTCTCTGTTTGTTTTTTTATTTGTTTGTTTTTTAATTCAGAACATTTTAAAGTCTTGGTGAATTTCCACTGCAAAAATTACACAGGTTCAGTCTGCAGGTCATTTAGTGTTCTACGTTACTGCTTATTTCAATCAAATTTTTTTTTCTGTTAAGACAGAGGAACTCACTCTTCTCTTGAGGCTGGACACACTAACTTCTTTTTTAAGGTAAAGAGAGAGTAAATTTTGCTGGGTTTTTCAAACTCCATGTAACCAGTTAAAGTGTTAGATGCTGATAACAATGACATATCCATGGTGCAAAAACAATTAGCTATAATATAACCTACATCAGACCACAAATTAATCATTAGCTTCAAAAAAGATATTAAAAACCTGCCATTTGTTGTTGCTAATTTTTATTTCAATCTCTTCCAAAAAATTCTATCTCAAGCAAATTATAAATACTAAATAAAGACCTAGTCAATCTCACTTCTATTCTCAATGGCCCTTTTCAGGTGTCTTTCCCTCCTTTTTCAGTATACAGAGGATTTGGTCCCTCTCTCTGTAAGTCAAGGTAGAAGAATATTCTCCTTAGTAATATGAAGCATGCATCATTCCTCAGCCCATAAGATGATGCTAATTAAATGTGTCTGGCCATCTGCTTTTAAAACAACAAAAGATGAAAAAAAAAGAGTGGCAAACCCCCACATTTTTTTCAGTCACAAAAATGTCACAAAAATGGCAAGCTAAAGGGGACCACAGTCAGGTAGAGTTTCATACATGTAGAAGTTAAGAACATGAAAGTATATTGACAGTGATCTGTTTCAGAACAAGAATCTATTTAACCCTGTCTCCAGCAAAGGCCATCAATACCTACCCAGAGAAGAGTAAGGGCAAAGCAAATTTATATGGTACATCCCAAAATGCTCTCCAATCTCTGCCTGTCTTCAGAACAGGAATATCCAGGAATATCCTGAGCTGGATGTGTTTTTTATATTTAGCAGTCCTCAACAAAATGGTTATTGATTCTGATACTTGTCCAGTCTCTGCCTGATTCCATATTAACTTTTGCCATCTGGAGCCTCCATTAGCAGGTTGCACTACAGATTCACCTTCTAAGTTTTCTTTGGCTGCATGGCAGACCAGCAGAAAGTCTGATGGCTGCTGAGACTGGCAGACTGAATAAGGTGGAGATTGGACTGAGATCTAATCCTCAGACTGGGAAAGATTCTAAAAAATCAGCTCACTCTGCCCTCTTTTGCACTACTGCCAGCTCATAGGAACTACATCTGGGAACAAAAAGAGGTGCCCCAACCTTCTCTTTTTTTTATTCCTAGGACAGTGTTCCTTGACAAAAGCTGCTGTTGTCAAGCTCAGAGGTGTCACCTCCAGTGCCAGCTGATGCCGCTGGTGATAGCTGTAAGTGTTCCAGAAGGTGATGGATGTGTGTGCACACAGATAACAGTAACTGGGCTGAGACACTCCCCAGCCTCTGCAGCTGGGTGATACACTAGGCAAAAATGCTCCGATGCTTGTTGTGACCTACACACCACTGCCTCATTCTGCTCACCACTGCAGTGTCCTTTGTCTTGATGGTTATTACAGTGTCTGGACATTTGAACTACACTGAGCCATCATCATTTTTCCATCACTGGGAAAAAAAAATTAAAAGGTAAGAAACCTACTTGCATTGTTCAATCTGCCTCCCTGCAAAGGGAGATGTGCTCCCTGCAGCAAATGTGATCGTACTCACAGTTTTAAATGTCTCAAGTAATTGTGCTTTCACATTTCCCTTACAAGACTATTCAACACTTCCAAGTAGCTCAAGTTTTTCCTGGCATTCTGTCTAAATATTCCCTTCTTAATCTCATCTCATTACCTCCTAAGTAATTGTATTCTGTCCTTGGGGTCTATTCACTTTGCACATTTACAGACTGCTACCCAGTTCCCCTGAGTGTAAGCCTCACTCTGAGGCAAATGACACATTTTTACATTTGAAATCTTTCCTTCAAACTATCCACAGTTACTTTTGCAATCTCTTATACTAATGTAGTTTATACAGATAGATGTAAAGATTTATTTCTTTAGAGGCTTGAAACCTATTCTGCCTTCTTTCCCCCCTTCTTTGAGGTCTTGTCCCACACATATTCATGTGAAAGCTCCTTTGAACTCAGATACTCTTTAAATGCCTTGAGTTTTTTGAGGCTGGGATCAATACACAGAATAGAAACAAAAAGGAAATGTAAAGTAAAATACAGTGGGGGAAAAAATCTCCAAAACTCAAAAGGCCTGTAGTCTGTTGTTAAGCAAGATTTTTCAAGCCTTTCATAGTCTGTGGCTGGTTTCCATTTTTCAGATGTATTAGGTTAAAAGTATTCTTTTTCCTTTTTTGTATTCCCACTTTATAATAATTCTTCTTCATTTATTGCCTTTTTTTTTTAAATCCAATTCTGAAAATAGCTCTTCTCCCTTCTTCTCTCACCTAAGATTGTCTGTGACATGCTTACATGATTGCTAGAGATTTATCTTCCTGGTCTTATTTTCATCTTCCCTGAATGGGTTCCAGTTCACTGTGAATTATTTGATAGTATGGCAAAATGTAATCTGTGCTTGCCATTTCCCTGGCTTTCTAGCAAATGTTTTGCTAGACATGAAATATGGACGCACTAGAGAGAAAGGGATGTTGTATGGTTATGGTGCTCATCCAGCTCCCTGCAGGCTTGAGCGAGCCGGGTTGTCTTTGCAGGAATGTGGTCAGGGGTATTTCTTGTTTCTGCCTCAATCTGGAAAGGGCTGGATTGAGTTTCAGGGCTGCTGGCTGGTCAGTGTGGCTGACAATCCTGGGATAAGGTCTGCTTTCCAGACACTGCTTAGAATCTGTCGTTCCAGAGAGGTGCAGACTGAGCCCAAACATTTGGAGCTCACCATGGACTAAATGAAAATTTAGGGAATTCTCTCTCTCACTCTGCTGCTGCTTGCCTAGAGATGACTGCTTAAAAATTATCTTGGTTATGACTAGACATTGCGGGAGTGCTTGAGATGGATCAAAATATTTGGAAGACTGAAAGTATCTTAATATAGGGGTAGAATATAAGGCATATATTTTGCTATTCATATCCAATTTTACACTTTTAAAGCGCTTGAATATCTGGAATTATCATGTGGATATGATTCAGCAGCCCTGCTTGCCTATCTTTGCTGGGCAGAGAAAACAAGAGCAAAAGAAAATTATATGCATCCCTAAAGAGTACAAATTCTCTTATGGTAAACTTTTGTTGCATTCAAGGAGAATGCCTCATGCAGTTCTGTGTTTTGTTTCGAATGTGGCTGGTCAGCCCCCCAAGTAATGCCAAAAGGTAACTTCAGCTAAATGGTTTACATGAGGCAGGGCAGCCCAGCTAAAATGAGTGTGGTTGCACAAGTTTTCATGGAGAAAACACTGGACCAACTAAACCTGAAGGGCATTTTAGGTTTGTTTGCATCTCAGGTGCTGTGGGCTTGTGACTGCTGCTGCACATTACTGTGATAGTCACAAGGTGAAGTTCCTGCTGATTTACAGCCTGGCCTCACTTGCCAGCTTGACAAGGATGTTTTGGGGAAGTCTGACTCCAATGTTGTTCCCGTTGCCTGCGGTGGAGGCGCGGAGCCTGTGAACAGGGGTGTGGGACACCGTCAGTCTCAGAAGGAATCTGCTGCAATGACTGCCTGGCTGGTGCCCATTTCCAGCCTCGTCTGCAGCTCAGCTTGGTGCCTGCACATGGCAATATCAGTAGCAGGGACTGCCTGGGGCTGCAGGAGCGAAGCTCAGGCTGAGACCAGCACAATCCCATTGCGTGACGACCCCGCGCAGCCCCCAGCTCGCCTGGGAGCAGGCAGCGTGGCAAGGGGCGCTCCCAGGAGGACCTGGGGCTGCTTCTGGAAGTAATGGAAGCAGAAATGCCGCTGGCACTCGGGGAAGCAGCTCCCCAGACCCGGTGGGGCTGCACTCTTTTACATCAGTTGAGGGTTTAATCTTGTGCTTGTCTTTGAGCTGAATGAGAACGGCGCTGCTAAATGCCTTCCTGTTTAAATGATGAACTCAGCGGCTGGAAGAATATAAAATATTTATGACATGGAGGAAGAAAATGCAGTTGCTAAAATGAACCACAGTTGAAATAAGGATACAGAGGGAATCTGAGTCTTCCCCTCTTTCCCTTGCCTAAGCCCAGCCTTACTTACCCTGCCATGATGGGGTAACTCCACTGCTTCGCATTGATTTATACCAGTGTAACAGCCACCAAAACTAAACCCTTTTCTTCAACTGATTAACAGCTACAGTTGTTCAGCACTTTTAAACATAAATGATGAATAAAAAGATTGGGAAATTCCTCTCCACTACTTCCTGCGTGACCCAGATTGTTACAGGGCCCTTTGGCCACCAGCAGCTGTGTCTCTCCCTGGCAAACCCCTAGCTATGTCCATGGTTTTACACCAGGCCCCTCCAGTGGGCAAGTGGAGGCTTTTACCACTGGAAAAGCTCTGCATTGTCTGTCCTGTAGCCTCCTAGTGTCACCCTGCTGTCAGGTGCTCCAGCAAACAGTATGAATACTTCAGAGTATGTACCTTAGTGAATCCACCCTCCCAAAACAACTTAAAGGTAGTCAAAAAACCCCCAACCACACCCAAACTCAGACAGCTCTGTGGGGCAGCTGCCTGCAGAGCCCAGCGCTGGTCAGGGTGTGCCACGTCACCTGCATCGCCAGAAGTGAAGGATATTCTGTGTGCTTGTAATTCCAGCTACCACTAAGCCACAGTAGTCAATCATTTTATAGTTTACCATTACTGTTTCATATTTCCATGCCTTAAGGCATTTCAAAAGCTCTGCCTAACTCTCCTGGCTCCTGTTGAAAGCAGAAAGCATTGGACTGGCCATGTACTGTGCAGACACGTCAGAGCATGCTCTCCAGTCTATTTTGGTGAAGCCTTGGTTCACAGGGAGTGGCACAGTTAGCTCCAAATCACATCTTGTGCAGCCTTACTTTCAAAGGCTTTATTTTTAGTTCATTTTAAATGCATTGTTTCAACTTTTTTATATAAATCAGATATAAAGAAAACTGAACAAATTGTTTTTCAAGCCCACAAAACCATCTTTCTGCTCTCTTTACTATATAATGAGACTGTTAGTAGTGAAAGACTATGACAATGACTAAACCAGACAGCTGCAATATAAGGAATTTTTACAAGTTTTCCAAGGTTTCTGATAGGAATTCCCTAGCAAAGAACTCTGTTTTGAAGCTCATATGAAGAATAGACCAGTTTATACAAAAGAATCATTGTTGAAATGCTTCTCTTCTTTATATACATATATAAAATCCATATTTCTGCATGCCAGTGGGTGTATGTCTGCATCTCAGTGCTATGACTCAAGGAAAGGCTACTGCAAGAAAATGAAGGTTTGTGTGGGGATGCCCACAGAGCCCATACTGCTGAAAAGCAGAGTGACAGCACAGAGAGATGCCAAGGGTACCCACACCTGGGAGATGTGCATTTGAGCCCAGGTGCCATCCTCTCTGGTGTGGGCACACTGGTGTGTGCTTTGTCACATTCTGGGGAGTGAACTTGGAATCCAAACAGTGAGTAGGTGTGCACATAAAAGTGTGTGTTTGTGCAACCAAAACTGTTCTGGGTTGGATGTACAAGGGTGATTAGAAACCTGCTGGTGTTTGCTGGTATTTTGTGTTTAGTATTGCAATTTGTCTGCTGTATCGCTGATATTGATCCTGAAGTAATTCAGACATTGCCAGTTAATGACGCATAGTTTATAAAAAAATAAGGTATTTTGGTTCTGATTTAGTGTAAATCACATGAGCTGAGCATTTTTTTCCTGTGGCAGGTGTACCCTTTGTGTAATTTTGGGCAGAAAATACCTTGCTGTCTCTTTTCTGATTACAGTTATCATTCATATAAGATGAGAAGAACTGTTCACAGAAGTAGGGCAAAGCATATTTTACATCCCTTTTCACTGCCTTACTATACACTACCATTTAGACAAATGAAGCAAAATGGATACACACTTTCCCTGAGGGTAATTTTTTGAACCAGTTACTGCATTAGAAATTCCATCATTGATACCACCATTGTGCTGCTGGCACAGTCCCTGTGAACCAGATAACCCAATAGCTGACAATTTAGGGCAGTGCAGACTCAGACTAACACAGATGGTTTACTGTCACCCAGATCCTCTGTCCCTTTTAGCAAAGCTCAGGCTTTACTCAATCCAAGCACTACAAGGAGTTAATTGCAAAAGTGACAAATGGGGAAATATAACCAGGTGCCACAAAAACGAGAAACTGCCATGCAGAATTTTTGTCTTTTGAGGAGTAAGAAGTTTGTGATGAATCGTTTGGTCTTCACTTTCCACATCCATTTCCACACACTGCTTACCTGGTCTATTTAAAGCATTCTTTCAAACAGATGAGAACCTGGTTTTGATAAATGCCTAGTTTTAATTCAACAAGGAGTATAGTGCATGTAGGTAGTGTGTCACATACTTTGTCCCTTTTAACGTAACTTTTAAAGCTCTAGAAAGACAATTTCTTTGCTCAGTTTGTTCTACAATCTCAGTAGAGAGCTATCAATTGAAAGCTAATGGATGGATGGGTCTTTCAGCTTTAAAAGAAGTTTTAAAAGCCTAGGCAGATTTTGAATGTCTATCTGCATTTCTCGCAGTTGTTGATGATGTGGTTTTGTTTTACTTTTTGTGAGCACGGACATTTGCAAAGGAGATGGTCCTAAGTTGTGCATCCCTCACATTGGAGATGGGTATGAGGTAATTTGTGAGAGGACAACAACATCCTTTTTGAGCACTAGTTTTCTAAGACGTATGAAATTATTTGTAGAGATAAGAAAGTGATTTCCACAGTGGGTTACAGAAGGGTTACAGAGCCATAAAAATATCTTCAGCATATTCATAACAAAAGTAGAAAAGTATGTGAATAATGAGGAAGCAAAGTCTTCTGACAATTTTTTTTTAATACAGTCAAATTTAAAGTTCATTTCAAAGGTCCATCAGAATGTCATAATCTTAATAGATTTAACAATAAAATGGAAGATGGAGCTAAAGGTCAGTGCATACAAACTAAGGCTCATAGGCTAGAATGTATTAAATGATAAATATGCAGTGATAGGGTAAAAATTATGTCTACCAAGGAGAAATTTCTTGAAGTCCCTGTGGTTGTTTCCCAAACAAACCTCAGTGATCAGTGCTGAGGGAGCAGGGGGGGCAGGGTTAGGGTGGCAGAAATGTACGTCAGAGTGCTAGAAATTACTAAGAAAGGAACTGATAAATAGAAAAACATATTATGCTATCATGTTGATCTCTGATGTGCTTTCCACACTGACCACTGCACAAAAGGGTATAGGGCAACTGAAAAAAGATAAAGGAAAATGTCACAAGAATGCTAATATCTATGGAGTTGCTTCCAGGCAACGGAAAACTGCTGGGAATAAAATATTAGAGAAAGTTTTTCTCTACTTGGAAACGGAAAGAAGAGGCTACTAGAGAGAAATGTAAAATCATAACTAATATGAGGGCATGGAAAAAATGGAAATATTCACTTTTTCTCACATGAGCCTTAGAGGCACCCTGTAAAAATTGAATCACAGAATTAATTAGGTTGGAAAACACCTCTGAGATCATCAAGTTCAACATATGACTGAACATCAGCGTGTCAGGACCATGGCACTGAGTGCCACAGCCAGTCGTTCCATGAACACCTCCAGGGACTGTGATTCCAACACCTGAAGGTAAGTTTTAAATTTAAAAGCTATATTTTCACACAGCTCAGAGTACAACATAGAATTTTTTGCTGTCAGATGGTGTCAAGGAAAAATTTACACATGGATTCAAAAGCAATTCTTTAAATTATTTGGAAATAAATCTCTTGATAGCTTTTAACTGTAACACCTTGAATGCAACCTTAATGCAGAAAGGCCCCCAACCACCAACACCCAGAAGCTGGGAAGGATCACCAGGTACTTGCTGTGTGTCTTTTACTCTCTAATATTTTGAACTTTGGGAAAGCCTAGAGAGACAGAAAGACATGCATAGCTTTAAGAAAAGATCTCATTGAATTATGTTCCTACATTTATTGTGCTTCCTTGGCAGAAAAGCGGGAGCTGAAAGGATGGAAAATTCCTTTCAAGATGCAGGTGTTGGAAGAGATTCTTTGGGCCAAGTTTGACCTCAGGGATTCCTTCAGTCTTATCATGGTCCAGATGTCAGGGGGAAGAGGGAGTCTCCCCCCTCACTTCTAGTGCTGCAGATCATCCCTAAGTAAGTATTATCTCTGAAATTTCAGAGCCCTTGGTGACTTAAAAGCACAAACCCATTGACAACTAAGTGTGACTTAATGATTTACCACCTGCATGTCATGCTCAGATATCTGTTGCAACAAGTCTGCCTCTGACACAAAGTGAAATCTGTAAAGAACTTCTTTCCTCCATAAAAATCTCAGTTTTGTTTCTTCTGTCAATCGACACCGAAATCAGCTAATCCCCACCCCACAGTACCACGTGCTTGCCCATAGCTTTATTGCATATCCCAAATAAATTGATAGCAGTTTTCTTATTGTAGACAAAACATTTACGATTATCTCATTTGTCCTAGCAATAAAAAAAAAGATGTATATTCAACCTGTCATACAAAATGGTCTGAAAATGCTTTACAGATACTAAAAAAAACCCAAAAAAAAACCCCAAAAAAAAACCCCACCAAAAAAAAAAAAAAAAACAACCAAACCCAGAAGGGCTGCATGAAAAGACAAAAGAAAACAAATAGGTCTTCCTTGGTTTTTCAGCTGGAATTTCAAAGCATACCACACTTCTTTCCAAACCACATTTTTTATTCTTTTCAAAGTATTTGAAGACCCAAAATGACATGTTTCTTCTGGATGTGATACTGCTTTTATAAGGATTTATTTGCTATCATTTTTTCTTTTGCCAGATCTTTTAAGATTTGGAAATTCATCCTACTTACCCTACACCAAATTCTAATGAAAACCTAATATGATAAAAAATTTTGAGAGCCTTGAATAATCAGTGACAGTTTTAGAACATTTTTAATGCCAACTTTTTTCTGATACTGTACTTTTTAATAGTTTTGGTGCACAGATGGTAGTGATATAAGCACCTTCTTTGTGAGACCAACTGTATAAATTCATTTATCAATACAGAATATCAATGCAGGAGCAGAAGGACAAAATGTGAATATGGAAAAATGTACTTATTTAATTTGTAACTTTTGACTGCTTTAATTTTAAGGTTTTTTTTTCCCCTTAGAGGAGCTCATGAGACCATTAAGGCAGCCTGTATTTCAAATAACTGCTACCTTACCCTCTCTTTGCTTACAGCTTTAAGCACATCCTGCAGCAAGGACCAGTTATGCATGTCCTATAGCAAGGATTGCTGGGGAGCTGCAATGTCTCAAGGATCTGCTGTTAGTGGCATGGAGCAGAGCCAAATATGTGCCTGTCTCTGTTCTGCATCACCATTCCTTACCCCTGGTATTTCCATACATCACCTGGAAAGAGGTCCTGCCAAGTGCCGTGGCCAGGGCAGTGGGGAGAGGTGGGCAGGAGGCTTCCCAGGCTCTGCTCACCTACACAGGCTAAGACTCAGCGCCCTTTTCCTGAACTGGAGAGTGCTTTCCTGCTTGTTCAAACATTTTTTATTCTGTCTTGTCATTTGCAGCTGTATTACACATTCCTATTTACCTTCATTACATTCCTCTGCTGCTCTAGCAAATCCTCTTTTTCTGTAACTGAGTGAAGAAAAAAAAATTAATTTCACAGTTTTGAAAAAAATTCTCAGATAATTTAAAAACACTGAAATAAAATCTTTTAAACCAATTCAAAACTTTTTCCTTTGTCTTTTCATCCAGAACTGGTTGTTGAGTTTGCTCAAAATTAGAAATACTTTTGGTTTTCTCCAACAGCCAGTATTTGCTGTATTTACTGTGGAAAAAACCCATGCTAATCTCACCCTTAGCAGTGATTATGCATGGCATGACAGGTGGTTTCTTGAAATGGAAATACACTTCACTCTCCTAAAGTACTGGTAGAAATGGAATAGCTTAAAAATCTAATCTCTTCTCACTTTAGCCTGGTAAATGTCCCAGTGACTTCAGAAGGCTCTGAACCAAAGCCTTGCATGCTTCTCTCCTTTTGCTGTGAGTTTTTCAAATGAAAAAGTTAAATTGACTCCAATATAATATAGATTATGTGTCTTGTATGTACCACATATTTTCTCTGTGTTTAATGGAAGTATTTCTTATACAAGTGAATTTTCTTGCTTTTTGAGCCATTTCCTACTAAAAAAAAAAAAATCAAGAAAATTTGAGACACAATTTGCATCTTTCAATTAACAGTGAAAATATGTACTGCTGTAAAAATTTAATTCCATGTCCTCCATTTCTCAGAGCAACATTCAGATATATTAATTCAAAACTAACTCAGAAAATAGAAGATAAAAAATTGATCTTGTAAGTGTTGTGAACAGACAATCAGGGAGGGGGGAAGGTAGTTCAAACAAAACAAATTTCTCAAAAAAGATTCCTATGGGGACATAAGGATCTTAGACTGTTGTTGGAAAAACTGAGTTGCAAACCCATAAATATTTTCAGCTTTGATAGGAAGCCAAAACCTTTTTATGCAGGAACGTCCATGCAGTGTGGTAACTGAAGATCAAACACTTCATCTCTTTAACAGATGCCTTCCAACTTGGAATATTCTATGACTCTATGATCTTGTATAGTCTGGTCTCACCAGCTAGACTGCATCATTCCATGATATGAAATAATTTTGTTTTCTTATTCCCTGTCAGCAAGGGATTATAAATGCTTTCCAATCTTAATTTTAAGTAATCAGATAACAGACAGAGTGGAATCAATA
Source organism: Serinus canaria (assembly GCF_022539315.1). Classification (NCBI taxonomy): domain Eukaryota; kingdom Metazoa; phylum Chordata; class Aves; order Passeriformes; family Fringillidae; genus Serinus; species Serinus canaria. Next base: position 44,026,277 of record NC_066313.1, read on the forward strand.
TGATCTGAATGAAATTCTATTTCATGGAATTATTGTTTTTATTACTTAAATATAAGGTTTTTGTTAACCATGATCTAAAATCTATTCAAGATAAAAAGACTTTTTCAACAGCCTTTTTTTTGCATCACAGTTTTAGTAACATTATACCATTGCTTCTAGCTATTAGTTTGGCTTTTCACAGTATTTTATCATTCTAGCAACGTATGATATCTTCTTTGCCCACACCAGAGAAAAAGCATGAGAAAGCCCCAAAGTCTGGGGGACTTGGGAAATTTAATTAAGTGATTATGTGAGAATTGGTTCATTTAGAGATGAATGGATCATGACCTGAAATTTCATGAGAAAGAAACTTTGAAGAAGAAAATAAATCAAAGGATTATAAACAAGTAGTGTATTTTTAGCAGTAAAAGTAATGAACATTGGAAGAACTTTCTTTCCAAAGGGATTTGGTCTTTTGGAAGCCTTTATTTCATAGAATCCTAGAATAGTTTGGTTTGGAGGGTACCTTAGTGATTATTTCTTTCCAATTCCACTGCCATGGGCAGAGATACCTTCAACTTGATCATGTTGTTTAAATTCCCAACTAACCTGGCCTTGAACACTTGCAGGGATGGGGCATCACAGCTTCTCTGGGCAGCCAATGGCAGTGACTCACCACCCTCACAGGGAAGAACTTTTTCCTAACATCTAATCTAAATCTTTTAATTTGAAGCTCTTCCCCTTGTCCTGTCATTACATGCCTACATGACAAGTCCCTCTCCCACTCTCTTCAGGTACTGGAAAGCTGCTCTAAGGTCTCCCCAGAGTCTTCTCTTTGTCAAGATTGAACAGTCCCAGCTCTCTCAGCCTGTCTTCATGGTAGCCTTCCTTCAGACTAGCTTTAAAAGGTCCATACTTTTCTTTTGTTGAGACCCCAGAGCAGGATGCAGCACTCCAGGTGGCATCTCAGCAGAGCAGAGGGGCAGAATTCCATCCTTTGCCCTGCTCCCCATGCTGCTTTGGATGCAGCCCAGGACACCATTGGCTTTCCTAGCTGCAAGCACACACTGACAGGTCACATCAAGCTTCTCATCAACCAACAGCCCCAAGCCTTTCTCCTCAGGGCTGCTCTCAATGGATAGGGAGGGCCTTAGCCGCCTTTTCTGCCAGCTGCCTCAGGATTCACAGATGCACCTCATCAGGCCCCATGGACTTGGTCACCTTCAGGTTTCTTAGATGTCCTTGAACATGACCTTTTCCCACAGCAGGTGGTTCTTCATCCTCACAATGCCTGCCTTTTCCTTCTGAGACTTGGTGGTGTGGCTGGAGCGCCTGTCACTGAAGAGCAAGGCAAAAAAACCTGTTGAGTACATCAAACTTCTTTGTATGCCAGGTAATCAGGTGTTCCATATCCTTTTGGAGGGGCCCTATATTTTCCCTACTCTTCCTTTTATCAGCAGCATACCTATAGAACCTTTTCTTTGTCCTTGGTCTTTCTGGCCAGATTGAATTCTATCAGGGCACCAGCTTTCCTAACTGATCCTTGAATGCTCATACAGTTTTCCTGTATTCCTCCCGGGCTACCTGTCCTTATATCCACCTTCTTTAGGTTTTCTTTTGGTGTCTGTGTTTGTCCAGGTTCTTGCTCCTTTTCCATGCTTGCAGATCTCCTGAAGTTTTGCCTGACTTCCTCTTTGTTGGGATGCATTACTTCCAAACTTGGACAATGCAGGTGAGGGTCTCTGGTGTGTTATGGGAGGATATGACTAGGTGAGGATTGAGTGAGGAGGGCTGTGAGGAAAAGGAGGAATGCCTGGGAAGATCCTGCATACACTTCATTTACTTATGAGGCATAATACCAATGTGCATTCATTACCAACAATGCTGCCTCCCAAATTATACAGATTTTCTTTTTGGGGATAGAAAAAATATGAGGAAAAGAGATCAGCTCAGAGTATCATGAGCACTGGAAAGGTTGGGAACAGTCCAGATTTCAAAGAGATGCTTAACTGCATTCTTCAAATATCTCTGTGAAACCCAGTTACACATGACAGAGAAATGGTATACTCATTGTGCTGGGATCATTTCTAACTGGAATTCAGCCAGACCTTTTTAAGCAGAAAGCCGGGCAGGGGCACAATCCTGTCATTAAATGTCCTTGTCATTTTATCTTCATTCCTCTGATTCGTTGCAGATGGTGCTTTGGAAAATGTTTTAGTGCCTTTCTCACTTCAATTACCATCAGTTCACACTCAGTTCATAATGGCAGAATAATTGAGCAGGGGACTGGTTCACAATCCTTGTGGATCTTTTTGACATTTACTTGTGGTTCCTCTAGTTCTTTATCTTGCAGCAGATTTTTACTTGGAAAATTAATCTAAAAATGTTTGAAGGTTTGAAAAAAATACAAAGACTGATTACTTTGGTTACTTTATTCCAACATTAGATTAACTTCTTATGGATTAAAATGACATATCCTAAGCAAAAACAACTTACAGTAAGTATGAGATGTATGACTCAATATGAAGTCAGCACAGTGTAACTCATAAATTTTTTTGTTCATAGCAAAGTCAAGTTAATAAAAAGTCAAGTTAACACAAAAACAATGTCCTAATACCATTATAACAGTGCTATTAGTCAAACTCTAGGTGCATAAATTACAGTGAATAGTAAAGTCAACCAAGCATTTATTGCTTGTGATTCCCTGTGCATCACTTATTGGTTGATTTATTATTGGTACATTAATACAAACATTGGAGAGGTTTCTGGCTTTATAAGTATTGTAATTGTTATTGAAGAATGATGATTAGAGAATTAAAGAATGATGATCTTTATAATACTTTGCAGACATAGGGGTGGTATGCAGCTACTGTGATTCTACACTGTAATGTAGTTCACTGACCATGATAATATATTAGATTTGCTATGCCAATAAATTTAAATTTTCATAATAATTTAAAATTAAATAAGAAAAAAGGTGTTATCAAGATATTTTCTGCAACACTGTACTTGTTTCTCTATGATAATATTTCTAAATAGTCACCAAAATGTTGGTTCCTACAGAGAAATGGAAATATTAATTGCAGAATATGGTGATCTGGCAGGCTGTCTGGAAACAAATCAAGAGATAAATAATTATGCATGACTTCAGAGCTACAGTGTCAAAACCTGAATTAATTTCTGATTTTGGCAGACATTTATTTGCCAGCTTAAGGAAATAACAAGGGGGTTTTTCTGTGTTTAGTTTTAAATAAGCTAGGTGGTTGAATTTGTTATATCCATACGTTTCAAACACTAATATTATTCCTTCTAAAAGTAAGCAAGAAAAATAATTTCAGACCAATCATCAATAAAGAGAAAAGTTCAAACACAATTTAAGTTTTTTTGAAGACGGTTCAGGTAAGCTTTTCCTAAACTTTGCTACAAAGATTTGTTATTGGATACCTGGATGCCTTTTTCAGTGTCACACATGCTCTTGAGAGCAGAATGAGATAGTGTGGCTTCTTAGGTGCTTGATTCTCATAACAGCAAGAAATTCACTTTCCATTTTTCCTGTTGTTCTTCTCACTGCTCTTTGGCAAAAAACCTCAGGATAGTTAGAGAAACAGAACTTTTTCTTACTTGGGTTATACACTCTTTTTAGGACTGAACAGACTGTTCTGACAACATATGCATTGGCAGTGGAAAGAAAGAGAGCTTTTCTGACCAAGAAATAGTCTGAATATCATTTATTCATGATGTTCTCTTTGCCTCCAGTGTCACAGACAAGACAACCAGCCTTGCCTGAGCCCTCCTGCCCTTGCCCTGCTTTGGCTGAGGAGAACATGGGTCCTCTGTCTTCTGTTCCTCTTGAACCTCTGCCTGATCCACAGGCCCAGCAGTGGTATCATGCTAAGAAGATGCTGCTCACACATCTGGAAGGGTCTTTCCAACATCACATATTTCCTTCGGTGTCCTCACCCAACCAGGAAGGGTGTCCAACAAGGACAGGAGCCTGATGGGGTCCTGACCTCAGGCTGTGCCACAAAAGCTCTGGCATTCCCATGGACCTGCAGGACAGAGGGACCTTCTTCTTCACCAGCCAAGGTGAGCAGGTGTTGAGTGCTGTGGCACTGAAAGGCACAGCATCCTGGCTCCACTGACAAACAATTAAATCCACTCGTTGCATTAGGCTTTATTACATTTGTGAATGTAGGAACCATCATCCAGACATATTTTGAGAAAATGCCTTTAAGGATTCAGGATCTCATGCTGCTTTCTCTGCATCACTTCCATTTCCCCTCAGGGCATCCATTCTTACAGAGACACTTGCCCCCAATCTTTTAAAGCTGCTTCTGGGGTACTTTTCTGTACTCTCTCCACTGTCTCAGCCCCTGTAGCATTTCACACCTAAGGGTTTTGTAGAGAACTCAACTTTCTCCCTGAATTTTCTTGGTTTGTTTGTACTCCTGAGGAATTTGGGATAGGTCAGTTATCCTCTCTAGGTACAAGAAACAGAAAAATTCTTCCCAGATAGGAGACAAGACATCAGCTGAAATCACGTAACCCCATTGCTTAATATTTTTACCTGGTTTAGATATCTCATGCCTTGGAGTATAAGCTGCTCTCACACTAGTAGAGATTTTTTGCATGAAACAATCAGATTTCAAACTGAGTTATTTTTCTGCAGCATTCACTACATCATCAGGCTCCGAATTGTCTGGATTGCAAGTTGGATGAGACTGGATTTATTTTCTTTTTTTATGTTTCATTTCCCTGCCTCATACTTATGCCTAAAAAATCTCCAGGAGCAGAAAGCGTCCACAACACTTTAATGAGAAGAATAGTCTTGGATGGGGCAAATGTTTCCTAACCAAATGTTTAAATGTTTGACCTCATGCTCAAAATTAGGTAGAGAATCAGGTAGAAAAAATGTGTCTTTATAAACTAAAATTCCTTTGCACTGCAGGGAGAACATCAAGAGGGTTTCATCGGAGGAAACAGTATGACCATTTACCATGGTCATACTGTTCTTTTGTGTTAATTCTATTTGTTCCAAAAATTAATTTTACAGGGAATCTGATAGTTTAATTCTATGTTTATCTGAGCTTAATGTTTACTAGTAGATTGCAGTCCTAATCTTGAGAATTTGCTCATGCTCTTAACTATTGCTTGCCTACTATCTTCTTGTTCCATGTGTCTTTTACTCAAAGAGCTTCTTATTATAACATGAGGAAAGCTGGTTTTTTCCCTTCATCTGTATAATATGGGTATATATATAATTAATCTTAATATAACTGAATGACTTTTTTAAAAATCATTGCAGGGACAATTTTGAATGCCTTTGGTTGAGTTTTTAACAAAAGAAAATAAATATATGTAGTAAAAAAGTGCTACACCCTTTACCAAAAGGTAGAGGTACAAAGGGGCTGTGAGCTGAATGTGTAGAGCACTACTGTGAAGGAACCAGCACCAAAGAAATATTCATATTCTCCATGCAGTGATACCACCTGTGCCACTGAGAATGCCATGGAAAATATGGTGATTTGGTTACTGGCTCAGTCCATGGATTTTCAAAAGAATGATTTAACTCCTGTAAATGTTCTCAGAGCAGTTCCTTGTATAACACACCTGCCCAAGGTTGCTCCCACGCAGAAATACTGGAGTGAGTACGCCCACAGTTTTTAATGAGCTATTCATAGAAAATCTCCCAGCTGAAATATGAGGTTTAAACATTTTGCTGCTCCTTGAAGGAACTAAAATTCTTCTAAAATCTCCTTGGCCCATGTATAGAATTACCTATAGGAAAAAAAGAAGGTGGTAGATACATTATGCACAGATTTTTCAGAAAGAGTATTCCATTGACATATAGAGAATATCCTGGCTGAGCAGAAAAATTTGTTTCCCTGTGACTTTTTGTGTTTATTATCAGCTTCACCTTGGGAATCCAAGTTATTTTTTAATACTTCCCCAATATGCTTTTTTTCAATTGTGGGGGAAGGATGGAATGAAGGAGATTACTTTTATATTATTTTTACTGCACAAGTGATTGTGTCAAGCTGTAAATTCCTTGCTAAATTTTTTAAATCCCTCTGATGTCTGACAAGGAGTTGGAAAAATATAAATGCTAAATTTTATGGGTTTTTTCCGTGTTACTATAGTCTGCTGTTCTATTATAAACTGTCATCTGTAATATAATCAAAGGAAAATTGGTAGGAAACCTTATTGTAGTCCAAGGAACATTCCTTTTTACATGAATTCACTGACTTTAATAGGATTTGGACTGTCTGGCTCAATCTGGAACTTTTAGAAAACTTAAGGAAAGAGTAAGTCAGAAAAGAGCTGGCTTGTTTATGGGATGTCCCCAAAACTTACCTTGATTTACAGTGGTATATAATGTCAAAAAGCTTGCTTCCCCATTGAGTCAGAGCCTTTCAATCATTAAAAATGTGTCTGTGTCATTCCTAGAGCAGTACTTGTGCCTTTCTCATTGCTGACTGACACCACCATCAGTTTCTAGCTTAAAAAGCTAGTAGCAAATTAAGAGCTGTAAAGGATTGCTTCTTTCTCTTTGCTTTCCTGTCACTGGGTGGTTTCTGGACACAGCTTGCTATTGCATTTGTACTGACAGCAGCACGAGGGACTGACTGCCCAGGGCCAGGCAAGATGGGATGGTTCAAACACAGAATAAAGCTGTTGTCTTTGCCCTGGGGAAGGTGCAGTTTTTTAGCTGGAAAGGAGTTCCTTACCCAGTAGCTGTGCCCTGTTCTGGCAAGACTGACCTCTGTCTTCCCCATCTGGATGATGTGGGACATCAGGACTTGCTTTTCCCAGGAGTGCTGGGACATTAACTTCTGCCAAGGGCCCAAACCCAAGCAGACCACAGACCTCATAGCAGAAGAAGGTGCTTGCTCCTGATCTCTGCTTCTTGTATGGGCACAAGCAGAGATGTTGGAGCTGGCTGAGTTTGAAGGACCCAAACAGTGATTCTATGACACAGCAAGATGTTCCAGGAACTGCTGTATTGAATGCACGTGTGTCATTATGGATAAAAAAAAGTTTTTAAATAGGGGAGAGTAGAGGGAAAAGGGTTCTGCCTTGCCCATCTGAATGACCTGAGCATTCCTCTTGGCTGCAAGCTAATCTGGATTCAAAATGCAACGCTGTGAAGACATGCTAGGAGGACCTGCTCAGGGATTTGTGGGGACAGGTCAATGCTTGGGCAGTGCCCTAGTTACAGGGCTATCATGTCCTCAGTGGGTGCTCTGCTTATGATCCATATGTCCCATATCTGATGGGGCAGGTGAGATCAGTAAGATGCAGGAGCTCACAGAATTACAGAACGAGAAATGTTGGAAGGGAGCTTGTAAGGTCAACCAGTCCAAGCCCCCTGCTCAAGCAGGGTCAGCAACAGCCAGTTGCCAGGACCATGTCCAGATGGATTTGGAATATCTCCTAGGCCAGAGAGCCCACAATCTCTTTGGGCAATCTACCCCAGGTGATTGCCTGATCATCCTCACAGGAAAATTGTCTCCTGCTGTTGAGACAGAATCTCTCATGTTTAAGTTTGTGCCCATAGCCCCTTCTCTTGTCACCAGGTTCCACTGACAAGGGCCTGGCTCCCTCATCTTCATTCTCTCTCTTCAAATAGTTATATACACTGATAAAATCCACTTGAGTATCTCTTCTCCACGTTGGAAAGTTCAAGCTCTTGCTTTCTCTTTGGCTATGAAGGATCCTCCCAGTCCCTGCATCAACTTTGTGGCCTTTCACTGGATTTGCTCCTGTAAATCCCATTCCCACCAGGTCCCCAGGCTTTCAGCCAAGGAGACAGAATCATGACTTCATTGACTGCTCACCTTTTGAATGGGCCTGAGTTTCTCATACTGTCATGAAGAGAAATCCTGAAGTCTGTCTGGCAGAAACTTCTGTGGGTTTTCAAAGGTACTGGAAATCTCTCTCTGGTTTCAGGAAACTTCGATTATTTTAGGCTGATGGAATTTTTCTCCCCCCTTTTTTTTTTCACCCACCCAATGCCAGGGACCTACATTTTGGTGAGCCATTGCTGTAGCACCTAACCAGAGAATTAGACTGGGTGGGCTGTGTCTCACACAAAGTATGAAACAGGAGATAACAGATACCAGCCCACAGAGGAGAAGCAGGAGGCAAAGAGATAATATTGTTCTGCAGGTTTGGTCTGCCAGTGTCTACGTTCTTTCATGTCTGGGTCACTCCCTGAAACTTAGACAGGTTCAGCAGTAGCTGGAGAACGCTATTATCAGGTGCTGTGTTTGTTGTTTTCAGAGGTCAGCAAAATCCTGACCCTTAAACTGTCTCTCCATAAACTGAGTGTTGCATTTACAATTGCTGTAGTAGTACAATGAGACTGGGGTCTTTACAGAATCTCTCTGGTTTCTAACAAACAAATTCCTTTAAAACCCACTTGTTAGTATAAAGCTACTGAATAAGGACATTTAAGACAGCAGCACTTCTTTTTAAACTTACTAACTTTTAAAACTTATTATCCATTGGACTGAAACTTAACACCATTTTTATGTACAAGCATAGTTAGCCAGTCCCCCCAAAACTCATACGTATTTTTCAATTAGCTTTTCCTACGTATTTTACTCTCAAGATTTTATTTTCTTGCACTATGAATAATTGCATTTCCATTTTTCTTTTAAACAAATATCCTTTGCTTTTCTATTAGGACTAGACTTGCAGTCTCATTCTCATTAATTTATTTCATTGCTTCCTTAATTTTTTAGTTGTGCTTTCCTAAAGATTTCCATATAGAAGTAATTATAGATTATATAAATATAATAGATCACACGAATAAATTATTTTACTATAAAATACAAAGTCTTTGTTTAGAATATTATTTATTTAAAATATTAATGTTTTATAAAGGTATAAAATGCACATATAATATGTATAGATAGAGTATATAAGTATAGACAGCTATAATACATGCATATATATGCATGTATATGGCTCTCAGGGAAACTGAGTGCTTGCTTCCACAATCCCTTCATGCCATGCCAGCTGAGTGGCCTTGGGTGTCTGTGACCAAATGAGGTGCCAGGAATAGGAAAGGTGTGATCAATTTGCTACTTACAGCCCGTCTCAGGGTGTTGGAAACAGCCATTGGGTCAGGATTCATCCCAGCCACCTGCAGCTGTTTGTGCAGTGGAGGAGCTGTATCTCAGCTGGTTGGAGGAGAAAGAGAGGTTCAGTGACAAGACAGAGGCATCTATAGGTAACAAAGACATCCTGCCTGGCCTCTGACAGCTGAGCAAAGACTTCACATCTCCTGTGGGCCCAGTGTCATGCCTATCAGTCCCATAGAGATGACCTGGATACTTCAGGGCATTTAATGTGGAACTAGGTACATAAATACCTTCAGATTCCTTTATGGCAGAATTTCAAGATAGAACAAGAATTTCAAGGAATAGCTTGGGAGTATTATCCCCTAGAAATGCTGATTTCTTCTCTTTTTCCACCACAGGAGTCTCAGCATGGGGCTCAGGCATGGGAATGTCAACAGGGGTCACTTTACCCCGAGCTCCTGAGGCCATTTTCTGCAGAAGGGGTGACGACCTGCTAGGGCTCCTCACAGCTGGTACATATACACCCAGCACTGGTGGGAGACTCACCCCCTCCAAATCAGCAGGTTGAGGCCAGGTAAGGCTCCTGAGGGCACCTGAGTTGGCAAGAGATGCTGATAATAAGGCAAATGAATCCTGCTGCCAGCTGCTATGGGTCTCCAGGCTGCTGTCACTAGATGTCCACTGCCTGTAATGGGAACTTGGGCATTTAAATCATGTGTAGACACCAAATTATGTTTTAAACTAGAGCTAAATCCCATTTCTCAATTCAGGTGAGATAAATTGACTTAGGACTCAAAGTTAGCTTCTAGCAATCAGCTTTTTTCTCTTGCATTGTTTTTCTCTTTTTCTTGCCACAGCTGGAGCCAAAGCCGCAAGCACAGAGTTAGGGAGAGGGTGGTGATGCTTGCTGCTCCTCATCTGGTGTGCAACAGAGCAAGCAAGAGAGGTTACTGAGCTGTCACCCCCCACCAAACCACAGGAAGCACTCTATGCCAGATATATATACTTATGTTATGACAAAAAATTGTTGTATGTTACTCCACTTCACTTACACTTCACGTGATGACTTTTTATTCATCAATAATGTGTGCCCTTTTCAGAGACACAGGCTAAAAAAGAATTATTGGAGCAGAGGTTCCAAGAGGTGTTTTCAGGTACTGGTTCTGCAACTGTTCAAAGTGGGTCCACAATATTTCTCTTGTAAACTTTTTGCAAGAAGGGAGAACAGTGACCCACTTTGGTTCCACGTTCCCTTTCCATCGCCTCTACCATATCGATAAGAAGATGTGGTGTAACACTGCCAGCAACATCTGCAGGGAAAAAAAAAAAAGATTGCTACAACTCACACTTCATGAAATATTATAGTGGAAAAGAAAATGTGTTCCAAACCACCTTGAGGTTCTGAAGTTAATTCATCATTAAGCATGGGAGACATGGGCGCTGCAGACTCCTGCATTGTTTCCATCATGGAAAGCCCTAGATTTTGCAGTCTCCCAGCATGGAAAGCCACATAATCAGACATCAGGGTACATATTTTAGTTTGTGCATTTACTAAGTATTAATCACCTACTTAAAATCAAGCAAACTAAAACAAAATACAACCCAGGGCACTAATTTTATAGGGGGCTGTTAACCAAAGACATGCCAGGCTTCTAAGGTTCCCTTCCTGCAAATGGCTCAGCACAAGCTAGTTTTACCACTCATATCAATCAAATTACAGGATCAACACCTGAAGTGGGAAAGATAATTATGCTGGCTGCACTGTAGCTGTAACCTTTCATGCTAGTAGTTGTTAATGAGAAGAGTGAGGTTTGAGTCGTAGAAACTAAGACAAGGGTACAAACCCCATTTTTTTAATTAAAAAAATGTTCTGAGATGACCCAATTACATCCCAGACCACTGGGAAGAAAGAAATGAAAGAAAATAAATGGGCACTTCAGTTTTAGCCAAGCCTACTGGACAGTACAATTTTTCTCACAGTGTCACAGAATAGTTCTTAAAAGAGCATGGCAACTCTCTGTTACATTACAATCACAGAAATCCTAAAAAAATGCCTATTGCTTGGACAGCAAATGATGGGGGGGAATTGGAGAATGGGAACAAATGTGCAGAATGTGCAGAAACAAAGCAGTCACAGGTGCAGGGCACAAATCTATGGCTGGCAGTGTGTCTGAGGTGGCTGCTCCTGGGGACACTGTCCTGCACAGAGTAGATGTGAGCAGATCCACACCAGTGGCTCAGAGGGCCATGATCTGGTCCCTGCTGAGGGGTGACATGAGAGCTTGTGTATGACATGTGTTTCTTACGGCTCAAGGTCTCACTGGCTGATCAAAGCTTTAGGTGACATTTGTTCTCAACTGTCACCATATTTCTCTTCACAAAAAAAAGCAAACACAATTCTTCCCAAGAGTATTTCTGAGTTTTACATTCGCTGAACCTCAGGGAAAAAAAACAAAACAATTCTTTTCTCATTTACTACTCCTGTGTTACTCACAAGTAATATACATTGTAAAAAATTGTTTACCAAAAAAAAAAATTAATAATTACATTCTAATTCACTAACCAATTAAATCCATTCTATGTGTGTATCAAAACTGTCAGCTGACAATCACAAAATACTGTACAATAAAATACAAGTAAGTGCTTAGAAATTCAATTTAAACACAATGTAATATAATATAAAATAATATAGTATAATAAAACAATTAATTAACCTTCTAATAAAATAAAATCCTCCTCATCATTCCTCTCCTTCACTGGGGGCAAAAATATCTACCATACTCAACAGATTGCAAAAACTTCTCTTTTTTTATCTCTCCATAGCATTTTATACTTTGGTTCACTTTTAGTTCTGTACAAACTTCTATGCTTGTAAATGGAAAAGTACCTGCCAATAAGCCACATTTCTGTTTTCTGTAATCTCTGATTTATAACAGCCCTTCTTCAATCAGGCACACTAGCAATGGAGCATTACTGGCACCCAGAAACTGGAGATTCAAATCTTCTCAGTTATTTATCACGTAGTGTTAGAACTGCAGTGGGTGTGGTTTTGAATTGTTCCTCTCATTGAGACATTCAATTCAGTGAATTATCTCCTCTAAAGAGCCTGGAACATGGTGGCAGTTATTTGACAACTGAGGGGCTGCAGCATCATTCAAAGCATATGTTAAGCCTTGCTGTTCAATTAGTACGCCAAATGGCAGCTCAAAATTTAACATGAATGTAGTGCTTAGTCTGGGGATTAACTGGGAAAGTATGGCTTGGAAATGTCCACAGATAGGGGGAATACACAGAAATTCCGAAAAAACAAGAAGCAGATGGTGTCCAGAGAGGTCTGGATTTTTCTACTGTAATGAAAGATGGACAGTTCCTTTACCACATGGTAGCCATTGGATTTGAAAACTCAGGATTTTTGTAATTGAATTACTGGCAAAGAATTACTCAAAGACCTGGGAATTTAAGACAAGTTATCCAACCCTTAGATTCTCTCCTTTCCTGCGAACAGTCATTCCTGTGAGAAACAGCATGCCTGCAATTCCACTGAGTTCTACAAAACCTTTATTCTCCCAGGCATACTATGAATGAACCTTTTTCATTATTACTAGAGGGCTGTTCAAATGTGATTATAATAAATTCAAACAAAAATACAGCTCATTAATATGAAGTGCCTATCAAAAGGTTACAACATACATTTAAATACAGATCTGAATAGAAGGGATTGGATTTGGAAACTTCTTTGGATGTCAGTAATATTTAAATTTCACCCTCCTTGACTTCTTTAGTAAGTCCCCTTTAAAAATGTTTGCTAAAATAAAAGCATGCCATTTTTTGTTCTAGTTTTTTTTCCTGAAAATCATAGAATCACAGGATCATAGAATATCCTGCATTGGAAGAGACTCATCAGTATAATCAAGTTCAACTCCTGGCTCTCTGAAGGACACCCCAAGAGCCACATCCCATGCCTGAAAGCATTGTCCAAACACTTCTTGAGCTCTGTCAGCCTGGTGCTGTGGTCACTTCCCTGGGGAGCCTGTTCCAGTGCCCAACCACCTTCTGGGTGAAGAACCTTTCCCCAGAGTCCAATCTAAGCCTCCTCTGACACAGCTTCAGGCCATTCCCTTGGGTCCTGTCACTGCTCACCACAGAGAAGAGATCAGTGTCTGCCCCTCCTCTTCCCCTCATGAGGAAGTTGCTGACTGAAATGAGGTCTTCCTTCAATCTCTTCTTCTCCAGGCTGAACAAGCCAAGTGTCCTCAGCTGCTCCTCTTATGAAATTAAATTGTTGAAATAAAGTTTTTAAATAATTCAGAATATCTTTCCTACCTGTTTGTTCCCATTGAAATGAATGGAAGTCATATATTTGAAGCACTCCCTTGTCTGAGTAAGGCTGGCAGATATCAGAAAATAAATGATTTCTGGACTACAAGCATAAACGTTCAGATTTAGTTCAAAAAGGCCTTTCTGCCAAGTTATAAATTCTCAGACATTGTTGTTTATGTTTGAAAAGCTGACATACTCTTCAGACCTATGTCTCAAATGCAATGCTATAATTCTAGAGGTTTAAGGAATAAACTTTATTTATCAAACATAGTAATTAATCATGCCTTTTGGCTGGATATAAATGTAGATGTCACTCATGTCAATGAGCAAGGGGACATTCATGGCTTTAGCTGCAGAACAATAGAAACCTGAAAATGACTGTGCTTATTGTCTGTGAAACAATGAAAAACTGTGGTAGGTACATTTTACAGTCATGTCATAAAACATATCTGAGTAAGAACACATGCTTTTCTGATCATTAGGGTTTTTCCAACTGGATGAGCCAAACTGCACAATACTGGAGAATTTACTTTGATTTCTATAATGAATCACTAAAGCAATCCCACAAGGCTATCCAATGTAATAAAAGATTAACTATTTCCTAGTACAGAGTCATGTTTATGGAGATGTGCCAGGAAGTTCTCTAATTCAGACTAGCAGAAATGTACCTCAGGCTTTAGAGCAGATATTCACTCTAATTCCAACTCTTCCTTTTGTGACATGAAGTCTGATGTGGTTGCCACTTCTGTTAGGTTTCTATGCATCACTGCATCTCATGAGACATAGCAAAAATTATATTGAGGCACCAAAAACTAAACTGAAACCTGATGGTCCCATTTAGAAATTTTGCCACAAATATGAAAGAAGTACTTTTCAAAGCAATATACGAAATCTTGTTTATTGCATGCAAAAATAAAAATATCCTTCCTCACATATATATTCACTATGTCTTTACAAATAAAATCCATTCTCAGGAGACCAAAGAATCCTACAGAACTGCTTATGAAATACTTTTTGTTTACTATTTGGGAGGAAGAATTTCTCTATAAGAAGAGTGACTTTTACTACTTCATGGATTTATTCCTTCTAAAGAGTGGAAGCTAAGCTTCCCAAATAACTGTGTGGTTCAGTGGCTATTCTGAGCTCATTATTTTGACTTTTCAATCTCAAAAGTGACTTGTCTGATGAGAACAATGTTTCCTCTAAGGAGGAGATAATGTGCTCCCTGTGGTTTTGCAAATCAAGAGAGGAAAATGAAGACAGAGATGTATGGCAGTTCTCTGGACAGGAGTGTGATTTCTTCTTGGTTTTTTGCTTGCTGAGTTCAAGTTACATCTTCTATTTAATGAATTACCACAGAGGGGAAAGAATTAGTGTTAATGATACAAACGAATACAGTTTTCTTGATAGAACTAAAAGATAAGACATGTAAGCTTAAAATTCACTGACAGAGGTTTAACACATTTTACTCTCTGTGTGTCTGGGATTCTGTGCACCAGCTACAGCACAGCAGTCTAAATGCACACAGGAGCTTCCTTACATGTTTGTTCCCAACAGACTCCTGAATCAGCTTAAGCAATCATGCATATTTAATTTACTAAGATGTACTGCTGCTAAAATGCATTAAGAAAATATCTTTGTGACACAGCCCAGCAAAATCTGATGGTCTTAGATGTGGGTTCCATTCCCATCAGTGGCATTATTTTTCAAGATGGTCTTTGGAGACCCCTTCCAGCCCAAACTCTTCTATGATTCTATTATAGATTCATTTGTCATTTGAAGTATTAATATTGACTTAGTAATGTGCTTAAGGAAAGTACCTGATTTATCATTCAGTCCAGTTTCTCTATTTACATACAATTCCAGGTTCCAATTTTGGATGGTCCTTTCAACCTCTCTGAAAACTTATATTGTTCTTCTAAAATTTGAGAACCAGATGTGGATCATGGCCCTTAATTTGTGTTTGGCTGGTGTATTTCTAAAACTTCTGTGGAGTGAATATGTTAGTTTTAATTGAGAGTTAGCTGGATGTTTTCTTAAATAACAGAATCTGAGTGAATGGGAAACTGTGATTAGTTTAAACTCACCAAACAGCTGTTAGTCTGACTGATAGCAATACTCTGTGGAAGCTGGGGCTGATGCTGGGAAATTTTTTTCTGTCCTGCTTAATATAAATTACAAGGAGGTGAGCTTCTTTGTAAACCAAAAGAAGTATGACTTCTCAGAAAACCAGAACTGAAATAGAAAAAAGCATTCTGCTCTAAAAATGACAGAATAATCAAGACCTTATATTGATCTCCTATTTTCCCTGTTGTTAAAAGATAAATTCTCAAGGATCAAGTGCTGTCAAAAGCCCAAATGAACAAGTAATTATTTTGCCATTTTGCCTGCAAGATCATAATTTAAAAAATACATATTTGGAAAAAATAGTTGAAGCCTCAGTGTTTCTTAGATGATTTATACATGGTTTTGATTTCATTTTTTGAGAGCAAAATTGGCTAAGGTTAAATAGATATAGGGTCAGCCTTTTATTTTGTGTCAGTATTCCTTGGAGAAATAGAAATTCAGTTGCTGACTGTTAGCACTGCTCTACCTCTGCCTGTTCATACTCACCCCGTGAGACCACACCAAAACCAGAAACATCTGGTTCCTGTGGCACAGCAAACAGCTTTGGGCAGGAGGTAGAGTTAGGGCATGGGGTTTTTACCCTTGAATTTCAAGGGAAGTATCCACAAGGGCTACATGCACAAGTAAATCATAGGGAAGAGAGACCTGCCTCGGGAAAATATTGCCCCAGGCAGCTCTTTGTGGCAAAGCTGTGTGGAGGACAGCGTGACTCCTTCAGATAGGACAGTTTTGGAAAAATCTTGAAAAGGTACTATCAGAATTTGGGCCAAAATTCAGATTCAAGAAGAAAATAATCTTGAGTTACCCCTACTCATTGCAAATAGAACTGATGTAAAGTGTGGGCCTTTATCAAGTAAAAGCAATCAAATATATTTGGAAATTATTTAATACTCTTCTTCATGGACTCAGTTTTAACCAAATGTGATCTGACAGTAGTATCTCAGTGAAGCCAGAGCTGAGGTGTGCTGAGGAATGTCTTCACACAGTCATGAAGATAATGCTCAAAAAAAAAAAAAAAAAAGTGCATAACAAAAGAGATTCTGTTGTGCTGACTTCACTGGGAAAGCAATTGGATTGACTGAACGTTTTTAGAAACATAGCCCTGATTTCTACTGTATGTGTTGTTGCAGAATTATTTTCACATGTTAATAATTCATTTTTTCCACAATGGTATTACTGATTGTGTGGAAGCATATAATTGATTCATTAAATTGTGTAGTTCCCTACAGTTTGACCTCTATTGACGTCTCTGAATTTGTGGCAAGCTATTTTAAAAGAGCAGAAGCATATCACAGCCAGCAGCCTTACACCAATATAAATATTTTCTACTGTGCTAATGCTCAGAATTCACTTTCTGGCAGCTGACCAAGAATTTTGCATAGGAATGCACTGAGCTGGAGACCCCTATCTAATAAATTTTATCTGACACACTCAAACATCCACTTTTATTACCATGTCTGATTTTCCCATGCTCATACAATTTAAAGCTACAGCTTCTCCCTTTCTCTTCTTTGAAGAAAGAGTAATATTTTCAAACAGAATGTCACAGGGGTACATTACCATGAGCACTTTCATCTGTGGAAGCCCTTACACAAAGGAATGTATACTATATATTCAAAAAAGCACATCTCTCATCAATCCCACCATCTTTCCACAAAAGCTCCCCAAACAATGCAGCAAGGGAAAGTGTATTTCTGTGACATTTTTACTGTTTATGGGCTGCAATTTTTGGGTTTTTTTTGCGTTGGAGAATATTTGAGTGCTAGTCCTGATGTTCTCTAATCTATACATGAACTGCAATGAATTCTGCAATATTTCAGGGGACTTTGCCCCTTCAGAAGGCTTTGCCCAGGGTCTAAAGGCTGAGGATATGTATCTAAAGTAAAAACACTCTGGAAGATTCCCATAGCAGTGCTATGATGAATTAGCACTGCCCCTCAGCTGATGCAGGGGGTTGCAATATTTGGAAACTGAACTGATATGAATCTTTTGCTGAAGTCTCCTGTGGAAATCAAGAAATGTCCCAGACAAGATTTTTAATGCAGTGATTAAATTGTTCCCTGTTCCTGTGCTTATCAGTAATTTCCAGCCCTGCCTAATGTTCAAAAAGCTGGTATAATTATATATATTACAAAATAAAAAAAAAAAAAAAAAAGAAAGAAAAAAGAAAAGCACACAGGAAAGAGGGAAAGAAGTACCTCAGTAAAAAGATTTCCCCAGTCAATACCTATTTTCCTCCTGAGAAAAATGGAAAGTCTTCTAAAGTCAAGGGCACTCTGTACCAACTCCAATGAATCATGCATTACTATCTCTCCATGACACAAACTTACAGCAAAGCCAAAAATTCTGCCCTGAGCTTTTAAAAATGAAATTAAATCTAAAAGTTACTCTAATTTTGGGATTATTTTCCCCTCACCAAGAAAATGGGTACTGCTCTTTTTAGATTGTCCATCATGACAAGCGTAGAAAAAATAAAATAAAAATAAATTAGTTTTATTGTCTTAATTATTTCACCCAATGATTTTTCCCCAAAATACAATTTTAAATTGGAATTCAATTTAAATTGGAATTCAAGATAAAATCACTGAAAGTCATCTATATTGTACCATTAAAAATATGCCTAAAATAGCTTTTTTTTTAACAAGAAAGGAGGAGGATTTTAGCTAAGTCCATGTACCATCATTCAAATGCAACATTCAGATTCTCACAGTTTTAGTGAAAAACAGATGTAAGAGGGTATTTCTTGAAAGTCAGTGTATTTGTCACTGGCTCCAAAGTATCAGCACAGTAGAATACCTGGAAATGATTTCTGCAGATTATAGTACACTTGCAAATGAAGCCTGAAACACAATGTGAACAAACCCACGCAGGGGTACCCAAAAAACCCCTTATTAATTTCGTTTGCTAAATTTCACTATGGTGTGAGACCGGTAGGTTCTCTACAAAGCAGCTAATTTGAACTGACTGCAGTCAGCTAAATCACCCAGTAACACAGAGAAAAACCTCCTGAAAGCCCTAACAGGGGGAATTATGTGCTGCCTAAGCCATGGTCCTGAAAGGACGCACAGAGGTGCTTGGCTCTAAGCCGTGACTATTTCCACCGAAGTCAGCAGGATGCTGAAGTGGGGCACAGGCAGGGCAGGGCTGTCCTCCAGCACCAGTCTGCAGGATCACCTACAGCCTTGGAGCAGCCTGAGGAAGAGCTGAAGCTTTGCAGCAGGACAGGAGGTGGCTGTGGGGCGATGTCCTGCCCCACGCAGCAGCCGGGGAAAGGTGCTGCATCCAACGCCGGCCCCAGCTCTACCTACGCTCCCTCCCCTGAGCAGCTGGCTACCATCTTGGGGAGCCTTATCTGCTGCGACTTGTCAAGCCAAAATATTTGTTTAAAAAAGGATCAAATATTCATAGCTCATTTATGCATTCTTTTAAAAGGAGAAATGAGGCTTGTCATGGTAGATAAATGCCAAAGTATGTGTGAGGAAAGTACATGCGAGGAAAAGAAAGGAAGAGAAAAGAAGGGGGAGAAAGCATTTTTTTAACCTGTAGTATTTATAGTTTTCTGCTCTGCCTTCTTTCCTTTGCTCTGTGGCCTGGTGCTGAGAGTTTGATGGCCATAACCATGCAATCCAGAGCAGCCCTGCTAACCCAGTGTTGCCACTAAACATTGTTGGTTTGTATTTTGTTAATTTTGTTGATTTTTAGAAGTGATTCAGGCAAGTTATTTCCTTCCAAGAAACCCCTAAACTAACACCAAATAAGCTTGTCAGTCAACACTTTTATATAAAAGCCAATGTGGAGCACAAAACGAGGATTTCATTAAGTAGGGCTTTGTTGACAGATTGGTTATTTTCTATATGAGAAGAGTCACAAGTCAGATTTCCATTGGTTCTGGGTGAATAGAGAGACATTATAATTTTCCTCCCTCATTCCTGCAACAGCCGTCCAAATATCTGACTTTTCTGAATGCAAAAAGGAAACATTACAGTTGCTTTCTGCTCACCCCAACATCTCCATTCATCTTTGATCTCCACAGTTTTTAGTCTGGAGAGGAAGGGAAAAAAAAAAAAAAAAAAGCAGTTCAGGATCATTAAGAAATTTTTCAAGGCTCCTATTCCAAATCTCTTCCTGAGAGCAATTAAGCCAGAGTCCCTTTGCTTTGCTACTGCAATGAGCAAAAAAATAAAATCCTTAAAAACATGTAATAAACTGAGCATGCAGAAATCAATTTTGACCTAGCTGTAACCACATGTTAATATTTAAAAGAAAAAATACTGTGTTTTCTCCCTAGCAGGCCCTTTTAATCATATTTTAGACAAATATATTCATGGGAAAAATGTTCCTGAACCTCTCTTACACGTCTCTCTTTTCTTTTCAGAAGAGATGAAATCCAGTATGAAATCACAAAGGCCTGAAACAATGCATCTGGTGAAACAGGAATCCACAGCATGATCAATGTACATTTTGTCTCTCAAAATACGGGCATTATTAGAGCTGAGATAGCACAAGCTGCCAAGACTGCGAATGTTTCCTCAGAGATCTTAAACAAAAAAAACACACAAGAAATCTAATTTTACAAAAATTTAACAAAAAAGTCAGAATGGCAGTTTAATGTTCCAGATGTCAGACACATTGAACCAAATAACAGATGCAACACAACAGGCTTTTCTGACTCTACTATGGCATTGTGCAATACAAGCTTCATTTTCTCAAAACTTTGCCATTGATATCTGTTTGTGCTGGGTATCTGCATCAAGCTGAAAATTACGACAGGGTTTGAATTCTACCAAGCCTTTTCTGAGAATAAGCTTGAAGAAAGACAAACATTTTCAGCAGAAAGTGATCCTGGGGTATTTTCTTCTAGCTTTTTTCATTTGGTTATTTGGGATTTTCTTCCAAGCCTGTGCTTAGAAGAAAATACTTAACTTTTGGCAAGGTGATGTCTGAGCTGTAGGGCTGTAGTACAACCCACCCTCGTTTTCCTGGGCCATAAAATCACTTTGCATCTGCCCAGCACAGACACAGATCTCAGTAATAAGGCTCTCTGCATAATCTGTAGAGGTCTGAGTGAACTTAAATTTCTTGTGCTTGCTCAGGAAATGTGTGCCAGGGAAATGTGTTCCCACTTCCCAAGCAGAAAATCCACGGTCTTCTCTCACAGCCAGGGATACTTGGAGATGGTTTCTTTTCCTGGGACTGCTGCATCTAAACTAGGGAGGTAGAAACTGGGTCAATTCTAGGACATCTTCACCATTTTTTTAGAGGAAACGACTGGGCAAAGTAAGGTTAGGTACCGGTTAAAATGAGAGATGCAGCCTTCTAAGGGGCATGGCCAAGGCAAAGGAGCCCAGACATCTGTGATTTCCTCCAGATCCATGGGGCAGATGAAAGGTCCAGAGGCAGAAATCAGGATACCAGAAAAATGTTCAAGCAGATGGCATCAGAAAAACAAACCACATTGAAAAAAAAACACACTCAAAACATTTTTGGGAGTTTTGGGAGTTTTCCTCCCCTATTTAAAAATATGAGAAGCAACACAGCCAAGAAGGCAATGAGGCTGGTCCCCAACTAAACTGTTCTGTCAGGCTCTTTTTTATTTAGGAAGTGGTTCACTGCTGGCCTTGAAGTCCAGGTAGTGATGGCACTCTGTCACTTAGGGTTCAGCTGTGTGGGAAGGGCCCCAGAGTAGGGACACCCCCCAGATCTCTTCTCACCAAGTTGCCCGGAGAGGAGAGGGAGTTGTGTTCCATGCACTGTACAAAACAGTGGCTCCACAGGGTAACACTGAAATGGATTATTTAATTACAGACTGTGTCAAAACACACAGGCACAAAGAGACCAGTCAGTACAGAACACCACTGTTAGCACTGCCCAGCTCTGAAATGTTTGTCTCTAATACTTTAAAAACAGCCTTATCAGCTGGATAGTTGGTTTTCTTAGTGAAACACTGTATGATGTGTGTGTCACACATATCTGGCACAAGAGCTGTGAAGATGGAAGAACCCTGGGACTTCTACCCATATCCTAAGCACTCAAGCTGACTGCATTTATATCAGACTCTAAAGGTTTTTCTGCTTCTTAAGGTTCCATGACATAGCATTGTTTCTTCTCTGCCTGAGAAGGGTGGGCTATGGATTCCAGAAATTCCACTTCTGTATTTAGCTATTTCAGTGCCAAATCCACAGCATCTTCTTTTCTATTGATTATACTATTGATTTCTGTGACAAAACAATGAAAACTTCCTATTGCAAATGGCTTTTGTCAGCAACAGTTAGTACCTTTACAATTTTGCATACTTGTCATTTATTTTTGTAATATTTTCAAATTCATTTAAACTTGTGACATGTCAAATTGTTCACCAGATGTGAAAGGACCTTGAGGAATAACATTGTTGTTATTGTTGTTGTTATTAATCATGACAATGAGCAAAATGAAGAAAACTAGGCTTCTGTTTTACTTCAGTGGAGAATTTGGAAAGACTGTCATAATTCATTCCAGTTAGATCAATCACCCCTTTGCTATTCAGCCTATTAGGCAGTGGTTTTGGTTCACATGAAATATTTCAGGGCCAGACTGAATCTTAGCTTCACAGCTGTGTTCCTAAAATGTATATTTGATGTGTCTCAGGTGCACATTGAGAAACCATCAATCTTTCCATTGCCTGTCTGATTGCTGTGCCTTGTGCAATGGTTTTAGTACACCTAGGTGAAACTGGGAAGGGACAGTACCAGGTAAAACTGATGGGGCAGGAGCACCTCCTCTCTAGAATCTTTTTTAAATGAGTTGCCAAACAGGACTTCTCTGGGTACAGAAGTTTTCTGGCATAATTTATTTAAACTGGACTCAGGGCTAGCAATCCTGCTATTATACAGATCATGCACATTTCTTGACAGTTTCTGAGTCCCTAAATTAAAAAATGAGGTGCCATAAGAAGGGAAGGAGGCAAGTAGTAAGAGGAAAATGTAACAGTAAAGGCATAAGTGTTTGGGATTGTACATGAGACAGAAGAGAAGTTTAACCCATAAAAGAACCAACATTTCAGTTAGCATGAGATTTAACAAGGTTCTCTTCAATTTTTTTTTTCCCAGATACTTACTCTGGCAACCTCAGTGACTCAGTGGATCCTTTGGCACTCTGCAGTGAGTAGTGTCCTGCTGTGGCACTGTTATCCACAGGGTCCACTCTCTGTCAGATACCTTTGATGCTCAGAGAGGCATTTCATATGCTTTACATCCTGAGTAGCCAGTAAGCAACTTGTCTCTTATCAAACTGAGAAGCTCACTGAATACTCGTCTGCTGATGCAGAAGTAACCTAAATGCATTCTTTATCCTAGTGTGAAACTCTGGCAGCAATTACAAATGTTCTTGAAAGGCTTGCTTTTGATGCTTCATTGTCTTTTAGCATTGTAGGAGACATGAAAAATATGGATTTTACTAATGTCACTGGACAGTCTTTACATTTAATGTAAAACAACTCCCAGGACCAAGACCACACTGAGGCAAAGAAATGCTTTATCATACAAGGAGGAATTGCAGATTTGGTCCCATATCTGGCCTATACTCTGGAATCCCTCAAATGAAAAATTGTACTTAGGCAGTAAAATGTAAATGGATACCCAGGGACACCTTACTGGTAAGATAAGTGAGACCAAAGCCAAGAGACACCAAAGTCATGGCAGGCCAGATCAACCAGAGAGGTGGATCAAAAGAAATAACATCATCAGTCATAGTTGACACTAGTGATGGCATTTCACTAATTAAGCCACCAACATCAGTTCTGCATGGGTGCAACAGAGGTGCTAGTTCTTTGCATTTGGACATGTGGTTTTCCCACCACTACCTGGATTGTTTTCTAAACAGTGGCTGTTGTCTTCAGAAGTGTCTTATTCATAAACTTACATGCATATCCCAATTAGAGCTTCTTAGACAACGAGACAGAAGAACAAGATACTCCTTGGGGTACGCTACAAACCCTGGACTGCTGATTAGGTTGACTGAGGGTAGGAGATTTCCAGACTTGCCAACACAAAACTGTGAAATAGAGAAGGGCAGAGGCTTCAGATCCTGGCCTGTCAGACCAAGCTCAGGTGGGCTTTCTGTGCAGGGTTGGTGAACCACTTTCTCCCTGCAGTGGTGGCCATTGGATGGCTTATGTCCAGGCTTCATCCCAGATGCCTGGGAATTGAAACCTGGGAGACTTGTCTCACTCCCTCCCCTCACCCTGCACATCAGGTCCGACATTTCCACCAGGAATGGTGCACATTGGTCCCTGTGTGTGTCCCCCTTAGTCTAGCACTGTTTGGGGGGGTTGGTTCTTTATCTTATGCTGGGAGAATAACTTCCAGGGGCAACATTATACCATGAGTCTGTGTAACCTTCCAAATATAGTTGTAAGTTTGTGGATTACTTTCAAGCTTGGTAGTTTCACTTGGCCAAAGGGTTAGCAATTTGTCTATGAGCCACACAATGTCAAGGACAAATTTATGATAAATCTTTTCCAGTACCAAGACTTCTAAGTTTTTAGGTATTGATAAGTCAAAAGGAAGAGAACGAAAGATCTGAAAATGGGCTTCTGTTCCAGATTGTTTTCTGGGTGGTGTCTGAAGGGCCCATCTTTGATTTAAGTACTGAGATTAAATTCCCAGTGACAGCCCCTGTACAGCACCAGTACAGACATCAAAGAGCAGCCTGGGCTGTGATTGCACTGCATTAGTGCACAGGAGGTTTTTGAGTTAGAACACTGTGCTCTGGAAAGAAACAAACCATCAGTTTTCTCATGTACTGCAAGGAGCTATTAGATTAAAAGCATTTTTGCTTTCTGAGCTTGCCCTCAGATATACTCTGACCAGTTTTGTTTCTACAGAAAGCTTCTCAGAAATCCTACTTGATTACTTGATACTAGTCTCCGACTAGCCTATTAGAAATACTGTTTGAAATCAGCACTCTGACTTACAATACAAAGGAACAATATGTTATTTTGTAAGGAAAAAATTCTGGAGTGAGATGTGATTTGCTTACATTCTTTGTTCTTTTGTGTGATTTCAGATTGTTATTATATGTTGACAGAGTGAAATCTAAGGAATTTATCTTCAAACACAAGCCTTATTTTCTTAGAACCCATTTCCAAAAGACTAGTAAACCTATTTGCTAAATTACTGCAATTATTTTTTCATTCCCTTGTTCATTGTGGGAAATACAAGTGTGCACCTTAATTCCAAAGGGATTTGTCCACTGTACAACTTGAGCAGATATCCCATCTGTATTTTCCCCTCAGAAGTAGACATTTCAGGTTTAAGCCAGCTAAACAGAGAGAGCACTGTGCCTCTTGCAGAGTGCATTGATTACAGAGTGCCTGAGACAGAGGAAAGTTCCACACGTGTGACGCTCCCCACACATTCTCTATTCTCCGTAAAATGAAAATTCGTTATTTTTAATTCTTTCCTTTGGACCAATGCATTTGCTTTGGTAGAAGCGAAGGGGCTGAGACACTGAGCACGTCTCAAATGCTGATGAAGCATTGTGTAAAAGTGACAGATGGCCTTCAAAACAAGACAAGTTTGAGAGGCATGTGACCAAACGCAAGTTCAGTGTCTTATGTGAGCAATGATGAAAGTGCATACCATTTCTTATGGTGACTTTAGGGATGATCACTCCGTTTCCTTGAAATTCTTTCTGTATGCCAGTGTCAGGACATCGCTCTCGAAGTGGAAGCAGAGGCCTTGGTGAAACGGTTAAATAAACATATCATTATTGTCCAGCTTTAGAAGAGGATATTAGATTACATACCAGGAGAGCAGGCCATGCCTGTCTTCAGCATTAAACTACATCTGAGTCTCCATTTTCCTGTAGTGCTGTGTTCAGTTTTGATTACCTACTGCTCCCAAGCTTGGTTTATTTATCTAAGTGCTATTCTAATATAAACTCAGCAAGATTAGTTTTGCCCTTGGTCCCACAAAGGCAGCTCAGTGGGAAATGTGACTCAAGTGATCAAGGACAGAAGGGAATCCATTACCATTTTCTGAGGTATCCATGTGTTTATTTTTGTGTTCAGATCTTTAAAAGTCCTTTCAAATAGGATCAACAGGTTTTGTAATGTGAATGCCAGTTAGAACACAGGTGACAGAAACTGTAATAGGCTTTCACACCAGCAGTGGCAGCCCTAAAGATTTTTAGCCGGTGAGGATCTTAACAGCAGATTTTGAACTAGATGCATGTGTGCATGTGCATATAAAAATGTGGAGCATGGTGTTGTGCAAAAAAGGAATGGTATCAGTTCTTCATTATCAAGACAGTGCTAGCAGGAATGTTAGGTATTTTTACGTTGGAAAATAGTAAAACATTGTCATTACATTGTAAAGAGCCTTACAACTTTCTCCCATGTACCACTTCCTGTGGGTCAGCCCAGGCTGCCCCACAGCTGACTCGGTGAGCTTGGGAGCACCAGTGAGCTCCCCACAGGGACTGCTGCATGTACCCAGCATCCTCATTTCCCTACTGCCCTGCTGGGGCTGGGATTGATCCTCCCTCTTGTGTCCTGTCAGAGTTCCTGCACCAAAGATGTCAAACTGGCTGTGAAGAAAGCAGAGGTGGGAAAGTCAATGTGAGAAACAAAGAGCATTTCTGGGATCAGCATTAATTTGGCATGGTGACCAAAAGGAAAGCAAGGGCAGGAGAGGGAAGGAGAGGTAAGATGAGTTTGCAAGTTTGGTATGGGGTGGGTGATTGATCACTAGAAGAAAAATAAGGGAAAGGCAGAAATGGGGTGAGAAGAAAATATGACTCAGGGAAAAGGAGGAGATAGAAGAGATGACAGGCAGGAAACACATGTGATCAAAGAGGCTGCTGGAACAGAAAGGGAAGGTGGAGGAAAGAGAGGGCATGAGAAAAGGGAGGTAGAAAAAAGATGGTGATGGAAGGAGAGAATCAAATGACAAAAAAAAGAATTTGTATGTGGAAAGGTCTCAGATAAGTGCAGCAGCAATGCCAGTGTGAGATTAAAAGCAAAAAGTAACAAAAAATATTCTTCAGTATTTAATTCCATGATTGGCTTTAGCTATCAAATAACAGAAAACAGCTGCATTTCATAAAGCAACAACTGGTGTGCAGTTGTAATCTAATCCTTGCATCTGACACTTAGAAAAAAAATATTTTCCCTGCGCATGTGATCCACTTATACGACTGGTACCACATCGAAGAAATCCGTGAAGTTGCAAACTAAGTGGTTAATTGCTTCTTTTGTCTTCCTATTTTCCCTGGTATATTTTAATCAAAGAGGGAAATGACAGGTTTAAGAAGCTGGGCATTGTCTTTCTGAGTCAAGTTAACTTAGTATGTCCATTTCCCTCTCCCTCAAGGCTGCACATCACTGAAAAATAAAACCCTTAAAAAAAAAGATCAGCTAGGGAATGAAAAAGAAGCAATAGGTAAGGATAAATATTAATCAAAAGTTCAGAAGTTGAACTATTTTTTCAAGAGCTTAAAATATGTGAATCCATGCATAGGAAAGTAAATCTGAAAATATTTTAGCTAACAATTAGGGAAACTCTTTAGATATTTTCATTCACTCTTCCTGTCACTTTCTCGGTATACTAAGCATTATCACACTAAAATGACAGTATTTATTGCATATAATCTTAACTCCTCTCTGAGGAAAACATGTAAATAAATGAGCTGTTCTGTTTTTCCAGAACATTGCAAGATGCAGGATATCCAGTGCTATTTTCGGCCTTCTTGGTGGTGCTTTTCATCCCTGTTTGTTTACAAACACTGTGTGAAGGAGCACAGAGCACTGCAGTGTGTTTTGGAGCAGTGAGCTGCTGCCCACAGCTCTTTCACAGGATACAGGACAGAAGTGGAGGGAGAAAAGATGTCCAGTAAGAACATATCTACTTTGTTCCCTGTAGATCTCTGGAGTTCAGTCTTAGAAAACACATCATGTGCTAAATTAAATCCCTACAAAATGGAAAGAATGTAAGTTATCATGGTCTTATCTGAAAAAATCCAGACAATAAATTGAACAGATCTCAGTTTATCTCTCTTGTTGTTGAAAGATTAAACCAGCTCTGAACCTGCAACTTCAAGGATACTAATTTTTTTCCTACCTGATACTAAGACCACTTAAGACAGAAGATTGCAGAAGGCTCTTTGCTAATTTTTATACCCTCTCTGGCTTTTTTTCCCTTTGAAGTAGTAACCTAGAAAAATTTACGTAGGCGTGAATTAAAGTATTTCAGTTAAAACACACCACACATTTATGAAGAATTAAAAATTGCCATAATCTTGCAGAGTTCCCTTGCACTTTTAAGCTGCAAGGCAGATAGCATTTCCATTGTTCACCCCCCAACTTCAGTCATCCAAAGCAGTTAAAATATTGCAGAGTACTATACCTCTCACCCAGCCTGCCGAGATTCCTTCCTAAATCCCTGTGGTGAGGAGCCCTAGCCTCAAAAGCAGGGAAAACTTAAATCAGTGTGCCTCTTCATATGCACAAGAAATAAATCCAATGGAAGGCAGGAGTCATTAATTCTGATGCTCATGGAATTGCATGTTTACCTGTGAAAACTTTTTTAATCTGACATCCTTAAATTACTTCAGCTCCTACTTTGTCCCAAATGAAATCAGGTTTTATGAAAAATTCTGAAGATGATTAATTGGTTTCAAAGCCTTCCAAATACACTCAGCATATCCACTGGTATTAGTCTGCTTTTCACAGGAGAGAAATGAGGTTACTGGAAATCATATTACACCAGCCTATTTCTTTTGGATTAAACATACTTGAAATAAATGTCATTCCTTTCCCCAGTTTACAATTTATCATTTCAGAGTGAGAGAGTGTATCTTCATTTTATCACTGCATTGTGTAACATTTTTCCATGTCACTATGCAAAAAAAGTTATTTGACACATTAAAACTTGAAATATACTGTGCAGAGACCAAACTCTGTTACAAGTACACTGCAATTATGTTCAGCTTCATTAGGCATTTCACCATCAGTTTCTAAAGGACTTGGATCCTCATTAAATAAAGGATTTAAGTGCCTAAAGAGATTTGGCAAACTACATTCAAATCTGCAGTCCAACCTGTTGTGCTCTATTACCCATCCTGGTATTCACTAGACTCTGAAGGCACCAAAGGATTTTCCCTCACAGCTCTTTAATTGCTTAGAGCTGCTGTTCTGGGCACTACAGGAACTGACCTATTTCTGACAGGTGTGACTTTGCCTTCCAGCTCACAGCTACAGAACAATTTCTTTCTAAAGATGCAAATGACACTGCTCTCCTGTAATCTTAGGCTGACTCTACCATGCAGAAGAAGAGCTGAGCAGTTAAACCAGGCTACCTCTGCAGCTGATGGGGGGAAGCAGGCACTTTTAGAAAGATGCCTCTCTCATCTATTTTAGCTGTCTGCATTAGGATGTGAGGTTATTGTACAGCATGTCTAGGAAGACTGTTTCCAATGTAGATATCTGCACTCTAACATTCAGATGAATCCCCAAGTAGGTGTTCCCCCCAGTTTTCTGTGGGATAGCAGGATATTGTAACAGATATCCCCATGGAGGCTGAGTGGGCACTGGAACACTGCAGTGGTGTGTGGCTGTGCAGGACAGACACATCTGTTCAGCAGAATTACCTTTTGTCCTTGACCACAACCATACCAGTGCCCATCCCAGCAGTACCTCAGAGATTGATGTGCTCTGCAGCACATGAAGCATAAATACACAGCATTTTAATGTAGTGCATCATGCACTAAGTCCTTTACTTGCACAGCAGAAAATCAGAGAATGTATGCAGCACACAGAAAGGATGAATCACCTTTTAAAGTGCATTTAATGCTTTTAATAATAGTGTGGTCTCAGCTTCTTTCCTATCATCACAGCTCAGGTCTGAGAGCATGAGAGACTGGGCCACTTTTGCCTTTCCCAGCAGTGATCCACAGGGGAGGCTGCTGGCAGGAGCCTCTCGACCTTCCTGTACTGCAAAGACAGCAAGAGCCCTGATCCAGAAAAGGTGTGAGAGAGATCCTGATTCTGCAACTTGGCCCTTGC
The DNA here is from genome assembly GCF_022539315.1 of Serinus canaria. Taxonomy (NCBI): domain Eukaryota; kingdom Metazoa; phylum Chordata; class Aves; order Passeriformes; family Fringillidae; genus Serinus; species Serinus canaria. The sequence goes on from NC_066313.1 coordinate 44,055,833, forward strand.
TGGAGCATGAGTCCTGGGCCCTGGCCAACAACAGCTGCAGCACATGGAATGAGCTTGGGTCCTAAATCCTGCGTCCTTGTACTGGAACTGGGGATATTGAGAGTAACATGGATAACATGGAGATTCAATGGACCATAAAATATTACCCTCCAGCATTAGGAAAGACAGCATACTCATTTAGCCACCCTATTATCAGTAAGCCAAGGAAATGTGGTATTAAGGACACAAATACGCAGTGAATTTAACACCATTCAGCAATGATGGAACAGGAGAAACCTGCTCTCTTCAAAGATTTGCTATGCGCTTTTTCTTGGTTTGTTTGGTTTTTTTTTTTTCAGAGCTGAATAGGAAGAGTGTCCCAACAATTCATATCCCAGCAGCACACCACAGTGCTGAGTTATAACATGTTTGCTCTCACAGAAGGAGATCTTACAGGAAAGCTTGTTAGAAAAGTAATCTGTTATGGATAAGGTATTAAAATATAATCTTAGGGTCCTAGCCAGTACTGGATGATTTATTTTAGTAGTGTTGTTAATTATGCTTAATGCCCTAATAGAGAATGATGAGTGCCTGGAAAAACAAAGCCATTGCATAATTGCACATTTTCCAGTGAAGATTTCTTGAAGGGGACATAGCATCTTTATAAGATCATCACTGGTGACTCGAGGAGAACTTAGAGCTAGATCCAAAGACAGTGTATGTGGACAAACCTCCCAGGAAATCAGGGGAAGACTTCTTGTTCATCACAAATTACCTATTCCAGTGAAACCACACTCAATTTTGTTCTGTGCAGCTGCTTTATCAGTTTGCTCTACTTCTTTGAGAGAGGTGCCATAATTTGGCTGCAAAGTGAGTGAGAAAGTAGGTGTTAAGTTCAGTATGTATGGGAACTCTTGGAGAATTGTCTTTCCTTAGCCAGGTGTGAAGGTCTGTAGGTCTATTTCTCTAGTCTCTTTTTCCTGGACAAATTGCAGTTCATAGCACGCAAGAAACAGTTCAGGTACAAGTTTCAACACGTTTTAAATATTGCTAAGTGGTTTTTTTTTAATTTCCCATAATATTTTCACACTGTAAAAGGATTTTCCTTTTCATTGTAACATGTTATTGCACACTGCATGCTCATAATTACCTAATATTTCCATGCTCTATAGATTTCCCTTGATTGTTAATATTAAAAGGCTTATTAAGATCCTCTCTATCAGCTTATGGTCTCCACATATACTGAGAGGGTTGGCAAACTTGGCATAGGATAAATGTCACTTTTAAAATTTGTTACAGACAGAGTAGAGTGGAGGTTAAAAAAATAGAGATTAGAGTGTTGAGTAAATGTCATGACTGCCAGAATCAAATGAAAATGAGCATTCTTGCTGGCTTTAGCTGGAATGAAAAGAGGCTTCTCCTCCCCCAAGCCCAATCCTGGAGGAGTACAGTCAGGATGGTACTAATGAGGAGAAAACTCACAAGGTAGGGGTGATGTTTCCTTCAGAAACACTATATGCATTGGTGCCCTGAGCCCCCTAGGGATCTAAAATCTGTTATTGTTCCTCCTGGGAGGTCCGTTTACACTTAACACACATCTGGCTTAATTAGGTTGACAGCTGCTGCAGGTACTATTGGACAAGGTCCAGGCATCAGAGTGCATTAGCATTTGTTTAATGGTTTAACCTTTCATAATCTGATCTCCACAGCGCAAATGAACCAGAGAGATATCTTTTATTACTTGTTAATGTGTGTTGTGTGTGTGTGTGTGTGCACAGACTCACACTCACACAAACATGCAAGCAGTCCACATCAAATGTGTCCCACCACACACTGAAAACCCAGATCTTTTCCAACAGTAAACTTTTGATTAAACAAATGCAGCTCTGAATAAAGCAAAAATGAGCTGGATTAACAGGAAAGACAGCAGCATTCATGCTGTATATACAGACAGAAGAAAATACAGTTACTTCTGTGTACTGATATTGGCCACCAGATATTCACAACCAGATTTTGCACACCTATGGTTTTCATGTCTTAATTAAAAAGGAAAAAGAGGACAGAGAAAAAGAGACTAAAGTTTTTGCTGCATACAGAAATGAAGCCAACAGATTCATGTTTGAATCTGTGCTAGAATAATAATAAATAAATCTCACGCTCTTGATATTTTTAAATAGATCCAATGAACAAAATAGGCCTGATTCTGCCCCTATTACCAGCAGAGCAATTCCTTCAAAGTCACTGGAAATAATCTGGTTTTACACTTGGGTACCTGAGGGAAGAATATAGCTCAAATGATTAGGCATGTGCTTTGTTTTCTCAAGAGAACCCTTTCCACATATCCATTGAAAGGATTTTTTTTTTCACTTTTAAATATTCTTTTATGTCTAGTTGGCTTCTTTCCATAGCAAATCCCTGTAAAAATAGCCTTTGGCAAGGCAGCCAAATTCAGCACAAGCCCAAACCTTATTGTATCATTGCAAGCAAAACCAAGTCCAAAGGCACATTTCCAAATCCAATCAGCTTTCTTAATACACCGACGTGCTCATTTACCTGACAAATTATTGTTCACCTTTCTATTGACTCCCAGACTGCAAGACTGCAATACACCGCGTGTTTGGAGAATCTGGAGATCAATACAAAGAAAATCTTTGTATAGTGAAGAATCCCATTTAAATATTAACCAACCTAGCCCTTCAGTAAGCTCTCTTTCGTGTGTGCTCTTGCCACGGCCTGAGCACGTGTCAACTCTTCCCTGTGATTTGGTGCAGACAGAGGAGAGCAGCCTTCTGCACTTGCTCTGGAATGAGATCTGCCTTTGGCTGAGCCACTGCAGATTCCTGCTGCATCGCTGGGGAGTGAAGCTCAAAGCTCCCCTCCAAAACCTGTCCCAGGGCTGGACCCTCATTTTAAGAGATGCATTTCAATTGTTTTGCCCTTCTGAGACGTTTTGTCCTTGGTGGGACTCTCTCAGTAGTGTGTAATGTGTCTTGGGGAAGCAGCTCAGGGTACCAGCATCACTCAATAGCAAGTGCATGTGGGAACATGGTTAGAAACAGTCCATGTATTGAACATCTTTGACTATTTAAGGGCAAGAACACAGAGACCATTCGCCAATCTCATGCATAATAGCTTTTCATACTTGGATTCTGTTTTAAAAGGGCATCTTCTCCTCTGTTTAGTGAGTAAACTTCTACATGAGCAGTGTAAACAAAAATTTAATGAGAATACTATGGTTATTGACTGGATCAGGGTTTCAGGCCCATTAGGCAGTTGCTGTCCAGGCATTTTTGGTGCTTATAGTACTTGTTATTTCATGTGTAAACTCTCTTAAGCCATCTCTAAATCATGCAATAGAGTTTGGTTTACAGACTCTAGTGCTAGCAGAGTAATGACTGGGCTGGAAAATCCACCCTGAGGCACACAGAGCCATGAGGACAAAATGTAAGATGCATCATGATGTACCCTTGCTCGATTCCACCAAGGGTCACATATTTACTTTAAAGGGGAGGGAGGGAGGAACAGCCAATACAGCATGGGGCAAATATGGGAGAGGCTTGAGGAACATATTGGGGGATAGAATCTTTTTTGGGAAAAGCTAAAAGATGCAAAAATATGAAGTAGCCTTTTTCTCCTGATCACAAAAGTCTTGCCAAAGCAGATTCTAGGAGAAAATAGGCACAGGGTTTGTCCTGGTCACACTCACAGGAAGTCATATGCTGGAAGTGATAGAGTGCTGCTACATAATGTAGTTTATTTATGAGTGTGAAATTTAACATCCTTTGTGATGACTTACTTGAGGAAGGTTTTCAGTAATCTTTTTATCTCTGTTAAATAATGCCCATTCCCACATGAAATATAATTTTAGGACTGATCATGGTCTCCTGCTGAACCTGTGTGCTAGTATGACAGCTTAAAATTACCTTTCCACAGATAGAAGTAAAAGCTACTTCTGAATGTTAACAAAAAATGGGAGAAAAAAAGAAAAAAAAAAAGAAAAAAGAAAACAGAACTGGATGGCATAATTTGACATGTGCAGCTTTGTGTTCAGGAAAAGTTCTGCAGGAAATTGATTTGGGGTATTTTAGGTCCTTAAAATCAGCTACATGCTTAAACACTTTGCTGAATTGTTACCTCACACCAGAGAAAAAATAGCTCACTGTAATCTCATTGGTATCAGATTTCCATTCACAGCTTCCCTGAAAAATCAATGCACAGGATGAAAATCAATCCCTACTCAAAATGTGGCCAAAAGTCTTTTAATTTCTGAATGAAGTTGCTACAAAGAAGATAAAATCCAACTACACCATCAGGCAGCCAGAGTCTCATCTCACAGTATATCTCTGTGTCTGATTGTTTTGTGTTGTGTGCTTCTCCTAGTGCTCCTGCATGATTTATGGGAAGGCTTCTGGAGGGGCTCTGTACCTTTTATCTCCTAATATATGCTATGATATGCATTTACTACAACTACTAACAACAGCAACAGCAGATCTTAGCTGGTTTGAAATGGGGGAACCAATCGTTGCCTAAAGTCTGAAAGTGGAAGTTGAGCTGAAAGCAGTGTGACTAAGAGCCTTGGCTGGTAGATGAAGGCAGGAGAAAGAAACAATCATCCTGAAACCAAGTGTAGTGTTTGAAGCACAGTGTCTTTCGTCAGAAATCCTATGAGAGCTCATAAAGCTCATCTGGTTATACATTTTACCAAGGAAAGGCAGCAAGGAAAGATAAACATTCTACATCTTTGCCATCATACCAACATCTTGATTTTGTGTGCAAAGTCTTTTCTTTCTTCTGATGAAGGTCAGTCGTTCTGTAGACTACACAGTGTCTGGGAACACTGAGGGACTGAGTCAATTCAACAGCTGTGCTCTGTTCAGATATCTGTGGGAAAACAGAAATCCATGAAGGGTCCTCTTCCACTTTACTGTAACAATTGCAAAGCTGTTCCAAGTGTCCATCCAAAATAAGTCTCGACTGTGACCATAAAAGCAAGGGTATGGCTTTTTTGCAGAGTTGAAACTTGGTTCTATCCTTAAAGTCATGGCTTTTGCCTATGGGCTGGCAGCTTGAAGAGAGAGTCTAAATTCAGTAGAAAGCTCTATGAAGTAAGAAAAAACTGAGAAATGGACAAAAGACTGGATGTGTGCTGCAATGAGAAGGAAGAATTTAAAATCTCAGAGTATAAAGACTTGCAAAACAAAATGATTATGGCATTTTGAGAAGAACCTTCTGGAGAGGAAGGATGTATTTAAGGGACACAGCGTAACAGTTCTTGTAAACACTTTTCCAATAGGACATTTTTCTCTGTTAATGTTGTTAGTTGGCTGCCTCAGTGACCAACAGTGAGAGTCCTGGACAGTTGCTGCAAACCAGATTAGAGATCTTCCTCATTTTTGAAATGGAAACCAGATGAAAAGTTTGAACATTGCAGTCATGGACTGGTTCTCTCCACAAATATTTAAAATATTACACTAAATATCTCTAAGGGAAAGTTAATGATGAAGATGATACTCTGCACTGAAGAAAAATGACATTAAGTGTTTCCTGTTCTAAAATTGTTTTGCATAATAGTGGGCTTATAATGGAAACACAGTTCCAGTATTAGCAGGACTTGTGTTGTTATCAAATGTGGTCATTTTTGCACAGAAACAGCAGATGACCACAAGCTGTGATTCAGCTACAACAGTTTGACACCAGCCTGAGCTCTATGGGATTGGTCAAGAAACCTTACCCAGCTAAGCAGCACCACTCTGGGGAGCAAATATAACATTAGATGTTTCTACTACATGGTGACTCTTTCAGTGGGAGGACAAAGGAGATTCAGGGGAAAATGTGGGGAAAGTTGCTGCCAAGAGGAAGGGTTGGTACAAACCACTCGACCAGTGCCCTCTGTCCGAGCAAGCAGACACAGGGCAAACCTCCTTGGTGGCATCTGTTGGCAATGACTGTGTGAAGCAAAATTTCAAGGGGGAAAAAAAAAAGAACGTAAAAACCCCGTGGCATTTAAATAAAAGAAAAACAAATTAGTGTCTTTCCCTGAGAACTAGTTTTAGGCTTTGGACTAAAATATTCCACTGCTGAACATAACTGCTTTCACTTTACCAAGATCAACCACCAAGCTTTAGACAAGTGATAAATTAGATCTGTTCATACTCCTCCTCAGCCTACCACAGCGACATGAGACCTTGGATGGAACTTCCCTCAACCCATGCTGCTGCTTCTAAACTATAACTAAGGGAAGGAGTCCTCAGAAGGCTGCCTTTCCCCATCAAATGAATAGCTCTGAGTGGGCAAGGTAAGGGCAAAGAGATTAAATTAAAAGATGACAGGAAGTTGAAATTCCTGCTCCCATTTCCCATTTTTACCTTCCGTGAAAAGGCTTCATGGAGAAAGTTTCTTGCCACGTGAAGGTAAAAATGTCTTAATTGGTCTCCCTAATTCATAGCCTTGATGAGGCAGTCCTGCCAATCCCCAGCAGCTGGCACAGAGAAGAAAAGATGGATTGTGGAGGGATCTGATTCTTTGCACTTGAGCAGTCACTACCCACATTAGAATTAAGAGAACAAACTGGAGGGAGTTGTTCCCAAGATATGATGACTTATGCATGCTTTCTCTATCTAAAGAGGGTAATGTCTACTTCTATCCCTCTGGACCTCTGGTTGTTTCTTGGGTTCAAATTTCTCATTAATGAGGTTAGTGCTTCAGAGCAAAAATTGCCATCAACAGTCAGAAAAAAAGATAGGAGACATTGCTCTTTCCATCGTGAAACATGGTCACCATCAAATACAAACTTAAGACCCTGATTCCCTCCAGTTCAAAAAGACAAAGCTTAGGAAAATAATTATATTGGACACCAATAAAAAAAGAAAAAAAATACTGAAATAGAAAACTGTAAAAAAACCAAAACAACCCACTGCAAATATCTTGAAAGTTTAGCTGACCTCAGCTCATTATTTTGTTTCCTCTTTTTTCCTGCTTTGGACAAGACCACAGCATGTGGTCCTGTAGAATGAAGTCTCCTGATCTCTTTATTGCACTGGAAAGCTACAGCTTCTATATGTTGAGTCATGCCCTGAGCCTAAACCTGTGTAGCTTGTTCAGCAAAGAGGAAACCACAGACGGGGTGGCAGCTACAGAATGTTTGATTCACTCAGGCCTGCTTTGACGTGGTCCACAGTGAAACAAACCAACAAAATATTCTTATATTACCATTTCCTTCCTAATCATAAAATGCATTTATATATTCATTAATGTCTTTCTGGGTTCTTGGACAGAATTTTTTAAGAGGGATTCAGGAGGTTTTATCGTTCTCCAAGATCCCCAGTGAAGTATAACTTGGATATAAACATCTGTGTTGTTTGGACTAGTCTTTTCTTACAGGTAGCAGTTCTCCAGTTGAATTTACAAAGCCAACAATTACATGAGACAACCACTACGCAACTCTCATTTAGGTAAAATGATTTAAAGCCACATGGTCCCATGCCATTGCCTATTATTAGAAAGGAAGTGCATAATTTCAAGTGTTTTGAATTTGGGCAACCATTTTTTTAGGACCAGTAGATCTCATCAGTTCCTCAAAGAGGAATCAACCAACCAAATACAGAAGATGGAACAAAAGATACAAAGTCTTGCTCTTTCCCAGAAGGTGTTTTCCTTCCTCTTTTGTTTTGCCAGCATTACATTTTCTCACCTACCATGGAGGATAAAATCTGCAGCTACTTAACACATTAGACTCAATGACACTAAAAATAATGCATTTAAATGTGATATTTGTGACTGTGTGCCCAGCATGAAAAAAACATTATTTCCCTAGATTCAATTTAGGCCTAAGGGATTCCAAGTGCAATTATGGTGTTGACTGGATTAGTAAAATTGCTTAAATATGCAGTGATATTTCATCAGCTATTCCAGAGGCTTCTAGGTTATAGACCTAGTGAAACAGACTGTGGAAGAATGTGAAAAGATGGTTCAGTTACATCCCATCATAAAAGTAAGCAAAAGCATTGTAGATTAAAAGATCAAAATAGTCTGTGGCAGTCAAAAAATCAACTTAAGGAAACCAATACACACTTGAAGTGTTGCACCAAATGGGAGATGCACATTAGATAAGACATACAAAAATGCATTTTGGATGTGGTGTAAAGACTGAAGCACACCTGTCATACAACAGTTACCTTTTTATAGCTGAGTATACATACAAACAGGAACTAAAAGTGGGGATATATTTCTGTTGATGCTGAGTGCTCTGTGGGCAAAAAAGAAGGCTCAAAATGTAAAATAAATACTTATATTAATATTTATAAAACACAAAATTAATACTTCACTGAGAAATCTGCTAGTCATGACAGTATTTCTGAAATGATATTGCTTTTTGGTACTGTGCTTAATGTATGAAATATATAGTGTGCAGTGTGCCAACAGCTATCTTCTTGTAAAATCACATGATTTCAAAATGCAGATAAAAACCCCTCTACTTCAAATAAAATTGGAGTAGGACAGATTAAAGGGCTCAAGAATAGTCCATATATGCTACTTATAAAAGCAAAAGCAATAGGTGCAATAATATTTAATTGAAAAATAAAAATAATTTAATGCCTTTTGAGATTTTTCTCACAGATTTTATTATGAAAGTATTTTCTTGTTTAAACAAAGAACGAGTTGCCTGAAACATGATAGGTTTGGAAAATAAAAGAATCTAGGTATTTCAGTGGGGAAGGGTTTCTCTAGGTTAAATTAGTCATAACTCGTTCTTGGAAAAACATACAAAGAAGGATAAGTCAAATTCTTCTGTAATATGCATGTAGACAAGAACTGCATTTGAAGATTAATTATCTCATTATTTTGCTAATATGCTGTAATTAAGTGAGCTATAGCACTGAAATTACTAAACGTGGGATTACTATTCCAGATTTGAATTAGCTTGTATCTCAGAAATGTTCTACACTACACCTCAGCTTTAGGACATAAGCATAATTAAATTACCACTTTATTTGATGCAGCTGCTTCATAAATTTGCACATCAAAATAGTTCCATCATTCACAATGTCATTTCCTGTGTTTTTTAATTATTAGCTGGTAAAAAAATTAAACCCAAGTAGTTTAACAATGGCACAGTAGCTTTTCCTTACATTCAAATTAAGCCTAAGGGATTCTTAGTGCAATTATGGTGTTGACTGGATTAGTTCAATTGGTTAAAAATGCAAGGATATTTCATCAGCTATTCCTGAGGCTTGTGGATTATGCCCAAGAATATGAAGATTTAATTTCATCGAAGTTATTTCTGTTATTTCTTAAAAAAAAAAAAAATAGACCAGGAAAAAAGCTTTGTAATTACAGAAGACTGAGAAGACAGAACAGGCTGAATGAATTATCAGTGGGATTTTTACCATTGTCTTCCAAAAAGTCAGGCCTTCAACCTAATCTACACTTCTAATGTAAGAAACACATGACATCAGCCTCTGGGGGTGTTTGCACTTCACAGATGATCAACACGGAATTTGGGTATCTTTTTCTTCCATTCCAGTTTCCAGTATTTGCCATTGCTTTTAACCACAGAACTCCCTGTTAAAGCTGGATACCAAGCCTACTTGAACTTTTGCCTTTTGGAGAGGTTGCATCTCAAAGGGCCATAATATCATGGCAGTTTGCCACAGATCACTGCTCCTGTAGTACAGTCAGGTACAGGCAGCTGTGCTTGTCTGGTATTTTAATACCTCACTGCTTCAAGTCAGATGTCATTCCAGAGCTATTACCATTACTCAGAAATAGCTGGAATGATAGCTGTAGGCAGTCTACCATTTTCAGGAGAGATATTGGTTTCTTGGTAGTCCTGAAATGTGCAAAGCCATGCTATAGTACTTCTTCTAGACATGATTTCAATTAGAGGACCTGGTTACCAGTCCCTATTGTCATTCTTTATAATAATTTGCTCTATGCAAATATGCAATATCATTAAAATGACATTATTATTCATGAATACATTTGGAAAAATCTCATTCATCATACATCCCTTAGAAAAACTAAAATAACAAACATAAGCAAGATCATTAATCTTTCTGGGATGTCACAAATTGGAAGCATCATGACTAACCATGGTACTTTGCTTATGAAAACATTTCTTTTTATTCTTATATTTTTTGTGGATTTTGAACCTTTTGAATGCAGTGGACAGAATGTGGCCTCAAACTACTAAAATAAATTGTGGATCTCCTCTGCCATTCTCCTGAGGCAACAAACTTCCTATAAATATTGCAGGTGGGGAAGCCATCTTCCCACAGGAAAACGATTCAGGATGTTTCTGCTGAGGGATTTCTCCCTTATAAACTCTATAACATCTTGGTATCATCCAAAGGTCACTCAAATGGAGCAGAATACAGACATTTGTAACAAGTGGCACACTAATACTAAGAGACTTTTCACGGCTATCTAATGCAAGGATACTCTTCCCAAACTTTGGGAAAACATTCCTGTATACAAAGTTGGGGGGGGAATCCTACTTTGAGTTTGGTGAGAACTTAATTAAAAACTCTGGGTAATACAGGCAATAAGAATGGATCCTTTCAGAGAAATCTGCCTTCTAAAGAAATTTTATTAGAGAAAATAGCCATCAAGCTTAAATCTTCAGTGGCTATCAATCATCATAGCTCCATCTGTTTGAGGGCCATTATCCCAATATACATCAATTGTGACTCTGACATTTCAGTGGCTGGATACCAGCATGATAAAGAAAGATAATGAAGTATTCAAACTGATATGTATCATCTCAAACATAATATACAGTTTCAGATCTATTGATGCCTAGATAAAGGTGGGTCTGCATGTATTCTTATTGCTGGAAAACCAGAAATAAATGTGGAAGCAAGACTAACTTCTAGTCTTTTAAAGATGCCACCATGGAAAAACCACCTTACAAAAACTACATTATAAAAGCCTTTGTATTTCTTGAATGGTTTAAATTAATTCCCTTATTGTAACTGTGGAAATCTTCTTTCACAAAAAGTGAAAGTAAGTAGCAGGCATCAGCAAGCTTACCTCAGGGGGAATTCAGAGTGCAAATCTCCACCTTACCATTGATTTTTTTCATTTAGCTGAGCTAGGATCACTCCTGAACAATACCACATTTTTTGAGCAGTCCGGTTGTATATCTGTACATAGATTTCACAAATTAGGGCAGTCTCTTTTAGAGACTAAACTCTGTTAGAAATCAAAACTCATGCAAATCTGAAATATTGTTTTTTTCTTTATTAACGCTTTTTTCCTTTCCTCCCAAGAGAGGAAATAAATTCTATTTAAAAGTGCTTCCATCTACAGTAACTCGTGATTGCATACTCATGTTCATGAGCTATATGACCACTGAATCTCTTATAATCACGTTCTGGAGATCACAACTGGTACAGGTTAATTAATTTCTGTACTTCTGTAATAGATACTGCTGTGTTAATTCTGTGTATTCAACAAGAGAGATGGTGAAAGACATCATTAAATATGCTTGAAAAGTGAAAAAAATGCAACGGCAGTAGTTATAAAAGATACACTGTAATATGGTGAATGCAATCAATACACTTAATGTTATCCATAAAAAAACTCATCCTGCTCTCACCAGGGAAGCAGGCTGCACTGTGTGCTTGATCTATGGAGTCCTTGTGCACTTTATTGTGACCAAACTAAATTATTTCCCCTGCATCTGTTTATAATATGCCCAAACAATGTCATTTCTGGGTGGACAGCCTGCATTAAGACAAAGAAATACAGGAGGAATGTTGAAAAATCTTAGGCTCATATAAGCACATTCCACAATGTTCAGCATGTAAAGCTTTTTCATTTTGCCTCTCATTTTCAAGATGACATGGGAAGACATCCAGATCCTAATTTATTGTTCTTCTCAATTATGCTCTACATGGGCAATGTGGTAGTTAGCGGTTGGTGGTGAAAAAGTATTTGTTTCTAAAAAGCTCCTTTGGAACTGAAACAGATTTCTTGGTTAGTGTCTTCAGCATCCCCAAAACAAGGAAATTGGGAGGGAGAATATGCAATGGATATATTACAGTATTATGCTTTTCTGTCATTTAAGTATTTTTGATACTTATGTATCAGCTTTCTGAGATGATGAACGGGCAAATTCATTTGTCTTCCATGTCTCAAAGGACACAAGAGCATGCTGAATCAGCCCATTAAGCCTCAGTGGTGCACATGTTGCCTTTCATCCTTTTCTATGTCTGATGAACCATGTGCCAATGGAAGTCAAAACGCGTAAGTGCGTGCAAGAAGAGTGAAAACTTGTTAGATGCTGAAATTGCAAAAGAAAAAAACCTTCAGAAAGACAGACCCAGCAACATGCAGTGGCTGATGTCCCTTCCAGACCATACAGCACACAGCCATGGCCACGTCCTGCAGTTCACTGGATCCCCGCCCATGTCTGAGGAGGAATCGAAGGATGCAAAAGACCTTTTTACCTTCTCCCAGGCAAATTCAGACTCATCAGGCCTGTAATTGGGCCCAGCGTACGGACCTGTGCTCCTGCCAATCCCATGTTGCCATATGTCCCCCTTTCCCGTGTTGCCATCTGTCCCCACGCCAGCCCGGCCGGTCAGGGCCATCTGTTTCTGCCTGACCCATCCCATGGGGCCAGCTGTCTCGCCCCTTTCCAGGCTGGTTCAGCCACACACCTTGTCTGGAGGTACAAATTCCTACCAGTCATGGATAAATAGCTGCTAAAAGGAAAGAAAGCATGAACAGCAGCCCAAAAAAATCAATTTGTGCTGTCTGCATTTCTTAATCAGTGTCTAGTTGAAGTTTCACCATGAAACCTTTTTTGCAAATCCTCAAAAGTCCCAGTGCTGACGTTTTGTTAAAACTCAGGCAGTGGAATTAGTACTGGAAGATGGAGGGAATTATCTTTGCAACATACTTGTTACTATGGTGCCATGTAGAACTCCATCTGGGAACACTAGAAATTTGAAAATCTGTTCTTGAACCTTCACAAAAGTCTGACATTGAGTCTCCAGAGTCATTAAGCCCATCTGCAATGAAGTACCATTAAGGTGGTGGCACAAGAGAATACAAACCCATTTACTGACCAGCTTTTTGGAAAGTCTCAGTCTACAAAGCTATATTTAACCAAATGAGTGGAAAAAATTGGAAGCCCTTTCGAATTCCTGTCAAATAACCATTTCGTTGGTCATTGAGGGCACTGAATTGTATCTAGATGAGGCATGCAGGGAGAATTTTCCACTTTCCAGTTGCATATTCTAACATCCCTGCTCCCTACTGGGACAAAACGCAGGCACGCACCAGCTGTCCATTCTTCTTCCCTCCTACCTTCCCACAATCTGGTTTTCACAGTTAAGAAAAGTGGAGGTGTGGACTGGACACGAGCCATCACTTTTCCTAGCAGGTAAGTCTAGACATAGCTTATAATACCCTTCATACCAGTTCTCTTCCCTCATTTCCAATTGTAGCACGTTTTCACTTACTTATATTGAACTGAGTATTTTTAAGCGCTTCACTTTGATTGATGCCATGGAGAAATCAGTGTCATTATTGCTGCAAAATATTTAGGGAGGGATTGCTTCAACATTCTGGCTGTTTATCCAATAAAATATTTTCCATGAAATAGTGGAGGTTAAAATATGAGATTTGAAATCCCATATGCATTGATGTAGGTGCTAGAACTTCTGCTGATTTGAGAAGGGCCACAAAGCCACCATGTGGTGAATATTCTGCTCAATCTATCTCTTTATATATCTAATCTACTTATGTGCTTCTAAAATTACCAACAATATCATCCTGGTACTAGAGATATGAACAGCAATCTGATGTAAGTTTGAATGCTTTATTTCATTGGAAAATTGGGTATTAATAAATCAAAGACACATAAATGTTTTTCTCAATTATTTTCATGAGGTTTAAGTTAGACATCTTTGGTTTAGCTCACAGCTGTACACTTACTCTGGGCTCTGCAGTAAAAGTTTTGGGTAGTTGTCAGATATTCTTTTGGCTTAAAAAAGCGCAAAGAATCTTAAAATGATTTCACAATGTGTAATAAGGAATGATGAGTTGCACTGACAAACTAAAATTTGTATTTTAAACATTAGTGCCACATGTTGTTAATGTTAAAAAGAAATCTATTCTTTAGCAGAAAATCTGATTACTCTGTCCACCTCAAAGCACTAACTTGTTATTTTTTCAAAAGATTGCTGCTGAATGTTGGAATATGGCTCTGTGTAAAGTTACAGCCATGATAAATGCAAGATTCCACTGAAAGCACAGTCTGAACCCAGTATGTCAAAAAGAGCAAAAAGAATAGGGAATTACCAGTTCAGCAGGATCATGTGTTACTACTTATTTCAGTAGGAGGCAGCTACAACTGAGCTACTTCAGGTGAAAGCAGGGAATGGTGAAAGAATAACTCACGAGTTCAAATGCTGTTTGTAAGCCTGTGGTTAAAGTCTGAACTCAGCTGCAGTTGGAGTCATTCTGCTTGACACTGCAGCTGAGATCTGGCATCATTTCCCCCAGCAGTGGCAATCCACAGTACCAGCTATGACTGTTCACTCCCTGGCATGGCAGATACACTGAGCATAAAGAGTGCATGGAACATGTGGCCAGGCTGGTGTCCTGGTGATGAGCTTAGTGACACCAACCCGGTTCTTTAGCTGCTTTTGCATCAGGAAACCAACCAAAGCCAAAGCCATTGCCTTCAGAATTTCCTTGCAGTGCTGCCCTGGGTCAGGCTGCAGGGAGTGAGTGCTGCCTGCCTGCTGCCCTGGCAGCAGATTGCTCAGCCATGGTGAGATAGAGTTACCCACCAAAGAGCCTGTGGTAGGTTTGGATAACATACGAACAGATGTTCTCTCAAACCCTACCCAGTGCTTGTGCAGCTCCAGGGAGGAGTGTGAAAAAGGGAGGAACAGGGGTAAGAAAATCCCAAGATGTAGAAGAGGTGCATTAGCAGTCATTCTGCTATGATGAATATAACAGCAGGTAGTCCATTAAGCCCAGACTTTTCACTGAACAATTGGAGGTCTGATAGCCATTAGAAGCAGGTCATATTTAATAGCAGTTGACTCCCTCAACTCTTTCTCCTACAGTGCATTTAAATGATTCTTTGGCAAGTGAATCAACTTTGTTTCTCCTGCACAGGTTTGGGAGAGAGGATAAGGAAAGGCATTTATTTTTGCAGAACTGGATCTTTTGTCACCCACTCCCCTCTGAATCTCAACTACTATCTGCTAAGCCAAAATGAACTTTAATAAATGAGCTGAACTCATTAGTTATGTGAAGCTCATGCTTACAGTCATAATGATTTTAAAATGTGTGGCTGCATCTTGAAGAAGAACAGAGCTTGACATAATTTCAGTTATCAAATACTGGTAATTGACACAGAGACAGGCTGTGCTTTACACTGGGTTATAATTAATCCACTTCAGTGACCTCAAAGGCTGCACTTCTGAGAAATCTACCACTTACATTTTGATTCTTTGTCAACTACTTCAGCAGACATAAATTACAAATGAGGTACTAATGAAGTATTTCATCACCTGTTTACCTTCAGTGATCAGTTCCCTTACCCTAATTTACAGGAGGCACAATTTTTTTGAAGCTACTGTCAGCTGGAGCTGCCTTTTACTCTGAGCAGTTATAAATTAGCACATAGCTGTGCTTACTCTCACTGGCTCTTTGTTCTTGGTTTTAAAATACTACCGCATAGGAGGAAATTAATTTATATTTAGAAACAGATGGGTAAGAAAAAAATTGTAATTTACTTCTTGTCTATTCTTTTATTTAAAAGCTCACTATATGGAAGGAAATTCCCCACTCATATAAATACATCAAATCCTGCTGCTGTGAGTGTGACTTTGTGTATTTACGGCAGTAGGGCATTTGATTCATTTTTAAATTAAACTCTGCCATATTACCAATCACTTAAAACGATTTTACATGTGTACATGTCAAAGAATCACCTTGGTCTGCCAAAGTATTGCCACTGAAAACCTTACACTACGCCTGCAATGCTCACATAACTGACTAATTTAAAGTGGCAGGGCTCGATTCCCACATGCAGGCTGAAAAAACATGGAGTAAGGGATAATTTGAGGGTGAGTAAGCAATAATTTGACTTTCAGAGGCTGGAAGGTGAGACACAGCCGTACTATCCGGACCTGCTGTTCTGATGCCTGCGGGCTGCTCCCAATCTGCTCCCACTCCTGCCAACATCTTCCCTCAGTCCCCACTGCACTACATTCCCATGGGTTTGGCACCATCCTCCTCCATGATGAAGGCTCTTTTCTTTCTTAATCACCAGTGCTTTTACCCTCAACTCTTCCTTTCAACAATCTGATCAATTTTCTTCCACTTCCTCTGGCTGACATGGGTGATTCTCCTGCTCTATGTTAGTGTCTCCATTATTTTCTCCCTTTTTGGCACTACCATGAGGCACACTGTATCTTTCAATCCAACAAAAGATATCTATTCTCCATGCTTTTAAATATGAGTGTTCCATATTTTATCAACTTTTCTAAGTTGGGAAAAAATTAAGAAAATTTCCCCATATTTTTCCAGAGATCTAAAACGAAACATTAAGAAATTTAATTATTGGGAAAGCTTCATGAAATTTGTGAGTTCTGTTTAATTCCAGGCACTTCACATGAAAGCCATTAATGGACTCACAGTTGGCTGGGGTTCAGGGCAAACTTACTTTTCAAGTTTGAACCAAACCAGTGAAGGTAGTATGCGACAGATCATCTGGATTTCGTTGCACATTGAGGTGAACCAGAAGGTTGCCTGACAAATGAGAGTAGAACACACTTGTTTATTTTTTGACGAGGTCCTTAATTGGCTCCTTTAGGGAGTGAACTGAAGAAAAGAGACAGAGAAACAGGCTCCCATGATCTGAAGAAGGAGGTAGATGCAAAAGGTGGGGAGAGATGAAGGATCTTTGGCAGTGCAGGGGCCTGTAATACTGCCAGTCGTGAGGCAATGAAATGTACCTAAACATACGACTGTCTACGCTTGAAAATTTCCTATTGTAAATAAAGCCACAAGTTACTGCTTACAGAAAATTGTAATCTTTTTCTTAGTGTACTTCCACTCACAAGCACCCTTGAAAAACCAAGCTGCAAACCTAAAATACCACTTAGCTGGAGGTAGGAAGAGAGTGTAATGAAAGTACTGAGGAGCTCCTGGGCTCCACACCAGCATGGAGACCTGGGGCTGCCATACCCCAGGGTCTCAGTGCCACCAGTGGAGAGCAAACAGCCTGTGCCCAGGAGGCACCTCAGACAGCCTGTCGACGGAGATGCTGCTGGAACCTTCAGAGACAAATGAAAGTTCCAAGCCCAGTGTCCAGCAGGTGGGGACTCCAATGCATGCACTTGGATGGTACAACTGTACAGACCATGTGCCTTCAGGAGTTTCCTCCTGAGCCTGATGTTGCATTCAGGTCCAGTTACCATAGAAAAGCCACAGTGTACTGGTAACAAGAATTTTCTGAAATTATTTGCTTCTGTGTCAGTTTTGCTCTATCTTTTACAGACTGCAGTGTAGAGGGTAGGAAGGTGCTTGAGACAGCTCTATCAGGAGGTCATGAGCACTGAACCCTGGACACCCTTCCCCAGACGTGTCCAAGTTGGAAACCTGTTGCTTAGATTCATCATTCTGCATTAGGCAGGATCTGCTCCATGATCATTGTTCCGTGAAAAGTATGGGAAAATAAAAGGCTGTGTTTGTCTTTTGGATGTGCTGTTTTCTGGACCTCACCACAGCAGAGCTGATCACCTCTCAGATTGCTCAGGACTGATCATACCTGGTAAAGCAAAAATTCATGCCTTAGGGGAAAAAAAAAGCCTGAAACAAAAATTGTCAGCAAGGCCCTACACACTAACAATTTCCATAGCTTTTCATAACTAATTGCTTTTCTCTACAAGGGGGAAAAATAGTTACTACTATAGCAACTATCACAATACATAATAGCTTTTTTTAAAAACAAACTGTACTTTTTGCAGGTACAGCTACATCTTGATGACAAGTATCTTTTTCTTTTGCAGTTTTGCAATAGTTGTAAACAACATATAGAGGATCCAATATTTCCCTTTTCAGTGTTGATGGGATGCTGTGTTTTGTAGCATTCCCTTTTGTTAACAAAAATTTTGTTTAGAAAAAAATTTGCTGATGGGGGAAGATGCAATGGAAATTAATTATACAGACTTTCAAAGGTAAGGAAGAGGGAGAGGACAGTAAGGAGTGACCGTCCCTTTTCAGGAGTGAGCAGGGCTACAGAGTAGCTTAATAAACCTGTCCCATGAAGACAGACTGAGAGAGTTTGGGTTGCTCAGCCTGGAGAGAAAAAGCTCTGGGGAGCAGAAGTTGTATCAACTCTCCACTACGTAAAGGAGTCTACAAAAGAGATGAAGAGGGACTTTGGACCAGGGCATGTGGTGATAGCACAAGGGGGAATGGCTTTAAACTGAGAGAAAGCAGGTCAAGATTAGATAAAGGGAAGAAATTCTTTATTGTGGGAGTGGTGAGTCACAGGAAAAGGCTTCCCAGAGAAGCTGCAGATACCCCATCCCTGGAAGCGTTCAAGGCCAGGCTGAGCAACCTCAGCAACCTGGACTAGTGGAAGGCGTCCCTGCCTACAGCAGGGGATTGAAATTAAATGATCTTTGTGGGATCCATCCCCCAGCTCATGCCCCTGCAAAAGCATCTTCTTTTTTTATAGATAATCCCATGTCAAGGCACCAGTTGAGATGCAGCTGAAGTCTCTCTACATCTGCCAGCTGCTTCATTCCTAGCGCTGTGCTGGTAACACAGAATGACAGGAAGAAAATTACTGACCACAAGATATTGTTTTGCTGCATTTTCATTCCATCCAGTGGACACAGGCAGAAGGCAAACCTAGCCCACCTTGATGAAGTGTGTCTTTCTCTGTGGGCTGTTAGACTGGGATTTGTGCTTTACACTGGCAGATGAGACTAGTGCAGGCATGCAGGCAGATACATGGGATGGACTTTCTGTTGACAGTGCAGAAGTGAAGCAAAAGCTACAAAATCCTTCATATGCAGAGAGAGATATGGCGATATCCTTTGATGCTTTGTAGCCTCTGGACCTACCTTGAAGGAGAGAATTGTAAGGGCTGCAGGGGAAAGAAAGTCAAATTTAGAGAAATAGTTGGGGTCTGGTGTGCTTCCAGGAGCTTGGACAGGATTAAACAGCACAGATTTCATACCATCTGGGAAATCATTGAGCTGTACTTCTCTCTTTTCACCAATTTCTTTGGTAGTGATGCGGCATTGTGCAACATTTTACTCTCAATATAATCCCCAGGACTGAATAAATTTTAAAGAAAACCAAAAAAATTGTTATTACAGTTGTTAGAGTCCTTTGTGTAGAAGAAATCTAGAAAATAACTTGCAGCCACCCCCAAAGTCTGCATGGAAAAAAACTCCATGCAACTAAAACAGTTTGGTAAATCCAAATTCGTCCTTTCCTTGCCCAGCTCAAAATATTTGAAAACACCAAAATTTCCTGTAAAGGTCTCTACAACTTTCTAAGGATTCAAACTCAGCAAAGATCTTAAATCCATGTTAGATTACGTGCACATGCTCAAGTTCTCTGCTGAATTGGAGCCTATATTGGAGCTGAATTGGAGCTGGACATCCTTCCCAGCTTTGTGATTGTTACACAATTTCATTGTCAATCTGATTTTTTAAAAAAAGCCTGTGAAAAGTGACAGAAAGCAGAAGACGCCATCTTGGTTTCTATTTTAATAATTACATGTGCTTAGAAATTTTAATTACATAGTCATCAATTCTGGGTCACATAAAATCCTGGCTAGCTTATCTTTATGAAGTAATTTTTACTTTCCTCAGTCCTGTTGCTCACAAAACTGGCAAATGTACATTTGTTACAAGTCAAGAATTATCTGAGAGGTAAATTTCATATTAATGGAACTAATGTGCTTTCTTTTAAAACATCTTTGGTTATTTCATTGCTTACCATAATTTAAGACTTGGCTGCATAAGGAGCGTTGCACTTTGGCAATTGCTAAAATGGTCTGTGTGTGGTCAAGACAGCTGCGTCTGTTGTTGCTGAACATAATGCTGACTTAAGTAACCAGTATCCGCTTCAAGTAGGATTTCAAACCTTTTTGCTTTCTTTCGTTAATACCAGGTTACACAGACAGAGAAAAGGGGGGCCAGTGCTGACCTGTCTTTCTTGTTGTTCTCGTAACTGAACGGCAGCAGATAGAGCAGGAACCGATTGCAATCTCTGCCTTCAAACCTTCAGCGATGAACAGCAGCTGAGCAATTTCAGGATGTTGTGTTTTGGGGTTCATCTCCCCATCTAACAAAATGCTAATCCTCAAATGACTTCAATTTCCACTTCCAAAACGTTCTGAAGAAATCCCATGCTGTCTGGTGCAACGCTTTGGTCTTTGAGCTGCACAGAGGTGGTCTGATCCCTATCTCGCTGGGAATTGGGAAACAATGTCACCCAAGTCAACATATAAGTAGTACATACAATATCTAAACTTGGCATGAGGGGAAAATTGCCCCGTGATTACACCACTCAAGGAAGTGCTTTTAAAGCTAAGAAGAGAGATGGGGATCAAACAGATATAAAGGGCTTGAGGGCAACTGTGCCAGCTGAGGAATTCGTGCCTGAACAAGGGCGGGCGGTGGCTGCTGCCTTCCCAGCCGGGCTGCGCCTCTGTCCGCGTCCCGCACCGCTGCCGGCGCACACACCCGAGGGGAGCGCTGCCCCCCGAGCTGGTGCCGAGCCTGCCGCTGCAGACCTTGCCCCCTTCAGGGCGCTGGCTTCCTCGCCCTGCCTCCCCGGGGAAAGCCCAGGCCAGAGGCAGCTTTCATCGCCGAGCCCCCTTTCCCAGAATGACCTCCCCGGCGAGGGGCCGGAGCGGTCCCGATGCCATACGTTGTGTAATTTATATGGAAATGAGCTGGAGAATATGCACAAGCCAGCCGCACATGCATTGCTCCAGTGGATTCCACCATGCAGACTCTGGTTTCTATCAGAAGCATGCACAGATGGGGTTTCTGCAGATTAAAGAAACCAAGATGTGATTGCTTTTAAAGAATGTACCTACTGATACAATGCTGAGAGAAAACAGGAAAGCGCTAAGTATTTGAGCCTTAAAATAACACTGCTTTTTCTAGCCATGAAATATTTTGAGCTATACCTCCTATTGCACTTACAAACATTTAGCCATTATTCAGGGAATATGACTGTTGAGATTTATTCCAACACATTCCAGAACACCCTTGTAAGATGAAATTTAACATCAAGTGAACAACATGTCCTACATAAACCCTTTTTTTAAAGCAAATAGGGGGGAAAACACCAAGTCTTGTTTTAAATTAACCTTTCAAGGTCACATTGGGATGAAGCCATTTCAATATATATCAAAGGGGTATAGAAATGTGCAGCTTACTGGAGTGTGTTCTTATACAGTACGAATATGTCCTCATTTTACATGGTTGAATCATATACAATAAACACATTTTCAAAGGTGACCTTGAAGTTACCATCCACGTTTCTTAAATATTTGTCTTACAATTGAATCTGTGCAAATGTACGTGTGAAAAGCTTAATTTCTTTTTTCTCTAAACAAATAATGCAAATAAATTCTTTGTTATAAAAGGCATAATTCAGTTTATTTCTGTTGGTTTCACTGGACCTACCGCAATTTGCTCTAGCTGAAAATCTGGCCCTGATTCTTTAATCCACAGATATACTTTGTCATTGCAGTTTATATAAACATGAGGTCAGCTAGTACTTCCAGACCCAAATGAACTCCTTGATAGTTCAAACTCAGACTTCAGTTTTAAATCTGAATTTTGCTGTCATCATTTATCTTACAACTGACCACAAGCAGACATAGAGCATTGCTGGGTTTTGTGGTATGGTTTTGTCTGGGGGTTTTTAAATGTAAGTAAGCACCCTGTTTTTCTCCAGGCACAATAATTTAAGTGACCCATTAAAAGCTGAGTGTACTTTTCTTAATAAGCTTTGAAAGAGCATTTAGTAATAGCCCAAACAAACCTAGCATCCAACAGATTCTCATTGTTTGAGTCAATCCACATTATAAACTGTGCATAATGACTTTTTAACAAATAGGACTATTTTGAAGCTATGGGAATGCAGGAAAGGAAAAGAAATAGGTGATTTTCTCTTTCATTCCATAATTTAAAATGCACACAAGAGGTTGGACAGGATATAATTCTTCTTTTAATGTGCAAAGACCAGCCCATAAGAAATTTGAAATAAAACAGTTATTCTCAAATGTGGTTTCAAACACTGGTATTTTATACACAGTGTCAGTATTATTAATTTTGTCTTGCATTTCCCCAAATAATTCAAACTACTCTGTAGTCAAAACAGTCAGAAACATAAACTTGGTTCATTACTGCACAGCTACATGGGAATGAAATGCAGAGGGTATTTCATGGTGGATAGCCTTGCTGAGCACATTAGAAGAAAGAGAAATACTTAATCCTCTTAAAACTATGGGGAGAATTTCAGTTGGCAAAATGGTCATACTGGAATTTGACCATATGCTACCAACACCTCTATGAAATGCCCTAAAATGCAGTTTCTCAGGAATGAAACAGTCGACTACTGTATTGAGAGGTAAGAGAAGTGTAAAATAGTAAATAGTCTAGAAAATAATATGAGGTGAAGACTGAAAGTAGTAATGATCATACTACCCTATTCTTTCAAATTTCTTTCAGGTTTTATCTGGGAATTTCAAAGGAATTTTTACATATATAGTGGTATAAGAGACAAATACTGGGCCAGTGTTACAGAGGAGTAAACTGAGGCACAGCAAATTTGCACCACTTGCTTTAGGCAACACAGATGGTTAATAGGAATGCAGGGAATATAATTAGTAATTCTGTATTATACTGTGCTATTTTTATCACAAAACCTTCTTCTCTGTGATGTAGTTCTTATGCATTTGGAAAGATTTATATGAAAGGTTTCAGGCACAAACCAGTAAGGACTTTCCAAAACCCTACGTAGATTCAGGGGGAGTCTGATCACTGTAAGCACCTGGGTCTGAGCCTTGCAAGCCAAACTGAAATGAAGAAACTCAGAACTTGTTCCCACACCAGCACATCACTGAGGTGATGTCTGGTTTAAGAACACAACATTAAGGTGATCCATTCTAGTTTCACTCAGTATCCATGAAATATTCTCGTGCTAGAAATGAGAAATTTTCCTGAGACACAGAACACTGTGCTATATTTTATTTCTGGAATGTGTTTTCAGCTCTATGTATGTTGTGTGCATTACTCTAGATGAGCACCTTCAGAAGTGGTCTAGAAGTTCACCTGCCACCCAGAAGCTGAAAAATGAGATCTACAGATCCCTTCAGAAACTCTGCCCTTCATGGAATAATAGATGAGTTGTCATTATGCTTTGGTGTGGAAAGTTGCCGTCAGACTTGGCAGTTCTGACTCCAAAAATCAAGCTTTGAGGTTTTCCTTAAAGTTGAGGCTTACAATATAAATACAAAAGCAACGATTAAATTTTATAGGTAGTTTACCAGACTAAACATAGTTGTGAAAACTGTTAAAAAAAAAAAGATTCCAAACATAGCAACAGCATCTACAGTGAAAAAAAGTTTAGGAACTGCTGTCTACCAGCTCCACCACATGGCAAAGGAGTAATTTACAGTTTTCTTTCTAGAAGGAAGATAATTTCAATCGAAAATCTTAGTCTACCACAATTTTTTCAACAGACACCTCTTCAATAGAGAGGTTCCAGAGAGCAAAACTCTGTCAAAGGCACAAGGGATTTTAAAACAGTAACTCACGGCCTGCCAGGGCAGACAGTCACCTTTTGATTAAAAGCTGCAGGGTTGGAAAGCACATTTTCTTGCTTGTGTATGGAATGGTAGAGATTGATTTCTTCTTGGAGCTCCTGTCCATGACCAGAGCATACATAGTTAAACCAGAAAATCCCTGGCTCTGGGGCAGACAAACAAGACCACAGGGAAACAGTGGTATTACAAGGATACCCTGCTGCTTCTCCATGAGCCCACCAGTCCTTGGATTGTCCATGTCCTGTTGTACTTTGGAATGAGAAGAAGAGCACAAGGCAGTGGACGGACACTCCAGCCATGGCCTCACTTGTGTCACTTTCCCTGGAGATAAACTTCACTCCACAGAGGAAACTTGCCTCTGTATTCTGAGGTACACCCAGCCCATATCCATTACCTCCATGAAAGTAGAGGTTCTTAGTGCAGAAGACAGTCTTGTGAAAAATATTTAAAGCATTAAATGCCCTACTAAGAATACATTAGTCTTGACTGGCCCAAGAAAAACCATTGGACGGAGGAGTGGACTGCACTTTTCCTTCTCTTTTCTGTAAAAAAAAAAAAATCAAAGAAGAAATGTTTCTACAATGGCACTGCTACAATACCTGTGTTTGTAAAAGTTAGTCTTAGTTGCTGTGTTCCTTGGTGGCTGTATCTAGGGAAAAGTTATATTTGATTCTTTTGGAAACACCACTTTGTGACAAGGAACTAATTAGCATGTAAAGCCTATCATGAAATGGACTCAAAATGAGGAGTGTTGTATAATCACCATAAGCAGAAACTGGAGCTGACTCACCAGCTTTTTCAAAGTTTTGCTTTTCAAATATCTCATGGCAGCCACAGCAGCTGTCAGATTATTGGTCAGTAGCTGCAGACCTCTGACTTGGTGAGTACAGAAGTTTCTGCAGCGCTGCTTCTGATCTTCGTTCACCTGGCACCATCCTAGCTCATGAAGCAAGGTTTTCTTTAGAGAGAAATATTGGAAAACTGAAGTACCATTTACATGCTGATCTTTTGTGTCTTCTTTTTCTTTTATAAGTAGCTCTGCATTTTTAATATAACCTCAGTGAGTGCATTCTAAGATTTTTTTCAAATTTAGAACAAACTTTAATCGTTCAGATTGTGATACAAGATGTTTCTCCAGCTATTTCTGGCACTTGAAGATAGATGAGAGAACTCAGACAGTGTACAGAGCTGGTGTTTTAAGTAGCATGGGCTCACCAGAGAAGACAGGGAATTAGGATTCCTAGATTTATTTAATTCAAGGCAGAAAATACTGGAATTCACATCTCAGTGAGAAAAGTCTGTGCGCTTGTGTACCTCCAGGAAAGCATGGCAGGGTGTCTGAGAGGCAGGACATGGGGAAAGTTACAAGACTATGCAGAGCACCAGGGTTTGATCGTTGCTCTCTTGGCTTCTAGGTGTATTAGACTTCCCTGGCCTCAGTTTTTCAACTCATTCAACAGTCATCTGCTTTCTCTAGGCAGTGATTTTTCATTGACTAATCATTCACAAGTTACTGTGAAATAAGCAGCCTCATAAACTTAACTAATATTTGCTTTAAGATAGTGTAGGAGAACCTGCCCCATGGGGGATGAAGTAGGAAAGCACACACATAGCAGGTGGGTGTGTTTCCACATCTGGAGATAAGGACACAGGGACAGAAGTGGCCACAAAACACTAACATTTTTTAAATGAATAATTTGAACTTGACAGCTTAAAGACCTGAGTAAAATTATTCTTGTTCCACTAAAAATTGTCTCTACTGGATCCAGATCAAATCCTTGGATTTATTTTTTTCCAAACTGTCTTCTCATTATAAGTTCTGTGCTCCATTTTGTGTCTTTTCCTTTCAAATCAATTTTTTTTTCTTTAGTAGTTTTTTCTGAGCTTTCACAAGGTGTTTCAATTTGCTTTGTAAGTAATTTGATATTCTGTCTGCTCACTGCTTTTAAAGTAAAAAAATAATTACTGATTTCACAGTAAATTTGATCTCATAGTCTTCTTAATGAACAATTTATTTGTGTTGGTTCTGCTTAGTCCTGTTCTGGGATGGTATAAAATCACATGTAATGTGGAGAGTGCCTAAAAAAAAGAAACTTTGTACTTTAGCCTGGCTGTCCAATTTTCAGAGTGCAGTAATCACTATGATGGATGTGGGAAGAGAAATAATGAGCCCCTTTACTTTATTTCTTTGCAGTTCATGAGTGGAAACCATGAAGCTTTTCAGTCTAATCATTCTTCACATCCATCCTTGATAAAATTCTCAGCAGTCAGCACAGATTTAAGAAGAAAAAAAAGACACTGTCTGTCCTGTTTTTTGACATTTGGAAAGTTTTAAGCAATATTGCAGTTGGGAAGATTGTCTCAAGTGTATTTTATTTGTTATAATTTCTCTCCATATTTTTAAATGAAAAAAATGTAATGTGGGCTCTGACACCAGAAAATATTTTGGAGCCCTTAAAAACTGAAAAAGTGAGACAAAACAGAACATGCAAAATATGTTTTATTTTTGCAGAAAATATTTATGTGAAATCAGGATTTTAACTTTTGATTAACTGTTTGCAGGTGACTGGATCTGCAGTTCTGGAATGTCATGATATACTGCAATATACTGAAGAGCAAATTTAGAATATTTGCATCTGAGTACTGAAAAAAATTAGGGAACTGAGACAAAAAAGGGAAAGCACCAATCAGTGGAACAAACGGGTTTATGTTTTTATTTGTCACTTAACCTATCTAATTCTAAATTGAAGAGACTCATAATTCTGATTATCATCCAGACAAAATTGTGAAATTCTATTTCAAACATGAACTGTTCCTGTACCTTTTTCAGTGGGTCATTGGGTACAAGATGATCTGCCACAGGAAAAGAGAAAATTGTACTTTTAAGGTCAAAACACTACAGTGCAGGAGTTTACCTTTCAGGATTTATATATAAACACAAAAATTAAAATGCTGCACTCTAAAAGAAGCACCTTATAATAAGCATCCTGAGGTATGCAATGTGCCAACAGACACTTTCCTTCCCTTGAAATGCTTTTAGTCCTTCTCCCACCAGGAAGTGACAGGCTGACATTTGGAAGGGACCTTTATCATGGGGGCCTGCTGTTGCCTCCAAACCTGCTGCTGCTGCTGTCGGTGGCAAAGGAGGCTGGAAACTCTCACAGCCAACTGCTGCAATCAGTCATGTCTGAGATTTGCAGGCTGGGTTTTATTCCAGAGGATTCTGGTGCTCTCCTCAAAGTACAGCTGTGGGGCTGGCATGGGTCTGCTCCAGAGGCCAGGACTACTGGTGGCAGGATGGGACAGTGGATGCTGTGCATGGCAGTGCTGGGGCTTTTCATGCCATGGAAAGGCAGCTGCCACCAAAATTGTCAGCTCAGTTCTGACCATGACAAAGCCTCTGCTGAAGGTAATGTCAGAGAGAGGAAGGAGGAGAGGGAAGCATCTGCAAGGAGTCTGGTGCAATGGGCACTGTCCCAAGGAGAGAGGCAGGTTGGGCTGTCACACATCTCACAGACATGAGGGAGCCTTACAGAACAGCTGCAGCATGGAAGATAAGGAAGGTTTCAGAATGGGTTACACTGCAGAGAGCAGAAGTTGTGGCCTTCCTGGTAGTGTCCTCAGTGGCCACAGGACTGAATAGTTATAGACAACAGGGAGAGCTTGCCAGGGTGAGCAGTGCATCATGAGTAGGGCTTTCTCCCGCTTTTGGGACTCCCAGCACCACATCCCCAGCTGGCTGAATCAGCTCAGTGTCTCACCCAGATGTGTGATGGTCACAATAAATGGTCCTGTTGAGTGGGTTTTCCCTTGATAGCATAATTATCCGTTGGTCCAAGGGGATGGGGTTTGCCTTATCTATGATATGGAGCTAATATCAGATCTAATGATTCTGTTTTAGCTAATAGACAGGAACAAACTCTTAACAGACAATTCATCTCACCTATCTTGATGTGTAGAGGAAATTCACAGCATAGCAGCAGCAGCATTTAGGGAAGCATAGGGCAGTGTGGGCTGAGCATGGAATACAGTTCTTGGGAAAGACAGCCTGTCAGAGGGAGAGCTCTGTATGATTAAGCTTATGTGAATTTTAGCCCCTGAATTAATTGTCAGTCCTTATTTGCTGATGGAATTTTAAGTCCTTTCCAGGTGCCAACCTGCCAGCCAGCCGTAACGATACATTATCCCCAGTTTTGGTTCTGCTCCAAACCAGCAGGTTTCTGACGTATGACAAATATTGACAAGCACAGCTTCCTGAGCAGCACATGAGCAGCCACACTTCATTGGCATGCCAAGCATGGACACAGAGAGCCTTGCAGAAATTTTATTGTATGGGAGGGAATTCAGAACAAATCTATCAGTAATTAATAAAACAAAAAATGCAGTGAGTGAGTATGCTGGTCTATGCAATACACACAGTTTGCTCAACTGACTTCCAAAGTGTTAGTTGAAACAGGCAGAAGGTGAAGAGAGGTAATTTTAGGTAAATAAGGTATGAAAACATTCTGATATCATATACAGAAAAAAAGTTTATTTCTTTGTACCCAACTGTGGTTTTAATATAGGCTCAACAGATCACTCTTATCAAAGAAGTGGTGAAAACTGACTGCAGCTACATACTGACCACATTCTCAAGCAGCATCAATCTCTGTATCTGAACATCTCACATGACTTCAAAGGAAAACATAAGCCCTTCTTCCCTTTGCATCATTTATAGGGATTTGCTTTGGGTTTTATTTTTTCAACTAAAGGCAATTATGTTGGAAGGTCCACATCAAAGAAAATGCCAACCTTAGGCCTTTTTGCACTATCCAGGACGGGGTGCAGTGGATATTCATCTATTTAGGATATCCCGTCACATGCACTGGCCGGAGTATGTTTCACAGTATTAATGGTGATGAGGTTAAAGCCTGTCATTTCTTAGAAAACCTGGGTATCATCATAACCAGCTGTTCTGATTTGCTGACTATTTATTAACATCTTTAGTAATTATGCGTGGCAGATTTCATGAGAACACAATCATACAGCTTGTGTAAATTAATGCCTTCAATAAAACCTGCCTAGGCTTATGGACTTAGCTCCTTTGTTCAAGTGTGTTTCTCCCGTTAAAATATTTAGCTATTGCAGGCATCTGCCCCCTCTCAGGCACAGACTGTGCACATTTTCTTTGCTTGTTCTGCATGAGAAGCTCTCATTGACCCAAATAAGGGCTCAGTGCATGGGCCATATGCTAAGACTATGGAAATTGCCTTGAGAATATGTTGATTTTCCATACCCGCATCATAACTGCAGAGTGAGTGTCACTGCTGGATTGCCTTTTGCACATGGATAAAACTGCACCACTGGAGTCAGTGGAGGTTTTATCTCTGAGTAAAATGAGATCATGTCCATTGCCCCTTGGGAAGTTCTTAGCTGCCTCTGATTCCTCCGACCAAGAGTGTTCTGCACTGTCCTGTGGACTCTTCTCAGGCCAGGTGCCCCCAGGGAAAGGTCCTCATCATCTGGCTGGAAGGAACCCAAAATAATGCCAGTTCACTTTGCTTGTCCAAAATCTGCTCACATTTCACAGTGAGTGCTTTAAGGTTTAGGATGAAGCCTTCTTTGAATGCCTGGTCAGGTCCAGTCCAGGTGACATAATTAGTTGCATAACAATAAAGGAATTATCTCACCCTTGCTTTCACTGTCTGAAGGTTGAGCACCTTGCATGCCTCAGTTGTGTAATCCTCTGTATTAAGTGAGGAGATACAAGCCCCATCTCAGGGTTACTCATCCCACCTTTAGCTAAGAATAGCAGAATGTAGCAAAGAAAATTTCATCTGTACGTAGAATTATTAAATTCAGATATCACTTCAGAACACGCTTTAGAAAAGGCCATAGATTCACTACTAGACCTTATCATTTTCCACTTGACCCACTCTGCCCAAAGTTCAGTTTGAATGGGCATATAAATCCAGCTTTAAAAGATATTGTTATAACAGGGAAGGTACTGCCTTAGTGTGGAGTGTTGAATAATATCATTGCTTATTCTCAAGCCATGTTCTGTCTCAGAGAGGGTTGCCTTACATGAAAATAATTCCCTTTTAAACAGTTTGCTGGAAGCTCAGCAGGACTAAGTTATACATTCAGCCATGTACTCTGCTAATCCGCTGGTATGACATCTTGTTTCTAGCTCTGTAAGCCTACACCCATGTGTACACAAACACATGCACACTTAGGCACACACATTTGCAAAACATGTCCATAGGTCTCAGTGCCAGAACATCAGCCCAGGAGAGCTGCTTTGTTTTTCCATAGATGCACTTCAACATAGTTGGGACAAGTCAGAGCTCCCCACAAGTTGTGCCACAGCAAACCCCTTCCTCTGGCAGAGCACTGTGTGAGCCATGTGGGTAAGAGGGGAGCTCCTGCTGACATGAAGTCCCAGGGAAACTCAGTGAGATGGGGACTCTGCTCACCAGGGCATGGGCAAAAGCACCCTCCCGTTTCACACCAGACAAGGTCAAGTTCTTTAGTCTTGCTGTATTATTTCAGTTTCGTGTTTCTACTGACCATAGATTTTGCTTGTCATAACACCTCTGCCCAAAATGAGTGAAGGGTGCACAGGGAATTACAGCAGCACACGTGTCTGCACTCCCTTTGTAAGGATGCAAATGATGATGCAAAGTGAAAGACAAGGGCAAATTATGTACCCTGGGGCAGGTTGTGAGCCTTTACAGGCAACATTGATTAATCACTGACATAAACAGCCTGATTAACTTAGTAAGATTGTAATCAGTTCTCAAGCCTTTCGTTTGCACAACAGTAAATCAAAGGAAAGTGAAAATGCAGAAATTAGATTTGTATGTTTCTGTATGTCTGTATATACATATACAAAGATACATCTCCACAACATAGGTAGAAGGGAGGAATAAATATCAGCAAGGAAAGCCTGCTGTTTTTCCTTACATTATCAAATGTGTAGACAAACCTGTGATTTATTTTCCATATTTTAGATGCAACTAGTCAATGTGTGCTGTGCAGCTGTGACATAAAACTTCTTTCAAAGACTGCTAACGCTAAAGAAAGATATTGCAAATATGTGACCTGTGCTCTGGTTTTGTAAAATATTTTTCTAATTTCATCGCTCCAGGATAGAGCTTTATAACTTAAGCCAGAATCGTTGAAAAATGTTGCTGCTTTGCTACTGCAGGCAAAATCTGTACAGAATAGGATTTGTAATATATACAAACTCTCAGACAGTTCCTTTAAACCTACGGAAACTCCTATAATAGAGTTTTACTGAAGTCCAAAATAAGTCCTGGCCAAAATTTTTGCTGAATATGTTGAATTCTAAAGCAGGCCTGGGTCTCAGCATGATTTTCCTACTGTCTCCTGAACAAAAACCACCTTATATTCCACCCAGGAGCATAACCCATAAAACACGCACAATAAGATGTATAGAAATCCGTCTCTCCCAGCCTAATGAATTTAATCAAGATCAACAGTTGTGTGAGATCAGTTTTGGCAGAAACTTGTGCAGGTGCAGATTTCTATTGTTGTTCAGTCAAACCATTGAACAGGAGCTCTCTTGTGCTTGAATAACCTCTACCTTTCTTTCCGACATTTTAACAAGTGAGTGGCGTATGTTTTAGATGGAATATCGTGCATGACACAAAGCTCACACACCGTAGGATTCATGGGGTGGGTT
This sequence comes from Serinus canaria, assembly GCF_022539315.1. Lineage (NCBI taxonomy): Eukaryota > Metazoa > Chordata > Aves > Passeriformes > Fringillidae > Serinus > Serinus canaria. The sequence continues at coordinate 44,087,344 of NC_066313.1, forward strand.
TTTTGGAAAATTTTTGAAAGTCAGTATACAGGCTCCTGTCCTACAACTGTCTTAGCTGTAGATTCTGAATAACAAGGATATTACCTTGGTAAAGAACGTGTGTAGGTAGGAGAAAACGCACAGAAAAGGGTGTTGGTCTGACAACATTCTTCACAGTGAAAGTGTATTCACGTCATACTGCATCCAGCGCTGTTTGTACCAGCCAAGGAAAACATTTGCAACCAGGTATCTCCTGTTTTCCTCCTTCTCCTTGCCTTCCAGCACTGCCACTACTTCCTATTTGCAGTTTCCTGCCACTGCTATATAGATGTATTAGAACCCATTTTTTGGGTACAACAGCAGAAATCAAAGTTTTGGCAAAAATGGCCCCTGCTGCATCTTGCTCTTGGTGTGGCTTTTATGCACTCTTATGCACTCAAATGTCTTAAGGAGTTAGGGGGCTCCTCAAAAGAAAGATTCCTGTGTTTTCTGCTGGATGCTGACATCAAAAAACAGAGCTATTTTTTTCATGGCAACATCCATTTTTGAGCACTGTAGGTCCTTCAGCAAAACCCTTCAGCTGAGAATGCCCTGGCCCAGGGCCGAGCACGGGGCTGGCACGGCCAGGCAAATGTACCCAGCTCACAGCTGGGGACTGATCCAGAATCCAACAAAGTGAGTGGAAAGGTGGTCATTGACTCTGGTGAGGTCTGGATTTTTCACTGTGGAAAAATACTCTTGCTCTGAACTCTACACAGGAAAATTCCATTTATAGAGTAGTTAAATGAAATGTTCAAATTACTTCAATACACGAGTACATTGCATTTCTACTTATAATTAATTTTGCCTTATAGGCCCCAGTCCAGTCAGACACTTAAGCACCTGCATATCTTTTAGCTGATGAATAATTTTCTCAGAGACAGTGCAACCAGGTTGCTTAATCAGGGCAGAATTGAAAGTTTCTTCAGTTAAAAATAAGGAGATATATTTTACTCAGAGATACATGATCTGTAAAATCTTGCAGTAGCATGTGATTAAAAAAGTTGTGACATTTCCAATCATACTTGTACTGTCTGCATGCTTAGGAAATTAGCTAGCTTAACTTTTAATATGTAGACATATCACGTGGTTCTTTTCTAGAAATTAAACAATTCAATCATTTTTTAGCTAATATTCTCCATTCGTTTGTGTGTCACAAAGTTTTGCAAAAGATGTTTAGATATGTTACATTTTATAGCATAGTCTGCTTAATAGAACTATAAGAGAAAGTTAAAATGTAATTTCATTTTCAGCTGCTCACAGATGGCATCTTATGTTGCCAAAATCAACTAAAGTAGCTTTTGTCTGCTTGCAAAATACAGAGTTTATTTCTTGAGCTCTAAATTGCATGTAATATGCATTTCTGTTCCTATATCAGCTACATCTGATAGCTGAATTTTCAGATTCAGAGATTTATCTATGCTTTTAGTTTATTTTCGTCCCCCAAGTGCAAAAGTAAACTTCAAAACCATTGCATTGGTTAGCCCAAGTATTTGAACTTCCCAGTGGTTGCTGCCATATGAAAACACAGATATATACTTAAACACATGCTGCACTTTCCCTGCCCCAGACAGACATCTGGCCATTTCCCATCTGCTGACTGTGACCTGAAGCATTTTTCTGTCTCTCTCTTATTAGTTTGGGCTTTTGCTGAGGTTCAGTAGCTCACACATGCTGATCCATCAATTGTTTTTATTGGCTAACTGGTCCATCATTAACAATCAGAAACTATAGCATCTGCTAATTTAAGTGGGAACCACATCCTGTTGTACATTAGGTGTTTAGCAGAGTGGGCATTTATCAAAACAGGGATTAAGTGAAATACACATGTGTGTAATATTATAGATATTTCAGGCTATAAATAACACATTTCATTTTTCTTCCTCTTTAAACTCACATATGCATTTTACCATAGGGAAAAAATTTGTCTGAATCTTTCTGGATAGTTTAGCACTGGAAACCTTAGTCAACACAATACTTGTCTGTTAAAATCATTTGCATGCCTTTTTATGCTGGGTGGGCTGTCCATACCAGCAAACATGAAAACTATGGGGGATTTGAAGACTGCAGAACTGGTGTAGCATATCTCAGTGGCATGCAGCCCATGTGGGTTTTTGCTTCCAGCAGCTAGAAATTGCAAAGTAATGATTTAATTTCATTCAGAAACATACTTTCAATACTTTATTGGTACCAGCAACAGCACAAATTGCCCCAAACTTTAACAAGTACTCCTAGTAGAAAGGAAACATATTTTTAAACACTAATATTTAGAGATTAAAATCACACAGCCAGACTTGGGTTGGTTAGATGTCATGGGCATTTGTTGCTCACTATTTGGTTTATGGCCAGTACTTAAAAGACTCACCAAAACTGTTCAATTCAAGATTGGTGTTCAGGGTGTTCCAACCTGATGGTTTACTTATTCCCAGAACAACAGGCATTCAAAGAAAACAGCAAGTATCAACAAGACTTGAAAAAAATTCAATATTTGAAATAAAATTTCTCCTGAACCATGAGAGCATGTGAAGCTCCAGAAAGGCAGGGTAGATGCAGAGCCTGCCAGTATCCCACCACTACAACACAACCACCTGGGAAAAAACACAGTGGTCCCTGCTCCCAGGAAAGTGGTTCTGGGTACCTGCATCCCTTTTAGAAGCTCGTGTCTCAGGTTGTAACAGACATGGAATGCATGCCAGCCTCACCCAAACCTGCCTGCATTATCAGTAAGGAAGGAAAGAATTTTAATCACAAATAACTTAAGACCAAATGGAGACTGGATGAAAAGCTTATTGAAGTCAATGGGAAGGCTCCTGCTGGCTTCTCTGAGGGGTGGATTGGGTCCCAGCTTCAGACCTCTGAAACAAACGCAAAATTTGTTTAGTTTTGTGCTTTGAACATTGCTTTATTTTCTAAACAGAGGTTGCAAACAGTTATGTGTCTGTTTCTGTGATCCTCTACTCTTATGAAGTCATTCCAGCTCCTCTATCAGTAAACTTGTTGTAATATATTTCATGCTTGGCCTTCAAAGAAATGTTAACATTCACAGATAAAAGACTCTGTGCGCTGTCCATGCCACAACTGTCACCAGAAACCCAGGAACGATGACATGAGCGGATGATAAATATCCTTACACAAAAAAACTCTTTTTCACAGGAACCATAAGCAAACCTTTGTTGCCCTCCCTATCTGTGAACCGAGAGACCTGTCCCCCCATGGTGATGGCTTTGGGCTGGCTGCCGCCAGGCGATGGAGCAAAGCCCCTGCCCAGGGTCTGGTCTGCCGCGGGCAGTGGGCGAGGCGAGGCAGCAGTGTGCCAGTCATTGACTCCCTGCCCAAAGCACACCGTCTCCCACATCAAAAAGGCACCAGGAGCCTTCACACAGGTCTGCACTCTATAATGGGCAGATTTTCGTCGAGGGTTCAGAAGACAAATGAAGCTTTTATCTGCTTTCCAGCCCTCTGCATTAGGAGTTTATGTTAAAGCCACTTAACTGTCTAGAGTGCGGGCCTGTGGATTACCTGTTTGTGTGAATCGAGTACATTACCTGATCACATGAGCACCGGGGATAAGTTTTCTATAACTAGCTTGTCTTTGAAGGGATCTTCAGATACTTCAGTATTCTCACAAAGAAGTGCCCCAAAAGAGTCAGGATTAAGAATAAGCTATACTTCACTTTGTCTTGTGTTTCTCCAGCCTCATTTATTTAGCTTTGCTTACTTACTCGGTCACTTATTTGTGTGTCATAACAGCAGGACGAGGAATAAACCTCCCAAAGTATGCAGCTCCTATAACCTTTACAGCACCATGGGTTAAATATTATATAAAGAAGGGAGTGAGTGTCATAAAAGGAAATAACTCTTTCTGAACTGCAATTTGAAAGACTGTTGGTAATTTTATAAGAGTTCTGAATTTCAATTGCTAGAGTTAAAAATATTATTCTACCACACCTTTTTTTTTTTTTTTTAAGTCACATTAAAAATAATTAGATCTGCAGAACATTTTAAAATTAAAATAACGATGAGGGATGTATAAACTATTTAAAAACACTTAGGATGATACACCCTTTTTCAGGAAATTGCACATGAAGGAGCAAAACTGGGGAAGTTTGAACTCATGAGTCTGTGTTTAGGGGGTCTGGTGAGCTGTCCCTCCAGGCTTTGAGCTTACCCCACACATGGTGCTGTCTTGGGATCCCCTCATAAACTGCTCTGCCACCCCCCAATTCTTTACCCCTTTTTTGCTGCTGGAGGACATACCTCTGTGTATTGTCACCATCACAAGTGGGGAGAGCTCCAGGGGGCTGAGGGCACAAGGTCCCTCTACACCACCTCCACCTCCACTGACGCATCACTTCAGACCCTGAAGCCTGGCTACCTCCCCCTGGAGATGTCCAGAGCCCACCCTCTGGGGTAGTAGCCACACTGTATGGAGGCCCACCATTTTTGCTTTGAAAATACTGGCTGTCTTTTGTTACCCAGCTGTCACAGAGAGGCTGTGGGCATTCAGAAACCTCTGGTTGACAGTGGGTGAGTCTATTCTTCTCTTGCTAGGAATTTCAAGGAGAGACAAGCACCCTCAGACCCCTGAGAAGATGTTTTGTTTGACAAGAGGCAATGCGATGGTGAGGAGTGGCACTGCTCATCCCAAAGTTCTCAAGATCTGTTTAAAACAAAGCATGAGAGAAGGGATTAATAGGGTCAAGCTGCCTTTCTCACCAGAAAAACAATGGAAAGCAAAAGGAGATATATTGCGAACTTTTAGAGGGTATGAGCCAGAACGTTTGAAGGGAATATTTTTGAAGGAGGAAAGAGTTAATTTTTCTGATCAGCAGGTTTTCTTTCTCTAGTGAAAATTTTAAGGTTACTTTATAATGCTCCTTTAAATCTGAAAACTGTCTGCTGTCTGAAAAGTGACTCCAGCACTGTGCCCACTGCCTTGTTAACACTGAGGGGTTGCATTGTGTACAAGAGCCTGTCTTTCTTGGAAAGACATTACAGTTTTTTCTTCCTTGTCGTGTTCTAATAAATTAAAAGGCCATTTTGACTGCAAGTCAGTACTTCTGTATAGAAATAACATAACTTATCACTCATCACTAGCAATAATACACTGCCTGAAGACATTCCTTTGTCAAGCCTGTTGGTGATCAGTTTATGCCCTAAAGGATTTACTTATGACTCAAGGTAATGCAATTTCAGATGATATTTTTATTCATAAAAGTACAATCTCCCTTTGAAAGAATCTGAACTAATCACTTTAGTTACATCTTGTGACAGTGAGATACCTCCTCTTCAGAACTAAATAAAACCAAACTCCAGGCTGACAGGATGGACTGGCTGTGACAGACAGTGAGCAGGGCAGGACAGATGGATAGTAGAAAGACTAAGGAAGCATGTTACACACCCCTTGCTTGCTGTCTGCAACATAAAATGACACACAACTGTGATACATCCCTATTCTTCCACAGATTTTTGTACTTATGGTGAATAAAATGCAAAGTTTCAGTCCTCTTTTCTGCTCTTCCTTCTTTCTTATTCTCAAATAGTAAAAAAAAAAAAAAACAAAAAACCCACAACCCATAAGACTGCTTTTTTTTTTACTTGTTTATAAATACTGCTTCCTGAGTATTTCTTTTTCCTGAGAATTATGTCTAGTCATTTAGTAGTATCTCATCAACTTAAGTAAATAAATAAACAAGAGATCTTTTCCTAGGAGACTCTGTGGTTGCATTGTGTAATTAAATAGAAAACATTTGGCAGGTTTGGCTAAACAATGACTGTGCTTCCAAATGCTGATGGTGTAAATCAAACTGAAGGAAAACATGTCAGTTTGACCATTTCATGAGGACAATGAGGGTCTTATGGTGTTATTTTATGCTTGGATTTGGCCTTAATTCTCTTAATTTTGTACAAAGAGGATGACCAAATCTGAAAAGATCTGGAAAGACTGCAGTCTTGCCAATTAAATCTGCAGAAAAGCTGAGCTGGTGACTTCAATTTAACCGCACAGTTGGCACCGTGCTTGTATTTCAATACTTCAGTTGCCTTTGGCAATGAGATGAGAATAAAATGTATCTCTGAACCAACAGCCAGCATCTTATTCTCAGAAATGTAACTACAGTTGTGTAAAACCTTTAGCACACATGAAAGCAAAGAGGGACTTTGCAGAGCCACGCGTCCAGAGCTCTTTGTGAGTCACCTCTGCTTTGCACTGAGACACACATGGGCTAGCTACTTGAGTCTGCAAAAGTAGATGCTGACTTTGGGCCCTGTTTTGTGAAGATCAGGCCCTTAGTATCAATTTAGTATAGAAAGAGTGAAAATCTACAGACAAAACAAAGATTAGAGCTTGAAATGCACCACTTCTCCCTTCAGAAAGAGCCTGCCAGAAAGCACAGTAAATTTAGTCACAGTACAATGCCTATTACTCTCAGCGTGTGATTAAAGCTGCTTTCCCTCGGACCACACACACATGTAGCCTGTGCCCCTCTTGGGAGAAATGTCTCCTTCTGCCCACGGCCCAGATGAATTATAGTCACAACCACTTTGAAGATTTACAGAACACACAAAGGGGCAACCTGAAACAAGAGTGGTATTTCCCTGAAATGCATCTCTTCTCAATGAAGGCATTTTCTTGGAAATATGCAAGATGTGATTGCAGTTTACCGAGACAATGCTCATTATTATGAAGGCATTTCAGAAAGGACTTGAATTTCTCATTGCTATAAATCCCATGACTTTATAACCTGGTGCAAAAATCCTGGGGAAAAGGTGTGGGAAGCTGTGGGATGATAGATCCTCAGTGATGTTTTTCTGGCATTATGGATTTGGCTCTGTGACATGGCAGAAATCATCCGCAGTGTCCCCATTCTGGCTGAAAGTTCCCTGTCCTCACTTCCAAGGCTGAATAACCACATCCACCAGAGAATTTGTTCTGTCCATGTTCTCTTTTCCTTGGGGAGCTACCAACAGGTTTTTAAACATGGTGCTTTAGTCTACACTTCTACACAGAAAAATATATCCACAGAATTTACTGTGTCCTTACCAGCTGGTTCTCTAGCTACTTGAATTTTGGGCAGCTCACCCGCCTTCTGCCCTGGGCTGCTCCTACTTTAACCTAGGTGAGAATTTCTTGTCTTTCCAATGAGGGAGCAGATTTTACTGTGGCAGTGTTGACAGTGTATTTGTATTTTTCTGCAAAACTGCAATCCCCTTGGAATGACTGTAGCACAAAATGGGAAAGTGGGAAAGGGCCCTGTCAGCAGACTTGGGCATATGTACCAAGTCATGGGTCAGTGGGGATGAGATGTTGCTACGAAATAATATTTCTTCTTAGAAGACTCACTGTGTCAAAGATGCATCCTGCTCCCCTGGCTTCCTCACTGTTCCAGGGAACATAATGGATCATAATGCAGATGGAACATAATGCAGATTGTGCAGGACAACCAGGACATCAGGACCAGGCAGCAGGCTTGTGGAAGGCAGGTCCTGCTTCACCATCTGGTCTCCTTTTTTGACCAGGTAACATGCCAAGTGGATGAGGGAAAGGCTGTGGATGTAGTCTCTCTGGACTTTAGTCAAGCCTTCAGTACTATCTCCTGCAGCATTTTCCTAGAGAACCTGGCACCTTACAGCTCTTTTCTGGTTTATAAACATCTGGATGGCTGGGCGCAGAGAGTGATGGGGAACAGAGTTATTTCCACCTGAGAGCTGGTCACAAGGGGTGTTTCTCAAGGCTCAGTATTTGGGCCAGTCCTCTAACACCTTTGTTGATGATCTGGACCAAGGGATTGGTCTCGGTCATTTTGCAGACAACACCAAGTTGGGTGGGAGTGTTGATCTGCTGGAGGGCAGAAAGGCTCTGCAGAGGGATCTGGACAGGCTGGATCACAGGGCCAGGGCCAATTTCATGATGTTCAACAATTCCAAGTGCCAGGTCCTGCACTGGGGTCACAACAACCCCGGGCAGTGCTGCAGGCTGGGGGCAGTGGCTGGGAAGCTGCCTGGTGGAAAAGGACCTGGGGGTGCTGGTCAGCAGGGGCTGAACATGATCCAGGGTGTGCCCAGGTGGCCCAGAAGGCCGATGGCATCCTGGCCTGGATCAGCCGGGGTGTGGCCAGCAGGAGCAGGGCAGTGACCGTCCCCCTGTGCCCAGCACTGCTGAGGCCACAGCTCCAATCCTGTGCTCAGTTCTGGGCCCCTCACTGCAAGAGAGACATTGAGGGGCTGGAGCGTGTCCAGGGAAGGGCAACGGAGCTGGGGAAGGGTCTGGAGCACAAGTCCTGTGAGGAGCAGCTGAGGGAGCTGGGGGTGCTCAGCCTGGAGACAAGGAGGCTCAGGGGGGACCTCATCACTCTCTGCAACTGCCTGAGAGGAGGGTGCAGCCAGGTGGGGGTCAGCCTCTTCTGCCAGGTAACAACTGACAGGGAGACAGGACATAGGTCCAAGTTGTGCCAGTGGAGGTTCAGGCTGGACATCAGGAAGAATTTTTTCACTGAAAAGGTGGTTAAGCATTAGAACTAACTTCCCAGGCGTGTGGTACAATCACCATCCTTGGAACTATTAAAGAAATGACTGGAAATGTTTCTCGGTGCCACGGTCATGTTGTTGAGGTAGTGGGCTGTCAAAGGTTGAACTGGATGTTCCTGGAGGTCTTTTCCAATCATGATGATTCTGTGATTCTGCAAACTATGGAGTTCAGGCTAAGCATTGCTTTGGCTGTGGTTTGCTTTGGGAAATTGGAAAAGGCATCTGTTAAAGCAGGATTGTCTCCAGCAGGTTGTCCAAGTTGAGACAAACCTGGATAGCCCTTCTGAAAGCTCTTCCTACTGATGCTTTTATGTTACAATATTAAAGCTTGAAGGGTTCTAGCAGGTTTAAATAAGGTTGCTTTAAGACAGCAATTTTTCCAATTTTGAGTCAAATGGTCCTCAGACTTTGTGAGTAGCTCACCATTTGTAATTCATTTCCAATGGAAAAAGGTACTCTGAGAGAAGTATTTGCTCTCCATTGAAAATTTCAATACTTAATTATACCCAAAAGGGAAAAGGCCTAAACCTGAAATGATTCTGGGTTTTGTGCAAAAAAATAAAAAATGCTGTTTTGCCGATGGAACCAGAGTGCCTCATGAGAGATGGGGTTCAGCTGCTTCAAGTCTCCACACAGTTTCAGGGGCAAGTTCCTCTTCCATAATGCAGCAAGGATGACCACTAGTGAGTTCTTGTCCCTCAGCCAGAGGCCTCCTTTGCAGCACAACCTGCTTGCAGCAGATGCTGGATGTATGTGGCATTATACTCACAATTCTTACAAGGTTCCACGGCAGTGTTTTTAATTCACTGTTATTTGTGTCCAAAGATTCCTGAGGAAAATACAGATAATCTCAAATTGGTCCTAGTTAAAAATCTCACAGGTGGACTTCCCCTTATTTTCCATGTATTTGGCCTTCATGTGCAATCCTTTATGAATTGTGACATGTGTTTTGACAACTGATTGAAGTCAGGCTCTCGAGCTTTTCCCAGGCGTCCCAGGGGAGCAGGTGATGTCTATCAAACCCTTTTGGTCCCATTCTTGTGGGAGGTGTTTAGAGAACCCAAATCCCCAGCTGCCAGTGGGGGCATTGGGTGTAATACTGGAGACTGAACCAGGAGAGTACTGTGGTAAATAGGAAAATTTGCCCACTGTAAACTCTGCATCAGAGTTGAGCTTAGTCTGCTGCAGAAATATCTCCACAGGTCAAATAGGACATTTGTTTTAAGTTAAACTGATTTTAATAAAGAAACTGATGTAATGAATGCATTGTTAGTACATTTATGACCTTTATGTTACATGTCATTGTTAAAAGTAAAATATAAGTAATATTGAAAGATCATCATTTATTGTAGTAAATTCACTCTTTTTCTGAAGAACTTGAAAAATTGAATTTGGGTATTTCTACAAGATTTTTTCAATTCTCATTCATTTATGATTGTGCTTCTGGTATTTTGATTATGTCTAGTTTCTGTCTAAATTACCAGTCCAATAATCAGACTACATAGTAGGCAGAATAATATTACCTGAGTTTTTAGGAAATGCTAGAAAGTTTGTAGGACTTGCATAGAAGTCTTTAGAGTACATCAAGTCTTTGCATGTGGGGTACATGGCTAACAGGAACTGTTATCACCAAGGTTTATCCAGTGATCTTGAAGCAGCAGCCCGCATGGCTGGGGTTATGTGGCCACCATGTGGTAACACAGGGAAAAATTAAAATGAATTTTTACTTTTACTTGGCATGTTCTTTTTGTGTAAATGACTTGAGGATGTGCATACATTCATTTTCTCAAGGGCATTCCTTGAATAATTTCCTCTTCATTTAGAGAATTAAGTCGTTTAAAAAATGGTCATTTTACTTTGCAATACCTGACCCACAGTATGGGAATTATCCTTGCATTGGAATTTAATCTGTCTGCATGAAAGGCAACTTTTTTAGAGAAGAAAATAATTCCTGTGTAACTTCTAAAACCACCTATGATAAAATAGAAAAAGCCATTCATCAATTCATAGAAAACTATGACATTGAAAAGATGAGGAATTTTAATTACTATAGTTTAATAGAGAGCTGTTAGACATCTCTCAGGAGTAACAGGTAGGAGCTGAAGAAGCAGAAATAAGCTCAGAAAACCTTCAGCTCCAGAAAACAACCTCTTCATTCATCTTGTTTACATAAATTGAAAATCCAGTTTCTAAATTCCTTAGGATGAACACAAGTAATGATGTAAAGGATATAAATGGTGATTTTCCTTTTTTGTACAAGGGATAACTAATATTAATTTCTGGTGGCATAATTTACTGTTCAATAACTGGAAATCTGAGAAAGAAAGTAGATGAGGGTCCTGCAAGGATCTATGAATTGAAAGGTGAAGGCAGGCACACTGGCCTTGCAGTGGAGGACCTGGTTCTCCCAGCCACCAGTACCACAAACCACATAAAATAAAATGCATCTGTCCACAGCAGGATGGAGTTTCTCTGAATGTCCAGCTAGAAATAGGGCCACTTAGACAGATGGAATTTTGGAGTGATTTTTTTTGCTACTCAAGGTTCATACTGCTCCAATGATTTTACATTACCTCCATAAAAATGCTTTAAGTTTAGAGATCATTTAAAAGTCATATTAAAATGGTTGAATTATTCCAGCTATATCTATAAATACTGTGTCTGTCCTTGTCTTCTAAGTGCAGGTGGGCTTTGTTGCATCAGCAAACTTCCTCCAAACTTTCAGTGTACTCTGAAACAAGGGGATAATATATCTGCCTTGTGTTGGCTTGTTGTTTGTTTTTTTGGTTGCAAGAAAGGGAAGAAGGGATGCTCAAATTTCCATTTCCCTGAGTCTCCTGTGTCCAGGGACACAGGACAAGTCCTTGAAACAGTTAATGAAAGGCCAAGGGAAAAAGGCTTGTATGAACTCCCTGTTAAATATTGGCAGATATCACTACAACACACATTTATTTCATGTTAATGCTCAGCCAGCCTTAACTTGTACAGCAAATATTGACCCAAACCATGGCACTCTGGCAAAGGAATCAGGAGTTACAGCTTTGTGACGTGCTCTACTCCTAAACACCTCCCATATAATTTTCTGCCAGCATATATTTTGGGATAGGATAATGTAAGACTTTTCTTTTTCCTGTGGGAAATTTTACTAAATCAGTTACTTTGCATAGACTGCAGAGGTTGCCTTGGGTGACTAAAACTTCCAAATTAAGAGGTTTAGGATAGTAGGACTAGAAAGAGCTGCTCCCAGGCAGATCCTTTTTTTTTTAGCTCAAGCCTTTTCTAAGTATAAACAAGTCAAAACCCCTTCATCCAGTGAAAATGATAGGCATACACTTAATGCTGTTTACATTCAGCAAAATACATAAAAATATTAGAAGAACTGAACAGAGCTAAGCATTTGCTTATGTTTTGCTGACTCAGGCCCTTTGTATGTAACTCTCAGCTCTGACAAAGGCTAATACTTAATGCTTATTCCTCTTTTCTCTGCTTAGTATTTAAAGGAAAGATATTTCTTTTTACTTGAAGAGTAAGGACACATTGAGCTATTCACTGCCTCTAGGCACTAATGCTATGAAGCACTCTAAAACCTTATATATATATATGTGTGTGTGTGTGTGTGTGTGTGTGTGTGTGTTTGTGTGTGTGTGTGTATCTGGTTTAACATTTATTTATTTATTTACTTGTATGTTTTTCCCATCCATTTAGCTATGTGTAATGTTTCCCATTGATAAAGGAATTGTTTGTGCCTTTTACTCAAATCTTGAGAGATAATTTTGCCAATAAACGAAGCACAGCAAAGAGAGTTCATATCACCTTCTACTAACAGACTAACACCTTTCTTCTGTTTATTGAAAAATTTTGAATACTTTTAAAACTTTTTATGATGAGGAGATATGTTGCCTATTACATTTTCTTATAGGCTCAGAGTGGCTACTGTTTTTGTAGTCATTTACCTAACAGTAGAACAGAAAATAGAAATTACAATCAAAGGAATATTTATGTCTTAGTCTGATTTTGTAGCAAGCAACTTCCAAGCACAGTGATCAGTTCTTTGATTTCTCACCTCAGAAATAATGTCCCTTGAAATTCCTGCCAGATACAGGCCTACGTTTCAACTTATCTTTGATATATAGTCCTGTCCTGTCCTGTCCTGTCCTGTCCTGTCCTCTCCTCTCCTCTCCTCTCCTCTCCTCTCCTCTCCTCTCCTCTCCTCTTCTCTCGAAACTGTTTTCCAGCTCCCATTTCCACCTGCAGTCCAGCAGATTAAATAATTCTGCAGAGTATCCCACTCCTGGCAGCTTAAACTCCTGCTTTTTGCATACTGGCTCTGAGAACAGATAACCCCATGGTGCCTTTTGCCTGGAAGATCAGCCGGCGTTCTGCTTCCAGCAGGGAGCACCATCCCACCGCTCGCCATCGCCCTCTTCTCTCCCGCGCATCTTTAACCATTTCCTTGCAAAGCGCACAGTTTTCCTTGCACTGGTATAGTTCTTCACGGACAGCTGTTTCACAGGATGCTTTAGTTGTGTGGGGCAGGAGCAGACAGAGCAATTACCCTTTTCTCCAGCTGCTGACTTGCTGCTGCTCTATCGTACTGTAGGGCTAAGCTTTCTCTGCTATGCTGCAGCTGGGTGGCAACAGCAAACACGAAATGTTATTATTCACCCTGCTCTTTTTATCCTAACACAGCTCTTTTCTGAGACCTCAGTTGCTGAGTAAGTTGGAACACCTTTTCAACCTTTTCCTAAGCCTCCCAAACACCTTTGTTTTTGCCTACCACTCCTGGGCATTGATTTCAGCATTCTTATAAAACAGACCACTTTCCTCACTGCTTCCTACACTGCATTCACCAGGGCTGACCTGACCAGTAACACACCTGCAGATCCTCAGGCCAGGGAAGAAGCACACAGCACCTCTTTATATTTTCTTGACTATCTACGTGCTCTTAATGCATCAACTCAGATAGGAAACCACATTGAAATGCAACTTGCCCTTGGAGGGAAAGGTCTGCAAGCAGACAGCATTCCCAAAGGCAGAAGAACCCCCCACAAGGACAAAGGTGACTGTGCAGTAACATGCCACCAAAAGGTCCTGCTGTGCCCACAGCCCCCTCAGACAAGACAGGGACACATGAGGTCATTCTGCAGCCAGAAGCCTGGAAGTGAATGCTGCAGTAGGGCTGGGAAAGTTTCTCGTGTATCTTCTTCAGTGCAGGAGACTTGACAGTCTGCAAAAGCAGCTTGGGTTCAGATTTATCACTCTCCCCAGCTCTCCTCCCCATCCAGCTCCTCAGCCCCACAACCTGAAGGCTGGGATCCACTGTTCAGTCTAGTACTCCTCCTCCATGCTCAACCAGGTGCTAGAAGGGAGAATGGTAAGAGAACAGAAAGAAGGGGTGATGGGCAGAATGGCTGAAACTTACAGTGAGGGCTTTGTTTTTGAGAGCCCATGTGAAAAGCCTGTTCCTTCCAATCCTAAACAAATGAGTACTACACAGAAACCTTTCTCTGAAGTTCAAATTTCTTCACCCTGAAGAAAAAAAAAAAGGCACAAGATCTAGCTGACTGGCATGATTTTAAAAGAAAAAAATTGCACCCATTGGTGTAAGCATCTTTTTGTTCTAATTGCAATAACTGCAGATTTTAGTCTCATATTTCTTAGACAGACCTACTTTTGCCCTTCAGGAAACCTCTCCTGTGTTTCAATGCAGATGATGAGTCTATGTGCTTAAAACTCCCAAAGTGAGTATTCTGTTTTGACTGTTGCTGTTCTGTTCCCACCCTTGACTGCTCTCAGAACAGGATTAACACTCAGGATAGGGGTTAGTGGCTTGCACCTCCTCTTGTCAGACCTCAGACAATTTTTAAAGCTTGAGTCAACACGTTGGAAGAAAACTGTTGTTGCCTTTGGAGGCTTCAAAGCATAACTGTAACACAAATAAAACTCTTCCCTGAGCAGAGGGGAAGGCACACTTGCAGATTTGAGAGCTAATAAAAGTTGCTTATTCGGCAACCATTAAACTGCCTGAGTCAGACTAAAACCAACTGCTACATTTCTTTTCTTTTTTCTTCTCTTCCTTACTCATCTTAGTGGAAGTGCATGGGAGAGCTGACTATGGGAAATGCTTTCCATCCAGCTCTACCCAGAACATCTTGCTCTCTTCTGACTTAATTTTTAAATGTGAAAAATTTAGGATTTGACAATTTGACAGAGTTATAGGAACTTGAACTTCCTGTAGTAGCCCTGAAGATGCAAAATAAACATATGTATTTTTTGTTTACTCAGTGTTTTAGCTTTACATAACAAAAAGTTTTGAGACCACCTGCTTAGGTCAGTATGACTAGCAAAGTAGTGAAACTTTATTGACAATAGAAATAACTAGGCAAATTTTACAAAACTGTATTAATCTGCAGCACTAGATCGGGATCCCCATAATTTTGTCCATCTTTATATTTCTTTCAAAATTCATGCATGCCTTGCTAAGAGGTGAGACTACGTGGGACCATGGACTCTTGGCAAGCATGTAAAAATCAGTGATTTTTTCTTTAAGTAGGGAAAAGTTTTTTTGAGGGGGATCTAACTCTAAGGATTTTGAAAACAAGTGGTACAAAAACCTGAAAAACAAATTGAAAAGCAGAAGGTGAACACAAATCCAATGAATTCTAATCAGTTCAGAAGAACAAGTCAGACTGAACACATTTTCATCTGTGATTGAAACCAGAGTTAAAAAATTGACTGTGGAAAAATGTGCATATCAGTGAAGGAGGAAAGAGAGATAGTCTTCTAAAGTATATTTAGGGTTTTTTGTCTCTAATTCCTTTCTTGGATATTTCTAGCCTAGAAAACATTGGGTGGGGCTTTTTGTGGGAAGTAGGGAGGAGAAAGGAACTATGAGCAACACTTCTTTCATTGTCTTTTTTTCCCTTTAGAATGTCTAAACTGTGCCTGTATTTTAACTCAGACTACCAACTTATATTTACTGGAACATATTATTTTGTTCTTCCAAGTCCTGTTTTGTGACAGATGTACCAAATGTCATAGAAAAGAAATCCATGTATTCCAATCTTTAAACAGACATAATCTCTGATTTGTCCCCATGATGTCTGCTGGGCCTGTGCTCCTAACTGTGACAATGACACTAAAAGCATCCCAGGACACAAAGAAAATTATGAGAATTTTCAGATGGAGTAGTTGCTAAGGAAGACTTTCTGGAAGCCTGCAGCTGTGCTGAATGGTCGTTGTCCTTGCAAGTTGGGTGTTAATATGATGGAAGAAAAACTTATTTTGTAAGAAGCAATGCAGGATTCACAGACTCATAGAGTAGTGATAGGAGACAGGTCTGAAAATCACCTAGTCCAATCCCCTGCTCAAAGAAGGGTCATCTAGAGAAGGTTGCTCAGGGTCATGTCAAGTGAGATTTTAAAAAGGTTTTGAAATGAAAATTCCACAATATCTGTAGACAGACTATTCCAGTGTTTGACCTCTCTCACTATAGAAAGGTTTTTTCCACATTTAGATAAAGTTTCATGTGTTTTATTTGTGTCCATTGTCTCTCATCTTGTCAGCAGGCATTTACTGAGGAGAGTCTGTCTCTCTCTTCTTTAATTTGATTACCCAATCAGATATTTATACACCTTGATGAGATCTCCAGCCTTGTCTTCTCTAAGCTAAATGGTCTCAGCTTTCTCACCTTTTCTTCATATGTCAAATGCTCCAATCCTTTAATCATCCCCATGGCCCTCTGCTGGATTTTCTTCCAGAAGTTCATATCTGTCTTGCACCCAGGAGCGCAGATGTGGAGCCAGTATTCCAGATGTGTCCCACCAGTGCTGAGTAGTGACAGACAAGGAGGCTGTTTGCCTTCTTTGCTGAAGGATGGATTGATGGGTCTTGTTCTGCTGACTTTTCCCCAGATCCCCAGGGCCTTCTCTGCAAAGCTGCTTTCCAGCCAGCCACTGCCCAGCCAACACAGGTGTGTGGCACAGTTCTTCCCCACATGCAGAACTTGGCATTTCTCTTTGCTTAGCAAGAGGAGGTTTCCACTGGCTGATTTTCCAGCCTGCTGAGGCCCCTCTGAGTGGCACTAGGGCGATCTGGTACATCAGCCAGAGGATTCCCAGTTGTGCATCTTCTGCAATCTTGCTGAGGGTACACTCTGTCCCATCAGCCAAGTGATGAATGAAGATGTCAGACAGTGTTGACCACAGCACTGAATTTCAAGATTTTTACTCTCCCCAGGACTGCATCTAATCTCTTTTATTAACAGAGAATGGGGGCAGGGAAAGGAAGAGCTTAATAGAACTTATTCTACTAACTCAGTACTAGAAACCATCTTAACTCAAATCTGGGAAATAGGATGATCTTAAAATATGCCTGCTTACTGTTTTGCTTTTTTTTGTCTTTCATTTCTCCATTCATGTGTCCTACTGGGGGTCTGGAGAGAGATGAAAACAAACAGATTTCCTTAATAATTGAGCATCCAACACTAGCCATATCACTTATCAGTTGTTTCAGGTGCCACAAATTTGTATCTTGTTTTTTCCTTGGAAAAATGAAGAAATGAGAATAAATCTGGTTCTTGGAGAAAGCATTTTGTGTAACTCACACTTATTAGGTAAACATAGAACTCAGCCCATTGTCAGAAATAGACATAGGGTGAAAAGTAAGTGAATTTCCATTTTAATAGGGAGGTTAATCTGAAAGCCAAGTTTCCTTCTTCTGCCCACATGTCTGAAAGATTTAAGAGTCAATAAATTAGGACATGTGACACTCCCAGTTATGCTCCTAGGAGCCTATCATTCAGATTAATTCAGCTGGCGTTTCTACAGCAGGG